>NC_140560.1:17485230-18230230 GCF_057381845.1 Rhamphochromis longiceps | reverse complement strand
GGCCTCCAAATGTGCTGTGCTACTTCCTTTCAAACGTTCAGTTCAAGTGCTTTAAACATATTTTAAAGTTTTACACAGTCTTCTTCGTTTTATATATATTAATCCTTTACGACACACTAATATTACTGTTTTAAGTGTGTCAGTAGTCGTGTTTGTCCTGGTCAGTTGTGGGTCAGCTGTTAAGAGGAAAATGGTGGATGCCATTGTTGTGCTGAATGGAGATCTTTATCTTTTCTTCACCCAGCAACACGACCCTTCCTCCACAAGGGCATGCCTGCACCTGGCCACTCGTGCCTCGTCTTTCCCTGCAGCCATGTTGCAGCGCTACATGCAAATTAAAATCTGCTACCACACCTTAATAATGTAACTGGGGCACTTAGAGTCAGCTTTAAAATGCTGAAACGTTGAAGTAATTGTGGGATGAAACTTGTAGTGTGCACAAGCAGGGTGGCAGGCTTCTGCAGGTTCTGTTCTTTGTTTGTTTGTTTGTTTTGGGGGGGGGGTCATGTTTTTTCCGATAATTAGTAAATCCTAGCAATAGTGGAGGTGAAGACCAACCTCTGCCAGAGATAATATTTGTGTTTGCTCTTAGGATCCCATGATCGTGCGGTTCTTCTGTACGAGTATGTTGGGAAAAAGACGGTGGACCTGCAGCACACCGAAGTTCCAGATGCTTACAGAGGGAGAGGAATCGCCAAACACCTTGCCAAAGTAATTTTTTAAACCCAGATTTTGCGTTTGTTCACGAAACAAGAAGGTAGGCTCTGGCAATGCTCAGTTGGTATTAAGGTGCCAAAAGTGTGCCGAGAAAATATCCTCCACACCATTAAACCACCATCAGGCTGAATTGTTGACGTAAAGCAGGGTGGAGCTATCCTTTCATATTGTTTACACTAAATTCTGACCCTACCTTCTGAATGTCACATCAGAGCTTAAGACTCAATGTTTTACTAATCTTCTGTTGTCCAATTTTGTGAGCCTGTGCAAATAGTAGCGTCAGTTTCCTGTTCTTATCTGATAGGAGTGGCACGTAGTGGGGTCTTCTGCTGCTGTAGCGCTTCTCCTTCAAGGTTTGACATGGTCTTAATTCAGAGACGGTCTTCTTCATACTTGAGTTTTAATTACTGGTTATCTAAGTTGTAACTATTGTCTTCTAATCAGCTTAAAACAGTCTGTGCATTCTCCTCACAAGCAAGTTTCTCGATTATTGCCATTCTCTGTAAACCCATAATATGGCTGTGTTGGAAAATCCCTGTAGATCAGCTTGTTTTTGAAAATCTCAGATCAGCTAATATGACACCAGGAACATTCCAAGTCTCTTAAATCAACCTTTCTCCTCTATTCTCATGCATGGTTTGAATTTCAGGAGGTTTCCTTGATCATGTTTACATTCCTTTTTGAGGTTCTGCCATGTGATTAGCTGATTAGATATTTGCATTTATGAGCAGCTAAAAAAGTGTACCATACATTGAGAATCGAAAATGTTTCCACTTAAATTGTTGTCCTAGGAAAGGCCAGATGATTTTGATGTGAGCTGTTATGCACCATGTCATTGCAGGCAGCCATGGATTTTGTGGTGGAAGAGGACCTGAAAGCTCACCTGACCTGCTGGTACATTCAGAAATACGTGAAAGAGAATCCTCAGCCTCAATACTTTGAACATATTTATCAATGATCCTGCATGGCAGCGAAGGAAGGTGGCAAAATGGACTCCAAGGAGAGAAATACTGCGTGGCGGCATGCTTTGGAGTTACAGGAGAACACGCGACAAAGGATCTTCTAGGCATGGTTAAACACAACAGTGACTGAATCCAGAGAAATAGCTGAATCTCGGACCATAGACGCCTGTGAGTTGACCGTTTGATCGACTGATAGCTCTCTGCATAAACATGAGGATACACACTCGCCACAGGCAGGAGGGGAATCAGCCTATCACGACTTGTACAAACAAAGCAACCAAAGGTGAAGCCTGTTACCTCAGACAGAAACTTCCAGGACCCAACACTGACAGAGCAGATTTGAGTCAAATGTTACAGTGTGTTGCAGATTTCTGTCCTCAACTGGACTCACTGGTCATGAGCAGCACTACAAGGTGACCACCCCTGGTGTTTTTGTCTTTGATGACTCCACTGATGCTCAAATACTCTTTTTTTTTGTGTTATGTAAATTGCAACCTCTCTTTTTCATTTTTTTTCTTATTCTTTGCAAATAATTCAATTTAACCCCTTCTTCTCAAGTTTTTAGAAATTCTGTTTCTTAGAACTGATATGCTAGTGTAGAAGGTTATGTATGCAAAAAGGCTTAAAAACAACAACACAAATATAAATTTGTTTTGTAAGTGTCAAAGTGGGAAAGCCGAATCTGAATTTGACCAATATTCCTCCTCAGAGAGCCTTGTTTTAAACATCACTCCATCTACTTTCATTCCTCCTCCACATAACAAAAATGAAGTTATTCCAGTCGTATATCAATTCACCGAGCGATCAAAGGTGTAGAAAACAGTGACGATGTCTGACTGAGCCTCAAGATAACTCCTGCTCTTTCCATCGTACATTAAATGTTACAGACATTGCTGATGAACGGGGTCCTGGTGTGGTGTGACACATCAGTGTGTGTATGTATAGATGTCTCTGTTCGAACCAGCAAACAAAAACGGCACTGTTCTTTTCAGGGCATTCACATTTATGTGGTGTCAGATGGCCCATTGTCCTGTCATTGAGGAATTGCACTGGGTGGCTGTGGCTGTTTTGTTATTTGATCCATATTTCCTCTTGCCCACAAGGCTACTCTGCTCAGCTGATATCAAAATGATAAAGATCTCTGTTAAAAAGTAAAATATCCCCCCCACCCACCCCTTGTTTTTTTTGTACTCTTCAGGAGGTTTTGCTGTTGACAATCTTAAGGGTTGAGGAGAAAAAGATACCTCAGGTAACTCGACACACTCTGGCAGGACAGTGCAGATTCTTTCTGCTGAGCTCACCTTGAGTTAATTGCAGGAATTTCCCTTTTGTTAAACTTCCCTTTGGGTGCAACACACCTAAGGATAGGCCAAGGTATTCGAGGTACTATTTCATTCTGTGTATGTGTTTTGTCTAAATTTGTGTGTTTCCTTGGAAGGAAGCAAATGTTTCATTTGAGCGAGTGGCTCTCACAGAGGCATCAAAATCCAATCCATATTACACTGTTTTGTGATTTGGACTTTTTTTCTGTACTTGCTGTCAATAAATGCATAAATAAATCAAACACACATCAGATGACTAATGCTTTATGTACCTTGGCAGGAGCAGAGGAACATTTGTGATTATTTATGGAGAAAACATGTGATTGTGTACAATATACTTTTTATAACCACTGTGCAGTCGTCACTACGGTGGTCATACACTGATAATAATTATCTACAATGCAGTTCGTCTTGTGCTGTTAATAGTTTCAGCATGCAAACTCCTTCAATACTTAAGCTAAACTATTTTTACACTGGCAAACCAGAGTGTTAATGGTATGGGCTTTCGCTTATTATTCAATTAGAGTAAATGTAGAAAATCGAGGTGGCAGAATAGTTTCAAAATACAGAGTGAGGACTGCTGTATTTTTTTTAAATACTTGATCTTCTAACATGTAGATGCACAGTGTAAAAGTAATAGTGTAAGACTTAAAATGAAAGAAAAGGTGGAATTTTTACCCTCCACTGAATATATTTATCAGTCCCACACGTCACAGCTAGTGATGGAGTAGATTCGTGTTCTAGATTACTGATGACAAATATCTGTACGTATATATGTATGTATTGGCGCCATCCAGTGGCAAATTGAAGTTATTAGATATAAATGCTCTCCATTGCTAACAAGTTAAAACTCGTGGACTGTGTAAAAGACAGACGTTTGAGAAGTCCTGTTTCACAGCTTCAAGTTGATGGTTTATTCCTGGTGGTGTTGGTGTCACTGACCTAATACATTTAATTTAAAAAATATATTCAAAAAAGGTAATTGGTACACTGAAAAAGCATGGTACTTGCTAATAACTCAAAATGTGTGGCTGGAACTACTTTCTTTCTCTTGACTTCTTTTAAATTGATAAATCCATTAATTTATTTAACATGTCTACATGTGTTTTAAGCTAAAAAAAAATAAATAAAAATGCACCTTTAAATAGCCTACAGTCCTTATCGGAATAGACAATTCCTCACTAAATTCTTAAAATTACCAGGCTTAAATATCATTGGAAAGCCACAGCTGTCAATAGCCTTGGTTGATGTGATTCGTGCTGGCACAGCATTTGTTCCCAACCATCTCACATTCCTGAACGTAGCCATTATACTTGTGACAGCCAGCGCGCGTCAGGTTTCAGCACGCGGACAGGCAGCGCGCACGAACACAGCCAGAGCACGCGAGGACACATTATGGGTGAGTACCCAAAGGTCTCCACATAAATCCTATTACAAAACGAGATGACGGAACAATGTGTCATATATTATAACAGACCTGACTATGCATGTAGTCTGTTTGGATTATTATGGGTTTAAATATTTAAATGGAGCCGGTATTTTTCCTGCTTAGTTTGGCTGTGCTAACTTCATGGCTCGCCAAATTTAAATAAACATACCTTCATTCAGTTTGTTAAATTTTTTCAGAATGTGTTCTGACCTCCCCAACGTCTATGTACCATTATAAAATACGTAAAGGCAGGTACTCTGTCCGAACAGCATCATGGGAATAGTAGTCTGCATTCGAATTCAACTGGTGAGTCGAACAGAAACTGTATTTTTTTTTACACACTACAATACCCATAAAACTGGGCGCTGTCTTACGTCAACCGCAATCACAGTTGTATCTCCAACATGGCGTCGCTGGGAAGGAGGCGCGGTGTCCCAGTAAGCAGGGAGAGGTCAGTTACTCCACATCTTGGCCATTAAAAGAACGTGTTTTAATATGAAGTATTGTTTGGTCGATGACACTACTTGTCAGGTTCCGAACGTGCTTCTCGTTTGGGATTCAGAGTTAAATGTCAACGGGAGAAGTCTGGATTTTTTTTTAACCCAGGGTTAGCTCATGTTAGCGGGCTAACGCACACGGCTAGCTGTCGCTAACGAGCAGCTCATGTGATGTTTTGATTATTTCACAGCAAGTGATTGACTGGGAAAAGTTTGGTTTTGCCGCTCGTTGGGGCAAACAGCAGTGCTGTATGTGACTGTCGATGTGCCTCACGGTATTGGCTCGGTTCGGAGTGTTGACCGCCTCGTTGGTCGACCTGCTCGCTCTGTAACTTAGCTGGCCGGTCCTCCAACTTTCTGCCAGTCAAGCGAGTTTTCTGTTGCACCTAACTGAAGTACAACTTTCCCCTTGCTCCGTGAGGCTCAGTCGATTTTCCCTAGTATCTTAATATGTCATAAAACTTCACACCTCTGGTGTGAGAAGCATAGTGTTTAGTGTTTTAATGTTTGTTTGTTCGTCTAAAAGAAGGCCTTATATTGTGACCATTTGGTACTTTTAGCATTGGTTAATTGGGACTTTATGGAAAGCAGCTTCCCCAAGTCCTATGTTTTTAAATGTGGTCATACACATGTTAAGATCTGTGTGCTGTTTGGACACCATTATGATGTTATGATCCCTAATTACAACGATTGGGTGGTGGATTTTTGGTCTTTAACTTCTTTTGAAATCATAAATTCAACACTTTCACGCACACAAAATGTCCACACTTTTGATTGAAACATTTTGTTATTTATACACAACATTTCGAACATCTAACCTAATCTAACTGCTATAGGATTAGTCAGTTTAACGTGGTGAAACTTTAGTGCCGTCAGTGTAAAAGTCCCGACTAAAACATCAACCTGAACAGTGCGGTTTCTCGGACAACAGTTTGTCCAGCTGTCTAATTAATTACTAGAAAAAGATAATAGCATTCAACATCTTATGCGTTGGGTACAAATGTGCTAGTTAGCTGCAGGTCTGCTGAATCCAGTTTTCAGCTGTTGTATGTCATTGGCTGTCTGTGAATTTTGTGTTGTCTGCGTGGAATTTCGAAAAGCGTAACCACACATAAGACTGCTTTTAGCCACATGGTCTTGCTCTCATTCTTACTCCAACATCCGATTTAGAGTTTTGCAGTGAATCTTTGTAAAGCTTACAATGTTTCCTATGTATGTGGCCAACGCTGTTGCCAACACCTTCTGTGCAGTTGTGTCCTGGAGTTTTCGATGCAAAGGCAGCCATGATAGAAACAAATAACGTTCTGAGACTTCTTTTCCTCCTTTGCTGTGGTCAGTTGATTTCAAAGGCAATTATATTGGTCCCGAAAGGTTTTTTTCTGTATGTTCTCTCAGCAATCTCCCTCCAGGAATTTGCCTGCCACCTTTGTGTGCTTATATTGAGGCTTCTGATTATTAGTCCTGCAAAGATGCATTCAGTTACTGAGCTGGAAAAGCACTGAATGAATCAACCATACTTGATGGAGCAGTCAGAACAGTTGCGGGCTGTATAGACATGACCATGCTTGCACTCCTGTTATCGACTTAAAACGGTGTTAATTCAATTCAATTTTATTTATATAGCGCCAAATCACAACAAAAGTCGCCTCAAGGCGCTTCATAGATACAGAGAAAAACCCAACAATCATATGACCCACCTGTTAGAAGTGGGTGAATGAGCCTCTGGCTATTGGTTAGAGAAATATCCTTCCCTTTTATGTTTGTTAGATGGTGATAGAGTGGACATTTCAGCAGGCAGGAAAAGGGGAAATACAGTCTTTGCTTAATTAAAGTGTGTTTAATGTCATCTGTTCTTACACTCACTGTTGCCTGCCTGTTCCTGTGTTTCTGCACAGGGGTGTGATGGCGGCGTCAGACTGCTACATCGTGCACGAGATCTACAATGGGGAGAATGCACAGGACCAGTTTGAGTATGAGCTGGAGCAGGCGCTGGAGGCCCAGTATAAATACATTGTTATCGAGCCCACGCGGATCGGAGACGAGACGGCCCGTTGGATTACTGTTGGCAACTGCCTGCACAAGACAGCCGTGTTGTCAGGTGCTGCTTGCCTCCTGACGCCACTTTCGCTGCCTGTCGAGTACTTGCGCTATGTGGCGTTGCCCGCTGGCGCCCTCAGCGTGGCCTGTGCCGCCCTCTATGGGATTTCGTGGCAGTTTGACCCCTGCTGCAAGTACCAGGTGGAATATGACAGCCAAAAACTCTCGCGGCTGCCCCTGCATACACTGACCTCCTCAACGCCCGTGGTATTGGTACGCAGGGATGACATCCACAGAAAGAGACTCCATAATACGATAGCACTGGCTGCCCTGGCGTATTGCGCCAAGAAGATCTATGAACTCTATGTGGTATGAGTGCACTCTGAAGAGGATTTAAGAACCAACAGAAAAAAAAGGAAAACCGAGAAAAAAACAAACAAAAAAAAAACAGAACCTACCCACCCCCCATGTAAGGAAAAAGAAGTCACAATCAAGTTCAGCAGTCAGCTCCACGTGTGGTGGGTGCCTCTTTTTTGAACTTTGATCAGAGGGATATAGTTAAAACTAGAAGGAATTGTTTTTTTTCCCCTTTTACATTTCCTTTACTTCTATGTGACAACAACTGCACACTTATCTCTGTAGTACACTCTCACCCTCTCCCCCACTTTCTCCATCCTTGACACACAACAAGTTAGCGCACAAGGGTATGGCAGCAGTTCCTCCGGACAGAGGTGTATTGGAATGACAATGGACAGACATGTTTTGTGTACCAAGTTCTTTCCCTGTTTTCCTCGTAGTTTTACTGTACCCCTTTCTTGCTGATCAGTACATCACCATTTCATTAAACATTAGGATATTTCAAACTCACTTTTCTGTATTTTGCTTTTTACATTAAATGGATTCAACACGATGTCTGGGAAGGAGCAAGTAGATCCAACTTCTTTGAGATTGTGTCTTGTTCATGTTTGATTTGAACGAGTGCAAGTAAGGTCTTATCATATTAATAATGGGGATCAATATCTTTTTTTTTTTTCTTTTTTTTTTTTAAACAAAAACCCATGCACACTATGTACACTACTGGTCAAAAATTTTAGAACACCTTTTCCTGTTTTTATTGAAATTCAGGCAGTATAATGTGTCATTGTACTCTTGAATGAAAACAAATAAACAACTGAAGTTTTATTTTTTTTTTTAAAGAAAATATCGGAAATCATTTATAAATCAAAATGTTTCCTAAACCTTTGATTCATCAAAGCATCCACCTCTGGCAGATATAACAGCTTGTGGCAGTTTCCTCTACAATGGAAATCAAATATTCTTCCCAACCCTGTTTTAGAAGTTCCCACAAATGTGTGGCATTTACGTGTTGCTTTCCTTTTATTCTTCTGACCAGTTAACTTAAAACAAACCAGCAACTAGGGATGGGTATTGATAAGATTTTCACGATTCCGATTCCATTTTCGATTCTGTTTAACAATTCGATTCTTTATCGATTCTCTTATCGATTCTTTATAAGAAAGGAGAACACTAAGTTCGATTAGCTTGGAACTTCGTTTTATATCTTCTCTTTGAACAAAATAGAAATTTAAGAGTAACATGGCCTTACAAACCCAACAGTGAGATCTTAAGAGATCCAGCCTACGGCTCTTTAATGGGTGTCACAGGGTCCCCAGGAAAAAAATTGTAAATGTAAAATAATAAAATAAATATTCTTCTGTAGCAATAACAAAGTATAACATAAATTATTCAGTAGCAATTATACAAGAATATCCAGTAATTTCCCTGCCTACAATTAAACACATTCACTTACCTAAAATCGGGGGCATCTGCTGTGGCAAATGGGTTCAAGCCTTTTACCACAAACTGAGTCACTGCTCGGTGACATTCGTCTATCCTGGCCTGAAAGGAGACGCTACCGGTAGACTGCAGCGAGAACTGCCAGCATCTGAGCCAGCCAGACTCTGTCTGTCTCTCTCATCATGGTCACCTAAATGCACAGTAATGGCAGGTTTTGTAATAAGGCAGATCGCGCTAACATAATATGCACTGTTAGTTGATTATTTACCTGCCGCATTAACGGGAGAGGACGTGCAAACGTTACCGCTGCTGCTGGGTTGAGATTCACGAGTCCGGAGCGGAATTAAAAACACGACATTCATTTAAGGTTATCACGTGTTTTCTGAGCAAATGCTTTTGCATATTCGTAGTGTTTCTTCCCTTAAATGAAGTATCTACTTTGCAAGTATTGCAAGTTGCCCTGTTGTCATCCGTTCCAGTAAAGTGTAACCAAACTTTTGAGCGTTTGAGCCGCTTACGCGCCATGTTTCCTGCCAGGTAAATGACGCTCCGCAACGTGGTGACGTCATTCGGGGCGACTGGAATCGATAAGGGAATCGTTTGCAAAAATGGCAAACAATTCCAAGGAATTGAAACAGTGGGAACCGGTTCTCAACAAGAACCTGTTTTCGATACCCATCCCTACCAGCAACCCTATTTTTTTTCTTATTTTTTTTCTTTTTCAAGCTTACCATCTTGTTCTGTTTTTTTCCTAAGGTAAGTCTGCCATACCTTGGACGTATGTTTTGAGTCATTATCTTGCTGTTGGATGAACCCCTGACTTGGTACATACCAAGATTCTGCATGTTGATGCAGAATCTCGTTGTAGCTGTTGGTTCTGTACTAGTCTCAATCTGTACTAGTCATTCACCCTGGATCCAACAAAACAGCCCCAGAACATCACACTTCCTCTGCCATGTTTGACATTTGATGTCACAGACTGAGGAACCTCCTTTTCGCCTTCTCAATGGCATACAAAAATCCTGAATGATGAACGGAAGATTTCAAATTTTGAAAGTCTTCAGTGGTCCATTGGTGGTGTTTCATGGCCCAGGGAAGGCTTTTTTTTTTTTTTTTCTTATTCTCACGCCAAAGCTATGGCTGCCTTGCTGCAACTTGATCTGTCAGTCCTGTATCTCAAAGTCTGCTTTTTACAGTTGAAACTGAGACTTGCTTACTATTAAGCTGTGGTCCCGTGAGCCACCTATCACTCTAGCTGTTGAGTCTATCTTGCCTTCTGATTTTGTTGTGGCTTTGGGTTCTGCAGACCTCTTCCTGTCAGATTCCCTCAGTGCCTTTTGATAGTAAAAGAGACTGTAATCCCTGATACATTGCCTTTCTTCACAATTTCTCTGAAGGAAAAACCTACACTTTTATGTTATGATGGTTTGTCTCTTCTATTGTTAATTGCCTTTTTCCTCACTATTTTTCTGGTCAAAAAGTTACTTTCTTTAATACAATACTGTTTGAATAATGCTCACAAGTGTATGATGCCACAGTGTGTTCCAACACTACTTTTTTGTAGACTCGGGAGGTTGTCAGTAATCAAGAAAAAGTTGGGACACCTGTAGGAACCAACTTTCAAGTCTTGATCAACTTCGATTGCTGCAGAACCTCTCGCAGGTCACCATTTACCTTTATACCATTTCAAGCTATTCATGTGGACTTGAACTGCTTGAATTTCAGTTAATAAACTAGAAGAACTGGGGTATTATAAAACTTTTGACCAGTAGTGTCTACATTAAATAATTAAAAGACAAAATTGCTGTGCTTGAGAGCCACCATCTACCGGAACCAAATTCCCTGTATGTGTCTGCACATATACTTGGCCAATAAACACGATTCTGATTCTGATTCTGAAATTAAGACTGTTTGAGTCAACAGATAAAATGAAGCCAAGTTTATGTGTGTTGTCACGGTTTGGGTTCCTTAGAAATACCGATCCCTGTAAATCAATACAAAGTTTTTGTGAGTGATCACCCTACTGTCCTACTGATGAAAGATTTCCAGTTTCCAAATAACGTCAGGAGGATGGAAATGATCGTATGTTCCTTTTGCAGTCACCACCTTTCAACCCATTTCAACAATGTGTGTGACATTTTGGACGGACACAGAACTGACACACCAGAAAGTCATATAATGGAACTTTTTGTTTTGGAAACAGTTAATGTTGCAAACATTAACTCTAAAGGTATTCCCACCTGTAGAGTTTCAGAGAGCTTGAGACTCAAGTATAAGGTGGATTGAGGCTCCTCTGGTGGCACATGGTGGCCCAACACCTTAATAAGTGGCACTTAATAAAGTAGCTTGCTGTGTGCATTTTTTTTTTTAATTTTTTTTAAAATTTGCCATCTGTCTATTTATCCTATAATAAAAATAAATAATAACATGAAGTGAAGCAGAAATTGTAACTGTATAAGGCAAATGCAGTTAAATATTAAGTGACAGTTTGTTAAAGGAGATTTTATGTTAAACTGTTTAATAATAATAATGTACCTGTGTTCTTAAATTTTCTGGAGACAAAAGTAAATTTGGAAGCTTTTCAGAATATAAATTTCTTTAGTTTGTTTCTAATATTGATCTGATAACATAACACGGTTGCTGAATATTTGTTGGTTCCACTCCATCAAAAGAATCTCCTGCTCCACCATATCTCAAATGTGCTCTATTGGATTGAGATCGAGTCACTGAAGAGGTCATTTGAGAACAAATAACTTATTCTCATGTTTAAGAAACCAGTTTGAGATGATTTGATTTGAGCTTTGTGAAATGAACTGTTAGTCGTGCTGGAAGCAGCCATCAGAAAATGAAAAAACTTCAAGGGATGGACATGCTCAACAGCAGGTAAGCTGTGGCATTTAGATAATGCTCACTTGGTACTAAGAAAACCTCAAAGTGTGTCCAAAAAAATAACTCTCACACCATTACACCACCAGCAGCAGGCTGAATTGTTAATATAGGGCATGATGAATCCATGATTTATAGCATCAACATTTCTCCAATCTGTTGTCCAGTTTATTGGACCTGTGTGAACTTTAGCCTCAGTTTTCTGTTCTTAGCGGACCAGAGTGGTCTTCTGCTGCTGTAATGCATCTGCTTCAAGTTTCAACATGTTGTCAGAGATGCTCTTCTGCATAGCTTGGCTGTAACAAGTGGTTATTTCAGTTACTGATGCCCTCCTATCAGAATGGCCATTCTATGACCACAACAAGCCATTTCTCCTTTTCAGACTGTTCTCTGTAAACCCTAGAGATGGTTATGTGGAATAATCTACATAGATCAGCAGTTTCTGAAATACTCAGACCATCTGGAACCAACAGTTATGCCACATTCAGAGTAAGTAAATCACCTTTCTCCCCCATTCTGATGCTCAGTTTGAACTTCAACAGGTTGTGTTGAGCACGTCTCCATCCCTTAAGTTGCTGCCATGTCTTTGGATATTAAATATTTGCGTTAATGAGCAGTTACACTGGTGTACCTAAGGAAGTTATCCTAAAATTGCTTGTTTTTCCAAATGTCAGGATGGTGCTTTGCTAAATTGTGTTCTTTTTGTTTTTGTTTTGTTTTTTAAGTGTTGTACAGAGTGGATGAAAATGCCTCAGACAACTGAGACCTAAATGCTTGGAAGGTCAGGGAGAGTCAGTTAGCAAGGTTTTTATTCATACAGACTTTTCAAACTCAGCCTTGATGTGTTTTCGCTCTTGGGTCTGGAAAAACAATAACCATTTCCAAATCATAGCCCTTAACCTGCTCAGCTTGAACCTAAATTTCTATAACTTGTTGGAAGGGCAAGAAATGAAATGAGGAGACAGCAGGCAAGTGGTCTGAGATAACCTCATTAGTTTGCAGGTTTGTGACCAGAGCAGGCTAATTATTTGTCAGCTGACCTGATACTGGTACCAGCTGCTTCCAACAGCAGTTTGCATACTTAAGATGTCTGTGAAGGTTCTCAATCAGGTCATCGTAGTCTAAGGAGCTTGGAAAGAAAAGCATCTGGACTTCTTTAAGTTGCTTGAAGATGTTTCACCTCTCATCCGAGAAATGTCTTCAGTTCTAGGGTCAAATGGTGGAGAGTCCCAGATTTAAACCCTGTGGGATCGTCCCCCCCAAGAGGGACAATGGACCCCCTAATGATCCTCTACCTGATCACATGAGCCAAGTCTAAAGGGGAAAAAAGTTTAGTAACAATATAAACTGATAACACACTTGAAGGTGCAGACAGGTTAAGAAGCAGTTTTTCAGTCAAAGATTTTCTACATTTATTGGGGTTACTTGACGCACCCAGCACCCATGGGAAAAGATTTAAACAGCGAATACTGAGATGAAAAAAACTGAAAAACTGAGATGTTCAGAGGTCTTGCTTCATGGTATCGAACAGCCCACACAAAACAGATTCTTTATGATTTAATTTAAGTGCTGATGTAAACCACAATGTTCAGCAAACATCTATCAGGTCATTGGACTGTATTTTTTTAAAGCTTAAGTATGCGCACATGGGATATATTAAAAACTGACAAGCCGTTTGAACACATGATGTGAAATCACTTAATTAACCTGCTGGATTTGCCAAAAGTTAAAATATTTATACTACTTTGGCACATTGCTCTTAACTTATTAAGTGGCTATTAGTGAGGGTCATGATAATCAATTCAGTTGAGCAGAAGTGACATTCTTACTTCGATTCGTCCAAATTCATGTGAGTTCCAGTCTGTTCAGCCTGTTTCTGTGTAGCACCAAGCAGTAGACCTAAACCTGGATGTGCTTCTGGGTTCTGCCTCTAATGAAAACGGATGAGTGTAAAATGCAACCATTGTTTGTAGTTTGCTGCCACCTACTGAGTGAAAAAAGAACTGAAGTTGTAAAAAGTCAGTATTCCTAATGATAGGCTTCGTTTTGTTTCAGTTTCAGTTCACTATACAGCTCATCAAACTGTTTTCCCTTTACGTTTTGATATAATAGCTTTTTAGTACTACTGAGACACATACTGCCTTTTTCTTCCGTTAGAGTAATATTTTCTTGAGCTGTGTAACTGGATTTGTTCAAACATAGAGGTAGTTTGGATTCACTGACACAGGAGCCATACGCCCTTTCTGCAGTTTCTATGCTTCCTTAGCTCGTTTATGTCGCCATTGTTAATCCTGTCCTGTGCAAAGAAAAGCCCAAGCTACACTTGTCTGACTGACAGAAGGTTCAAGAGAAGGACATTTGCTCTCAACTCTTTCCCTGTTGAAATGTTATTCCAAGGAAGTGAGTTTCCTACAGGGTATGGAGGGTTAGTATGTGTTAATGATTTCAGTGTCATGCAGGGGAAAGTAGCATTCAGTGGAAGCTTCTCGGTGATTGTTTTAAATCCAAATATGACCCTTATTTGTGGCGCATGTTAGCATACAGTCAGCTCAGGAGTTAGTATCAGTCATGTGGTTGTCACGAGGTTGCGCACAGCATCACCGGCAAGAGGGCTTGGTTTGAGAGGTTTTTGGCATCTGTGATGTGATTTACAACCATCCACCCATGTACTGTAAGAAGCTGCACTCACAACCGTGGGCATCAGCAAGTTGGTGAAATTTAAACAAAACAGCATTACATCTGAAACTCTCTTATTGTACCCAAAATACAAATTTTAGTGATTGCATGTGGCTTCATTAATTATGTTCAAAAGGATGAATACATAACACAAGTAATAACTTTATGATCAGTCAGTGAATGAAGGAGCTCAAGAGTGCAAATATAGTTGCAATAAAGTGACAAATATGCCCTTTTATGTCAAACAAAGACCGAAATAAGTGGCATCAGTGTGAGGATGAAAATGAGCGATCCAACCTCACACTGCAGATATCAGGGCAACGCACAGTGGGGGGGGCGGGGGAGGGGGGTTGCAGTCTGCGCGCACAAGAGGGCTAACAACGCTGTGAGTGACGGAATCCACCCAAACTGAGGAACAGCTTCTTCCCCAGAGCTGAAGCCTGCACTGTTTGCACTATAATATAATATAATATAATATAATATAATATAATATAATATAATATAATATAATATAATATAATATAATATATTGCTATTTAATGTTTTTTGTTCGTGTTGCAGCTGCTCTGTGAGCCAAGCTTTCGTTGTCTAAATTCAATGGAAATATATCTCTGCACCACACGATGGCGATAGATTCTCACAGACAGTCTGTGCTCTGCTTCCGCCACCAGTCATCTTTAAATCTTTTTTTTATTCAATGAAACCTTTATTTAACTCGCAGCATTACTTAAAAAAATCATATTTAAATACAAAAAAAATAAATACATGAACGACAGTAGTAGAAAATTGATAAAATAACACCAAATAAATATATTTACAAATGATAGCAACATCAATGGAATAAAACCATGAACACCAGCAGAAGGAGAAAGAGGCCTGTATCTACATTATTACTCTGGCAGCTCTCAGGCTCCATACAGACAGGACACGTTGCAGCGTAATTGCAGACAGGTGCGTGGGCCTGAGCTCCGCCCAGGCAGAATGACGAGTGGAAGAAAGCAGCAACACAATAAACATATGTAACCTTGCGGAGCCGGCCGGGCAGACACCGAGACCGTGACAGAGTGCAAAACTTTTATACTTGACAACACACACAAAAAACCCCCACACACAACAAAAATCAGAATTTTTGTGATTTGGATTTTTATTTAAAGGTGAAACCTTTTTTCTTTTCTTTTCTTTTTGCCAGATTAGACATTTTGATTAATTTCATTGAAGTATTCTTTAGTTTTTTTGTTTTACTTTGATGCTATAATAGATGTTTTTAAAATTTAGTAATATTTAATACTATATTGCATCATGGCAAAACAACTGTCTCCTCAAGCTGCTTTATACTGTAAGGTGAAAACACTACAGAAAAAGCCAGAAAACCCCAACAATCCAAAGATCCCCTTTGAGCAAGCACTGGGCGACAGTGGGGAGGAAAAACTCCCTTTAGGAAGAAACCTCCGGCAGAACCAGGCTCAAGAAGGGGCGGCCATCTGCTGCGACCGGTTGGGGGTGATGGAAAGAGAATAGAGGGAGACAAGATGAAGTATACTTCTAATGGCCTATTCCAATTGGTGGTAATACATCATAAGAATTGAGGAAAGGTGGTGTTGATGGAGACTCTGGGGAAGGCCTAGTCAAGCTCAGTTTTAAGCTTTTCAACTTCATCAATCATTCACACTCAGAAATTAAAGTACAGAAATGTACCTATAGGGGTACAATGGCTTGTCACTGGGGTGGTACCCTCTAAGGTACCGTTCTGTACCCTAAACTGTGGGTACTGATTTGTACCCTTGTAATTTGTACCTTTTACATGTCAAACCTGTACTTTAAAGGGCAAAGTTGTACCCTTAGTATAAAGTACAAAAAAGAACCCTTAAAAGGAGTACAAAAATGTCTTTCTAAAGGTTCAGTATCTAAACACAGATTTCCTATATTTTTCCTCTCAAGATTTGAAAAATTGAAGATACAAAGTCAAAAATACTTGTCACATTTATTACCTTCTTAAATACATTGCTTAACTGTTACATACAAACTGTTATCAACAGAGTATGTGTCATAAGCTGCAACATCAATTTCCTGTCCAGGTTTTAGCAACGTCCATTCACTATCAACTCTAACACTGTATGAATGAAAATGGTTGTCATATAACAGAGGAATGAGAATTTTTCCACAAAAGACCCACATTGTGTCAATATTAAATATGTACTTAATTTGCCAGAACAGAGGAATCTTCTCTGAATGCAGTACATCAATGACAAACACATCTCTTACACAGTATTTGACACTGTTCACAATTACTTCTGACACACGCTGGAAAGCTTTCTTAGCACTATCAACTTCAGAAAAGCCACAATAGACTGTCAGTGCTTGTTGCAGTTCCAGTGGTAATGACAAAAATGGTGTAGTCACACTTTTTCCAAAAACATTTTCAAATTCACCAAGTAAACTTTTGTTAGAAAACTCCCAGCACTGTCTGAACTGATGTCTGTTGCTCAAAGTTGTAGCAATGTTCATAAAATTTCTACAATTGCGGGACAACGTTTTGAAATACTGGTGCTTACTTTCAAATCTCATACACCATAACAAACGTAGAGGGCCGAACATTTCAATCAGTCTTGCATAGTGGATTAAATAATGACACTTTGGTGTAATTACATCCCCAAATACACTTTTCAGTTTTGTGAGAAACTCATGGACAAGCAACTTCAACAATAAAATATTCTCTTTTCGCACTTTTTTAGCCATTACAATCTCTGTTATTTCACGACATAGAAGAAAAACATGCCAATATTTACAATTAGGTGGCACACGGTCTGCCATCAGAAATGGCAGCAATCTGAACAGGCACCACTTTTGAGATGCTGATCCAACAATACCAACACTCTGTAGTCTTTCTGATAACTGTACTGGTTTGTTTGTTTTGTCATTCTGACCAATGGGCATTTTTTGCAATTCTTCATTGATCTCTCTAATTGTAATATGCTTCTCAGTGTGGGCTTTACAAATCACTAGTTTCATAACTAGAGGAACTACACCTTCCAACAGATCATGCATTACATCAGGTGGTAAAGCTTGTGTAACACTGAAATAACTCAGTCTGTCAAAAGGACATGAACTATTTACACCATATATTGTTTTATCATCCGGAAATTCTTGGATTCGTGCAAGATGATACTGGTGAACCTCTGATGTTCTTAAAACAAAGCTTTCTTCCTCAAAGGATTGTTTCATATCTTCATAAGAAGCCATGCAATACCGACAAATTCTACCAGTGTTAAATGACATAGAAAAACCACCAATCATGTGAGCTGATAAATTATCACAAGATAAAGTTGCAAGAGCAGCATGAATAGTGTGTTCAGTTTTATCAATGGTAAAAGTAAAGCCATCAGTGGAAAGTTTTTCCAAATCATCAAGCAAAGGTTTAAGGATAACATGCCAACCACACCGCTTAACGAAAGAATAGCGTACCAATAACGCTAGATGAATGTGTCTCTGCTGAGAAGTGTACCTTTTGTCCAAATTGCCTACAGTGTAATAAAATGCACTAAGTTTGTGTTTGGATCGTTTAGATCCTAGGGAATTAAGTACTTCAAATTCATCCTCATAAAAATGGAGTCGCAGTGCATTTGGGTTATCCTTGAAGAATTGATGATGTCTGAAGATTTCTCCATCAGAGTAATCTGTTAGAAATTCATCAGTTTCCGAATTGCCACTTGAAAAAATTTGATCTTTTATGTCTTCATGAGAAAGATAATTTTTTAGCACCTTATCAACAGGCACATATGAATACGAGCCAACTGTATGACCCACAGAGTCTCTTAATTTGCAATGAACAGGCTCTGTCATGTTGATCTTTGATTTGCAATGTTCTTTGACCAAATAAGGAGATCGAATAGCTGTTGAAGCCTTCTCAAAAAATTCATTTGAATGCAGGACATTTTTAACCTCTGGACACAAAGACACGTCAAGACCCATTTTCTCTAAATGATATGCTATAAAAGCATCGTAGTTCTCCTTGAAAAAACACATCAGAAAATTTACGTCTTCCACAATTTCTTCCTGAACAGAGACTGGTAAAGAATTTTTCTCTCTGCACTTAAGAATGAACTTGAAAAGATTGTCTCTGAAATTTATCAAAAATTCATCCCAGGATGGAGGGGTTTCAATATTTTCAGTTATGTCATTTGCAAATTCATTTGGGTGTGGACTGACTACCTCCTGCTCATTTTCATCTAAGTCTTTATGGGGACACAACACTTGCTCTCTGTGTTTCCTATACACATGTCGTCTGAAAGATTCATATTTTTTGAAGGAAGAACAGCAGTCACTGAGTCCACAGGTTATATCAAAATTGGCATCATGGGAATGAATAAGTCCTATGTGCTGAATAAGCTTTGTCAAACTAAAGGTTCTTCTGCCACATTTGGAGCACTGATATGGCTGAGGCATGGTGGTCAATACAGAAGATTTATTTGTCTGGTGACTGTGATTGGCAGAGGCCGGTCCTCACCCTCATCTATTTTCACAATGTACTTTTGGAGAAAAATCAGGGTGTTCTTCAGATGTTTTGGATAAGCAAGGTTGAAGACAAAATACAAGCAGAAATAAGAGATGATTCCTTCAAAAATACACGAGCTTCTGCACACTTCACTGCCATCCAACTTCACAATGTTTGGAGCGCTTCTGGAGAACACTGGTTTCCAGTCTTCATGAAGTAGCTGAACAGTTGGATAGGGGGTTTTCGGATGAACCTTTGAAGTCAAAAGAGAAGGTAGAGGAAAGCAATATCTTAGTCTCTTAACAAAAGATACATTTGTTTTCCTTTTATATAGACTAAATATTTTAATACACACACCTCTCCAAGTATGACAAAGAGATCCAGTTTCTCCTTGAAGACGTATGGCAGGAATAAAAGTGCAGCCCTTGTGTCAAGATCTGCCAAAAAAACAACAAAACACAAGATCACCCATGCATTTTATCTGGCATTTCCAGTTACCTATAAAAATTATATAAAATGGAAGCCTTGAAGTTAAAAAAAAAAGCAAATACCTGGTAGGTCATCAGTGAGAGCCTCCTCTCTTGCATCAAGGTAGAGCTGGTAGATGAGGGCTCACTCAGCAGCCGCGGAGCAGAAGCCAGGGGGAGTTGCAGTGACGCGCCCGTGAGCTCCGCCGGCAGCCAGCTGCGCCTGAGTGACCGAGCCCCAGGCCGAGAGGCCGGGGGCACCCCACCTCCGAAGTGGCCCGAGCGAGCCCCAGGCTCCAGGCCCCGATAAGCGGCCGCCAAGGAGTGAGCCGGTGTGTACCTGGACGCCCATCCCCGGACACAAAGAACCACCAACGCACCGATGTCTGAGGGGGTCCGCCACTGGCAGGGGAAGTGGTGGTAGGGGGAGATAGGCCTCCAAACCTTGGAGGGCCTGAGATGTCCCCAGAGAGGTGGCGCCTGACACCCAACCTGACATATAGACACAGACATACAGGCACACACAGATACAAACATCCATTCCCACCCTCATGCTCTCATATGCACTTACTCCACACTCAACCAACGTGGAGACAGACATAAAGAGACGTTGTACACACGATCACACTCCCCAAGCGTACTCTACAAACCGGGTCTAGGTGCCCCCTCAGCTCTTTCCGGGACAGTGGCGCAGCTGCCCCTCTGTTGGTCTTCCTTGGTCTCTTGTGTTCTGGGGGCCTCTGGATGTCTGGAGTTTTGATCTCCTCCACACCTGCTTCACGCCCTGGAGGACGGGGCTGTGGCCCCCCCACACCCTCTAGCAGATTATTACATGAAGGAACCTTTTAAAAAAACAAGCGCGTCCATGCTCACAGGTGTACACACGGGTGATCACACCCACAAACTACACCCTTTTTGGCTCCTACCTCAAAGCACACTGTGTTCTGTTGATCTTATGTGCTGCACAATAATGTTTAACATTTAGTATTTACTGTCATATTCCCATATATCATTGTGATGGTTTATTCTATTACTCTTGTTCTCTTCTGCTTGCTTTCTTTTTTCTTTCTCAGCAGGTGATCCAGGTGATTGATATATGCATTTTTTTTCTCTGCCCGTTCTGTTGGTTTTTGTCTTTTGCCCTTCTCCCCTGTCCCTCTTCTCAGCTGTTTCTCTTTCCCTCTTTCTTTCTCCCCTTCTTTCCCCCAGTCAAGTCTGTCCCGTATTCAGTAAGTGAAAATAAAATAAACAATAAAAGGTGAATCAAATGGACCATTACGGCAAGGCTGGGATGGTCAGTTTGGTAAAGTAAATCCGTTGGGCATCTTTCTTTGCCTTTAGACAACAATTCTGATGGCAAAAGAGCCAAACGGGACAGGCCAAAAAAAAAAAAAAAAAAAAAGGTAGAGCTGGTAGAGTGGGGTTTTCCCTCGTGTAAGGCCAATCACCTTCGCTGGCTTACATTACCCGTTGTTGGTTGGATCCACCCGAGTTCGTTGCACAGCTACAAGTAAAAAATTAATTTTCAGTACAAAATAACAGTGTATGAAAATGAAATAATCTAAAGTTGATATTAATTATGTATGGTGCTGCATAATTATTTTTTTTATAGAATTTAACAACAATACTGTAAGAAGTTACATGAACATACAAAAAAAGGAAAGAGGGACAGATGAAGAAAGCAAGGTCAAGGGCAAATAAAATATACTACTATAAACATGTTAAATGTGACAGCTATTTCCAAGTTCAATTCAGCTTTCTGACTTACACCAGTAGGCATCCCTAAGAAGGGGTACTTCTTCAACACATCTTCCACAGGCATACCATTTGCAATTTCTTTCTGCCGCCAAGCAAACGTTTGCTGCATACGGTTATGAACCACCATGGTATCTGGTTGCATCTTCTGATATTGGCACTGTAAGACCTTTAAGTGGGCGTCTATGGATAATAAATCCTCTCCTTGGACGCATGGTCCCTTGAAAGAAAGCAAGAGTGAGAAGAGAAAGTCAAAACAGATTAGAAACCCAACATAAGACTAAATATACAATTAGAGCTGACACGATCTGTGCATCACAAAGAAAGGTTGATGCAAAGTTGCTTGGGAAGTCAAATCACAGAGTCTGCTTTTGTATATCTGGATGATGTGATAGTATACTCACCGGATTTCAACAGCCATCTAGAGCATCTGCAGGCAGTGTTTACAAGATTGAAGGGCTATGGGCTGAAGTTGCGACCTGATAAATGTGTTCTTTTCCAGCAGCAGGTGAAGTTCCTGGGTCACCTGGTGAACAGTGAGGGTGTGGCTCCGGACCCTGATAAGATTGCCGCTGTACAGAAGTGGCCGGCCCCGCAGACTATTCATCAGGTGCGTTCCTTTTTGGGCTTTGCCGGTTACTATCGGCGGTTCATTGCAGGATTTGCAAGTGTTGCTAGGCCTCTTAACTCATTGCTGGTGGGAGTACCTAAGAATAAAAAACAGAATATTCCCATAAACTGGGATGAGAATTGTCAACAGTCCTTTGATCTTCTGAAGCAGAAACTGCTAGAGGCGCCTATTTTAGCTTTTGCTGATTTCAGATTATCCTTTCAGCTCTACACGGATGCCAGTAAAGTGGGCCTTGGTGCAGTACTTTCTCAAGTACAAGATGGGAAAGAATGTGTGATAGCCTATGCTAGCAGAAGCTTAGCACCCACAGAAAGAGATGATGCAAACTATAGCTCCTTTAAATTGGAGCTGCTCGCTCTGAAATGGGCGGTGACTGAGAAATTTAAAGACTATCTATGGGGGTCTCTGTTTACAGTTTATACTGACAATAATCCATTGGTCCATTTATCGACTGCAAAAGTGGGCGCAGTGGAGCAACGGTGGGTAGCACAACTTGCAAATTATCAATTTGATATCAAGTACCGGCCCGGCCAGGAAAATGTGAATGCTGATGTTCTGTCTAGAATGCCATTACAGGTGCAACCCCAAGATCTGGTGTCCCCACAGAGGATGGGTGAAGGAGCACGGGTTCAGGCTGTGAACATTGATTGGGATCCAGGACACTGGAAAAGCTTACAGGAGCAGGACCCAACGTTGTATAGAGTGAGACATTATATGGCCCAAGGAAGGACACCATCGGGGGAGGAGAGACGTCAGGAGTCTACTGCAGTCTTAAATTACATGAGACAATGGTCACGGCTGGAGCTGTTGGAGGGTGTGTTGGTCCGCAGGGGAGTGGATTCCAACACATATGAGGCTTATTATCAAATCCTTGTTCCTTTGCAGGAACAGCAATTAACATGGAAGGCTTTCCATGAAAGGAATGGTCATCTGGGGGTGGCAAAGACACTCTCAATGTTGCGCCGTAGTTTTTACTGGCTTCAAATGGAGAAGAGAGTGCGTGACTGGACAGCATCCTGTGAACGGTGTGTACGTCATAAAGGCCGTGGTGACGGTAAGGCCCCGCTCATTCCTGTTCTTACACACGCACCTCTCCAAATTGTGGCGGTTGATTTCCTTACACTAAGTAGACCGGCAGACTCATACCAGTACATTTTGGTTGCTACTGATATGTTTACAAAGTACGCTTGGGCAATACCTACCAGGGATCAGACTGCTTCAACCACAGCTAAGATGTTGTTGAAACACATTATTCAGCCAATTGGATGTCCAGAACAACTGCACTCGGACCAAGGCACCAACTTTGAGTCCGCCCTCATAAAAGAACTCTGCCAGTATTATAATTGCCAGAAAAGTCGAACCACTGCCTATCACCCTCAGGGCAATGGGGCCTGCGAACGTTTCAACCAGACATTAATAAACATGTTGTCCACCCTAGAGGAAGAGAAGCGAACTCGGTGGGTGCAATATTTACCAGAACTGCTCCAGGCCTATAACAATTCTGTCCATGCATCTACAGGTTATACCCCCCACTACTTGATGTTTGGATGGAATGCTCGTCTGCCAGTTGAGCTGTCTATGGGGACGAAGAGATCCACAGAGCCAACAACCACCCAAGAGTGGGTTAAGAGACATCATGAGCGCTTGAGGCTGGCATACCAAATGGTGGAGAAGAGCAGTCAGAAGGCTGCAAGCCGGATGAAGGGCAGGTATGATGTTGGAGCTAGGGCAGCTCCATTGCTCGCAGGAGAAAGGGTTTTAGTCCATACAACAAGAAGGGATGGACAAGGTAAATTGGCAGCACACTGGGAGGAAGAGATCCAAATTATAGTCGGTCAGCCAAACCCTACAAACCCAGTTTACAGAATTCTGCCGGAAGGTAAAGATGGTTCTGTTAGAGTGGTTCATCGCAATCGCCTGCGCATATGTACTTTCCTACCTTCAGATGACTATAAAACAGGAGATGGCACCCCAGAACCAGAGACGACAGCCACGCATGACATAGCGACAGTCTCAGATCAGTGGTTGCTTCTATGGAGCATGGCACAGCAGAGGCCAGGGTCAGATCACTATCCCCCCTCCTACCAGTCTGCCCCTGCAATTCAGGAGGGTCTAAGGAGATCTGCCCGTGAAAATTTTGGGAAACCCCCATCTCGATATAGTTAGTAGAGTGCCCGAGGACGGGCTAGGAAAAAGTTGGGGTGTGTGTTACAGAGTATAGCATGGTGGAAAAGGATGGAGAGAATCCCCCACTAAGCTTTTGGGTTGGCATTTCTTTAGATTTTGTTTTGTATTAATTGCATGCTTTGGTGTTTTTTTGTGTTTGATGTGAGGTGTGGGCCACACCCATGTGGGAGTGGAGATTCTACTCTAGTCCAGCTGCCAGCTATTTGGAGTTGAATACAGGGAGCAGCTGATTGGGGAGGATTGGAGCCCTTCTCTATAAAGGGGAGAGGAAACAGGAAGTAGGGGTTGTCGTTGTTTTTTTTAGTAGGACACTGGTGAAGCAGGGAAGCCTCGAAGCTCCAGGATGAAGTGTGCACATTTTAATGGAAAAGATTTTTAACCTGGCCTGGTTTTGCTTTTAAAATAAACTGAGGATGTTGGAGGGAGGACTCATTCTTATTGGGATGTGAGTGGATGTGCTGGAAGGCAGGAAAACAAACACTGGACTGGAGACTCTCTGTGCCCCTGACAAGGAAACTGGACCAGTTTTGGGGAAGTTCCAGCTCCCAGGATGTGATCTGGAGACCCAGCCTCGAACGAAGTCAGGCCTGAAAAGGCTAACAACCCTGACCGCGGTGGCTTTGGGCCTTGGATTCCTGGCCAGAGTTGTGTCTTCAGCCAGTAGTTTTACCCGGAGAAAGAACAAATAAATCTTGTGTAACCCATTACAGTGTGCGTGTGGTGGTTCGTTACTGGTCAATATTAGAGCTACTACTTTCTTGTACGGAGGCCATTTTGGGCCTTACGTAACACATACTTCATACAAACCTACTGAGAGGCTACAGATTGTCTTACTAACAAAACAAGATCGAAAAAAGCTTCACTTTTACTTTGTAATCTTGAAGGAACCTTATGCTAATTTTAAATTTAACTTACATAACCATTTCCCTCACGATCCTTGAGGAAAGGATACTTCGTTACCAGCGTCTTCACAGCTTGCACATATTCAGAATTTGTGGGATACCTGTAATATCAGAAGAAACAGAAGTGTTAGAGCAACTGCTGACAAACAAACTTTATCAAGTTAGTTATTGTTTCTTAGTAATGTAGCGTTTATTTTCAATATGACAGATTCAGCTTTTTCTAAAGCAACAAGCTAACATTACCCTGATTAACTTACATAGTATACTGTGCCACAGCTTCATATAGAACTCTGATTATTGTGTGTCTGTCCCTTGGATTTTTATGGCACGGTTCTTTGTTGTCCAGTTTTAGTTGCAGATTTTTGGGAAATCTTGGAATTTCAAAAGAGGCTGGCAGTCTCAAAGTATTTTCATTGCTGTGAAAACAGTTAAGTGTTTGTTTTTATTGCATGAATTGAAGTATAAAACACTACAGTAACAATACATATGGTAGAAACAATGATCATATTAACTAAATCCTAAAAGTGCATAACGGCCAACATGTATGCTTCAGACATACTAACTTCATTATAAATAAGAAAATACCTTATTGAAGTTGACGAAGTAGATGGTTGCCAGTCTTCTGGAGAGACAGTCTGTAGAGTCAGACTGACTGAAGATTCCTTCATCCTTGACACAAATTGGTTGAATTTAACCTGCTTTTTGAAGGATCCTTGGAAAAGGTATGCAACCATAGTCTCAGTAAGACCGCAGTCAACTGTGTCACCATCAACCTCATTGTCTGCAAGATAAATGGTAGTACAAACTCTAAATTCAATGTAAGGATATTTATCACCACATTTTTACATGGGTAAAAACCGTATATCACACACATTAAAACCTTTTGTACAACTTCTTTCAGTTCAAAGAAATATTCATTTAAAAAAAATCAGTAAATTAAATAAAATAAACCAAATCTTTAGAGTGAATCCTCTCGATATGCAAAGTTTTCATTTTTAAATTTAGATGTTTGTTTGGGACTACTGGACACAGGAGAGCAGAGTCTGAGCATGCTTTTGTGCCCTTTCAAGTTTGGAAGAAAAAAAAAGACTAGAATGCTGTAATGTGTTAATATTCACTACTAAGGTGACTCCTTTCTCCAGATTTCCGACAGTTTCTGCCGTCTGTTCTTTCAGACCGATTACTTATAGTGATAACACCCGCAGGACCGTATTACAAGCTCAGATTACATGCTGAAAAAGTTCCCACATTGCTTAAAATGCGACTATCAAACCCCAGCTGCGACACCCTTGTTATATTTTAAACAAGTGCGGCGTCAAGATATTTCCTTTAAACGTTATTATCAGCTGCCCATGTGTGTTAATGGCCTTGGAATGGATGTAAAAACGTGATTTTATTAAACCATTAATACACTAACGGTAAACTGCATTCAGCTACCAGGGAATCAAATTTCGCGCCGGTGTTCCAGATCTACTGGCGTTTAGATCAACTGGCGTTGGTCGAACAGATGTGTGGTAGTCTTGCGTTTCAGGAGCTGCTACCGACAAACCAGCAAAAAAACGCCAAATGTGTCATCTGTGACACTTGTGAGGTTATCTCAAACACACTCCATCAGTCTTGATGCTGTTGAACAACAAAATGTTTAAAATGTGGCGAGTTTATCTGGTGATATCCCAGAGGTGTGGACTCGAGTCACATGACTTGGACTCGAGTCAGACTCGAGTCATTAATTTTATGACTTTAGACTTGACTTGAAAAAATGTTCTAAGACTTGTGACTTGACTTGGACTTTTACACCAATGACTTGGGACTTGAATTGGACTTGAACCGGTTTACTTGAAAAGACTTGATATTTTACCCCAAATATAAAATTTAACATGCATATTATATAGAGATTGAAAATGTGACGTCATTCAAGGGTAGAACCGCAAAGGATTCTGGGAACTCGTGGCAAGCGGTACTAGCGCACGCAGGCTTTCAATTAAAATCAGTTATACAGCGATAAAAAGAAACACAAAAATGTCAAGAAGCTGTTGTATTATTAACTGCAATAGCCGGTCGCATGACAGCCACGGGAAGCCGACGGGTAAAGAGATCGGTTGTTATTGGATTACGTCGTTGAAGAGAAATTGTTCGAGCCATGTTTCCGAAGTAACAAAGACGCGACTGGATTGCAGCCATTCAAAGACCAAATATAACGTCCCAGAACACTCCAGCTCACAGGTTAGTCTGCTCCAAGCATTTACACGAAGGTCAGTGTTTTTTAGTAGTTAATACGTCATTTTTCATAACATAATTGGTGATATAGGTTACAAGCAAGTCTGGCGCTGAACAGAAATTGTCGCGCTATGCTTCTTTGTTTATTGTGCATAAATAGTGAATTATCCTGACACAATATTGTGTTTCGCTTCTGTTATTATGGTACACTGATAAAAACATATACTTTTATTCACAGGATAAAACAGGTTTTTTGTATCACCAATTGTCCAGTACGATTACAGCATACAGTATTATTGTCACTGCTACATTTCTGTGATGGGTACCAGAAATTATTTCCACTACTAATTAATTACCGTTGAGCTCAAAGGTCCTATTAATAAACGGTTAACGAATGTGTATTTATGACAACGATTTGTGAGACTGGTAAACTTACCTTTGTTCGTACGATGGTCTTTCGTTCTACACGGTGCGTTTCAAGGTCCTGCACCCATCCGTCGGTAAACTGTACCTGGGCTTGTTGCAGTGACCTGAAGTTACTAAACTTCATGAGTGTGTGCACTCACTCCAAGAACCGTATAATTATAAATATGCATATAAATATGCTAAGATGAGATAGCTGACTTCATCCAACTAGCAAATGTTGTCCAGGCTACGTTGGTGATACAGTTTTTTTTAATGTGTATGATATTTTTGTCATGCGATTTTAAAGCTGGTCCTACAACCGCATCCAAGAATAACATGCAGCTTATCTCAGAACTGTCGGTGAAAATTATTCTTGGAGCTAGGTTTAATTGAGCTGCATTTTAAAGAGGTGCAATTTCACAATTTGTGTATATTTTCTAAGTTCACTATTTTGTCATGTGTTGAGAAAAACACAGATTTTAAAATTACATGGTCTAATATTTACATTTAGCATAACTGCAACATTATTTTTTCATTTTTTTTTTTTAAAGACTCGAAAGGACTTGAAATTCAAAGTTTCAGACTTGTGACTTGACTCGGACTTTTACACCAGTGACTTGAGACTCGACTCTGACTTGCCTGACATTACTTGAGACTTGACTTGAGACTTGAGGATAAAGACTTGAGACTTACTTGAGACTTGCAAAACAATGACTTGGTCCCACCTCTGTGATATCCTCATGCGCGACGCGATCGCGAAAACAGCAAACAAGTAACACCACGCCGATGTTGTGCACAGGACAGCAAGAGTAAACGATCGGGAGACTCTTGTCGTCGTTATCGTTCCCCTCGCACGTTTTATTTCTCCGGTTTCAGCGTTTTTGCTCCACAACTAAAGCGAGCAGTTTGCTTTGTGTGCACTAACATGGAGTCGAGTCAACCAGCGCCACCTCTGGCCAAGTGCCACAGCCTACAGCCAGATCAACCTGTGACACACATCTGCACCACGTTTGAATTCGTGTCATGCACATTTGTACCTTTCAACTGTGTCTGTTTGTGCGTCATGCAAATAAACCTTTGAAAAGAATGAAATGATATCATATATTCCTTATTGACCTACATTTGTACAAACTTCCAAATTATATACACAAAGTCATAGACATCACCACTCCAATTGGTCATCATGATTTTAATATTCTCTTTTCCCATAACAATGAAATACACCTTGGACAAATATGACACATCAATATTTCATTAGTGTTGTCACATCACATCCTGTAAGCATCGTCTGTCTGTGTCTTTTCCCTGAAAATGAATATTTCCAGCCAATATTGGCAATCCATCAACATGGCTGGAGAGTTGGTAGTTATATACAGTCTGTATAAGTGTGGTTAATCTAATGAAGATTTGTAAGGAGACGGCAGTTACTGTGAATTCACAGCAGTTACACAGTGATTAGTAATAAACAGTCAGTGAGTGTGAGTGGATATGACTGTTCCCACCACTAACACATGGCCCTACGCTGTGTTCACCAGAGGTGGGACCAAGTCATTGTTTTGCAAGTCTCAAGTAAGTCTCAAGTCTTTATCCTCAAGTCTCAAGTCAAGTCTCAAGTAATGTCAGGCAAGTCAGAGTCGAGTCTCAAGTCACTGGTGTAAAAGTCCGAGTCAAGTCACAAGTCTGAAACTTTGAATTTCAAGTCCTTTCGAGTCTTTAAAAAAAAAAAAGAAAAAATAATGTTGCAGTTATGCTAAATGTAAATATTAGACCATGTAATTTTAAAATCTGTGTTTTTCTCAACACATGACAAAATAGTGAACTTAGAAAATATACACAAATTGTGAAATTGCACCTCTTTAAAATGCAGCTCAATTAAACCTAGCTCCAAGAATAATTTTCACCGACAGTTCTGAGATAAGCTGCATGTTATTCTTGGATGCGGTTGTAGGACTGGCTTTAAAATCGCATGACAAAAATATCATACACATTAAAAAAAAACTGTATCACCAACGTAGCCTGGACAACATTTGCTAGTTGGATGAAGTCAGCTATCTCATCTTAGCATATTTATATGCATATTTATAATTATACGGTTCTTGGAGTGAGTGCATACACTCATGAAGTTTAGTAACTTCAGGTCACTGCAACAAGCCCAGGTACAGTTTACCGACGGATGGGTGCAGGACCTTGAAATGCACCGTGTAGAACGAAAGACCATCGTACGTATCATAAGTTTACCAGTCTCACAAATTGTCGTCATAAATACACATTCCTTAACCGTTTATTAATAGGACCTTTGAGCTCAACGGTAATTAATTAGTAGTGGAAATAATTTCTGGTACCCATCACAGAAATGTAGCAGTGACAATAATACTGTATGCTGTAATCGTACTGGACAATTGGTGATACAAAAAACCTGTTTTATCCTGTGAATAAAAGTATATGTTTTTATCAGTGTACCATAATAACAGAAGCGAAACACAATATTGTGTCAGGATAATTCACTATTTATGCACAATAAACAAAGAAGCATAGCGCGACAATTTCTGTTCAGCGCCAGACTTGCTTGTAACCTATATCACCAATTATGTTATGAAAAATGACGTATTAACTACTAAAAAACACTGACCTTCGTGTAAATGCTTGGAGCAGACTAACCTGTGAGCTGGAGTGTTCTGGGACGTTATATTTGGTCTTTGAATGGCTGCAATCCAGTCGCGTCTTTGTTACTTCGGAAACATGGCTCGAACAATTTCTCTTCAACGACGTAATCCGATAACAACCGATCTCTTTACCCGTCGGCTTCCCGTGGCTGTCATGCGACCGGCTATTGCAGTTAATAATACAACAGCTTCTTGACATTTTTGTGTTTCTTTTTATCGCTGTATAACTGATTTTAATTGAAAGCCTGCGTGCGCTAGTACCGCTTGCCACGAGTTCCCAGAATCCTTTGCGGTTCTACCCGTGAATGACGTCACATTTTCAATCTCTATATAATATGCATGTTAAATTTTATATTTGGGGTAAAATATCAAGTCTTTTCAAGTAAACCGGTTCAAGTCCAATTCAAGTCCCAAGTCATTGGTGTAAAAGTCCAAGTCAAGTCACAAGTCTTAGAACATTTTTTCAAGTCAAGTCTAAAGTCATAAAATTAATGACTCGAGTCTGACTCGAGTCCAAGTCATGTGACTCGAGTCCACACCTCTGGTGTTCACTGCATCATTCCATGTTTGGCACTGATCACCACCTGCACTCATGTATATATCTATCTATCTACTTAGCACTTTTAATTCTTATTTTTATTTTCATGTCTATTTAAGCTTAATTTATAACAGTATGTTTGCACTGAAGCACCGCAGCAATTTCCTAATGTTGTAAACCCGCTCAACATTTGGCAATAAAACCCATTCTGATTCTGATTCTGATATAAGAAAGTCAGTGACTCAGGTGTGTCGCTTGGTTTGTCATCTGTTTGTGAGACTGTAGGAGACGTAGAAATCTTTTGTTCTAAATCTTAGTTAGGAAGGTTCCTGTTTGAAAACAAGCACTTTTTGTGAGAAATGCAAGAAGTACATCTGCAGAAAGCACACCGTTACATTCTGTCCATCATGTGGACAAAATCGAAAATGTTGAGCATTGAAAAACTGAGAACGTTGGGCAAGTTCAAAAGAAATGTGTTTGTAAGAACGAAAAACCAAATTGTTCCTAAAATAGTTATGGAAAGTCTAACTGTTGTATGTCTGTGTTCTACATGTTTATCTAATCGAAAATAAAGGTGCTATTGTTTTATTGCAGTTTTTGGATAATTCTGAGTGGATTTACACAGTACGGGTCAAAATGACCCGCAACAAAATGTCATTTTTTTGTTCTTCAACATAATACAAGGGTTCATTTCCAAAACTTGCTTATGATCTTCAATTTGTAGCAGATCCACTATCACACAGCAGCTGGAGCAGTTTCAAATGGGGGTCAGTCCACTGCTGCCACCTGTGGCCAAGTGCCACAGCCTACTACTAGATTAACTTGTGACACATCTGCACCTGCTGCTATGATGACATTGAGTAGAGGCTGAGTGGCTGCACTTACCCCGGGTACATCCAAATCTACCCACAAACATGTTGAAAGATGCAATGGCAGCAATGCGGATTGTCAACACTAAAAACAATCAGTAAGCAAAGACAACAGGGATAAATTTTTTCTGTTTATTTAGCACCCACAACATTTGTAGTCGCCTTCTGCACAGGGGAAGTCCACACACACTGTGTGGTACCACTTTCCACAGAAGGTGCAATCTGCAAGATTGAATGAGACTGTCAGAGTCATTGTCTGACTGTTTATTACTAATCACCTGCTGTACATTCACAGTAACTGCCATCTCCTTACAAATGTTTATTAGATTAACCACACTGTATATAACAACCAACTCTAAAATGTTTGTTCGCAGAGAAAAGACACAGACTACGCTAACGACATGTGATGTTACAACACTAGTGAAATATTAGTGTCATTTCATTCTTTTCAAAGGTTTATTTGCATGACGCACAAACAGACACGGTTAAAAGGTACAAATGTGCATGACACAAATTCAAACGTGGTGCAGATGTGTGTCACAGGTTGATCTGGCTGTAGGCTGTGGCACTTGGCCAGAGGTGGCGCTGGTTGACTCGACTCCATGTTAGTGCACAAAGTAAACTGCTCGCTGTAGTTGTGAAGCAAAAACGCTGAAATCGGAGAAATAAACCGTGCGAGCGGAACGATAACGACGACAAGAGTCTCCCGATCGTTTACTCTTGCTGTCCTGTGAACAACATTGGCGTGGTGTTACTTGTTTGCTGTTTTCGCAATCGCGTCGCGCATGAGGATATCACCAGATAAACTCGCCACATTTTAAACATTTTGTTGTTCAACAGCATCAAGACTGACGGAGTGTGTTTGAGATAACCTCACAAGTGTCACAGATGACACATTTGGCGTTTTTTTGCTGGTTTGTCGGTAGCAGCTCCTGAAACGCAAGACTGCCACACATCTGTTCGACCAACGCCAGTTGATCTAAACGCCAGTAGATCTGGAACACCGCCAGTCCGAGTGTCAGGTGAACTGAACTTCAGGTAAGAAGTTATGACCTGCAGTCTATCTGGGTCAGATATAAACCAAGTTTAGGTGGAGTTTATTTTCGTTGTGCTGACTTTTTACCCTCAGTTGCAATAACTAGTACTGGTTCTAGCCAGCTTGACAGAGTTTTTATACAGCTGGGTGGGTGCTATGACGTTACTGATAGTGAACTTTATTTTATTCATAAGGTTAGTTAGTAGAGTTGCCAACGGCTCTTTAAAAAAATGGAATGGTCCCTCATTCAGAGAAAATATTACACGTTTCGTATTGAGCTGAGAAGGAACACAGTTTGTCCCGGACTTTCGCTATAATGAAAAAAAGACACAAAGCTGGAGTTATTCTGTCGTTACGCTGCACAGCTGCCTCTTCTTCTCTCATTCTCTCCCCTGCCTCTCCTGTTGCTACTTCAATCATGAAACTGATCAATGATCAGCTGATTGGCTTTTCTCCCTTGTTTATTTATCGCCCACTTTGCGCCAGAAAGAGGAAACCAGCAGATGTCGCGCTAAACAACAGCAGCACATTTAAGCTTGATCAGCTGTTGTTAGAATTTATTTGATATTACTTTCTAGTATCAGCTGATGTTTGCTGGAGCCACAGCTGTAAAGCTGCTGGTCATGATATCGGTTTGGATATGTGGTGAGAGGGAAACATGAAGATGAAACCAGGAGATGTCCTTACTGAATCATCAGAGCTGAACAGTGATGGAGAAACAGGTTTACCTTTTAGTTCACATGAATGAGTTGAAGGGAAGTTATGAACTGTTTCTGAGACACAAATAACACCAGGATCCTTTTTTATGTAGCTGACAGCTGGCAACTGTGCAGGGGTGGATCTAGGAAAGTTTTGCCAGGGGGCCAGGTAGGGCATTAACAGGGAAAGGTGGGCACAAAGAAATACTTTTCTTTCTTATTCTCATTTAAAATATCTAGCTTTTATTAAATAATTATCTAAATCTTACAACCAAAGTTTTTATCTGACGTAAAATGTATAGAAATCATACATATACCAACAAGACAGTGTACATCACTGTCACAACAGCATTTGTTTTCAGTCAAAGTCTTTATGGCTTTAATACCTGGTGGGCCGGTCTCTAGTCAAAATGCCTGATTTTCTGTCCCAGTCCAGCCCTGCAGGTTAATACTGGCAGTGTCACCATGCCAGCTGACTGTATTTCATCATCAGCCAGTGTTGTTCTTGATCAATATTACCAAAGTTTACCATAAGGCAGCATAGAAAGTATTTACTTGCTTTCAGGTTTTATTCAAATGTTAGTCTTTTCAGTTGTTTCCCCACTTTTTTTCTGTTTCAAAATCAAACACCAGTTTGTGAGAAGATTATCTTCTTTTTTTTAATAGGCATTGGTTTTGCATTGGCATTGGCTAATTTGTCAATTCTTTGTTACAAATGTTCGTATTTTAATATTCAAAAATGTTTTTGCCCAAAACATATGTGCACTATATGTCAGTAAAAATATTATGCAAATATTGCTGTCCTTGAATGCTGAGTAAACACTGACAAAGCACTGATTGTATCTCTTGTACTTTATCAACGCAGTATCTAAAAACTTTGCACCATAGTGGTTAAAATCTCATTCTAATAAGAATTAAAAGCGCATTCGGTTATTAGGTTTATAGGATTATTGAATTATGGTTAACGGTTGGTAGATTTTTTTTAAAAAACATTATCTGCCAATTACATCTGCCACCCTTCTCCAAATCTGTGCCCCTACCTGGCCCCCCAACAAAAATTTTCTAGACACGCCACTGGGTCCGGGTGGATCTCCACCAGCAGCTCAGCAGGCGAATCCGAAAACTGACACTGACGGCCAAACTCGCAGCGGTGCTTGGAGTAAGCATAAGTGGACCTGGACCTCACCAGACCTGGAGTACCTGATGATTAAGTGCCGGCCATTCTGGCTACCGAGGGAATTTACAGCAGTGATTATTACGGCTGTTTACATTCCCCCACAAGCCGACACTGACCGAGCACTCAGGGAACTGTACAGCGCGATCAGCAGTGAGGAAACCACACACCCAGAGGCAGCGTTTATCACAGCCGGAGACTTTAATAAGGGAAACCTGAAGAAAGTCTCACCCAAACTCCACCAACACATCCATTTTAACACTCGTGGAGACCGGCTACTCGACCACTGCTACACCTCTTTCCGGGATGCGTACAAAGCCCTCCCCCGCGCCCCATTCGGCCAATCAGATCACCGCTCCATCCTGCTCCTGCCCGCCTACAGGCAGAAGCTGAAACAGGAAGCTCCAACCCGGAGGGCGGTGCACTGTTGGACGGACCAATCGGAGTCTGCGCTGCGGGACTGTTTTGATCACGCGGACTGGGAAATGTTTCACGTGGCTGCTAGGGACATTGACGAGTACACAGACTCAGTCTGTGGATTTATCAGGAAATGCGTGGAAGATGTCGTCCCATCCAGAACAGTTAAATCCTTCCCAAATCAAAAACCCTGGATTAACGGAGATGTTCGCGCGGCACTGGCGGCACGGAGCACCGCCTTTGCCTCCGCGAACACATCGGACTACAAACACGCACATTACCAACTCCGGAAGACTATCTAAGCAGCCAAACGTGAGTACAGGGACAGGGTGGAGCAACAGTTCGACAACCCTTGGAGTATGTGGCAGGGACTAAACACGATCGCAGACTTTAGAGGGAAAACCAGCACACCGCAGACCACGGCCTCTCTGTGTGAGGATCTAAACGTATTCTACGCTAGATTCGACACAGCGAACACCATGAGACCGGACAGTGTGCGCACCGCGGATGACGTCAGTGCGCACACTGTGTCTGAGGAGGATGTGCGGAAGTGCTTCAGGAAGGTGAACGCACGCAAAGCTACTGGTCCGGACGGGATTCCCGGCCGCGTCCTCAAGTCATGCGCGGCTCAGCTGGCTGCAGTGTTCACGCACATCTTCAACCTTTCCCTCTCTCTGTCTGTAGTCCCAGCCTGCTTCAAAATGGCCACCGTCGTCCCTGTACCCAAATCCTCCACCATCTCCTCATTGAACGACTGGCGACCTGTAGCCCCGACCCCCATCGTAAGCAAATGCTTCGAGAAGCTGGTCAGGGACTTCATCTGCTCTGCACTACCCGACTCACTGGACCCTCTACAGTTCGCATACCGCCACAACAGGTCCACTGATGATGCCATAGCCTTGACACTACACACTGCCCTGTCACACCTGGAGAAGAGAGACACGTATGTGAGAATGCTGTTTGTAGATTACAGCTCAGCATTCAATACCATCGTTCCCTCGAAGCTGGACAGGAAACTGCAGGATCTAGGACTGAGCAGCTCCCTCTGCAGCTGGATCCTTAGCTTCCTGTCTGACAGACGCCAGGTGGTCAGACTGGGCAGCATCACCTCATCCCCCATCACACTGAACACTGGTGCTCCACAGGGGTGTGTACTGAGCCCTCTCCTGTACTCACTCTACACCTACGACTGCACAGCCACTAACAACTCCAACATCATTGTGAAGTTTGCGGACGACACTACAGTGGTGGGTCTTATCACCAATGGTGATGAGACGGCTTACAGGGAGGAGGTCAGCGCCCTGACCCTCTGGTGTCAAGACAACCATCTCACACTCAACGTCGCAAAGACAAAGGAGCTGATAGTGGACTTCTGGAGGTGCAGAGAAGTACACACCCCCATCACCATCAACAGCGCTGCTGTGGAGAGAGTGAGCAGCTTCCGGTTCCTTGGTGTACATCTGGCTGAGGATCTTACGTGGTCAGTACACACAAACAAAACAGTGAAGAAGGCGCAGCAGCGCCTCTTCTTTCTCAGGAGACTGAAAAGATTCGGCATGAGCCCCCGCATCCTCAGGACCTTCTATCACTGTGCCATTGAGAGCATCCTCACTGGATGCATCACCACCTGGTATGGCAACAGCACCGCCTACAACTGCAAAGCTCTCCAGCGAGTAGTGCGGTGCTCTGAACGGATAATTGGAGGTGAGCTTCCCTCCCTCCAAGACATCTACAGGAAGCGGTGCCTGAGGAAAGCGGGGAGGATCATCAAGGACTCCAGTCACCCCAGCCATAAACTGTTCAGACTGCTTCCATCAGGAAGGAGGTTCTGCAGCATCCGGTCCCGTACCAGCAGACTGAGAGACAGCTTCTTCCACCAGGCCATCAGACTGCTGAACACTTCATAGACACCTCAGCTTCACTACTGGAACTTTAACATTATGAACTCCATACTGTACAGTAATGCCACTGTTTTGCACATGTCTCACTCTGTATATTTTTATATATTTTATTTATTGTTGACTCTATTTAATTTGTAAAATATGTGTACACACACACACACACACACACACACACACACACACACACACACACACACACACACACACACACACACGTAGAAAAATATTTAGTATACACATCCAGAAATGCATATACTATTATATATTGTACATATATTTATTAGTTTCAAATGTAGCCATTCTTGTATTTTGCTTGTTTACATTATTGTATTTTGCACAACTCTGTTGCTTGTGAAGCTCGCACACAAGAATTTCACTCACATGTGCTGTACCAATGTACCTGCACATGTGATGTGACAATAAAAGTGATTTGATTTGATTTGAAGTGTTTTCCATGCTGCCATGAAAACACAGAAGAGCCTGCTCTGTACTTGATTCTCTTAAGTACAGAGGTGGGAAGTGACGAAATACAAATATTTTGTTACTGCTGCATTATGTGGTGTGAAATTGTGCCTATAAATTAATTTCCAGTAGACAAGAACCTGTTGATGAAAGTCAGAGAAAGTGGTTGGCAATCTATGAGATTCAAAGTCAAAGCGTACTTAAAAGTCTATTCCTCCAGAATTTAAAAATATTACATGAGGCATAATGAACCAGAATGACTGTTTGCTATAAAGAAAGGACTTTACCCATTTAAGCTTTAAAACACCATGACACCAAAATAACTTGTTAGTTGTATAAAGTGCTTTGAGTGCTCAGATACAGTAAAAAACAAAAAGCGCTATATGAGAACTGGACAATTTACCATAGATGAGCCCAGACAAACAGCACATCCTTGTCTTATCCCCTTTTTGATTTCAAATATCGGACATGCTCCATGACCTAAAGCTACTGAGCTCTTGATACTGTTATATAGCATCCCAATTACCTGGTTTTAAGGAACGTGTGAATAAATCACTGTCGTCAAGCAGATGAGAGGCTTTTTATTAATCTGTACGGATCAGGTAATGCCGCTCTTCTTCTCAGCTTCTGTCCCCACACACCTAACTTCCTTTCAGAATTCCTCCACCAATCACAGGGCAGGGAACAGAACGCTACCAGGTGCTTCTCCGTACATGAATAGGTGTATTTTTTTCCATTACTGTCTTTGTTTGCCATATCTGTGCATCCTTCAAGTTTCCAAAAGCAGCTGTTAGATCAGCTTAGTACAATTCAATATGAGTCCTTAACTACTGCACTGCTGGTTCACAGAATGCAGGTGGTCGCCCTCTGGTGGACTATGTGGGAACTGTTCAAATTCAAATTCAAATTCAAATTTTATTTGTCACGTACACAGTCATACACAGTACGATATGTAGTGAAATGCTTGGACAACTGCTCGTGACCTAAAGAAAACAAAAAAGGAAAAGGCTATGAATAAGATAGGAAATAAATATGAAAAATTAAAAAGGGTAAATTTAACTAGGAAGGAATAAAATATAAATTAAGGTTAAAAATGAAATAACTGTACAACACAAATTAGAATGAAGGGTAAATTTAACTGGGAGAATAAGATAAAATATATAAATTAAAGTTGAAAATAAAATAACTGTACAACAAAATACACAATATAGAACTATATAAGAATGTATGAAGAAATATAAATAAATATATACACAATAACAGCAGCATATACACAATAACAGCAACGTGATTTAAGTAATGAAGTGAAACAATGTCCAGAATGTCCAGTGTGTGTAAGAACCATATGTGTGGGTCAGTATTGTGTGGTGGTGTGATTGAGAGACCGTATCGCCTGCGGGAAGAAGCTCCTCCTCAGTCTCTCTGTGTTGGTCTTCAGGGAGCGGAATCGCTTTCCTGACCTCAGCAGAGAGAACAGTCTGTTGTTGGGATGGCTGAGGTCCTTCACGATCTTCCTGGCCTTGGTCCAGCACCGCCTGCTGTAGATTGAGTGCAGGTCAGGGAGCTCGGAGCGGATGGTGCGCTCAGCTGACCGCACAACCCTCTGTAGAGCTCGTCTGTCCTGCATGGTGCTGTTCCCGAACCAGGTTAAGATGTTTCCCGTCAGGATGCTCTCTATGGTGCAGGAGTAAAAGTTCCTGAGCACCTTGGAGGGCAGTTGGAAGTCTCTCAAGCGTCTGAGGTGGTAGAGACGCTGACGGGCCTTTTTCACCACGGTGTTGATGTGACAGGACCATGACAGGTCCTGCGTGATGTGAACTCCGAGGTATTTGAAGCTGTCCACTCTCTCCACTGGGCACTCGTTGATGACAGGGGTCTGGTAGTTCCTCTCCTGCTTAGTGCTGAAGTCCACTATCAACTCCTTTGTCTTACTGACGTTTAGAAGGAGGTTGTTCCTCTGGCACCAGTTCTCCAGATTCCTAATCTCCTTCAGGTAGGCCGTCTCGTTGTTATCAGAGATCAGGCCCACCACGACGGTGTCGTCAGCAAACTTGATGATGGTGGTGGAGCTGGTAGTGGCCACACAGTCATATGTGTACAAAGAGTACAGCAGGGGGCTCAGAACACACCCCTGGGGGGCTCCAGTGCTGAGAGTGGTGGAGGCTGAGACATGTCCGCCCATCCTTACTGCCTGTGGTCTGCCAGTTAGGAAGTTGGAGATCCACTGACACATAGATGAGCTGAGTCCCAGATGCTCCAGCTTGGTGGTGAGTGTGGAGGGAATTATGGTGTTAAATGCAGAGCTGTAGTCTATGAAGAGCATTTTAACATAATTCCCCCTTCTAGTGTCCAAGTGAGTGAGTGATGTGTGGAGGAGATGAGAGATGGCATCGTCTGTGGAACGATTTGGACGGTAAGCGAACTGTAGTGGGTCCAGTGTGTCTGGTAGTGAAGAAATGATGAAGTCTCTGACCAGGCGTTCAAAGCACTTCATCACTACTGAGGTGAGGGCTACAGGGCGATAGTCATTGAGAGAAGCAGGGTGGGGTTTCTTCAGGACAGGAACAATGATGGACTCTTTGAAGCATGTGGGGATCACCGACTGAGATAGAGAGATGTTGAATATCTCAGTGAACACAGGAGCTAGCTGGTATGCGCAGTCTCTTAGGATACGACCTGGGATGCCGTCTGGTCCTGCTGCTTTCCTGGTGTTCACTCTCTTGAAGGCTCTCCTTACTTCATGCTCGGAGATGACGAGCACGTTTCCGGTGCTGGCAGTATCTTCCTGTCTGCAGCCGTTAGCGCCGCTAACACTAGCATTGTTGGAGTCCTTAGCTGCAGCCTCGAAGCGAGCATAGAAAGTGTTCAGCTCGTCTGCCAGAGTCACGGCCGCGTTCGTCATACCGGTTGTTGGTGCTTTATAGTCCGTTATTGTCCTTAGTCCCCGCCACAGGCTCCTAGAGTCACTCTGTTGGAGTTGTGACTCTAGTTTCCTCCCGTAGCGCTGCTTCGCCTCTTTCACCGCCCTCCGCACGTTATATGACGCGGCTTTGTACGGGTCCATGTCCCCCGTCATGAGTCCCGTGTTGTAGGCAGCGGTGCGGGATCTCAGAGCGTCGCGGATGGTTTTATCCACCCACGGCTTCTGGTTGGGAAACGTTGTGATAGTCTTTGTCTCCACGGTATCATCCGCTAGTTTCCCGATGAATCCCACAACCGCTTCCGTAAACACGTTGACATCATCATCGGAGCTGTTTCTGAACATGCCCCAGTCTGCGTCATCGAGTGCGTCCTGTAACGCGGCCACCGATTGATCCGTCCAGCGCGCGACCTTCCTCTGAACCGGAACTTCCTGTTTCAGCCTTTGTTTGTATTTTGGGATGAGGAAGATGGCGGCGTGATCAGATTTGCCAAAAGGAGGGCGGGATTGTGCCTTGTAGCCGTCCTTGACCGTAGTGTAGCAGTGGTCCAGTGTCCTTTCACCTCTGGTGGGGCAGGAGATGTGTTGATAAAAGTTCGGCGCTGCGCGTTTGAGGTTGGCGCTATTAAAGTCCCCCGTCACAATAAGCGCAGCGTCCCGGTGTTGTGTCTGGTGCTGTGTGAGTGCCTCATGCAGCTCGCATAAGGCGGTGACCGTGTCCGCTTGTGGTGGAATATAAACGGCACTTACAATGACCGATGTAAATTCCCGAGGTAGATAAAAAGGACGACACATGATGGACAGTAGTTCCAGATTTGGTGTGCAGGAGCGTGTGAGAGGAACAACGTTCGCACTGTTGCACCAGTTGTTGTTCACCATTAAACACACGCCGCCTCCCCTTGACTTCCCCGAGTCCCGTGTCCTGTCCATGCGGTGAACCGAGAAGAACTCGGCCGGCTGGATGGCGTGGTCCGGCACCGCTGGGTTCAGCCATGTCTCGGTGAAGCAGAGGAGATTGCAGTCCCGAATGTCTCTCTGGAACTTTACCCTGGCCCTGAGGTCGTCAAGCTTGTTCTCCAGTGACTGGACGTTGGCGAGCAGGATGCTAGGCAGAGGTGTGCGGTGTGCACGAGCTCTCAGCCTGTTCCTGACGCCGGCTCGCTTCCCTCTAGGCCGCCGCCGCTTCCCTTTGTTCTCCCTCAAGATCTCACTCGGCCAGCTCGGATCCTGTATCTTGTAATTAGATTAACAAGAAAGACGCAAAGGGATAAAGCCACAGGGTTTAAAATGTTGATGTTAATCTTCCTTTTCTGACTTGTTTTTGATCCTGAACTTATATCTCATCTTAGCTGAAAAGAACTAAAATGGACCAGTGCCTGTGACATGCAAGAAGTAAAGCTGTTACTGGAGAATCATCCTTAACAAGAAAATCATCAGTGGAACAAAAAGAAAACAGACAGAAGCAAATCCTTCATCTTTATCTGCTGTGATGATCAATATCTGAGCTACACAAACATAACAGCCACACAAGTAGGATGTTTTGGGTTTTTATGGGGGTTTTTTTTATTTAAAAGAAAGAGAATTCCAATTTTTACATCATGAATTAGATCTTTTCTATTAATTCAGTAGTCAAAACATAATATAAATAAAACACACGGTTAAATATAATTAGCATTTTGATTGTAGCATCGCTTTTAAATACAGTTCATTAGCATTATCAGCTTTAAGAGTACAAAGATAATTCTGGAAGTCACCATTTCTATTGCTTACAATCTTTTGAAAGTCACTTTTACAAGTACAGACAAACTCTCCTCAAACAAGCTTAATCAACAGGAACACGAAAAACATAGTAAAGCAGAAATAAAAGAGAATCTGATCAGGAATGTGTTCAAGTTAAAATACAGTCACAGCAGTTTTGAGCAGCTTCTGGCTCATACAAATTGAGAAGCTGAGTGATACTGTAAGAACGAACAGTAGCCACGATGGCTCTGCTCTGCTAATTCGGATTGAGGATTGAACCATTTAACATATAATATAGTTCTATTTTTGGTGCCTATAGACCTTGAGATTTTTAGTTTTGCAAACTTGAAAATTTGATGTGGGAAGTTTAATTCTTCTAGTAAAAATTTGGCTAAATCTTACAATAAAATACAATTTGTTTAGGTGAGATCTTACCTTTTGACTGTCACCGGACTTCCGGTAAGAAAAACGTTACTGCCAGTTGTTTACGGTGTGGTTGTCGTCAGGTTTCCGTGTGACAGCAGACTTTCAAGGCGTGTGTTACAACCAGCAGCGCGTCTAGCTGAGCCCAGGCGGATAAATGAAGAGCGCGCACCCCAATCTTTTCTGGCAAGAATTTTGTGTTTTTGTTGTTTCCTTTATCTTTTCTGAGTTCTCTCTTTGTTACGAGAAAATATTGTTTGGTTTCTTTAAGTACCCCATGCACAGGGCAAACGAATTTTATTTCATTAATTTATTGATATTATTGGCTAAATTTCATACACATAAGTCGAAATTTTCTAACGCAAAACCATCCTTTCAGTGCTTTTTAAATGAAACCAAACAATATGTTAAAACCATACAACATTCTCAAAATCTAAACGCTGTCAAAACCATAAACTAATGTTCCCTGTTCAATATCATGTGATTCTTTAATAGACTGTCTATTTTGGGGTTTTTTTTATACAAACCCCCTGAAATTGTGTTTGCTATTTTGTATTTGTATATCTGTATTTTGTGCTTTGTCAATAAAGTGTATTCAAAGAAAGAAAAAAGGGCGCACCCCGCCCGCGTTAGGTGTCGCGCAGAGGCGGAGGAAAGGCAGAGTTGATGTTCGAATCTTTTGTTTAACAGTCTTACTGTACATGGGTGGATGGTTGTAAATCACATCACAGATGCCAAAAACCTCTCAAACCAAGCCCTCTTGCCGGTGATGCTGTGCGCAACCTCGTGACAACCACATGACTGATACTAACTCCTGAGCTGACTGTATGCTAACATGCGCCACAAATAAGGGTCATATTTGGATTTAAAACAATCACCGAGAAGCTTCCACTGAATGCTACTTTCCCCTGCATGACACTGAAATCATTAACACATACTAACCCTCCATACCCTGTAGGAAACTCACTTCCTTGGAATAACATTTCAACAGGGAAAGAGTTGAGAGCAAATGTCCTTCTCTTGAACCTTCTGTCAGTCAGACAAGTGTAGCTTGGGCTTTTCTTTGCACAGGACAGGATTAACAATGGCGACATAAACGAGCTAAGGAAGCATAGAAACTGCAGAAAGGGCGTATGGCTCCTGTGTCAGTGAATCCAAACTACCTCTGTTTGAACAAATCCAGTTACACAGCTCAAGAAAATATTACTCTAACGGAAGAAAAAGGCAGTATGTGTCTCAGTAGTACTAAAAAGCTATTATATCAAAACGTAAAGGGAAAACTGAACTGAAACTGAAACAAAACGAAGCCTATCATTAGGAATACTGACTTTTTACAACTTCAGTTCTTTTTTCACTCAGTAGGTGGCAGCAAACTACAAACAATGGTTGCATTTTACACTCATCCGTTTTCATTAGAGGCAGAACCCAGAAGCACATCCAGGTTTAGGTCTACTGCTTGGTGCTACACAGAAACAGGCTGAACAGACTGGAACTCACATGAATTTGGACGAATCGAAGTAAGAACGTCACTTCTGCTCAACTGAATTGATTATCATGACCCTCACTAATAGCCACCTTAATAAGTTAAGAGCAATGTGCCAAAGTAGTATAAATATTTTAACTTTTGGCAAATCCAGCAGGTTAATTAAGTGATTTCACATCATGTGTTCAAACGGCTTGTCAGTTTTTAATATATCCCATGTGCGCATACTTAAGCTTTAAAAAAATACAGTCCAATGACCTGATAGATGTTTGCTGAACATTGTGGTTTACATCAGCACTTAAATTAAATCATAAAGAACCTGTTTTGTGTGGGCTGTTCGATACCATGAAGCAAGACCTCTGAACATCTCACTTTTTACACACAAACACACACATCCAAGCAAACAGTGTTTTATGTGCTATCGTCTAAAATATTATAAATTTGCCTAAAATAGAAGTGTTTAAAACTTCTATACAGATCCTGTGCAGCTGCAAAGCAAAAATAAAAAACTCCCTCCAGGCAGAAGCGGCCATTTTCGTATGTGGGGAAAACCCCCACAAAAACAGAGGGGACAGGCTGGCACCAGAACACCATGGATGTGCCCCGAGATGAGTGTGAAAATGTGATTATCAACAAGCCCACCTGGGCTTCAGGTAGGCCGCACGCTTGTCCAGAGTTCACTTTGTCTTCAAGCGTTTTAATTTAAAACATAAACTGAGGCCTACCCCAAGCTAAAAGAAGCTAAACCTATACACCATGGACAGAGACAGTCTGATTGAGTTTTATTTTAGGCTGGGAATGAGCTACCAACGCATTTTGAAAAGCCTGGCAATGCAAGGAACCATCATTACGGAGAGACATTTAAACCGGATATTGAGAGCCAAGTCGCTTTACAGACGTAAGTACGACCTGGACGCCGGGATAGATTTTATTGTGAACCAACTGCAAGGGCCTGGGAAGGATCACGGTTATCGGTGGATGTTTACAAAGTGCAAACAACACGGCACTGCGATCAGGAAAGAAGACGTCAGGATCCTCATCTCTTTACTGGACCCATTAGGTTCCCAGGTTCGCCAGACCACACGTCTCAGAAGGAGGCAATATTTTGCTCAGGGGCCTAACTTTGTGTGGCACATAGACTCTTATGACAAACTAAAGCCATATGGGATATGTATTAATGGATGCATCGACGGTTTCTCACGCAACATCATTTGGCTGCGGGCCGCACACACTAACAGTGACCCAAAGGTTATCGGAGGTTACTTTGTGGAAGCAGTGGAGAGTCGTGGGGGTTTCCCCAGGCTCGTACGAACTGACATGGGCACTGAGAACGTGTTGGTCAGAGACCTCCAGCGTTATTTACAGAGAGATGACGGGGATGATAGAGCAGGAGACAGAAGCTATGTCACAGGAGCAAGTACGGCAAACCAGAGAATTGAGAGCTGGTGGGCAGTGATGAGAAAAGAAGGAGTCGAGTCATGGATCAAGCTTCTAGGAGAACTGAAGGACGAAGGATTCTTCTTTGGGGATTTCATTGACAAAGCTCTGTCACAGTTCTGCTTCATGTCAATCATTCAGGTAAATGACCCATATTATGATAACCAGTGGTGGTAATTAATTACATTAAATTACGCTGTTTTAGCAGTAAGGGTAACAAAATAATCATTTACATACCGTAGTTAAAACGACATTACCTTTACCGAACGGTAAATGCAATGTATTCCTAACGTTGTTGAAGTAGGTCAACTGCGCTCTGTATGTGCGTAATGGAGGCTGAAGCATCGACCCAGCCAAAGTTTTTAAATCAGGGAACACTTTGCCAATTGAACTGATCAGAAGTCAGCACGACTTAAATGTTGTTTTTTTCTGATCGGAGGACATTATCCTTGTCTGCGCTCATTCTGCATCAGCAGTTATGCTGCAGCTACCGATCTGTCACTGCCAGTCTGTCAAAAGCAGTCAGAGGCTTCACGCATCAGTAACTCTTCAGCGCTCTATCATTGGTACATTCAGGACTCAGATGATATTGGATCCCCTCATGGGATTGAAAAATATTGATTTTGTCACCTGTATTATGCGCATAAAGTTGAAAAGCTTTGCGCATCCGGACCAAGATTAGTATTAGTATTAGTATAAAGCCCAGATCCCACAACTCAGTGGTTTGCCTGGTGTGGTTCTTTCTTTTCTTTTTTTGCAATCACTCCCTCTTCCTTTGGTTTTCATTAAACTGCATCCAAACATTGCTGCTTTTCAATTCATTTAAGGATGCACCACACTTATTTTCGACCATTTTAAAAATGCCTTGTATTACAGCTCTGACCTAATTCTTGTTTCTTCATCAGGAGGTATTGAATGACATCCGGAGTGTTTGGAATGCTCACCGTATAAGGCCCTCAAAGAATAACAACGTGCCCTGTGGGATACCTGATGTCATGTACATGGCCCCTCACCTTTGGGGTGCAGAAGACTGTCTCGTTCCACTGACAGAAGATTTGACCTTGTGTAAAAATAGCTGCACTTTTGTTAGTTCAGTCCCATGTGATGTGCAAGTGTTTGATTTGTGCACAATAATAATGGAGGAATCAAGCTTGGAATTCCCATCTACCATGTCCCAGGCCCTTGATTTATATTTTCATCTCAGGGATACAGTTCGTTCACAGTTATTTGAGGCTACTTAAATGGACACAAACATACAAATGTAGTACATTTTGTACTTCAGTACGTATTCCTACAGCTTAATGTACTTATTATTAAGTAATTATTTTTCTCCAGTGTGTACTTATCTTGTCTTTGTATCAAAATTATCAGAAAAGACTGTATAACATAATTTTCATTTTATCCATGTCAGTAAATTAACTCATCATGAAGTGTTGCTTGCTCTTGGTAGTGTTAAAATCTCCCAATTCTTTGAATCTTTGGGCTGAAGGAAGGACAATACTCGGTGTATAAATGCTCAATCAACAATCTTTTATTTCCATACAATCCAACACTTTATGAGCATAAGCCATCATGATGGGGAGACATGCATGAAGAGGGTCACAGCAAATCTCAAAATGGTGACGGGCTACTCCGCTTCTTATAGCCTCTAGTGGCCCCCACCTAGTCGTAAAAGCCTAAACATTCACATTCTTTCTCTGTTACGGCGCCTAAGTTATGACCTCGGCTCCCTGTCTTTCTGCTCTCTGTAAAGGTGGGGGTATGGAATGTGGTCTGTCTCTTCTATTATCGGCACAAGGTCCTCTGCACACAACATTCTCTTCATGATTCAGCAGTATGAAATGTCAAGAAACAGTGTAACACATTCACAGCAGATCAAGGGTACAGGGTAATCCACACCTGTCTAACAAATCCAAAAATGGTCACATTCTTTTAACCTAAAAATATAAGGGAAACTAAGCTACATACTTTGCACACAATCTAGACTAAGGGATACATATATGTTCTACAGCTGTTAACATAATTCAACTACTTTAACTACAGATATAAGATAACATATGATAACAGAATAATCTCACAGTAGCTACAAAGCGTGGAGTATTAAACTAAAATATGATACAGGTTAGAAAAAAATAAATCCTTTTGGGATTGAGTTAAACTTATCAAACTGTTAAAGCATCAAAAGTTGTTCATAATAGTTTTTGGTAGCAAAAATGTGTTCATTTCTAACAAAAACAAGAGCACCTTGGATAACAACCACATAGACTGGCAATATAGCTAATGTTGTGATCAATTAGACAAGAAGACCAAGTAGGCTAAAGTGTAGAATCATAGTTGTGTCACCAATGCTCCAAATGTTTCTTGAGCCTATATTTTTGTTATTGTGGAATAGATTAAAGCAATCCCATGTTTGATAAAGAACGGCTTCTTTTCTTAAAAATCACAGCACGTGTATGACATTATAGAATGAGTAATTAAATAACTTTCAGCGGTGTCATTAGACATGTTCATGTTTAAAGATGTATAGAATGTAACAGAGAGGACAATGTTTTGTACAAATGAGAATGGTTTACTGGTGTCTTTCAAAATACACCATACTCAAAAACAGGTTGTATTTTGCATATAATAACAGGCTAAAATAACAGTTACATTGTGAAGAGGTTATACAAACCTCTTCACAATGTAACCAATCTCTGTAATTGACAACTTTTCTTCTAAACCCATTAGGAACATAAAGGTTCACATTCTTGTTTCTATTAAGATTTCTGCAAACATCTGAAATACTTTAATATAGAACATGCTTAATCAGTTGGAATATGGTATTTGTAATGGTGTTGTACTTATGTTTGTATATACAGTAGACAGCACTCAGCAATCTTCCAGTTTGTAGAACTGTTACTGTATGCTATATTGGAAATATTTGTTACTCTTCCTGTAGTAAAAAAGTATTAGAATGTTAAAATTAGTCATTTATTTTGGCACTAGCCAAAAACACAGTAACAATGTGTGCAGCAGGAACAGATGCACTTCTATGTTTAGTGTACGGATTCCTGCCAGGTGAAGCACTGAAAATTAAAATCATTTAAATATGTATATGTATTTTCAACTGGTGTTGTTTTGTGGTCTCATTCCCCAAGCAATTTGTTGCCTTATTTTGTCCCCAATATCTAACTGCTGCTTCTGCAAAGTCAGAGTGCTAAGTGCTGTCTACTACAGGCAACTCCACTTCAAATAACCTGAACATTCCCTTTAGCTTACTATTTTAATTAGCGGGAGAAACTAAGAAAGCACTTACTGACCAGATGAAAAAAAAGGCTGCACATGAAAAAGGCACAACGGGCTACACCGTTAAGAGAACTTAACGGCCCAGTCTATTGAACATTCACATTCATTCCTTCATGTTACTGTTAACTACACCCGTGTTTCTATGAACTGTTAGGGTGGAAAACCTAAAACGTGTAGGGCAGAGTGCCTTGAGGACCATGGTTGGGTAACACTGACCTACACCACATCCATCACCCACATAGAGCTTGCGAGAATGCTGTTAAATTCACTGCGAAAGTCTGGTTAGCTGTGATAACCAAGGGGCAGCTTTAGCACACATCCACATGTGTGGGATTGTGGTCTGCGGAGGAAATCTGTAGTTTCTATGAACTCAATTAGTATGGCTTTATCGAACAGATTGGATCCTGTACAGAACCGCAGGAAAAGCTGAAGATATCAATTTCTCCAATGTACCTTTTCAGGTAACGAGAAACTGTTGACTGGGCAGCTGTCATCTCCTCTGGAAAGATTAGAAGCTCCTTCACTGTTTTTACAGTTGGTTTTTTTTCTGCAATGAAATGATGCAGTCCTTCTGGTGGGAGTAAACCAGCTACAGAACCCACAACGGGACGCCAGCACTTGATTACAAACATTGGGGCCTGAATAAGTACTTTGTGTCCTATCTGTGATATTGACCTCAGATGAAATAATGTTTGAGTCCTCAAAGGCACTGATCAAATCAGTAAGACAATGACCTCTTCTAACAGTTAGTATTACGGGACAAGATCGTGGTTCAGGGGGTGCTTGGTCAGGAATATTGGCCTCTCCTGTCAGCCCCGGTGAGAGAGACAATGTGTGATGAGGTGGATCAGACTCTTTTTCTGTAAACAGTGTTTCAGGGTTTAGTTCAACCACACTAATATCCACCCTGTTATCCCCACTAATAATAACAACTGCATCAGAATCTTCACTTTCACCTACATTTGGCAGACCATCCCATGGTAATGTGTCATTCAGTTCCAAATATCCACTTATGGAAGCTCCATCATTAATTACAAAGTTTGATGGTTCTGAATTCACGTTTTCCACCAACAGATCATCAGCGGCCTGATTAGGTTCATTGTCAGTGAGATCTACCACAGAGGGCTGGGTTATTGCATGATCGGCCTCTACGTCTTGAGGCTGCTGTTGTGTTTTCTTTCTGGTACACAGATAAAGTCGCAGAATTTTGACCTTACTTTGCTTATACAACTCATCAACTGTACTGGAAGCATCCACATGCATCTGTGAGCTCTCAATATGAGTTGAATAGTGTGAAAGACTTTTGGTTTTTTTTGAGGTGCCATTGGGGAAAAACTGATTTTCAGCCATAAGTTTGATATTTGACACTGTTTCATTTTTATCTACAGATAAATGCCTTGTTGGGGCGACCATGGCTCAGGGGGTTGGGAAGCGTATCTGGGATACCAGAAGGTTGCCGGTTCGATCCCTGGGCTCTCTGTCCTGGTCGTTGTGTCCTTGGGCAAGACACTTTACCCTACTGCCTACTGGTGTTGGCCAGAGGGGCCGATGGCGCGATATGGCAGCCTCGCTTCTGTCAGTCTGCCCCAGGGCAGCTGTGGCTACAACTGTAGCTGCCTCCACCAGTGTGTGTGAATGTGAGAGTGAATGAATAGTGGCATTGTAAAGCACTTTGGGTGCCTTGAAAAGCACTATATAAATCCAATCCATTATTGTTCCACCACCACTTACACACGTCACCTGTTTGAACCCACCCTTCTCCTCATCAAAATCCATCCAGCCAACCTCAATTCGTCTCACTGTTCGTTTTGCATTTGTATTTTCTGCCCACTGAGACAATTTCTTTTTAGGAGGCATTCCCTCAGCTCCTGTCAGTCTTTGTCGTAGCCTTGAGAGTATAGATTCTTTCCTGGATGGTGACGTGTTGCTTGTCTGCAGAAGGCCACAGTGGAGACTCTATCGCCAACTTTGGGGATGTACTTTGCCAGGTCACTGTCTGTCATTAAGGGAATGAGAGTTTCATCAATCTGAAAAATATAAATAACAAATTAATAAAAGTGTCAATATTAAAAAAACAATGAATACATACAACTGCATATTTTAGAGTTGTTTTTTGCTATCTACTTTTGATAACAGATACTTTTGGTAATGTGGTACACATTTGTCCAACATAAGATGAACAAAAATTACTTTTTAAATTACTCTTTAAACATATCATGTCATTAATTAATGTCATTGATTAAACCAAAATATGAAATTCAATAATTTATTTTAGAATGTGCATAGTAAATTGTGGATTGCGGCTCTCCGTTCAAAAACAAACACACAGACACACGCACACAGCAACAGCTGCAGTGGCTTACATTCTCATCTTCAAGTTTCTTGATCACATCTTCTTCAACTTTACGCTCTGTTAAAAATTCTCGCAGCCGAGTATCCATAGCTGACCTCCAAACCACATGAAAATGAAATTAGTATTTTTACACTCGGTTATAAATTTTATGTAGCAGATTTTTACATGATAGCCTACCTATAAAATCACTTTATATATGGCAAATCAGAATTTGATAATGATTGTTTTATTACTTAGATATTATCTATGGTAATGAGGAATGGAGCGATTGTCTACTTGGAGTTTAAGTAGTTCAGTATTAGCAATGGCAACCTGCATCAATACAAAATCATTCTGATCACTGTATGCTTTATTAGTTCCCTTGGCAACGTGATACCTGCAGTGAGCTACTGTAACTGCAAGGCTTCATCCGGTGATGCATTGAAAGCTACGGCTCATTTAGCATGCATTACCTTGACAAGTGTGACTCACATGATGCTACTTTCAAAGGAGATGTTCAGCGAAAAAAAGAGGCAATTTTAAGATGCTTTCCGTCTAAAACTGTTATTATTGTCCAGACCAGATTAGTTGCACCAGCTAGTATGGTGATGTGGCCAGGGTAAAAGAGAGACAACTTCGTGACACAGAGAACTAAGGTTTTATGTTGAACATACCTCGTTTATTAGTAGCCTTCAGCCTTGCTCTACTTTGAAACGTCCTACAGTTAAAAATGAGTTTACGGCTACATATTAGCACAACAAAACAACGTGTAGTAGCAACATGAGGATACAACATTTGAAACGTCAGCAGATACAATTTAGAACATAGTAACAATATAGGTCTGAATAAATAACTGCCGAATTGCGGGATAACAATATGAAATAAATATAAAATATAATACACTCACCTTAAGGACATCACCAACAGCAAGGACTCCGTACTATGGCTGACGCAGGCTCTAGTGAATGTGCCCTGGGATGATATATATATATATATATATCATCAAGTGTTTCGTGGGCACGTTATACCTATTTCGTGGCCTTGAAATGGTATTTCGTGGCCACAATTTATTTATTTTTTGTACCATGTCATCAGAGGGGCTCCGTACAGATCAGCTGCCTTTACACAGAGAAATGTGAATGCTCTAGAGTTATGGGCAGGGATAGCTCAGTAGGTACAGTGGTGGCCCTATGATTGGAAGGTTGGGGGTTCGAATCCACTGAACGGCTCCCCCGAGGTACCCCTGAGCAAGGTGCTGTCTCTACGCACTGCTCTTTGGGTGCCCAGTGTCTTCCCACTCCTTCTCTGAGTGAATGGGTTAAATGCAGAGAGGGATTTTCCCTCGGGGATCAATACAGTATTCATTATTATTATTATCTTATTAGTATTGGGCTAGGATAAATCAAGCTAGAAGCAGTCCATGAGCTAAAATGAGTGTGATGCTCCTGCAGTAACTGATCACCTACACACAGCTTGAACTGGATTGCCAAAAGGGTTGAAATTACATACAGAGTAAAGAGAGTGGTTCTTATATACAGAACATGCCTCATTCACCCATTCATAAAAGCAACTTTTCTGTGTTTTTTATCACACTCTGATGAATGCATCAGAAAGCAATTCAGGGTTCAGTATCTTGCCCAAGGGATGCAGCCAAGGACTGAACCACCAACCTTCTGATTAGTGACCTGCTCTACCTCCTGATTAACAGTGCACTGTGTGAATTGCCTGTCTGTGTGAATCTCAGGTGCTACTTGTTGTTTTCAGGTGAACACAAAACTTCACAAGACAAGAAGCTGTGGAGTAAACCAAGTGGAGGGGGGTGGCCCAAGGACATCGACCCTGCTGACAAGAAACAAACCAGCCTTTTCAGGAATAAGGTCGAAAAGGACGAGAGCTACATCAACAGTGTTCTGCAGCTGTGCAGAGTAAGATTCAAATGAATCCACAGCAGTCCACCTAGTCTTACTATGATGCATGCTGTCTGGTTGGAGTTTTGGGTTGATGCATGTTGGCTGGATGGTTGCTGGCTTTATGGATAGTTGGGTTAATGCAGGTTTGTTGGTTGGATTGATATTGAATGGATACATGTTGTTTATGGATGTTGTGTAGCCCAGGGTTACAAACAGATAAAAGTTAGAAACCTTTTGTTAGAATTATTACACAAGTTGTTAATGCATTTAAGTTAAAACATTCAAAGCTAAAAGAGCAACACTGGTTACGCTGGTGAGGCTGCTTGGCTCTACACTTGCTGTAGCTGTGCCTCTGACGTAAGAGGAACATTGTTGCTGTTGAAGCAGAGAAGCAGGTGAAAGCGTAATGTGTCTTTTGTTAGCTAGTAGATCTGGAGACTTGAAGCTCTTTCCTTATAAATACACAGTGTTTGCACTAACAGTTACAGCTGCTTAAATGTTAAAGCTGTTCACTTGGTAAACAAATGTCAAAGATTACAGTTCTATGTGATTAGCTAACTGGTGCTGTCTAAACTCACACTCCTTTGTGTTGGTGTTTTGGTTTGGAAGTTGAGTTGTTGTTGTGAGTTGAAAGCAAATGAACATGCATGCCTATTTGCACTGAGTTGTTTTAAAGTAGTGTTTTTGTTTACCACTGGTGTTATTAATTGGTATAATGAATAGAATATAGCGAGTTTGCTGCCTTAAAGGAGCAGTATGGATTAGATCTATGAAACGAATTAATTTAGTTTCACAATCGGTAAGGACCATATTACTATGTAACATAAAAAAATGAATTTGATAGTTGTACAACACATTAGAAAAAAGAACTTGCATTTAAATGTATTGTCCTTAGTTCCTTAAGCAGCAATTTATGGATTATTGGTAGCATGCGTGTGAAGTAATCGAGTGGTGTCGTTATAGCAATGTGGCCAAATATCGCATCAATCACAGCAATCACATCAATCTGTTCCCAAAGTCAAGGTGTGTGTCACGTGTCACGGGGTGGAAAGGGACAAGTTATCTAGGGTTTTTTACTATGCATGTTTTGCTGTGTTTTACCTTTTCAATATTTTAATATTGTACACTGGTTTATTTTTATGAGTTTTACTGCATGTTTTTTATGGTATTTATTTGGTGACTTGTCCTGGAAAGACTCCGCCCCTACCTGATTATAAACCTGATCACACCTGGGAGGTCACAGAGGCCAATAAGAGGGCCTGGCAGACCATGGAGAAAGAGGCTTGAGAGACGGGCAGGCGTGAGTGGTGTCAGGCGGCGGCGCCTGCAAGCCCGGAGGGCTGGTGGAGCTTGGCGTTCAGGAGAGGAGGATACAGTGCCAGCAACACGGAGCGAGCGGTCCGACTGCTGCAGCAACAGGAGGCCAGATTACGTGTCTGCAGGGAATTAGAGGCGGCGAGGCGGGCCGGTGCCGATTGGCGGTTACAAAGAAGCGGCGGGCAGAGTTAAGAGCTCTGCCCACCCGGGGTAAGTCTTTTGACTTGTCCCCTTTAATGAATTATAGCTGCCTAAAAGAATAGTGACTACCGCTGCCTTCCTTTCTTTAGCGCACCGGGGCGCAGAACGCGGAGAGGAAGGCGAGGACGCCGCCGGGTTTCCCTCCTGCACCGCTTCACTGGATTTTTAATTCTTAGTGACTCTTATACACTCAAAGTGAAATTTGGTGGTTTATTGCATTTACAAGACTCTAACATGTAATTTGAACACAATGAATTTATGTTTCTAAGGTGAACGTAATAAAATCATATAAGATCTACATGAAATTCACCAACTAGCACCTCTTAAATTCTTGTTGATATGACATGATAAAATCTAACAAGAGTGGTTAGCTGCCTTAAAGACTCGCGATATCACAAGATCACGTGAGATTCTAAACAAGAGGCAGGAAAGCACATGGTTTGCTCCACAGTCATCTTGGAAAGGTAAGAGTGAATCTATCTTCATCCATCTTGATGAAAATACTTTTTGCACAAAGGTATCATTAGTTTGTCGATTCTTTTCAGTTCTATTTATTCACATTTGTTTGTTGTTGTTGTTGTTTTTTTTTTAAATCTGTTTATGCCATTCTAGCTAGCTAACACGGCAGCACGGTGGTTAGCACTGTTGCCTCACAGCAAGAAGGTCCTGAGTTCAATTCCAACATCAGGCCGGGGTCTTTCTGTGTGGAGTTTGCATGTTCTCCCCGTGTTTGCGTGGGTTCTCTCCGGGTACTCCGGCTTCCTCCCACCGTCCAAAGACATGCAGCTTGTGGGGATAGGTTAATTGGATAATCCAAATTGCCACTAGGTGTGAATGTGCGAGTGAATGTGAGTGTGAATGGTTGTCTGTCCCTGTGTGTTAGCTCTGCGACAGACTGGCGACCTGTCCAGGGTGTACCCCGCCTTTCGCCCTATGACAGCTGGGATAGGCTCCAGCGACCCTGAAAAGGATAAGCGGAAGCGAATGGATGGATGGATGGATAGCTAGCTAACACATTAGTGCAAGAATATAGCACAATGTCATGATAGCCTAATATGAAAGACTTAGCTACTCCAAATATAGATATTGTTTATAACTTAAACTCTGCACATAAGCTAGTTTGGCTCTACCACAGAGACTGTTGTGATAAATTTACATTTTACGTGTGGGTTGTTGAAATTTGTAAGTTGCAACTGATGGAGAGTGGTTTATTTAACAACTTGTGTTTTTAGTACACTGAGGAGGAAAGACAAAACATGAACAGATATGTTTTCCTGTTTTGTTTTTTGTTTTTGTTTTTTAAATTAAATATTTTTCTACTTAAACTTAGACTTGCAGTTCCCTCCTGTAAAGATAATAAATGTTTAATCTTATCAGGTGGTGAAAGGTCTGGAGAGCTGGCAGGCCCGTTCATCAAATTCATGGTGAGCTAATATTTTTCTTAAATTATCACATTCCCATGTTAAAAATTTAATATATTCATTTGTAAGTGACATAGTTTTGAGACCAAGAAAACATTGCATTCTGATTTTATGTACACATCATCTAAACTTTCTTGAATTGGGGGTATGGCATGATTAAATTAATACAAAGTAAAAAACAATATTAGAATGACAGAATTGTCTAAAATGCATGAATACTATTTGAAAAGATTAAGACTGTAAAACAATAGCCTCTGTATTTCTCACAAATTCCTGGTAATTCAGTTAAAAGTTCTTTAATCCCACTGCTAGGTCGTTGAGATGGATTTCCGTATATATTTGTTCCCCCCCCCCCCCCCCCTCTGTGTACTGATGCTGTTGAAATCAGAAGAGAATACATCGCCAAAGGTCTTTGCGTGTACCTGAATGAAGATCCTGAGCTGGTGAAGGATTACCTGGTATGTTAACTTGCCTGTATCCTTAACTAAGGAGATGATCAAAGATAAGCTTGAACTACATGCAAAAAGTTTCAGGGGATGGGGTTTTCCTATAAATTACCGGTGGCTGTAAAAAAATAGCTTTTAAAATGGGAAAAGTAAGAGCTTTAAGTTTCTCACTGGATACTACACGTAGGGCTACTCGATTATGGCAAAAATGATAATCACGATTATTTTCACTGAAATTGAGGTCTCGATTATTTGACGATATTTATTTAACCCTTTAAGACCTACTATAGAACAGTCCGCCAGAGCTTATATTATTTTTTTACATGTTATAGTGCCATTGGGAGCATTTCAAGTTGCTATACATCAATACAACTGTTATAGCCCATATTTTAATAATATGTATGCATTAAGTCCATAGTAACTACATTAAAATGGAGCACTGTAACAAAAAATAATTTCCCCCAGGGATCAATAAAGTATTCTGATTCTGATTAATTGCAAAAAGTGCAATAAACTACAAAAAAATTAAATCGTTTTTTACATATATTTCTACTTGGAGAAATTTAAGAGGTTTATCCCTCAAAACTTTAAATGCAAAAAATAGTTTACAACAACAGGAAATTTATTTTGAGTGTCTTCATAGTTTTATTTTGGAGATAAAGCAATTTTTATATACTGCAGGAAAAACAATCCTATGATTCAAATTTGCAAAGAAAACAGCATGTGCATCAAAATAAACTATTTCCAGCAGTGCAATATGAGTTCTAAGCATCCCAGAAACTATTCAGTAAAGTCTAACATGACTTATAAAAACACCAGTATAGGTGTTTAAGGCCTACAAGTAAAAAAACTACAGTTTCCGCGAAGATGACGTCACTTCGGGTTTCTGGCAGGAAATGGCGGACGTGCGATAGTTCGCGCTGACGTCTGTTTCAATGTGGGAAGTGTTGCGAACAGCTGATCAAATCGGCAAAGCGTGTTTCTGGAATATTGTGTTTGTTCCTGCTAGTGCGTTTTGTGCAATTTTTGCAACCGTGACCTAGGACAAGCTGATAGCATAAGATGTAAGTACAACTCCTCTGGTTTCATATGCAAAAAATTATTGCGCTAGCTTACGCGGTTCCGGTTCTACAGGGATTTAAAAATAGTTACGCAAAACGGAGCATGCCCGCTCTGACTGTAAAGGTTAACAATAACAATGTATTGAATAATGACTTTAACAAATAATATAAAATAGTGTGCAAATACTGATAACAGTGCAAATGTTTGCAATATAAGAAATAAATGTAAACATCTGTTTAGTGAACTTTGCAGTGGTGCAGCTACAACACCGTAGCAAAGTTTACACACGATGTCTGACTCGGCGAACCCATAATGTTTCCACACCACTGAAGTTTTTTTTGTTTTTGTTTTTTTACCCCTCTTTTCAACCAACGGCAGTCACTCTCCTCTCCAAATAACTTCTGCTTAGCTTTCCGAGCTTCCCTCGGGTCCTCTTAATTGTTGTGACGCGTGTTGGAAACAAGAGGTGCGCTCGATTTGCCACACGGAGCAGCGCGAGAGTAAAGCACGAGGGAGGGGCTAATAATCGGCTCAGTCACTTTTAATGATCGTTGAAAGTAGGGCTGAACGATTATGGAAAATAATCTAATTGCGATTTTTTTTTTTTTGCCCCAATATTGCGATTGCGATGCGATTATTTTTTTAAGGTCTTTGTCTTCTGTATTATTAAACAAAGACAAGCAATACATCATATAGTATGGCCAATACTATATTACATTAATTTTAAACTGTTCTTTCCTGGAAGACAGACCTCTGTTATGATGACATGAGGTGATGCATGAATTGATGACTGACATTTTTATTTAACTTCTTCAATCACAACAGTATATTTGAACATACACAATAGTTTATTTTTAGCTTACAAACATCTGAGCATAAAGTGCTGACAAGGAACCCTGGTGTAAACATTAAAATGAAAGTCAGTACAATGTGCAGATTGCAGAAATATACATAAAAAAAAAAAAAAAAATCAGTGGCTTTACCACACTCAGTTTTTCGACATCTGTGAACTACTAGACAGTCATTCAATTAAAAAATAATATTAAATAAATAAAACTAATAAATAAAAAATACATCTTACTGATCTCTGCAGTCAGTAACATTACACATAAAGTGCAAACATAATAGCAATTGTATAAACACACACACAAACACGCCTTTAAAGTTTAAAGGCGTGAAATTGGACGGTCTAGCCTTCTGAATCAGAAGGCTAGTTCTGATTAGCGTCACCGCTGTCTCGGTGGAGTTTAATAAACTCGGACGTCTGCTTCTTGCTATCTAAAATATAACCAGACACTGGTGTAAATTCTCGACTGTCTCATACTTCTGTTTAATAAGTTTTCTGTTTGACGTTTAGTCAGCTGTGTGAAAACCAAGGAGGAACCCACCCGGGGGATTAATAAAGTGTTATTTTATCTAATCTAATAACTTTAATCTCAGCCAAACCGATTTACTCACGAACAAACAAAACACTGAAAAAAGCCCAACAATAACATTTTTAGGTTGTCTAAGTGACTTATATATTACGTTTAACCCGAGCAGCGAAACTCCACGGTGATCTGAAAATAATGTGCCGGGAGTTGTGCCGTTCTCGGCCGCATCAGTAATCCTCGAGCTCCCGGCTAGCTGTCGAGCTGGTGGGTAGCAGACGCCTCTGAAAACGTCGAAGCACTTTTGCAAATATGGGATATCTTGATAAACCGAGCAGATATTTGATGTTTACACAACTACTTTCTCACCTGAAAATATGTTAAAAGTTTATTTTGTGACCCAGAAAGATTAGTATGAGTAATTTTAAAACTTAGTAGCGGCCGCCATTGCTGGAAACTGGAGTTTGGCTGGGCCGCGCTATGAATTCTGGGATATGGTAGTTATTTGGACAGCCTTATAATCGCAGCCTTTGCGGTTAGAAAATTGCACTTGATCATGTCGCGATATTATCGCAAATGCGATATATCGTTCAGCCCTAGTTGAAAGCCCAGATCGTAATCGTGATTAAAATTCGATTAATTGAGCAGCCCTAACTACACGCAGCATTCTTGAGTGTTTTATACTATCATTATTATAATATCATTATAACAACCTCATTCATACAAGATTTTTATGTAACATTTACACTTCAATGGATGTATCAGGAGCAACTTGGGGTTCAGTGTGTTACCCATTGATAGTTTTAGTATCAGATTAGAGAAGCCAGGGATTAAAGCAGTAGACAACTTGCTCTACCTCCTGTGCCACAGTCACCCCTATCACAACTCAAGATTTTGAAAGACAGAACATTGTTGAGGTATTGAATGAACTTCTCTTGAGTGAGGAAAAATATCGGGCAGTCATTTTTGATTACATTTACATTATTATAAGGCTTGAATGAATAAAGCTTTTAGGTATTTTACATTAATGTAAAACAGATGTACTTTTAAAACTGTTTGCAATGGACATTAGTGAGAAATCATTATCTTTTTTTTAAATTTGTTTGTTTTATTGTCACAGGAAGTTGATAGAAAGCATGGCCACTGCCATAGCAGAGACAGTCTTTGGAATCTGTGTCATTCGGTCAGAGGGTGCGGAGCCTGGCGATGACCCTCAGGATGTTATGATTGTTCTAGAGGGGGTGGAAGTGATGGGTGAGTTGGGCAATGTAGTTTTTGCAGTGACAATGTTGCTTGGTCTGGTCTATTCACTGAACCTGAAATTTGCTAGAAATTGGAGAAAACAAAAAGATGTGTATGACAAATTTGTATTTACCTTTTAGATGTAATAGTGAAATGTATGTTAACCAGACTCTAGACTTTGTTAAATGCTCCAAAAAATTACTCTTTAAATTAACTTCAAATAATCATGGAAAGAATTTCCATGTGATTAAAGTGCTTTCTATTAGCATTAAAGACTTGTGTTGGAATAACTTAATTTGTATGAGTTGGTTTAACTCAATTAACTTAAGCTGGGACCAAATTTAGTAAATTAGTTGGAGAAAACCTGAATTGAGTTGGAACAAAACTCTTTGTTGGATCAACACTATTAAAATATATTGGATCAAAATGCAGTAAATACATTGATGAATCAATCTTTAATTAAGTTGGTCCGACTTGAGTGCATTAAGTTGGAGTAACAGAATTGCATAATGCTAAAATAAAGCAATTTAATCACGTGGAAATTCTTTCCATGATTTTTTTTTTTTTTTTTTGTTCATTTAAAGAGTTGTTTTTTTTGTTTTAGTGTACCGTGGCGGACGCCACTGGACTTTTAATGTTGTGTTTTATTGATTTTTATTGTGTTGTCCCCTGGCCAGGGTTGTTTTAATTCATTTTATATTTTTAACTATAAATATCAATCTGTCAATCCTTTCCGTGGCCGGGTGAGGTTTCCCATGTTGAGTCAAATTAAGCCGCAGGCTCCACAGTTTTTAATTTGTGTGCTTTCCCTTGGCGACTCCACTGCTCTGTCCGTTTGGAGGAAGGTTTCCCTCCTTTAAAAACACTGTGGAAAAAATAAAATCACCTTTGCTCCGTTACACACGCAGGAGCGAACCGCAGCCTTGGGCTGTATATTTTGCCCCTTGGTTTAATTTCCAGTGGTCTTTGGCTACTGCATTGTGCATTAGCATATGCGAAGGGCCTGTCCCCCAGCTCCATCTGTCCTCCTCAGAAATGGCAGTAGTGGCCCTCTGATGCCCTCTACCCAGTCGGTGTAGAATTACCTGGCAGACATTGTAAAAACAGCCCCTTGCTGCTGCTGCTGCTGCTGAAGGTTGAATGGCACTATTTGGGCCTCCCCAACAGAAAAAGCAAGAACTGCGACTGTTCTCGCTCCCATCGGCTGCTCATGGTGCATGGCAGTCCGCAGCTCTCTCCTCCAGGCCCCAGCGTTCCAACTGAAATAGGGGAGGCATGATTGAACAATGGCTGCCAGCCATGCTGAACCCACAGCACCACCCCTGGATGTTGCCTTGCATGGAGGGAGAATAAATAACAGACTGTGACACTTGCACTTCGATTAGTTGATTAGTAGTGTATGATAGCAATAAATCAAAAGGATCAATGAGTGCATTTCTGGCTCTGGTCACACCCCTCATTCTATGATGTCATTCTAATGGTATGTTGTCCAGGTCATGGAGGATGCCATCAGACTGAACAATGCTGTGGACACTCATCCGGAGTATTTTAAGGATGAGGAGGAAGTGGAGGAAATTCAGGAGTCACCATAAAACGCGAGGTTTTTTCTGCCCTTTATCCCCGTCCCTCTTCTCCACTGTTTCTCCCCCCTCTTCCTTTCTCCCTTTTCTTTTCCTCATTCAAGTCAGTCCCGTATCTAGCGAGTGAAAATAAAAAAAAATAAGATGCAGCAATTTTACGAGGAAAATACTAAAAAACTGGAAGACAAAGCCAATGCTGCAGACAGAAAGTTAGAAGAGGTCATTGAAATGTATGATTCCAAAATAAAGCTTAAGAGAACAGTAAAAAATAGTAGTGTGGCCATCAATGCGGTTAAAGAACGCGAGGAACAACATCAATCCTCGCAGTGTGGATTGAGGGTCTTTTGACCTGTAATACAAAGTTACAGGACCAAACTGAAGATTTAACAGATGAGAGAGCAAATGGGCAAAGCGAGTGAAAATAAACCATAAAAGATGAATCAAATAGACCATTACGGCAAGGCTGGGATGGTCAATTTGGTAAAGTAAATCCGTTGGGCATCTTTTCTCGCCTTCAGACAATAATTCTGATGGCCAAAGAACCAAACGGGACAGGCAAAAAAAAAAAGAATAAAATGCACTTGAGTTTGAAGTTGAGGAATAACTCAAAAGAAGCTATATGACAAGGGAGTGAATTATGGAAAAAAGAAAAAGTGATTGAAGTAGTTTTAAAAGAGTGACTTAGGAGTGCCCTCGTACTGAGTGATCAAAACCAGTGATCACTGTAGAAAGAAATAAAATAATTTAACAAGGTGGTAATGTTTGAACATGTATTTGTCTTGTCACAGCAACTTATTGAGAGGTGTGTGTGTGTGTGTGTGTGTGTGTGTGTGTGCCTCTCTTTCAGGAGAGGAAGCATAGCAGACTGTGCAGATTTGGATAGGAAATTTATAGTTTAGTGTTGATACGTTGTTGTAATGGGGTTATCTTATGCTGAATCTAAGTATGTTAAAGTGCATAAAGGGGGCGATTGTTGTGTGCAAATTGTGTGGTTTTAACAAGACTTTCGGTGTATTGAGGAGGTGAAATTACATGAGTTGACCTGGGAGTGTCAGGACTCTGGTGGCACAACTTTTTGTTTAAGATTTTTGAGGTTGTTGTGGAGATGGGTTGATTCTGTCAGTTAGGTTTGGGTTGTTTTTGTTTTTAATAGAGGGAGTTTTATTAAACATGGACGTCTAAGAAGGGGCCCATTATTTTTGTAACAGTGCACTTAAAGAAAACCTGTCAGGTGCTTTGAGCTAATAATCAGCTCTTTTTTTTTTTCTCATTTTTGTTCTAAGCAGGCCTGCAACAGTGAATAACAGCGGTGACAAATTCTCGGGAGAGCAAATATAAGGTGGGCTTTCCAGATTACAACTGGCTGAGGAGAAGGCTACCAGTGGGGACCTGATCAGATTGAAAGTCCCTGTCTAAAAGGAGGTATGGGTTCCCCAAGCGAATTCGGTCAGATAATGGGACCCATTTTAAAAACAAAGATTTGGCGGAGGCAGAACAGAGGCTGGGGGTGCAACACACGTTTGGAACTGTGTATCATCCTCAGTCCCAAGGGAAAGTAGAAAGGATGAATCTAAATTTGAAGAACAAAATTTGTGCTCAGACGGGGCTAAATTGGGTCGCATCCCTGCCCATTGCATTAATGATCATAAGATGTTCTGTTAACCAATCCACAGGCTTCACGCCGTACGAGCTGTTGACAGGACGACAGTTTCCAGGTCCCTGGACGGCAGTCCCGGCTGAAGAGAGTATAAAAAGTAACAGAACGCATGCAGAATATTGGAAAGAATTAAAAGCTCTTGTGTCTAGTTTCACACAACAGGTTGCAGCAGGAGTGACCACGGTGGACAGGTCCGCACCCGACGCCAAGGTGGTGTGGCTGAAGGTCATCAAGCGAAAGTGGAAAGACCCGAGGTGGACGGGGCCATTTGAAGTGAACGCTCGTACCACAACAGCGGTCCAGTTGAAGGGGAAAGGCCAGACCTGGTTCCATTGGTCTCAATGTGCAGTGGCAGACGAGAGCTTGGTGGAGACAAGCTCATCCCCAAATAGTCTACCTGGGAAGTCGAAGAAAGAAGAGAAGGATCCGGGGCGTCTCTTCACTCAAAGAGGAGGTGCCAAAGAGGCGTGAAGCGTGATAGGCTGGGGCTCCAGTCTAGAGTTAGAGGAGAGTAGGGGAACCAAAACCATGGGCTTGTGGGGAGATTGGAAAATAACTGGGGTGTTGGCGTGCGTGAGTGTTCTAATGTTTCTTTGTTTTTTGGCAGACAGGTGAATTGCCCAGACGCAGAGGTCTACCCGCTTCAGAGTCCAAATTGATTGCGTTGCCAAGGAAGGTTAAGCGTGAAGTCTCAGGTAAAAGGGATGAGTGCCTCAGCATATATGGTGGACTAGAATTAGACTATGTTAATGGGTCCACCACTTCATTCACGTTTGATTTGTGCAACGTTTTTATCTGTAAGGGAGCTGACAGTAGCTGGAGGGGATTTAATGTGTGGGTGTGTTGGGATTATGCTGTGAACACATATTGTGAAAGGGGAAGTCGTCCTTATGCCAATTGGTGTCGGAACTGGGATCAGGTAAAAGGTTACACTGGGGAAGATTGGGAGGCGTCAGAGCAGGGGCCAGAGAATGAGCTAAAACTTCAGAGAGATTATAGTCCGGCCCAGAATCCATTGACCTTGTCAATGGGGAACTGGTGGCGTCAAAATTCCTTATATTTAGTTCTGGGTGTGGAAACTGTAGGGATAGATCCAAAAAGGTTAATAAAAGTTAATTTTCTTAGTAAAGCTAAACCAATGAGGCCTGTAGTAAGGGACAATGGGACATCACTGATAAAAATTAACCAAAACTCAGATAGGAAGGTAGTTGCAGTTGACTACACTCGCCTGAAAAGATTTAATTGAACGTGCCACCGGATTCAGTGACAGCAATCTCTGGCTGGATTGGGTGGCTCAAAATGCTAGGGAACAGCATGTAGATGATTGTGTTGCCTGTGCTACAGCTAGACCTCGTTTGTTTACTGAGCCTGCGCCTCTGTATCCAGAGGATGAGTGGGGTTATAATTGCATGTTGAGATTAACTAGAGAAGCTGTGGCCACGGGTGACTGCATCACACTGTCAAGTTTATATCCACCAATTGACAAGCGTACGCAGACAGGTTCATTCATACCTAAACAAAATAATTACACATGTTTTGAATTTTCTACGGACGCCGTGAAATACACTCTGGGAGAAATTGACCCTAGTTGGTGTGAGAGGACGCTCACGGGAAGGACCACAAATAATGTAAGTGACCCAAACACCATAATAGGTACATGGGCTAGAGGTGGGTTGTATTATTACTGTGGACATCACACCCTTTTGGTGCATGTTCCTTTGGGGAGTGTGGGGACGTGCTATGGTGCTGTTAGGAGCACCACTGATGCTAATAGGGAGTAGGGTAAAAGCCATTCCACAACATGACACGCGTACATTGACAGTCAGATGTAGGAGACGCATGTTGAGGGAAAGAAGCACAACGGGTACACAGATTTATGACCCGAGAACTGACTCGCCTACCTGGATTGACTCGATTGGAGTTCCCAGGGGAGTTCCTGATGAATATAAATTAGTTAACCAAATAGCAGCAGGATTTGAAAGTGTGTTCCTATGGATAACTCCAAATAAAAATGTTGATCGCATTAATTATGTTCATTATAATTTGCTGAGGCTCTCAAACCTTACCAGGGACGCCATGGTGGGCTTTGCAGAACAACTGGGGGGGAACATGCATGTTGTTTTTCATCTGCGGTGACGCATATTACTGGTCATCATATGCATGTTACACCCCAAGTATTGTTCGGGGAAGATCGCCGCTGTTTGAGTGATCGTGCTCTACTCCCCCCCCCCCCCCCCCCCCCCCTCCCCCGCCCCCCCACTGTGCGTTGCCCTGATATCTGCAGTGTGAGGTTGGATCGCTCATTTTCATCCTCACACTGATGCCACTTATTTCGGTCTTTGTTTGACATAAAAGGGCATATTTGTCACTTTATTGCAACTATATTTGCACTCTTGAGCTCCTTCATTCACTGACTGATTATAAAGTTATTGCTTGCGTTATGTATTCATCCTGTAATGCTGTTTTGTTTAAATTTCACCAACTTGCTGATGCCCACGGTTGTGAGTGCAGCTTCTTACTGTACATGGGTGGATGGTTGTAAATCACATCACAGATGCCAAAAACCTCTCAAACCAAGCCCTCTTGCCGGTGATGCTGTGCGCAACCTCGTGACAACCACATGACTGATACTAACTCCTGAGCTGACTGTATGCTAACATGCGCCACAAATAAGGGTCATATTTGGATTTAAAACAATCACCGAGAAGCTTCCACTGAATGCTACTTTCCCCTGCATGACACTGAAATCATTAACACATACTAACCCTCCATACCCTGTAGGAAACTCACTTCCTTGGAATAACATTTCAACAGGGAAAGAGTTGAGAGCAAATGTCCTTCTCTTGAACCTTCTGTCAGTCAGACAAGTGTAGCTTGGGCTTTTCTTTGCACAGGACAGGATTAACAATGGCGACATAAACGAGCTAAGGAAGCATAGAAACTGCAGAAAGGGCGTATGGCTCCTGTGTCAGTGAATCCAAACTACCTCTATGTTTGAACAAATCCAGTTACACAGCTCAAGAAAATATTACTCTAACGGAAGAAAAAGGCAGTATGTGTCTCAGTAGTACTAAAAAGCTATTATATCAAAACGTAAAGGGAAAACAGTTTGATGAGCTGTATAGTGAACTGAAACTGAAACAAAACGAAGCCTATCATTAGGAATACTGACTTTTTACAACTTCAGTTCTTTTTTCACTCAGTAGGTGGCAGCAAACTACAAACAATGGTTGCATTTTACACTCATCCGTTTTCATTAGAGGCAGAACCCAGAAGCACATCCAGGTTTAGGTCTACTGCTTGGTGCTACACAGAAACAGGCTGAACAGACTGGAACTCACATGAATTTGGACGAATCGAAGTAAGAATGTCACTTCTGCTCAATTGAATTGATTATCATGACCCTCACTAATAGCCACCTTAATAAGTTAAGAGCAATGTGCCAAAGTAGTATAAATATTTTAACTTTTGGAAAATCCAGCAGGTTAATTAAGTGATTTCACATGTGTTCAAACGGCTTGTCAGTTTTTAATATATCCCATGTGCGCATACTTAAGCTTTAAAAAAATACAGTCCAATGACCTGATAGATGTTTGCTGAACATTGTGGTTTACATCAGCACTTAAATTAAATCATAAAGAACCTGTTTTGTGTGGGCTGTTCGATACCATGAAGCAAGACCTCTGAACATCTCACTTTTTACACACAAACACACACATCCAAGCAAACAGTGTTTTATGTGCTGTGAGGTTTATAATATTATTTTATGCCATGTTAGACCCCTAATTAAAGATTGTGAATTATTATGTAGCTTTAATTTGCATTATTCTCCTGAATTAGGAGAGGGTGATAACTATTGCATTTGTTAAACTGATTTGCATTACACTGCTGATTTATTGTGAATGGATGATATTGTTTCATGATGCATTATACTGCTGAGTTATAAGAAATACTGTTTGCAGAAAAGTCATCGCCTTATTTGTCTGATTAGAAGAGAACGGAACATGCTGGAGTTTTCTGCCCCATCTCAGCAGGAGCAGATAAACAGGGAGCCAAGGTCGTAGCTTAGGCGCCGTGTGAGAGAAAGCATGTGAATGTTTAGGCTTTTATGATAAGGTGGGGGCACCAGAGGCTATAAGAGTTTGATCAATGCTCCACCATTTTGAGATCTGAGGCTGTCTGCATACAGTGTCCATCTCCCACGCGTGTGATCATTAAAATCATCGTTTGACTTAACCCGGCCGGACCAGTGTTGTTATTGTGGTTTTTCCTCTTGTCTCCATCCCCAATTTTTGAACTCGTAACAGTGCTGTCGTCTAAAATATTATAAATTTGCCTAAAGTAGAAGTGTTTAAAACTTCTATACAGATCCTGTGCAGCTGCAAAGCAAAAATAAAAAACTCCCTCCAGGCAGAAGCGGCCATTTTCGTATGTGGGGAAAACCCCCACAAAAACAGAGGGGACAGGCTGGCACCAGAACACCACGGATGTGCCCCGAGATGAGTGTGAAAATGTGATTATCAACAAGCCCACCTGGGCTTCAGGTAGGCCGCACGCTTGTCCAGAGTTCACTTTGTCTTCAAGCGTTTTAATTTAAAACATAAACTGAGGCCTACCCCAAGCTAAAAGAAGCTAAACCTATACACCATGGACAGAGACAGTCTGATTGAGTTTTATTTTAGGCTGGGAATGAGCTACAAACGCATTTTGAAAAGCCTGGCAATGCAAGGAACCATCATTACGGAGAGACATTTAAACCGGATATTGAGAGCCAAGTCGCTTTACAGACGTAAGTACGACCTGGACGCCGGGATAGATTTTATTGTGAACCAACTGCAAGGGCCTGGGAAGGATCACGGTTATCGGTGGATGTTTACAAAGTGCAAACAACACGGCACTGCGATCAGGAAAGAAGACGTCAGGATCCTCATCTCTTTACTGGACCCATTAGGTTCCCAGGTTCGCCAGACCACACGTCTCAGAAGGAGGCAATATTTTGCTCAGGGGCCTAACTTTGTGTGGCACATAGACTCTTATGACAAACTAAAGCCATATGGGATATGTATTAATGGATGCATCGACGGTTTCTCACGCAACATCATTTGGCTGCGGGCCGCACACACTAACAGTGACCCAAAGGTTATCGGAGCTTACTTTGTGGAAGCAGTGGAGAGTCGTGGGGTTGGCCTACCCCAAGCTAAAAGAAGGCAGATTATGTTCTCAGATAAAGCAAGCAATGAGGGCGAAGCAGAGAAAGTACCTGCACAATACATTCACATAAATCAAAATGGAATTTCTTTGAGGACACAAACATCTGGGGAGTAAACAGCTGTTTCAATACCTAATCACAGATGATGAGGACGAAGTCGAAGTCCTGCAAGGACTGCTGGAAACAGCAAAAGAAAAGGTGGTACGTCAGGAATTTCACAACAGCCAAGTTGTTGAATTATTATTGAAACGCCACAAAGAGGAAAAAAAATAAGATGCAGCAATTTTACGAGGAAAATACTAAAAAAAACTCGAAGACAAAGCCAATGCTGCAGACAGAAAGTTAGAAGAGGTCATGGAAATGTATGATTCCAAAATAGAAAAGCTTGAGAGAACAGTAAAAAATAGTAGAGGTGTGGCCGTCAATGCGGTTAAAGAACGCGAGGAACAACATCAATCCTCGCAGTGTTGGATTGAGGGTCTTCTGACACGTAATACAAAGTTACAGGACGAAAATGAATTGATGGATAAAACCGTGAAAGAATTAACAGACGAGAAAGATCAAATGGGCAAAGTAATAGACAACCAAAAGGCCCAGAATATGGAGATCAAACAGAAATGTCAGAGAAATATTAGGGCTCTGGCCTTTGAAAAGAAAATGAAGGCTATGGTCGAAGATGAAGTTGATTCTTTGAAAAAGAAAAATGAAGACCTAAAAAAGGCCCTAAGCACAGAGCAGGAAAACCACAGAAAGACAGCAGTGGACAGGTATAAAGTAAAAACGGCACACAATCAGGCACTGGCTGAAAAGATCTCACTGGAAGAGCAACTGCGCGCCACAAAAAAGCAAACAGAAATATTCACACAAAAAACGAATTGCCTGGAAAAGAAAAAGCGCCACTTCCAAGAGGAATTGTACCAGTGCGTTTTGTCCTTTGAAAAGGCATTTCCACATGCAGGTCACTTCAGAGAAAAAGAAAAGGTGGAATTTAGGGATATATTCCACAACTTGAAAAAGAAATACGTAGACGGTGTGGAAGGCATCCCCTTTGTTGGAACAACGAAGGAGTTTCTTGAAAAACAGCTGAACTGTCTACGTACCAGATGCAAGGATCTAGATGCAGCTTTACTAGATAAAACACGGGAGCTGGAATCATTTAAAAAGCAGTACAATGATATGGTAAAGTCTTCCGAATACGCTTTATTCAAACAAAAACAGGAGCTCATTGGACCAGTGAACCAGATGATCAGAAAAGCTGGCAATGAAGAAAAAGAGATAGGTCATCTAAAATCTAGAGTGAAAGACGTTCAACTCCAGCTTAAATTAGAAAAACAGAAAGGACAAAAGCTCGCACCGTTGGTCCATAGAGGCGTGATGGGGAGATGTTATGGGGAGACTCCGACTCCGTCTCAGATCTTTCCACAGATTAAACCTCGTCCACCTCCAGTGCAAACTAAATTTATTCAAGTGGCTCCAAAACACCCTGGCAGACGAAGGCCTTCCCCAGAGTCTCCATCAACACCACCTTTCCTCAATTCTTATGATGTATTACCACCAATTGGAATAGGCCATTAGAAGTATACTTCATCTTGTCTCCCTCTATTCTCTTTCCATCACCCCCAACCGGTCGCAGCAGATGGCCGCCCCTTCTTGAGCCTGGTTCTGCTGGAGGTTTCTTCCTAAAGGGAGTTTTTCCTCCCCACTGTCGCCCAGTGCTTGCTCAAAGGGGATCTTTGGATTGTTGGGGTTTTCTGGCTTTTTCTGTAGTGTTTTCACCTTACAGTATAAAGCAGCTTGAGGAGACTGTTGTTTTGCCATGATGCTATATAATCTTAAATATAACTGAATTTCCTAAACATCTATTATAGCATCAAAGTAAAACAATAAAACTAAAGTATACTTCAATGAAATTAATCAAAATCTCTAACCCTACGGTGGCCCTGAGAGGCCAAACGGACACCAGCAGTAAGAAAAATGCTGCAAAAGCACACAAAACACAACGGAAATAGGAAAAACAAAACAGCATTTTTCTTATCGCTGGTGTTTTCTAAAGTTGCAGTCCGTTTGGCCTCTGAGGGCCACCGTACTAACCTGACCAAAAAAGAAGAGAAAAAATGAATAAATAAATAAAAATCCAAATCACAAAAACCTTCTGATTTCTGTTGTGTTTTATTGTGTTGTATGAAAGGACTTATATTGCAAGGTAAAATCCCCAATATATAAACCAGAAATCCCAACAATAGCAAGTCATTTCACACTTGCTAGAATTCCAAAAACGTCCAAATCTTTTGCATCTGTGTGAGTTTTTGATACAATTTTATATCAGCTTCAAAAGAAACAGAGCGATAAAGTTTTTCTCTTGAGTTCTGCATCTCCCTGCCCTTTTACAACATTTTTGTTTTGGTGGCTGAGTGGCAATTTAGAAAGCTAGCATGTGATTGACAGTTTCCAATTGGCTGAAAGAAGAGATTTAAATTAAGTTTGATAAAACCTTATCTGGTTTCATAATTTATTCTGCTAGTTTGGTGAGTTAAAGTTTATGACGCACTCATCTGATAATTCATCGAGATAACTTTTGACTTCTTTCCTTCTTTATTATTATTATTATTATTATTATTATTATTTAAAGGAACCTATTAAATCTTTTTTGTAATGAAAATCAATCAATAGTAATTGTCGATAGAATGAAAGTCAAAATGGAATTTCTTTACAGATTTGTCGTCAGCTCTTAAGGATTTACGTATTACATGATTTATGACTCATTACATTTTTGTTATTGTTGGAGCTATTTGTTCTTTATTTATTTTTTTTGAAATTAGTTAAAGTTTGTTGTTAGTTTACTTATATTTTGGGGTTTATTTGTCGGTTAATATTTTGTTTTAACCCTTGTATGGTGTTCGGGTCTGTGAGACCCGTTTTCAGGCTGGCACCAGAACACCACGGATGTGCCCCGAGATGAGTGTGAAAATGTGATTATCAACAAGCCCACCTGGGCTTCAGGTAGGCCGCACGCTTGTCCAGAGTTCACTTTGTCTTCAAGCGTTTTAATTTAAAACATAAACTGAGGCCTACCCCAAGCTAAAAGAAGCTAAACCTATACACCATGGACAGAGACAGTCTGATTGAGTTTTATTTTAGGCTGGGAATGAGCTACAAACGCATTTTGAAAAGCCTGGCAATGCAAGGAACCATCATTACGGAGAGACATTTAAACCGGATATTGAGAGCCAAGTCGCTTTACAGACGTAAGTACGACCTGGACGCCGGGATAGATTTTATTGTGAACCAACTGCAAGGGCCTGGGAAGGATCACGGTTATCGGTGGATGTTTACAAAGTGCAAACAACACGGCACTGCGATCAGGAAAGAAGACGTCAGGATCCTCATCTCTTTACTGGACCCATTAGGTTCCCAGGTTCGCCAGACCACACGTCTCAGAAGGAGGCAATATTTTGCTCAGGGGCCTAACTTTGTGTGGCACATAGACTCTTATGACAAACTAAAGCCATATGGGATATGTATTAATGGATGCATCGACGGTTTCTCACGCAACATCATTTGGCTGCGGGCCGCACACACTAACAGTGACCCAAAGGTTATCGGAGCTTACTTTGTGGAAGCAGTGGAGAGTCGTGGGGTTGGCCTACCCCAAGCTAAAAGAAGGCAGATTATGTTCTCAGATAAAGCAAGCAATGAGGGCGAAGCAGAGAAAGTACCTGCACAATACATTCACATAAATCAAAATGGAATTTCTTTGAGGACACAAACATCTGGGGAGTAAACAGCTGTTTCAATACCTAATCACAGATGATGAGGACGAAGTCGAAGTCCTGCAAGGACTGCTGGAAACAGCAAAAGAAAAGGTGGTACGTCAGGAATTTCACAACAGCCAAGTTGTTGAATTATTATTGAAACGCCACAAAGAGGAAAAAAATAAGATGCAGCAATTTTACGAGGACAATACTAAAAAAAACTCGAAGACAAAGCCAATGCTGCAGACAGAAAGTTAGAAGAGGTCATGGAAATGTATGATTCCAAAATAGAAAAGCTTGAGAGAACAGTAAAAAATAGTAGAGGTGTGGCCGTCAATGCGGTTAAAGAACGCGAGGAACAACATCAATCCTCGCAGTGTTGGATTGAGGGTCTTCTGACACGTAATACAAAGTTACAGGACGAAAATGAATTGATGGATAAAACCGTGAAAGAATTAACAGACGAGAAAGATCAAATGGGCAAAGTAATAGACAACCAAAAGGCCCAGAATATGGAGATCAAACAGAAATGTCAGAGAAATATTAGGGCTCTGGCCTTTGAAAAGAAAATGAAGGCTATGGTCGAAGATGAAGTTGATTCTTTGAAAAAGAAAAATGAAGACCTAAAAAAGGCCCTAAGCACAGAGCAGGAAAACCACAGAAAGACAGCAGTGGACAGGTATAAAGTAAAAACGGCACACAATCAGGCACTGGCTGAAAAGATCTCACTGGAAGAGCAACTGCGCGCCACAAAAAAGCAAACAGAAATATTCACACAAAAAACGAATTGCCTGGAAAAGAAAAAGCGCCACTTCCAAGAGGAATTGTACCAGTGCGTTTTGTCCTTTGAAAAGGCATTTCCACATGCAGGTCACTTCAGAGAAAAAGAAAAGGTGGAATTTAGGGATATATTCCACAACTTGAAAAAGAAATACGTAGACGGTGTGGAAGGCATCCCCTTTGTTGGAACAACGAAGGAGTTTCTTGAAAAACAGCTGAACTGTCTACGTACCAGATGCAAGGATCTAGATGCAGCTTTACTAGATAAAACACGGGAGCTGGAATCATTTAAAAAGCAGTACAATGATATGGTAAAGTCTTCCGAATACGCTTTATTCAAACAAAAACAGGAGCTCATTGGACCAGTGAACCAGATGATCAGAAAAGCTGGCAATGAAGAAAAAGAGATAGGTCATCTAAAATCTAGAGTGAAAGACGTTCAACTCCAGCTTAAATTAGAAAAACAGAAAGGACAAAAGCTCGCACCGTTGGTCCATAGAGGCGTGATGGGGAGATGTTATGGGGAGACTCCGACTCCGTCTCAGATCTTTCCACAGATTAAACCTCGTCCACCTCCAGTGCAAACTAAATTTATTCAAGTGGCTCCAAAACACCCTGGCAGACGAAGGCCTTCCCCAGAGTCTCCATCAACACCACCTTTCCTCAATTCTTATGATGTATTACCACCAATTGGAATAGGCCATTAGAAGTATACTTCATCTTGTCTCCCTCTATTCTCTTTCCATCACCCCCAACCGGTCGCAGCAGATGGCCGCCCCTTCTTGAGCCTGGTTCTGCTGGAGGTTTCTTCCTAAAGGGAGTTTTTCCTCCCCACTGTCGCCCAGTGCTTGCTCAAAGGGGATCTTTGGATTGTTGGGGTTTTCTGGCTTTTTCTGTAGTGTTTTCACCTTACAGTATAAAGCAGCTTGAGGAGACTGTTGTTTTGCCATGATGCTATATAATCTTAAATATAACTGAATTTCCTAAACATCTATTATAGCATCAAAGTAAAACAATAAAACTAAAGTATACTTCAATGAAATTAATCAAAATCTCTAACCCTACGGTGGCCCTGAGAGGCCAAACGGACACCAGCAGTAAGAAAAATGCTGCAAAAGCACACAAAACACAACGGAAATAGGAAAAACAAAACAGCATTTTTCTTATCGCTGGTGTTTTCTAAAGTTGCAGTCCGTTTGGCCTCTGAGGGCCACCGTACTAACCTGACCAAAAAAGAAGAGAAAAAATGAATAAATAAATAAAAATCCAAATCACAAAAACCTTCTGATTTCTGTTGTGTTTTATTGTGTTGTATGAAAGGACTTATATTGCAAGGTAAAATCCCCAATATATAAACCAGAAATCCCAACAATAGCAAGTCATTTCACACTTGCTAGAATTCCAAAAACGTCCAAATCTTTTGCATCTGTGTGAGTTTTTGATACAATTTTATATCAGCTTCAAAAGAAACAGAGCGATAAAGTTTTTCTCTTGAGTTCTGCATCTCCCTGCCCTTTTACAACATTTTTGTTTTGGTGGCTGAGTGGCAATTTAGAAAGCTAGCATGTGATTGACAGTTTCCAATTGGCTGAAAGAAGAGATTTAAATTAAGTTTGATAAAACCTTATCTGGTTTCATAATTTATGCTGCTAGTTTGGTGAGTTAAAGTTTATGACGCACTCATCTGATAATTCATCGAGATAACTTTTGACTTCTTTCCTTCTTTATTATTATTATTATTATTATTATTATTATTATTATTATTATTATTATTATTATTATTATTATTTAAAGGAACCTATTAAATCTTTTTTGTAATGAAAATCAATCAATAGTAATTGTCGATAGAATGAAAGTCAAAATGGAATTTCTTTACAGATTTGTCGTCAGCTCTTAAGGATTTACGTATTACATGATTTATGACTCATTACATTTTTGTTATTGTTGGAGCTATTTGTTCTTTATTTATTTTTTTTGAAATTAGTTAAAGTTTGTTGTTAGTTTACTTATATTTTGGGGTTTATTTGTCGGTTAATATTTTGTTTTAACCCTTGTATGGTGTTCGGGTCTGTGAGACCCGTTTTCAGTTTTTTTCAAAAGAAAAATTAAACAATTAATTATTTTTTCAACCTGAAATTCATTGGCTTTGGCTTATTTTCTGTGAAGAACATAAATCCGAACTAATTTTCAATGGCCTCATACTGTACCTCCCCCCACACATTTACATTACATACAAGGTGTTCGGGTCCACTGGACCCAGGTCTAATAAAAGTGTTGAAAGTGCAGGTCCTGTGTTCCCACACTCTGTCTTCCTCCTTTCTGGTGCTGCTGATAGTGTTTTCTTCCCCTCCTGCTCCCGCACAAAGTTGCAACATTGTTGAAAATTCAACTATCAACACCGTCTGCTCTTACACCTCACACATTTTACCCTCTTTCTTGAGGGATCCAAATTTTATTCTCTCATACCCTGTCCCACACTGGCAAATTAGGGGCATAAATATTATAAATAAGACTTTGCCAGTGTGGTTCTTTATCACAACTGAACAAGATGGCAAAAGATGGCGAGGGCCATCCAATTGATTTTGGAAGAGAGAGGGGCTTTTTATAACATTTTATAAAAAAAAGAAAGAAAGAAAAAAGAGAAGCACATTAATTCATAAATGTGATCTAACAAAGGTAAAGGGAAAAAATTAACCATGTTTGCTGTTCATATGGCTTGTAATTGGGATGAAGTAAACATCTGTTGAGTAATTTAACATAAAATTGTTTGATAGTGTTAATTTGGAAAGCCAAAACTCTAGCGGGTCCACCAGACCCATGAACACTGGCTGAGTAATAAAGATATGAACACCACACAAGGGTTAAATGATTTGTTTTGTTTGTTGTTATTTTGTTAAATTAGTAAGAGCTGAAGGGCCATTTTGTTTCTATGAATAAAGAGACTGGTATAGGACCAGCATGCATTGGGGTGGGCCTGTGGTTTTTTACCAGAGCAGGAGAAGCAGCAGGAAGGATCTTGTTATTGCTTGCCAAGATGGATAAATAAACCAAAACTCTCAACTAAAATGTTTGGACAATGGACTTCTTTTGCCTGCGTACGAAATATTACCTCAATGCAGCAGTGGCTTGTGGACTTTAAGTTGTGGGACGTTTGATCTTTCAAAAGTAAAGGAATTGCAACTACAGTTATGATTTATAATGTATGCATAATAATTTATTATAAAAACCTGTATTGAATTAAGTAGCAGAATGAAACTTTTGCAAATAAATTAACAGTTTCAAAATTGCAGCACAGACTTCTTATTCAGCTACTCAGCACCCTTACCGTAATCTCGATAATAAAAGTAGCAACCTTATCCTTATGTCGTATGTGTATTTTGACTTTTGTTGCCACGATGCCAGATCTCTCTTGGGAATTAGATTTTTAATGAGATTTTTTTTATCTGGATGAATAAAGGTTTAATAAAAACCAAATTCAAGGTGACTTTGGTAATTGCACTCAACAGACCAGCTTTTCTGACTTGACTTGACCTTTCTGGACTACACAGCCGGGGCTGAGCAGCCGCCTCCTTCTCAAAAATGCGTGTGCTTTTTTCCAACTCGCTCCCGGCTTGTAGGCCTATTACGTTACAGCGACGCGACAAAGACTGTCCAAATTCGTAGACTCCTCCAAATGCAGTCTACAAATGCGTCCTCCTTTTCCCCGAATTTGAAGGATGGGTCAAGTGATTGTAGGCCTACAAATGCGGCCTCAGGAGGATGCAGCCCATGAATTTGGACAGCCCCACATACAAGGCACCATCATTAATTCAAATTCATTTTAAGGCCAATTACGTCACAGCGACGCGACAAAGGCTGTCCCAATTCGAAGGCGGCTCGAAATGCGGCCCTCAAATGCATCCTTCATTTCCCTGAATTTTAAGGATGGGTATGTGTATCCTTCATGGCCCAACATATCCCAGACTTCATAGCATGGCGGTGGGTGTGGATAATTTTGCCAGAAAAAACGGCAGACGGCTGAAGCTTTCAAATATACTCCGCTCAATAGTCAACCTTAGTCTTACAGAGAATTTGATGTTTTTATGGATAATTAAAGTCAGTCATATATCCACAAACACAACAAGCTGAAAGTCAGTGATGCTGCTCGGTTTGCAGTCCTGAATATCACGGCACAAGCAGGATTCACTGCACTGTTAACTTTAGCTATGTTATATTGCTGCCTCTGTTCGGTGATGTCGAACCAAACAGACTTTAACGTGTCTTTGAACGAGCTGGCGGTTCACTCGTTAAGCTGAAAGAAAGATGCTTTAATCACAGGAGTCACACATGTGTCCACTGAATCATCTGGGAACTCTTCTTGTTTAGCACTTGTAATAACACAAACACCAAATCCTCCTTCTCTTGTGCTGTTTGTAGCAGTGTGTACACCTGAGACTGTCACCTGTCTGTCTGTCCTGCACTCTCTCTCTTTGTCTTTCTTTCTGATTGTGTAATAAAAGTATGAACATGTATTTATAAGTTACACTTGTGTTTGAATCCTGCAGCTTCTCACACATTTGATTTCCATGTGTGACAACTGCAGACAGACTGAGGGACCCACTGCTGCACATCATCTGTGAGGCTTTGCACCCCTGATGATCCATCAGGACAAACTCAGCAGTGTGTGAGGAAGCAGAGGAGGAAGAGCCAGCAGCAGCTGACAGATGGAGAGAATAGACAGACTGTTCCCTGTTTGTGAAGGACTGCTAGAAAAGTTTAAAATAACTAATTGTCTGTCCTGAATCAGTCTTATTAGGTAATGTTCAAATAATGTTATCATCCCAGTGTTTTCAGTGTGGGAGAAAGTACTCAGGGCCTTCAAGTTACACACTATGAAAGGCAGCAACAAGTTTAATATTCAGAAACATAAAGTATGTATCAGCAGCAGAATGGACCTAAAAATAAATGTTTGTTTCAGTTCTATGAAGCTTTGAGTATTTTGGATTAGTAGCACTGCTGTGTTTGTTGCATCACATTACTGTAATTGTTTATATGCTTTATATATTCTGAGGTAAGTTGATCTATAGTGTTACATCATATTCTATAAGGATATTATGTGTTTGTATACTTTCTGCCCAGTTAGACCCATTTAGCAGAAGTCAGCCTGTTTAAGGCTCTGATATCTATTCTGTGTGACTTAAAGCAGTTATGACATGGTCTGATTTTCTCACCCAATAAAGGAATATTTAATATATCAGTCTACTCTTCATTCTATCAGAAACAGTTATCACAGCTCGTACATTTTCTTTTTACACATTAATGTAAGCATTGAGCCAACATGTTAAAAGAACAATATTTGTCTCTTATATATAATACATGTATATATAAACTGTGAGAGATACTTGTCTTTGAGTGAAGATTTAAGGTGATAGGAAATATAAATAACTGCAACTTGAATCTTTACTGAAGCTGTAATAACTAATATTGATTAATATAATACTAACTTTAATATTGGCCATATTATATTTACATTACCAAAGTGAGATGACTTTAGTCTCATGAACAACATTAGCTAATTGTTATTTACTAACTAATCCTAAAATGACTGTTCAGTACAACCATGAAGCCCAACAATCATGTTTTGCAGTCCTCTGGTCTCAGCCTCAGATACTTATCAAATCACGCAAAGCTCATGTTGACACAAACAAACAAATGAACAAAAGATTTTCTCCTTCATTTCTGTCAAACAAAGCTGTTTGAAACGTTTCCAGCAGTTCGTATCATGGTTGCTGGGCAACCTGGGCAGCGCGACAGAGGCTGGACCGTCCCATTTCACAGGCCTCGCACCTCTGGCCTTAGCGGTCTTTGAGTACGCGGCCCTTGTGGACCGTTAAGGCTGCGTACTTTAAGGCTGCAGAGTGCAGACCCTGAATTGGGATACAGCCACTGTCAAACCTAAAATGAGGATGTGGGCACACCTGAGTGAAATAAGTGGAAGCTGAATGAAGCTCCACCCCCTCATGTCACTCATCTGAGAGAAACGAGGAGTCAGGCTGTTCCACTTCTTTATTAAAGACAGATGCACAGAGTGTGCAACAAGTCAATCTAGAGCATTTGCATTAAATTATTAGCAGCAAATGACTGCTTCTTACCCTTTTAATTCCCATGGAAACAGTAACAGTATAGTTTTTCACATACTGCTTCTGCATTTTGACTCAACTTTTGCTACATAAACATAGATGTAGTCAATATGTGATAATCTGAGGTTGTTTTTACTCATTTTACAACCAGATCACTGATACTAACTCCTGAGCTGACTGTATGCTAACATGCGCCACAAATAAGGGTCACATTTGGATTTAAAACAATCACCGAGAAGCTTCCACTGAATGCTACTTTCCCCTGCATGACACTGAAATCATTAACACATACTAACCCTCCATACCCTGTAGGAAACTCACTTCCTTGGAATAACATTTCAACAAGGAAAGAGTTGAGAGCAAATGTCCTTCTCTTGAAGGACAATATTTGAACAAATCCAGTTACACAGCTCAAGAAAATATTACTCTAATGGAAGAAAAAGGCAGTAATTAATTAACAATATGTGTATCAGTAGTACAAAAAAGCTATTATGGGGCGACCGTGGCTCTGGGGATGCCTCCACCAGTGTGTGAATATGAGAGTGAATGAATAGTGGAATTGTAAAGCACTTTGGGTGCCTAGAAAAGTGCTATATAAATGCAATCCATCATTATTATATCAAAATGTAAAGGGAAAACAGTCTGATGAGCTGAATGGTGAGCTGAAACTGAAACAAAATAAAGCCTATCATTAGGAATTTAGGAGCAACTTTATTGTAACGTGTTTGCTTTTTACAGCTTCAGTTCTTTTTTCACTCAGTAGGTGGCAGCAAACTACAAACAATGGTTGCATTTTACACTCGTCTGTTTTCATTAGAGGCAGAACCCAGAAGCACATCCAGGTTTAGGTCTACTGCTTGGTGCTACACAGAAACAGGCTGAACAGACTGGAACTCACATGAATTTGGACGAATCGAAGTAAGAACGTCACTTATGCTCTTCAGTTTTCTCAGAAATGGATTAAGCCTACACCTAAACCAACGGATATGTTCACTGACTTTTTCTCTTAGTCTGGAAATACTTAGTCAGCCCATTACGCAATTGAATTGATTATCATGACCCTCACTAATAGCCACTTACTAAGCTAAGAGTAATGTGCAAAACCCATTAGCCAAAGTAGTATAAATATTTTAACTTTTAGCAAATCCAGCAGGTTAATTAAGTGATTTCACATCATATGTTCAAACAGCTTGTCAGTTTTTAATATATCCCATGTACGCATACTTAAGCTTTAAAAATAAAGAAAAGTGCAATGACCTGATAGATGTTTGCTGAAAATTGTGGTTTACATCAGCACCTGCATTAAAATACAAAGACCCTGTTTTGTGTGAGCTGCTCGATACCATGAAGCAAGACCTCTGAACATCTCAGTTTTTACACACACACACACACACACACACACACACACACACACACACACACACACACACACACACACACACACACACACAAGTGCAAGCAAATGGTGTTTTATATGCTGTTGTCTAAAATATTATAAAATAAACCGTCTCTTTTTATATGTGGGGGGGGGGCACTCAAAAAACGGAGGGGACAGGTTGGCACCAGAACACCACAGGTCTGCCCCGAGATGAGTGTGAAAATGTGATTATCAACAAGCCCACCTGGACTTCAGTTAGGTCGCACGCTTGTCCAGAGTTCACTTTGTCTTCAAGCGTTTTAATTTAAAACATAAAGTGAGGCCTACCCCAAGCTAAAAGAAGGCAGATTATGTTCTCAGATAAAGCAAGCAATGAGGGCGAAGCAGAGAAAGTACCTGCACAATACATTCACATAGATCTAAATGGAATTTCTTTGAGGACACAAACATCTGGGGAGTAAACAGCTGTTTCAATACCTAATCACAGATTGTGCTCTCTGTTTTACATGTTTTTAGTAAGGCATAATTAACTAAAAGGCTAGAGAGATGAAAGGATGCCAAGCTGATACCAGGCCTCAGTCACATGGATTGTTTCTTAAATTCTGAAATTAAGTGGACATGCAAAAAGATCTGGCACTTCATATATTAAACTGAGAAGCTGTGCTGACCCAAGAAAGCGCCCAGAAATTTGGGCAAATGTCTGCTCTGAAGTTTTTAGCCAAACCAAACTGCAGGTCAGTTTAAAGCGCAAAATTGTGCAAGTAGTCCAAACTAAACCGTTCTTGAGATGCAGAAATGTTGTCACACACAAAAATCAGACGATTGTGCCTCCAAACAAATTGCACTTACAAATGCTTGTAACATAAATGATGAAAATAGTAACTGCAAAGTTGAGACTGAACAGTGTTTCAGTTAAAGTGATAAGCTAGCCATTCAGCTGACTCATTGGTGATTGCAATGATTGCAGGTTTCATTATAGAAGAATATCAAGGAGAAGACAGATGGCAGGGAGTCAGAAACGGGGGATGGAAATGCAAGATATTGAGGACAACTTATGAGCCCAGGCGTCAGGTGTGAACAACAACAATAACTGGGCTGTATTTAGGTGTACAGATCACATGACCATCAAAAGAGCAGTGTAGGAATGAGAGAAGATCAACAGGGGAGAACACAAAGAGGTTTATGGACACAAACTGGGAAAGGTGGCATGCTCAGTTGATCAGTAGAATACCACACTAGACTTTCTTCCAGGACGGTTGAGGACCCTGTTGTGGGGGCGAAGCTTGGGTCCAATGTTCCCTCTAATTTTTCATGTGTCTGAGCGAACACACAAACTCTCTGAGCGGTCCCTTGGACCACTGTGAGCAACAGCAGGCGTGTGCACTGTGGTCACGTCAGCATTGAATCCATCCAAGTTACATGGTTTATTAAAATAATCAAATTACAACATTTAAATTTATGTTAGACTTTTTTTTAATTAACTCCTTTAGCCCACTTACAACAAAAATTCAAAAAAAAATCTTGTTCATGACCTGTGTAGTATGTTAACACTATTTGAAGTAAAAATAACTTGAACTCCAATTTTGAAAACGCAACTTTCTTTTTAAAAAAAAAAAAAAAAAAAAAAAAAAGCTCTGACTTGTATTATGAGTATGAGTCTGTGGTCTGGGAGAGAGTCCTGTAACTCTCTGTCTGCAAAATACAGTATATAATGACCAATGTTGGGCAATTAATTATATAATTACGTCTTCAAAAAAGTAACTGATCTATGCAAACAAAGTTTTTTGCAGCTGTTTACTTAAAATGCAGCCAAGGCGTTTTTTTAAATAAACATTTCAAACTATTTACAGAACAATCAGCTGTTCTGCATCAAATTTGATGCCACACAAATTATTTGTGCCACTCCAAAAATAATTTCAAATCAAGATCAAATCAAATCACTTTTATTGTCACATCACATGTGCAGGTACATTGGTACAGCACATGTGAGTGAAATTCTTGTGTGCGAGCTTCACAAGCAACAGAGTTGTGCAAAATACAATAATGTAAACAAGCAAAATACAAGAATGGCTACATCTGAAACTAATAAATATATGTACAATATATAATAGTATATGCATTTCTGGATGTGTATACTAAATATTTTTCTACGTGTGTGTGTGTGTGTGTGTGTGTGTGTGTGTGTGTGTGTGTGTGTGTGTGTGTGTGTGTGTGTGTGTGTGTGTGTGTACACATATTTTACAAATTAAATAGAGTCAACAATAAATAAAATATATAAAAATATACAGAGTTGAGACATGTGCAAAACAGTGGCGTTACTGTACAGTATGGAGTGCATAATGTTAAAGTTCCAGTAGTGAAGCTGAGGTGTCTATGAAGTGTTCAGCAGTCTGATGGCCTGATGGAAGAAGCTGTCTCTCAGTCTGCTGGTACGGGACCGGATGCTGCAGAACCTCCTTCCTGATGGAAGCAGTCTGAACAGTTTATGGCTGGGGTGACTGGAGTCCTTGATGATCCTCCCCGCTTTCCTCAGGCACTGCTTCCTGTAGATGTCTTGGAGGGAGGGAAGCTCACCTCCAATTATCCGTTCAGAGCACCGCACTACTCGCTGGAGAGCTTTGCAGTTGTAGGCGGTGCTGTTGCCATACCAGGTGGTGATGCATCCAGTGAGGATGCTCTCAATGGCACAGTGATAGAAGGTCCTGAGGATGCGGGGGCTCATGCCGAATCTTTTCAGTCTCCTGAGAAAGAAGAGGCGCTGCTGCGCCTTCTTCACTGTTTTGTTTGTGTGTACTGACCACGTAAGATCCTCAGCCAGATGTACACCAAGGAACCGGAAGCTGCTCACTCTCTCCACAGCAGCGCTGTTGATGGTGATGGGGGTGTGTACTTCTCTGCACCTCCAGAAGTCCACTATCAACTCCTTTGTCTTTGCGACGTTGAGTGTGAGATGGTTGTCTTGACACCAGTGGGTCAGGGCGCTGACCTCCTCCCTGTAAGCCGTCTCATCACTGTTGGTGATAAGACCCACCACTGTAGTGTCGTCCGCAAACTTCACAATGATGTTGGAGTTGTTAGTGGCCGTGCAGTCGTAGGTGTAGAGTGAGTACAGGAGAGGGCTCAGTACACACCCCTGTGGAGCACCAGTGTTCAGTGTGATGGGGGATGAGGTGATGCTGCCCATTCTGACCACTTGGCGTCTGTCAGACAGGAAGCTAAGGATCCAGCTGCAGAGGGAGCTGCTCAGTCCTAGATCCTGCAGTTTCCTGTCCAGCTTCGAGGGAACGATGGTATTGAATGCTGAGCTGTAATCTACAAACAGCATTCTCACATACGTGTCTCTCTTCTCCAGGTGTGACAGGGCAGTATGTAGTGTCAGGGCTATGGCATCATCAGTGGACCTGTTGTGGCGGTATGCGAACTGTAGAGGGTCCAGTGAGTCGGGTAGTGCAGAACAGATGAAGTCCCTGACCAGCTTCTCGAAGCATTTGCTTACGATGGGGGTCAGGGCTACAGGTCGCCAGTCGTTCAATGAGGAGATGGTGGAGGATTTGGGTACAGGGACGATGGTGGCCATTTTGAAGCAGGCTGGGACTACAGACAGAGAGAGGGAAAGGTTGAAGATGTGCGTGAACACTGCAGCCAGCTGAGCCGTGCATGACTTGAGGAATTTCTGTCCACTATGAGATAAAGGAGAACAACAGGAGATGTATCACTCCTGTAACACCTGTAACATTCAACAGTCGCCTCATTGTTCTGACACACACAACAAAACTATTGACTACACTACACAAGTTTTGCGCTAAATGTCTCAAATCTCTCACATTTCAATGGTTTGATTTTTGCTCACAGGCTTTTGAACGTTTTCCTTATAAAACGCAGTTTTTACTGTTTCTTTTTGCAGTAAATATAAACAGTGATAGTATTCAGGAAGAAAAACAAACATTGCATATATTTTTAGCATAACTCTGGTTTTACGTGGCCTATCAACACAATTTAAAAACTAGTATAAAGTCCACACTTTTCCATCAATTGATCTGTCTGTCCTGCTCACATCTCCAATGGTTGTACACGGTGTCATTAACGTGGTTTCACAAACACCGGTTTTAGCCTTTGCTGCATTTTTAGGTAAAAGATTGCATGTAACTTTGTTGTTTGCAAAACTTGTGGATACATTTTTAAATTAAAAATTTCTATTTGCATTTCAAGTTATGAAGATATTTTGTTAAAAATGTTTGTGGTGTTACAGTAAAAACGTAACTTTTTTTCTACTGGTCTGACATGGTTGCTGGCGACTTCAACCACACCAACTTAAAGACAGTCCTCCCCAGATTCCACCAACATGTCTCCTGCCACACCAGAGGAGACAAGACTTTAGACCAGGGCTGCCCAATCCCGGTCCTCGAGAGCTACTATCCTGCAGCTTTTAGATGCATCCCTACTCCAACACAGCTGAATCAAATGGTTTGATTACCTCTTCAGCATGCCATCATGTTTGGCAAAGGCCTGATAACAAGCCATTCATTTGATTCAGCTGTGTGGGAACAAGGATGCATCTAAAAGCTGCAGGACGGTAGCTCTCGAGGACCGGGATTGGGCACCCCTGCTTTAGACCATGTGTATTCCAACCTGGCTGGAGCCTACAAAGCCACACCCCTCCCCCACATTGGACAATCGGACCATCTCTCCCTGTTCCTCACACCTAGGTATTCACCACTCATCCAACGTGTGAAACCTGCTGTGAGGACAATTAAAGTGTGGCCAGAGGGGACAGACGAAGTGCTCCAGGACAGATTTAAAAACACAGACTGGAATATGTTTACCCACACAGACCTGGACCAGTACGCCTCATCTGTACTGGATTACATCTCCGAAACCACAGACAGTGTCACCACCCAGAAACGGATCACCATGTACCCCAACCAGAAGCCTTGGATGAACCGGGATGTTCGTCTCCTCCTGAAGGCCCGCAACACCGCCTTTAGGTCAGGAGATGCACACGCCTACAGTACAGCCAGGACTAATCTAAAGAAGGGCATCAAAAAAGCCAAACACCATTACAAAAAGAAGGTAGAAGAACACTTCTCCAACTCCAACCCCCGACGCATGTGGCAAGGACTCCAGACCATTACAGACTACAGGACCACCAAACCCTCCCCCGCATCCTCTGATGTCTCCTTCCTCAACGAGCTCAACAACTTTTATGCTCGTTTTGAGCGAGGGAACCCCACAACCACAACCAAAGCAGACGTGACGCCAGACCACCAACCTCTGACTCTCTCCCCTACCGATGTAGGAGCGGTGCTGAGCAGGATCAATGTCCACAAGGCTGCAGGTCCTGATGGCATCCCCGGGCGTGTTCTCAGAGTGTGTTCTGGGGAGCTTGCAGGAGTGCTGACAGACATATTCAACCTGTCCATGGCCCTCGCTGTGGTACCGGCCTGCTTCAAATCCACCTCCATCGTCCCGATACCCAAAAACTCCAACCCATCTTGCCTCAATGACTACCGCCCAGTAGCACTCACCCCCATCATCACTAAGTGCTTAGAGCAGCTGGTCCTAGCACACTTCAAATCCTGTCTCCCCCCCACCCTGGACCCCCACCAATTCACATACCGCCAGAACAGGAGCACAGAGGATGCAGTCTCCATTGCACTGCACTCTGTCCTCTCACACCTGGACAACAACAACACCTACGCCAGAATGCTGTTAATAGACTTCAGCTCAGCATTCAATACAATCCACCCCTCACAACTCATCAGGAAACTGACAGACCTGGGCATCAGTTCCCCCATCTGCAAATGGTTACTGGACTTCCTGACCAACCGCCCCCAACATGTCCGGCTGGATAACCACTGCTCATCTACCATCACAATGAACACCGGTGTACCACAAGGCTGTGTGATGAGCCCTTTCCTCTATTCCCTCTTCACCCATGACTGCAGACCTGCTGATGGTTCCAACACCATCATTAAGTTTGCAGATGACACCACGGTGATTGGCCTCATCAGTGACAACGATGAGGCTGCCTACAGGGAGGAGGTGGATCGTCTGGCTGAGTGGTGCGACAGAAACAACCTGCTGCTTAACACCGAGAAGACCAAGGAGCTCATCGTGGACTACAGGAGGAATGCTGACCCACATCCACCCATCCACATTAAGGGGACGGCTGTGGAGCGTGTGAGCAGCTTCAAGTTCCTGGGAGTCCACATCTCCGAGGATCTCACCTGGACGACCAACTGCTCCAAGCTGGTCAAGAAGGCTCACCAGTGCCTCCTCTTCTTGAGGACTCTGAGGAAGAACCACCTGTCCTCAGACATCCTGGTGAACTTCTATCGCTGCACCATCGAGAGCATCCTGACCAACTGTATAACAGTCTGGTACGGGAACTGCTCTGCCTCGGACCGGAAGGCGTTGCAGAGGGTCGTGAAAACTGCCCAGCGCATCGCCGGAGCACCACTTCCTGCCATGAAAGACATCTACAGGAAGCGGTGTCTGAAAAGGGCTGGGAAAATCATCAAAGACCCCAGTCACCCATCACATGGACTCTTCACCCTCCTGCCCTCTGGGAGGCGCTACAGGAGCCTCCGGACTAAGACCACCAGGTACCGGAACAGCTTCTTCCCCACAGCTGTCAGACTCCTGAACTCTGCCTCCTGACATCTGACCCACGTTAAACTCATGGACTGAACACACACACACAATGGACAACTGTACCCTCAAACACACAATAATAACATGGACTGAACCACCACTCACAACCACTAGCACTTTATATAGCCTCTGTAGGAATTATATCTCACTTATCTTAACTGCACTACTGTATAGTTCTGTGTAAATAATCATTCTGTACATTCGATAATTTTTAACCCTACAACTGTTTACAACTTGCATAGTTCCCATTTCTGTATAGCTGTATATCTCAGATTTCTGTAAAGTTATTTATTTCATATTCTGTATAGTTTTTCATATTTATATCCTGTTCATAGCTTGTACTCACTACAGCCTGTACATACTTATAGTTATAGAATATTCACAACATACTTCATACCGTGTACATTATAACATACCATAATAGACCCATTTCTGTAATATACTCACATATCTATATTATTGCTAATATATATTGTAATATATCTATATCACTAAAGCACTTCTGGATGGATGCAAACTGCATTTCGTTGCCCTGTACCTGTGCATGTGCAATGACAATAAAGTTGAATTCTATTCTATTCTATTCTATTCTATTCTATTCTATTCTATTCTATTCTATGACCTCAAACTCTGACAGGCGATAACTTCCAGTTCAGGTCAGACCCAATCTCTCTGATTGGTCAAAGCAAGAGTCTGCCTACCTGAAATTGCTCTATTGATCACTGTTGTTTTTTTTTTTTAATGGTAAAGGGTAGGGCCACCTCTAGTTTAAATTGCTTTATCGCTGGATCGGGAGGAGGAGCCACAGCTCAGGGTTTGCTTCGTGAGTCAACGAGATTGTCATTTTTACCTACACTGGCCGATCTGTGAAGACGCACCTGCCTCTCTTGGGGATTCTCGCTCCAATACAATCACCTCACAATGTGTTGGAGCATGTGTAGACTGACTAATTCAGATTTTGTCATGGTCGGGTGAGTTCTGGATTTTTCCAGCGTGCCGGTTAGTGATGTGCGGATCGATCCTGAAATATCGATTCCTCCGATACCAGTCATTTATGTTCTAGAATCGATTCTCACATTAAAATATCGATATTTTAGTAATTTAGGGTAAATTTGTAGTTTATCATTAACAGGAACACAGTGGAAAGAATTGTCTACACTCAAAGGAACTACTTCCTCTTCCGCCTTTCATAGTCATTTGCGAAATAGGCTGTCTGTCTTGCAGCCCCTTGGCGTGCGCACTCACAACAATGGCTGAGCGTAATTGGAGTCATGTGCAAACCTATTTTACCTCCACAAAAACTGACACGTGGTTTGCGATACATGTGGCAAAAACGTGAGGTGTCGTGGCCACACTAGGGAGACAAAGGCTGTTGGGGGGATAAATACATTTTACAGTGTTTATTTATCGGATAAAATACATTAAATGTCCGGAAACAGCGGGGGTGTCCAAATTCAGAGGCTGGTTCCACCTGAGGGCCCGGCCTTCGTGGTCTAAAGAAAGCTGGGTAGTACGGCACGAGCTCCCTCGGTGGAGTGAAACTGCCGTCAGCTCCTTGCTATCTAAAATATAACCGGACACTGGTGTAAACTCTCGACCGTCTCACACTTCTGTTTAATCAGTTTTCTGTTTGACGTTTATTTAGCTGTGTGAAAACCCTCCTGAGGGATTAATAAAGTTAAATTTTATTTAATCTAATCTAATAACTTTAATCTCAGCCAAACTGATTTACTCACAAACAAATAAAACACTGAAAAAGCCAAACAATAACATTTTTAAGTTATCTAAGTGACTTATATATCATGTTTAACCCGAGTAGTGAAAGACCACAGGGGTTTGAAAACAATGTGTCGATGGGCTCAGATATTTTGAAGTTTACATTCTCACCTGAAAATATGTTAAAAGTTTTTTTGCGACCCAGAAAGAGAAATAAGAGTAATATTAAAACTAAGCATTGTTGGAAACAAGTACTCTGATGTCCTGTAGTCATTATGATGCTATAATTTGAGATACAATCAATAAAATAAGTTTTTGTACAAAGTATCGGTATCGGATCAGTATCGTCGATACCACCCTGAATGGTATCGACGATACTTTGTATCGGATCGGAAAGGAAATCAGTGGTATCGCACATCACTAGTGCCGGTGTTCTCAAACATTCAGTGCCAGGATGTCGACTAACCCTCGTTAGTGAAGGCTTCAGTCATAGAACCTCGTCATAGTTAAACTCTGTTTTAATTGTTTTCCCCTGTGCTCTCAGCAGCCCGCTGGATGCCAGCTCTTCACCTCCATATTCCTGACCTCAGTCCGACGCCGGTCTGCTCGCAGCTTCTTTGTTCCACGCACCTGCCTCTCTACCCAGCTTGCAACAGTTTTTGTGTTTTCGGACTCCATTCACACCTCACCCGGACCCCTCTCCTTTCCCATCTACGTCTCGCCTCCGCCTGCACAACTAAGACTGTTACTAATTACTGCCCATCACATACCACAGAACGTGGTGACGTTTAATGACATTACGTCACAGAACGTGGTGATGTCATAGTGACAGTCCTTTCATCCTTTGATGTTCAAGTCCTTAAATAGACGAAACCTGTCAAAGTGGATTGATTATTGAGCTATCGTTTTGTTGGAGTGATACAGCACATAAAAAGCAGAAATGAGTTTGAAACCTAACAAAGAAAAAGATGTTAATTTCTTGAAAACAATGGTTAACAAAAGTGAAAAAGAAACATATGCCAGACAGTTCGACCACAGACTGCATCCAATGATCGATGAGGTTGAAAAGCTTAAAACTGAGCTTGACTGCTTCAAAAAACTCCATACAGTCAATAAGAAATGGATCGAGGATCTAACAAAAGAAAACAATGAACTTTTGCAGAATAATAAGATGCTGGGTTCGGTCTGTGTGCCCTCTATGTATTTATGAGCCCTCGTCTCCCTTTGTGGTTGTTTCATGTTTTCCCAGCCCGTTATGTCTGTGTTTTCCCCGTGCTCTCTCTCTCCTCCTGTCTGAACCTCTGTGCACTTCCTGTTTACTTTGTGACTCTCACGCCCGTACATGTCATGTTCAGTTCACCCCGCCCTGTCTCGTTATGATTATCAGTGTCACCTGTGTTCCCCGTGTGTTCCCACTTTCCTCGTTAACCCTCTGTGTATTTCTGTCTGCGTCTCCCTCTGTTCAGCGTGACGTCGTCCCTCATGCTGTGTGTGATTCCCCCGTGTTTCCTGGTGAGCTTTATGTTAGTTTTTCCCAGTTTAGTTTTGTATCTCCTATTATCTTTGGTCAGCAATAAAGCTGCTTTTTGAGTTCATCCCCGTGTGTGTGAGTTTTGCATTTTGGGTCCTCCTCCTGCCTGCCACACAGCCGAGCCTTGACATTTGCTGGAAACAGAAAAAGAAAAGGTGGCACGTCAGGAATTTCGCAACAGCCAAGTTGTTGAATTATTATTGAAACGCCACAAAGAGGAAAAAAAATAAGATGCAGCAATTTTACGAGGAAAATACTAAAAAAACTCGAAGACAAAGCCAATGCTGCAGAAAGAAAGTTAGAAAAGCTCATAGAAATGTATGATAACCAAATAGAAAAGCTTGAGAGAACAGTAAAAATTAGTACAGGTGTGACCGCCAATGCGGTTAAAGAACGCGAGGAGGAACATCAATCCTCGCAGTATTGGATTGAGGGTCTTTTGACACATATTACAAAGTTACAGGACGAAAATGAATTAATGGGTAAAACCGTGAAAGAATTAACAGACGAGAAAGATCAAATGGGCAAAGTAATAGACAACCAAAAGGCCCAGAATATGGAGATCAAACGGAAATGTCAGAGTAATATTAGAGCTCTGGCCTTGGAAAAGAAAATGAAGGCTATGGTCGAAGATGAAGTTGATTCTTTGAAAAAGAAAAATGAAGACCTAAAAAAGGCCCTAAGCACAGAGCAGGAAAACCACAGAAAGACAGCAGTGGACAGGTATAAAGTAAAAACGGCACATAATCAAGCACTGGGTGAAAAGGTGGGTCTCGAAGAGAAACTGTGCTCCACAATAAAGCAAAGAGAAAAATTTATACACAAAGCTAATTGGCTGGAGAAGAAAGAGCACTACTTCCAAGAAGAACTGTAAAGTGCATTTTGTCCTTTGGAAAGGCATTTCCAAATGCAGTTCACTTCAGGGAAAAGAAAAGGTGAAATTTAGGGATATGTTCCTCAACTTGAAAAAGAAATGCATAGACGGTGTGGAAGGCATCCCCTTTGTTGGAATAACAAAGGAGTTTCTTGAAAAACAGCTGAACTGTCTATGTACCAGATGCAAATATCTAGAGACAGCTTTACTAGATAAAAAACGGGAGCTGGAATAGTTTCAAAAGAAGTACAATGGTATGGTAAAGACAGGAGCTCATTGGACCAGTGAACCAAATTATCGAAAAGGCTGGCAATGAAGTATAAGAGATAGGTCATCTAAAATCTAGAGTGAAAGACATTCAACTCAAGCTTAAATTAGAAAAACAGAAAAGACATAATTTCCCTTACATTGCTTCACCCATCAAAAAGTCACGGAAGCGAATATATATATCAATTTTTTAATGAATAGTTGGGTTGCGGTCACGTGGTTCTGATGACGTGCGGAGGCAGCGCGATTTTTGAGTGGAGGGCGGAAGTAAACATGGAGGACACTGTGGAGAGTCAGGAGAGCAGCTATTGTGCAACTTTAGACCCCGTTTCTCGGGAGAGATATAAACAGATAGTTAAAAAATATATCGGACGTGATCCGTATTCTTTGAAAATGTCCGAATACACCACAGAAGTAAAGGATTTGCCTACTATCGAGGCTGTGGATATCACCAACTACTTGGTCCTCCAGACTTCTTACTACACTAGGCAGCAAATGAAAGCTTTCAAGAGTCTGGAGGCGTACAATTTTTTTTGTCAGCGGGTGGGTCCACAACCTTGGAACAAAACGTCTCCGTGATGGATACAGTTTGGTGTTTGCAAGGGTGAGTGTTTGTTCTTATATTGCTTTATCTTAAACACGCTAACAGTTAGCGGTAGCGGCTTTAACGTCAACAAACATGCCACATCCTTAGGACTTCGTTAGAGTGACAGTTGTTTGTTTCAAGGTAAACCATTCTCAGCGGTCTAACGAGACACCTCTGAAGACTTGGGTAATTGCAAAGGAGGATGGAGAAGTGATTGCAGCTCATTGCAATTGTATGGCAGGGTTAGTAGCCTAATTAAGTAGGATGTTATTGCAATGAGAACACACACACACACACACACACATATACGCATAGGGCACTGCTAGCATTTTGCAGGTGTACTTCAGTAGTAGTGGGGAGAGAGTGTTTTCGTTTAGCTAAGAATTCATCAGCTAAGAATTTGTGTGATTGCCTTAGATCCCTCATGACACTCAGATGCATTTTTCAGATAGAGGGTAGAACTATTCAGTCATGTCATCACCTAGATAATGATTTCTCTATAGGCTGTTGAGAAAGAGTTAATGAATAAACATGTTACTTCAAATAAAGTGCCATTGCACATTAGTATTAGTAAGCTATGCATCATCAAAATGTACTGTAAATATTGCATTTCATGTTAAAAAGATTATGTGCTCTATTTCCAGACTATCAGAATCATGCTCGCACGTTGGAGCTGTTCTTTTTGCAGTTGAAGCTGGGGTGAAAATGAGAGCGACATGCACATCAGAGCAGTGCAAGTGGCTGATGCCATCTCATGTTAAAAAGGTAAGCCAAAAAGCAAAATGTAGGATAAAGAATGTTATATTGGGACTTCATGTGACAGTAGGATAAAATATCTTCCCCTATACTGCTACCTTGTCGTGGTGGGGAAGCTTGAGTGCCTCAATGACCCTGTAGGCTATACCGGCGGGGGCTTCAAGCTGGTAGATCTAATCAAGCCGGGCAGGTTGCAGGTGAGGGGTCAGACAAAAGGCAGTACTTTAATAAATGAAGAGTTCTATTCCAAAACGCTATAACAGCATTTAAAAGCCATTTCCTTTTTCATGACTAACATAACCATGACTGCAGAACCGTATACTGTATATCACACCCTTCTCATGCATGCCTCAACACCCTAGCACTTGTTTTCTGCGCACACACACACCTGACTGCAGCACTTTATATATTCACATTTCTCATGCATTCCTCAATACTCACAACTCCTCACACCACATTTTCATCAACATGGAACTGCTTACTTTCCACTCCTTTTATACCCAGCACATGGCACCTCCATCCCCACCCAACATACACACACACACTTCACTGCCAACCAACCACTATACCCAGCCTAAAACACACATACTCACTCCACTGCCATCACTGTTCAATTTCGAATATTTTTGGAAACGAATATATAGCGTTTTGGAAAAGAGCTTTTTAAATTTTAATGATCTTCTTTGGCTTAATTTTTCCAGATTCCTGCTTGCCCAGTAACTCTGATTGACTTCTCTTCAGCAAAGTCAAAAAAACGAAAGCTTGAGTGTTCCATTGATGGCTGCACAAGTACACAAAAGGTTGGGAAATCACTTCCATGCCCAAGAGTGCAGAGAGATTCAGAGACATACTGTAGGTTTTTTGAGAGTTTAAGCAAAAACTGTCCAAGGAGTGCAGCACTGATGTCTAGGGAACCTTACCACAAAGAATTTGTCCCCCAGTCTAGCATGCTTCCTAAAACTGTGCCTGAGTACAGAACACCAGAGACACTGCAGCTCCCCCCCAAAGACCTTGAAGAGCTATGCCTGGACTTCCAGCTTGAAGAGCTCACCCTGTCCCAAGTCCAGGCTGTAGAGAGGGCGACTCGAAGTCAGAGTGCAAGCAGTATTTGGTTTAGGCAAAGAGCTGGACGCGTAACTGCCTCTAAGCTGAAACAAGTTCTTAAGACCAACCCCCAGCAACCATCAAAGAGCTTGATCAAGGCCATATGCTATCCAGAGGCATATAGGTTCACCACAGCTGCTACAAGGTATTTAGGGTTTGATGTAGGGTAAGGCAGAGTTAAGATTTGGGGTATGAAACTGTCCATAACTGTAACTAAAAAAGTGTTATGAAGATGGAGGTTAGTTATAGGCTTATACGGCTAGGGTTATACAGGGTAAGAACTAAGTATAGTTTAGGGTAATGGCATATTGTATAATACATCACTTTACTGTTTTACACATCCAATACTAAGTAATAATTTCCTTTTCATGTTTGGCATGTGTACTGTTTATAGTTATGGATGCAAACATGAAGCACAAGCCAGAGGAGCATATGAGAAGCTTATGAGCCAGGAGCATGCAGGCTTCTCATGTATGGACAGCGGTCTCTGGCTGAACCCCAAGTGGCCATACATGGGGTCCTCCCCTGATGGGATAGTCACTTGTGACTGTCATGGAACTGGCATCTGCGAGATTAAGGTATTGACTCTGTTGTAGTCAAGGCCATAGGTGTGACATCTTTCCATAAGAATCAGTGAACTGAGTAAAAATGCAGGAAATACCTTTTCTAATTTCTAATCTATTGTTCAATTAAGATAAGATGAGGCTTTATTGTCTGTGTCAAATAGACATTTGTTTTGGGCAATGAGAGATTATGATAACACAGACCACACCCATCATCTTTGCTTCTTCACTGTTTCATCAGATAAATCTTGATTGTTGTTCTCATCACTGTGATTTTAGTGCCCACACTCTCAGAAAGATGCGGTCAACCTGCGCATGCGTGCTGGGGAGAAGGGCTTCTGCCTCATCAGTGACGGGGATAATGTCACACTGGACCCAACTCATGACTACTATTACCAAATTCAGGCACAGCTTCACATTGCAAATGCAGAGTACTGTGACTTTGTTGTGTGGAACCGCAATGACATATTTGTTGAAAGGATTTTGCCTGACCTTGAGTTTTGGGATGATGCGATTCCTAAAGTTGAGTGTTTTTTTAGAAACAGTATACTCCCAGAAATACTGGGACAGCAAGTTACAAACATACATGTGTAATGTGATAAAAGGACGACAACATAATGACATTTTGAATATTGTTATGACCTGATGGTAGTCATGAGTTCTGGCTATTGTATTTGCTCTGACGTAGCATTAGAGCACAAATTGTCATTTAATTTTATTGTACATTTAATTGTGTCATTTAAGTGTTGTGTAACACTACACAATGATTAAATGCTATTGAGGCAGCATAATAATACATTGGTGGTTTATTTACAAGATTAGACTTTTAAACAAATAAACAAAATAGATTGCAATCCATCTCACAGTATAATACTGTACAAACTGCCAGCACAATTTGACAGTTGGAGAAAAATATTTCATTTGAAAACATTTACAGACTAATCAGGAGTCAGGACTTAGGTACTACTATTACTCTACCCTGTTCTACTTATCACCAGAGCCAAGCAGCAGATACTGGACACTACTCTTCCTCTCCACCCCCTTCTGTGAGCCGTGACAGTGACAAGACATTTAATTTTTTTTAACTGATTGATTACCACCCACCCCCCTTACTCCAGTGGGACAACAGACTCGGAGAGATTTGATAAGGCACAACAAATTACCCCAATCTTGTCGATCAATGCATGTGTCTCACCTGGCTTTGTGGACATGTTCTCTATTGGCATAGCCCTGCTCTGCAGAATTTGATATTTCCTCCTGACTAAACCTATGACTCGCTCAACATGGATACGCAAATTGGCTATTTTCCTTGTCTCTGCCACTTCATAGGCTGACAGCTGTTTTCTCCCTTTAGTGAATGCCGGTGTCTGTAGTGAAGCACAGTAAAACCCCACATTATCGCCAATATTGAACCCACGATCTGCAAGGACAATATCTCCAGGTAACAAGTTATTTAGGAGGCCACTCTCTATTGTGATCTGCTTATCGCTAACTCTCCCTCCCCAGGCAGAAGATATGTAAGTGACGTAGCCTTGGGGGGCAACACCAATCAAAAATTTTACAGTGTGATGGTGCTTGTAGTTGGACCAAGTTTGAGCTTGTGCAAGAAGATTAGATGGTCTCTCAATAAAGACTTCAAAGCAATCAACAATCACAGCCACTTTACATCCAAATGCCTGTCTGAAACTCAGTGGCATCGTAGCTTGAAGAACATGTCGCTCTGGCCACTCAATTAGGAACTCTAACCTTTTATGAAGTATGTCAATTACTTTATGCCAAACTCTAGAAGCAGTGGACAGAGAAATATTGAACCTGAAAGCTAAATCTTTCAGGGGCAGATTTAGTCTCAGCCTCAGCAAAACTAGTATGAATTGTTCAAATTTGGACAACAAAGACATAGGTCCCGAGGTGATATAGGGCTCGCACAGTTCAAAAATCTGAATTAAAACTAAGAAGTTGGGGAGCCCTGTGTAGAACTTTGTCTTGTCTTCATTTTTTTCAAAAGCCTCCTGGCTGAACTGTGTGTCCAGAGCCTTGCTCCGAAGATCAACCAGCTCTGCTGTGTTCTGTCTCAAAACATCCTCCATCTTCTCGATGTCATCCATCGTCAGCTCTGTCTGGCATCCAGCATCCGCACAGCCTGCAATATAACAGTGGGGGAGCATAATCAGCATAATAGAGGCAACCTCAATTTTTACTCATTTTCACTGTAGGAGTTTTTTTAGTGGGCTATTAGAATCTGGTGTAATGTGTTTAATTCACTATGTTAATTTAATGTAATTATTTTTTTTAATCAACAAAAAAACATGTTGCGTCTAAACAAAAAATATATTTATATGTTTCTCACCACAGAAACCTTACATTACGGATATCTTTACTTATCTGTGAAAGGAGACTGTCTGGAATCTGGCAATATAAGAACCATAGCAGTGTACAAAAACCTGTGGTGTGTGCCTGACGGTAATAAGTGCCACTTTTTCTTTTTTTCTGAATAAAATGGTATGGATTTACTCTGTGATTAAAAAAAATCACAAACATGTAATATGTAACTTGGACCATAATCATTACAGATAATGGCATCTTTTTCTCTTTGACATGATTCTTGTTTGTTTTACATCTCAGCACAATATCTTACCTGGATAAGTGAATGTCTCATTCACACTGAAGTCTTCTGGTTGTGGATTCTCAGCTGGAAGCTGCAGTTCGGGGTTCTCCACTGTCACTAGGCTCAAATCCGGGCTCTCAGCCGTCTGTTGCATATCCAAAATCGCCTCTGCACATCGATGCTGTTCTGCCTTAAGCTTCATTCTTTTCTCTCGTTTGAGAACTGATTCCGATCTGGGTTTTCGTTCGTAGCCGAGATTGACCGTCGGAGCCCAGTCCTCCGACTCGTCGTCATCCAAAGCACTTGGGCAGCCTATAGTCCCAATCAAGTCAATATTAGACTACTAACTTAAAAGCACTAAGTAAACGAGAATTTAACGACAACCTAATGCTAATAAGTTCGTTTGCAAACATAACATTACCTCTGACGAAGTGGTCGCTGCAGACACGGGCATTGGCAGACTCTGCTCCTCCCAACTGTAAACGTAAATTTAAAATCCATTTTTTCCTACGTTTTTCGGTTAGAATTTTCCATTTTTCTCCTCTTCGTTGGGCTATTTTTGGTACCCTAAAATACCGTTTATCAGTTTCTCTGGTCGACCTACTGGAGCATCCGTAAACACAACAGGACATAGGCATTTTGCGTACTGTCTGTCTGTGATTTTGCGCTTATCTTTTTCACTTGGGGTTAATTTTCTACGTAACATGAGCTGAGAAGCAGCAGCAACGCTAGGCTAATGCTAGGCTAACAAGCTGGCTAGCTAGCAAGTTCAAAACCTGGTTCTAAACTGAAAGAAGGTACAAAAACAGTTTACTTCCAAGCCAGAGTATCACGCAAAAAATCACAGAAATTATCTCTTGAGCTCAAGCTGCTCCATCTGAACCCAGGTTTGCTCAAACTAATGCAATAAAAAAATGTGGGTGCCATGAACATGCAGACTGATCTGTGCAAAGTGAGGAGGATAGCAGTGACATGGCATTTTCAAACCATATCTTTTAAAAGCCTGCACTGAGAAGCAAAATTTCTAGCTTACTTCGTTTTTCCAATTCAAGACAACTCAAATAAACTGGGTTGATCAGCTTTTTGAATAAAAACTACTGGTAACTTATTTAAACAAACTGATAAAAATTGAGTTTAGTATATCCTTACATTTTTTAATTAAACACAATGTTAGAGTTTACAGTGTACATGATAATGGAGTGCTGCTGGAATAAAATAATAAAATCTTTATGTTTCTTGGGGCTTAAATTGCAAAATGTGAACAAATGCCTAAAAACGTTCTAGAAGCTCGTCGTCCAAACTGCAGTGTAATTATAAAACAGAAAACCTCTGTTAAATAACAGAAAATGCCCTATTTAATTATTTTGTGTGGACATATTCTCAACAAAAACATTTTTATATTTCATAACACTTTACAGATATTTTTTAAAACTTTATTAATCCAGAAGGAAACTTGTGTGGTCAGCATTTACTTTATAAAACTAAATACTGAATACAAAACGTATTAATAAATAATCATTACATTGAAATTTTCTTCAGGAAATGCATTGTCTAGTTCTATAAAATCGTGAGTTTTTTTCAGGTTTAAGGCTGGCAGTTTGCTATCACACACAACACTGAATAATAATTAAATACGTGTTTTTAAATAACACAAAATTCAAGTCGTTCTTTCATAAAAGTCTTTTTTTTTGTTGTTTTGCTGTGATAGAGCTCCTGACCCAGGCCAAGCTGGCTCTCTAGGAAGACAAGGAAAAACTCCCAGGTGCCAGATGATGGGAAGAAACCTCGGGAAAGTGTGCACAAATTCCACTTGACAACACAATAAAACGCAACATAGCACAAAAGGTCACGGAGGATCTCATAACAAGGACAGAGCAGGATGAATAGGATAATCACAGGAAAGGAACAAAATCACGAAAAAATTAACGGAAAGGACAAATAAGAAGGGGGTGCCATAACAATAGAAAAATAAGGATGGATAATGGAAAAGACATTACAGAAGGAGGTGCCAGAAAAATAATAAAAACAAAAAAAGCCTAAGCTAACACAGGACAAACATTAAAGATACTGAACAAAAAAACCCCCAATAAAACAGAAATCCCAAGAGTGGGAGGAAACACAGCACACTATAAAAGGAGGGGCAGAGAAGAGTTTCTTCATTTTAATTTGGCCAGCGACGCATGTGCACACCCTGAAGAAGGCACAGCCCAGCCGAAATGTAGCTACAGCCATGCGTCAGCGCTAAAAAGTGTTTTTGCTTGTTGTTTTAGTTTGTTATTTTTTTGGGGGGGGGGGTTTCTTTTGATGTTTTTTTCATTTACATATTGATTTACTGGCCTAAAAATTGGAATATCATAAATTTATAACCTAAAAATTGGATAATTTATGGATAAAAACAGTTTAAAAGCCTAAAAATTGGAATTAAAAATGACACAGACTGAATTCATTGAGAAATCAAATTTTATTAAAACACAGTTAGAAACCTAAAAAAACAGGACAAATAAAACACAACTTTGGTAAAATTAAACATAATTTGGTACTTACCTGAACCTGAAAAAGAAAAGGACGGTACTTACCTCAATTCGGACCTGGGGATTGCCGGATACGGTAGATGGGATGGTGGGTCTCGGGAAGGGTCATGGTGTGGAGCGTGCACCTACTCCTGCCCTCCTTGTGCAGGGAGGAATTTCCATTCCCCTAACCTAACCCACCCTAATAGTGATGGGATTTCCGGCTCTTTTTAGAGATCCGGCTCTTTTGGTTGGGCTCACTAAAAAGAGCCGGCTCTTTCGGCTCCAAACCGGCTCTTCGGGTTGTTTTGTTGCTTTAATTAATTTATTATTAACAATAATATAAAATTATGCACAAAAGGAATTACTAGCGTAAAAAAAGTGGTTTTATTCATATATGTTTATATATAAATATATGCGGTGGCCCCTAGAGACAAAACACGTAAAAACTTCAAAACACATTTCTAGCATGAACTGAACTTCCAAAGCAGAGCTACTAGATCACTTAAATTACACAATTAAAAGCATGTGTGTATTGTTTGTGTATTTATACACACGCACTCATATATATCCAAATAATTTAAAAAAAAAGTTCATTTACCTGTTACTACCACACACCAAATCCGGTCGTTGGTACTTGCTGGCTTGTGTAGCCACTAGGTAACAAAAGCTCAACACTGCGCCCAGCATCCTGGAGCACTTCTGTTGTCTTTTGTACGTGTTTTGAGTTTTTACGTGCTTCAGAGTTTTTACGTGCTTCAGAGTTTTTACGTGTTTTGGAGTTTGTATGTGCTTCAGAGTTCATACGTGATTTGAAGTTTGTATGTGCTTTGTCTGTAGGGGCAACCGTAAATATACTTTTTATTCACTTCACATAAAATGTAATAAATAAATCATATAATACAAAAATCAAATATTCACATTTCAACTTTTAACTATTTAAATTTTCAGCTTTTTCCTTTTACAAATTTAAAGTGAAACAACACAAAACACTGCAAACCACAAAACAATTAAATATAGATTAAAATATGAAAACAAAAAGAAGATGCATATTCTGCTGTCTTTCTGTGGTTTTCCTGCTCTGTGCTTAGGGCCTTTTTTAGGTCTTCATTTTTCTTTTTCAAAGAATCAACTTCATCTTCGACCATAGCCTTCATTTTCTTTTCAAAGGCCAGAGCCCTAATATTTCTCTGACATTTCTGTTTGATCTCCATATTCTGGGCCTTTTGGTTGTCTATTACTTTGCCCATTTGATCTTTCTCGTCTGTTAATTCTTTCACGGTTTTATCCATCAATTCATTTTCGTCCTGTAACTTTGTATTACGTGTCAGAAGACCCTCAATCCAACACTGCGAGGATTGATGTTGTTCCTCGCGTTCTTTAACCGCATTGACGGCCACACCTCTACTATTTTTTACTGTTCTCTCAAGCTTTTCTATTTTGGAATCATACATTTCCATGACCTCTTCTAACTTTCTGTCTGCAGCATTGGCTTTGTCTTCGAGTTTTTTTAGTATTTTCCTCGTAAAATTGCTGCATCTTATTTTTTTCCTCTTTGTGGCGTTTCAATAATAATTCAACAACTTGGCTGTTGTGAAATTCCTGACGTACCACCTTTTCTTTTGCTGTTTCCAGCAGTCCTTGCAGGACTTCGACTTCGTCCTCATCATCTGTGATTAGGTATTGAAACAGCTGTTTACTCCCCAGATGTTTGTGTCCTCAAAGAAATTCCATTTAGATTTATGTGAATGTATTGTGCAGGTACTTTCTCTGCTTCGCCCTCATTGCTTGCTTTATCTGAGAACATAATCTGCCTTCTTTTAGCTTGGGGTAGGCCAACCCCACGACTCTCCACTGCTTCCACAAAGTAAGCTCCGATAACCTTTGGGTCACTGTTAGTGTGTGCGGCCCGCAGCCAAATGATGTTGCGTGAGAAACCGTCGATGCATCCATTAATACATATCCCATATGGCTTTAGTTTGTCATAAGAGTCTATGTGCCACACAAAGTTAGGCCCCTGAGCAAAATATTGCCTCCTTCTGAGACGTGTGGTCTGGCGAACCTGGGAACCTAATGGGTCCAGTAAAGAGATGAGGATCCTGACGTCTTCTTTCCTGATCGCAGTGCCGTGTTGTTTGCACTTTGTAAACATCCACCGATAACCGTGATCCTTCCCAGGCCCTTGCAGTTGGTTCACAATAAAATCTATCCCGGCGTCCAGGTCGTACTTACGTCTGTAAAGCGACTTGGCTCTCAATATCCGGTTTAAATGTCTCTCCGTAATGATGGTTCCTTGCATTGCCAGGCTTTTCAAAATGCGTTTGTAGCTCATTCCCAGCCTAAAATAAAACTCAATCAGACTGTCTCTGTCCATGGTGTATAGGTTTAGCTTCTTTTAGCTTGGGGTAGGCCTCAGTTTATGTTTTAAATTAAAACGCTTGAAGACAAAGTGAACTCTGGACAAGCGTGCGGCCTACCTGAAGCCCAGGTGGGCTTGTTGATAATCACATTTTCACACTCATCTCGGGGCACATCCGTGGTGTTCTGGTGCCAGCCTGAAAACGGGTCTCACAGACCCGAACACCATACAAGGGTTAAAACAAAATATTAACCGACAAATAAACCCCAAAATATAAGTAAACTAACAACAAACTTTAACTAATTTCAAAAAAAATAAATAAAGAACAAATAGCTCCAACAATAACAAAAATGTAATGAGTCATAAATCATGTAATACGTAAATCCTTAAGAGCTGACGACAAATCTGTAAAGAAATTCCATTTTGACTTTCATTCTATCGACAATTACTATTGATTGATTTTCATTACAAAAAAGATTTAATAGGTTCCTTTAAATAATAATAATAATAATAATAATAATAATAATAATAATAATAATAAAGAAGGAAAGAAGTCAAAAGTTATCTCGATGAATTATCAGATGAGTGCGTCATAAACTTTAACTCACCAAACTAGCAGCATAAATTATGAAACCAGATAAGGTTTTATCAAACTTAATTTAAATCTCTTCTTTCAGCCAATTGGAAACTGTCAATCACATGCTAGCTTTCTAAATTGCCACTCAGCCACCAAAACAAAAATGTTGTAAAAGGGCAGGGAGATGCAGAACTCAAGAGAAAAACTTTATCGCTCTGTTTCTTTTGAAGCTGATATAAAATTGTATCAAAAACTCACACAGATGCAAAAGATTTGGACGTTTTTGGAATTCTAGCAAGTGTGAAATGACTTGCTATTGTTGGGATTTCTGGTTTATATATTGGGGATTTTACCTTGCAATATAAGTCCTTTCATACAACACAATAAAACACAACAGAAATCAGAAGGTTTTTGTGATTTGGATTTTTATTTATTTATTCATTTTTTCTCTTCTTTTTTGGTCAGGTTAGTACGGTGGCCCTCAGAGGCCAAACGGACTGCAACTTTAGAAAACACCAGCGATAAGAAAAATGCTGTTTTGTTTTTCCTATTTCCGTTGTGTTTTGTGTGCTTTTGCAGCATTTTTCTTACTGCTGGTGTCCGTTTGGCCTCTCAGGGCCACCGTAGGGTTAGAGATTTTGATTAATTTCATTGAAGTATACTTTAGTTTTATTGTTTTACTTTGATGCTATAATAGATGTTTAGGAAATTCAGTTATATTTAAGATTATATAGCATCATGGCAAAACAACAGTCTCCTCAAGCTGCTTTATACTGTAAGGTGAAAACACTACAGTAAAAGCCAGAAAACCCCAACAATCCAATGATCCCCTTTGAGCAAGCACTGGGCGACAGTGGGGAGGAAAAACTCCCTTTAGGAAGAAACCTCCGGCAGAACCAGGCTCAAGAAGGGGCGGCCATCTGCTGCGACCGGTTGGGGGTGGGTGGGCAATCTCAGTCCACGAGGGCCGGTGTCCCTGCAGGTTTTAGATGTGTCCTCGAACCAACACAGCTGATTTAAACGGCTAAATTAGCTCCTCAACATGTCCTGAAGTTCTCCAGAGGCCTGGTAACGAACTAATCATGTGATTCAGGTGTGTTGAGCCAAGGTGAGATCTAAAACCTGCAGGGACACCGGCCCTCGTGGACTGAGAATGCCCACCCATGATATAGGGAGACAAGATGAAGTATACTTCTAATGGCCTATTTTAGCAGTTAATTTTTAACAATCAACTGGTGGTAATCCATCATCAGAATTGAGGAAAGGTGGTGTTGATGGAGACTCTACAGGAGGATTCACTGGGGAAGCCATACCTGCACTTCTGCCAGGGTGTCTTGGACGTACCTGAATAAATGTAGTTTTCCCTGGAAGTGGACGAGGATTAATCTGAGACGGAGTCTCCTCAGAACATCTCCCCATCATGCTTCTATGGTCCAACGATGCCAGCTTTTGTCCTTTCTGTTTTTCTAATTTAAGCTGGAGTTGAGCGTCTTTCACTCTAGATTTTAGATGACCTATCTCTTTTTCTTCATTGGCAGCCTTTTGGATAATCTGGTTCACTGGTCCAATGAGCTCCTCTCTTTGTCGGAATAAAGCGTACTCGGAAGACTTTACCATGTCATTGTACTGCTTTTTAAATGATTCCAGCTCCCGTGTTTTATCTAGTAAAGCTGCATCTAGATCCTTGCATCTGATACGTAGACAGTTCAGCTGTTTTTCAAGAAACTCCTTCGTTGTTCCAACAAAGGGGGTGCCTTCCACTCCGTCTACGTATTTCTTTTTCACGTTGTGGAACATATCCCTAAATTCCACCTTTTCTTTTCCTCTCAAGTGACCTGCATGTGGAAATGCCTTTTCAAAGGACAAAACGCACTGGCACAATTCCTCTTGGAAGTAGCGCTCTTTCTTCTCCAGCCAATTCACTTTGGATATAAATCTTTCCCGTTGCTTTTTTGTGGAGCGCAGTTTCTCTTCCAGCGCCACCTTTTCAGCCAGTGCCTGATTGTGTGCCGCTTTTACTTTGTGCCGGTCCACTGCTGTCTTTCTGTGGTTTTCCTGCTCTGTGCTTAGGGCCTTTTTGACGTCTTCAATTTTCTTTTTCAAAGAATCAACTTCGTCTTCAAGCATAGCCTTCATTTTCTTTTCCAAGGCCAGAGCTCTAATATTACTCTGGCATTTCTGCTTGATCGCCATATTCTGGGCCTTTTGGTCGTCTATCACTTTGCCCATTTGACCTTTCTCCTCTGTTAATTCTTTCATGTTTTTAACCATAAATTCATTTTCGTCTTGTAACTGTGTATTACGCGACAAAACACCGTCAATCCAACACTGCGAGGATTGACGTTCTTCCTCGCGTTCCTTAACCGCATTGACGGTCACACCTCTACTATTTTTTACTGCCGTCTGCAGCTTTTCTATTTTGGAGTCATACATGTTGATCACCTCTTCTAACTTCCTGTCTGCAGCATTTGCTTTGTTTTCCAGTTTTTTAGTATTTTCCTGGTAAAACTGCTGCATCTTATTTTTTTCCTCTTTGTGGCGTTTCAATAATAATTCAACAACTTGGCTGTTGTGAAATTGCTGACGTGCCACCTTTTCTTTCTCTGTTTCCAGCAGTCCTTGCAGGACTTGGACTTCGTCCTCGTGTTTTTCTTTAAGCTCAGCCAGAGTTTTCTCCGTCTCTGCGCGGAACTTTACCAGAGCTTCGTGGTCATCTTTTATCGAGTCCAACCTGTCTGCGATGTTTGTCCTGTCATCCAAGACCGAACCCAGCAGCTTATTATTCTGCAAAAGTTCATTGTTTTCTTTTGTTAGATCCTCGATCCGTTTCTTATTGACTGTATGCAGGTTTTTGAAGTAGTCAAGCTCAGTTTTGAGCTTTTCAACCTCGTCGATCATTGGCTGCAGTCTTTGCTCGAACTGTCTGGCATATGTTTCTTTTTCTTTTTCACTTTTTTTAACCATTGTTTTCGAGAAATTAACATTTCTGTCTTTGTTAGCTTTCGAACTCATTTCTGCTTTTTTATGTGCTGTATCACTCCAACAAAACGATAGCTTAATGAATTCCCTTTGACAGCTGTCCTCTATTTATAGACTTGAACATCAAAGGATGAAAGGACTGTCACTATGACATCACCACGTTCTGTGACGTAACAGGGCTTTGGAGCGTGATGTCACGGGGGTGGGCGTGGAAAGGATTTTGGGGGTCTAAACAAAGCGTGTCTTTTTTTTAAAACTTTATTTAACAAACAATGAGTATACAACATACGAACAGATGAAGTATACAACAGAACATGAACACAAAAAGCCAAGGGTGAAAGAAAAAGGTAACAATTATAAGAATACACGCAAAAATTCACATACATATATTGTTGTGAGAGCCTTTTTGTTGGTGCAGTCTGATATTGATTGTATGTGCATGTGCACATCCTTAAAATAATGACAGAAATATGGTGTTTTGTTAGTAAACTTACATTTATGGATAAAAAATTTAGCTAAAAGTATTAAGAAATTTATCATAAAAAACATTTCTCATACTTCTTGGGGAACTTAAAGAAACAGAATAAAACATTTTCCCATCGTAAAGAAAACTCCCTTAAAATATGGACAATAACAAAGCTGCTAAATTCCTTCCAGAATCTCTGTGTAAAAGAACAGTACCAAAAAAGATGTGTCACCGTTTCTGGATGATCCCCACAGAAAGTACAATTAGTATTTATGTCCCTTTTAAATTTGACCATGTAGTGACTGGCTGGATAACATGTATGTCGAATTTTAAAAGAGACTTCTTTCACCTTATTTACAATCAAATATTTATGGGGGACCATCCAGACTGTCTTCCGCTTGATATCTGGAACACTGATTGGAAAATTATATAGTGCAATAAAGTCGTTGTAAGTAAGTAGTTGTCCCTCTTTACTAACCAGCTGAGCCACCAATAGGATCCCATTTTGGAGCCAAGTTTCCAGGAAAAGTGATTTATTTTTCTATAAAATATCTCTGTTGTTCCAGATAAGGTATTTGTGAGGTGAGAAGTTGTGTTTATAAATGAGGGTCCACGCTAAGAGGACCTGCTTATGGAAGGATGAAAGCTTTACAGGGACTTTCTCAACATTGTAATTACAATTTCAAATAAAAGTAAAGCCACCAAAACGAGAGAAAATGTGGTATGGTATAAAGTTCCAGATAGAGGTAGGGTTTTAAGAAAATGTTTGGCCCAATTAATTTTGAAAGTGTTATTTAAAGTAGAAAAGTCTAAGACGTTAAGCCCACCTGATTCGTACTTATTCATCACAACAGTTTTTCTAATATAGTGCGTACGGTTTTTCCATATAAAATTAAAGAGCATACGGTCAATATCTTTACTACTTTTCTTATCCAGATGTAAGGAGAGAGCAGCATATGTTCATCGGGATATCCCTTCAGCTTTAGTAATTAACACTCTACCTTTCAAAGACAAGTCCCTTGTTCCAAGATGGCGCCGCCGCGTATGGATGCCCCGGTGCTTCAGTGCGTTACTTCTGTTTTGTTTTTGTGCATAACTTCTGTGTCTGGGCACTCCTCTGGATATTCTTACACTAGAGAAGAGCTTCTTAACTACAGGACTACAACACCTGTGGATTTACTTCCAATATTTGTCGCATCTGCGGCAGATTTACTGCAGACTCTGATCAGGAAAGTGAGACGCCGAAAGCAAGGAAAGCGAGCCGGCGCACTCGTGCGTCTGAGGAGACGCGGACTGCGAACTGCTCTTCCTGGGATCTTCCTTTCCGACGTACGCTCACTCAGGAATGAGATGGACGAGCTGGCCCTGATGAGAAGCATGAACAGAGACGTTGCCTCCTCCTGTGTCTTGTGTTTTACGGAGTCGTGGCTCTGTGAGGACATCCCGGACAGCGCGCTCAAGCTGGAGGGCTTTCATCTGCTGCGCGCGGACCGGCAGGCCTCTCTCTCTGGTAAGACCACAGGTGGACGTGTCTGCTTCTACATTAATAGTGGCTGGTGCACAGATGTAACAGTGATTGCTCAGCACTGCTCTTCCTCTCTGGAATACCTTTTTATTCACTGCAAACCGTTTTATTCTCCGCGGGAGTTTGCTTCATTCATCTTGGCCGCTGTTTACATCCCGCCAGATGCGGATGCGCAGGCAGCTCAGTGCGCACTCGCGGAGCAGATACTGCACATGGAGCGGACATTCCCGGACTCTCTCATCATTGCTCTTGGGGACTTTTACAACACCCCCCTCCTCACCCCACACAAAAGAGGATTTCACACCACCTCCTCCCACCACAACCCTCCATATTCATGAAGCAGATGCGAGGAAGCAGTTTAAGAGTCTGAATGCTCGGAAAGCTCCCGGCCCAGACGGTGTGTCTCGTCTACTGGACGCAGCCGGAGGGTTCACTTGGTTGTTTGCTCTCAATAGAAGCTGAGCGCGTCTCCGTGTCTGTGCTGGTAAACGATACTGAGTCCCAGTGCTCAGTAAACTGTACACCTGACCGTTATTCTCCCACTGAATCCGGTGTGTCCACGGTCCAACACGTGCTCAACACGATGGTGCTGACCGGTGCCCAAACACACCAGAACACCAAATAAGTAAAATAACACAAACACGAACTTCTCCATGGCTCGTCGGGATGGCAACTGCTCCAAAAGTGACACATGAAATAGGCTGACATTTGAGTTTGACACGGGAGGTGAGGGGGTGTTTTGAATATGCTTGACTCCGTCACGAGGTTGCGCACAGCATCACCGGCAAGGGGGCTTGGTTTGAGAGGTTTTTGGCATCTGTGATGTGATTTACAACCATCCACCCATGTACAGCAAGAAGCCGCACTCACAACCGTGGGCATCAGCAAGTTGGTGAAATTTAAACAAAACAAAACAGCATTCCATCTGAAACTCTCTTATTGTACCCAAAATACAAATTTTAGTGATTACATGTGGCTTCATTAATTATGTTCAAACGGATGAATACATAACGCAAGTAATAACTTTATGATCAGTCAGTGAATGAAGGAGCTCAAGAGTGCAAATATAGTTGCAATAAAGTGACAAATATGCCCTTTTATGTCAAACAAAGACCGAAATAAGTGGCATCAGTGTGAGGATGAGAATGAGCGATCCAACCTCACACTGCAGATATCAGGGCAAAGCACAGTGGGGGGGTTGCAGTCTTCTTGGCTGGACCTTCTTCTGCAGTGTGTGATCTTCTAGGAGAGTCTTCATGCAGCATGCCTGCCAGTGTGGTCCACACTGCTTCTCTGTCAGTCTTGGGCACACTGCGTAGGTCTTTAAAACGTGGGTCCAGTGCAGTTGCGATCTGGAGCCATGCATAGTTGGTATGTTCCTGGCGGGAAGCAAGGTCTTCCTTAAACTTCTCTTTAAACCTCACCACATATGCAGGGTCCTCATCAGTTACTTCCATGACACGGCGCAGGTGGCAGAAGGCTGGTAGAACTACAGAGCAGGAGACGTAGGCCTCTCCTCCCAGCAGTTCAGTCACATATCTGCAGTGGAATACACACACACACACACACACACACACACACACACACACACACACACACACACACACACACACACACACACACACACACACAGAGAGAGAGAGAGATAAGACAGCAAATTAAAAAAAGCTTTTTAATACTAGGTAATATTAATAAAATATCTGATTTCATTTATTTTTTAAATAAGACATTTTCATAATAACAAAACTGATTTAAGATGTATGTTTGATACATTTAATCTAAACCTACAATTATGGTCACAATGACAGGCTCACCTGCAGGGCTCTAGAAGTGTCTCCAGTCTCTGGAGTTTGTCCCACTCTGAAGGCGTCAGGAGGACAAGTTTATGCTTTTGTTTATCCAGAGTCGCGGTTACTGCAGTTTGGTTGCGGATCAAGCGCTTCACCATCTCCAGCGTGGAGTTCCAGCGCGTAGGCACGTCCTGGGCCAACGGCTCCTGCTTGCGCCCCAGTGACACCTGCTCTGCGTTCAGCTCTGCTGTGTTTGCTGGGCTGTGCTTAAAATGGCCAACAATTTTGCGGCATTTGGCCAGCGCAGTGACAAAGCCACTGTCTGCGAGACTCACTGTGATGCATCTCTGTAGAATGTGCGCGGTACACGGCATGTGATTGAATGGCATGATGCGAGCCGCGGCGATCATATTGCGCGCACTGTCCGTGCCTACTGTTGTCACCTTCTCCTCAATTCTCCACCTGCGAGCAACAGTCTGGAACTGCTCTGCACAAGCCTCCGCAAAGTGCCGCTCTTCCGTTTTCATTATAGTCAGCGCAAAGGATGTCAGACCCCAGGCTTCAGTGATTAAATGCGCAGTAACTCCCAGGTAATTGTCATTACTCAATGATGTCCAGTGGTCTCCTGTCAGAGCCACGCATTCTGTGTGAACTAAAGCCTCTTCTTTTTTCTTTTTCTCCGTTTCATACAGTTCGTGGATTCGAATTGTTATTGTGCTTCTCGCTGGGGGCTTGTAGGACGCGTCCTGAGATGCAACCTTTAAAACATCCGCAAAGCCCTTGTCCTCCACAATGCTTAGCGGTCTGCAGTCCTTTGCTATCCATTTGGCTATATTGTCGGTCAGTTTGTCCAAAGAAGACTTACCGAGTGGCCTGCGTTCACTAAGAGTGGTCTGACGCAGGCCGGGTGAAGCTGCTGCCCCGACAAACGCGTGTTTGGCATTAAGGTGGTATTTTAAGGTCGAATTTGAACGGTGAAATTGAAACTCTTTACTACAGTGAGTGCAAATTACAACGCGTTTGTTTATTGTCCCATCTATGTTCTTCTTGTATTTAAATTCCCCATCCAGAAGGCCATCCGCTTCCTGCTTCTCCATTTTCAGTGGCGCGGTAAACAAATCAAGTGGAATTATGGGAGCGACTTATCTGCGTGTTGCGCTAAATAGTTAAATATTCTAACGTAATTAATTCCAAAATTTAATTATCGCAATTAACGCGTTAATTTCGACAGCTATAAATATAATATAATATAATATAATATAATATAATATAATATAATATAATATAATATAATATAATATAATATATCATGTTGCTATTTAATGTTTTTTGTTCGTGTTGCAGCTGCTCTGTGAGCCAAGCTTTCGTTGTCTAAATTCAATGGCAATATATCTCTGCACCACACGATGGCGATAGATTCTCACAGACAGTCTGTGCTCTGCTTCCGCCACCAGTCATCTTTAAATCTTTTTTTTAATTCAATGAAACCTTTATTTAACTGTCCATCTCGCGGCATTACTTAAAAAAAATCATATTTAAATACAAAGAAGATTAAATACATGAACGACAGTAAATTGATAAAATAAGAGCAAATAAATATATTTACAAATGATAGCAACATCAATGGAATAAAACCATGAACACCAGCAGAAGGAGAAAGAGGCCTGTATCTACATTATTACTCTGGCAGCTCTCAGTCTCCATACAGACAGGACACGTTGCAGCGTAATTGCAGACAGGTGCGTGGGCCTGAGCTCCGCCCAGGCAGAATGACGAGTGGAAGAAAGCAGCAACACAATAAACATATGTAGCCTTGCGGAGCCGGCCGGGCAGACACCGAGACAGAGTGCAAAGATTTTATACGTGACAACATACACAAAAAAACACACACAACAAAAATCAGAATGTGTTTGTGATTTGGATTTTTATTTAAAGGTGAAACCTTTTTTCTTTTCTTGTTTTGCCAGATTAGACATTTTGATTCATTTCATTTAGTTTTTTTGTTTTACTTTGATGCTATAATAGATGTTTTTAAAATGTAGTCATATTTAATACTATATTGCATCATGGCAAAAAAAAACAGTCTCCTCAAGCTGCTTTATACTGTAAGGTAAAAACACTACAGTAAAAGCCAGAAAACCCCAACAATCCAATGATCCCCTTTGAGCAAGCACTGGGCGACAGTGGGGAGGAAAAACTCCCTTTAGGAAGAAACCTCCGGCAGAACCAGGCTCAAGAAGGGGCGGCCATCTGCTGCGACCGGTTGGGGGTGGGTGGGCAATCTCAGTCCACGAGGGCCGGTGTCCCTGCAGGTTTTAGATGTGTCCTCGAACCAACACAGCTGATTTAAACGGCTAAATTAGCTCCTCAACATGTCCTGAAGTTCTCCAGAGGCCTGGTAACGAACTAATCATGTGATTCAGGTGTGTTGAGCCAAGGTGAGATCTAAAACCTGCAGGGACACCGGCCCTCGTGGACTGAGAATGCCCACCCATGATATAGGGAGACAAGATGAAGTATACTTCTAATGGCCTATTTTAGCAGTTAATTTTTAACAATCAACTGGTGGTAATCCATCATCAGAATTGAGGAAAGGTGGTGTTGATGGAGACTCTACAGGAGGATTCACTGGGGAAGCCATACCTGCACTTCTGCCAGGGTGTCTTGGACGTACCTGAATAAATGTAGTTTTCCCTGGAAGTGGACGAGGATTAATCTGAGACGGAGTCTCCTCAGAACATCTCCCCATCATGCTTCTATGGTCCAACGATGCCAGCTTTTGTCCTTTCTGTTTTTCTAATTTAAGCTGGAGTTGAGCGTCTTTCACTCTAGATTTTAGATGACCTATCTCTTTTTCTTCATTGGCAGCCTTTTGGATAATCTGGTTCACTGGTCCAATGAGCTCCTCTCTTTGTCGGAATAAAGCGTACTCGGAAGACTTTACCATGTCATTGTACTGCTTTTTAAATGATTCCAGCTCCCGTGTTTTATCTAGTAAAGCTGCATCTAGATCCTTGCATCTGATACGTAGACAGTTCAGCTGTTTTTCAAGAAACTCCTTCGTTGTTCCAACAAAGGGGGTGCCTTCCACTCCGTCTACGTATTTCTTTTTCACGTTGTGGAACATATCCCTAAATTCCACCTTTTCTTTTCCTCTCAAGTGACCTGCATGTGGAAATGCCTTTTCAAAGGACAAAACGCACTGGCACAATTCCTCTTGGAAGTAGCGCTCTTTCTTCTCCAGCCAATTCACTTTGGATATAAATCTTTCCCGTTGCTTTTTTGTGGAGCGCAGTTTCTCTTCCAGCGCCACCTTTTCAGCCAGTGCCTGATTGTGTGCCGCTTTTACTTTGTGCCGGTCCACTGCTGTCTTTCTGTGGTTTTCCTGCTCTGTGCTTAGGGCCTTTTTGACGTCTTCAATTTTCTTTTTCAAAGAATCAACTTCGTCTTCAAGCATAGCCTTCATTTTCTTTTCCAAGGCCAGAGCTCTAATATTACTCTGGCATTTCTGCTTGATCGCCATATTCTGGGCCTTTTGGTCGTCTATCACTTTGCCCATTTGACCTTTCTCCTCTGTTAATTCTTTCATGTTTTTAACCATAAATTCATTTTCGTCTTGTAACTGTGTATTACGCGACAAAACACCGTCAATCCAACACTGCGAGGATTGACGTTCTTCCTCGCGTTCCTTAACCGCATTGACGGTCACACCTCTACTATTTTTTACTGCCGTCTGCAGCTTTTCTATTTTGGAGTCATACATGTTGATCACCTCTTCTAACTTCCTGTCTGCAGCATTTGCTTTGTTTTCCAGTTTTTTAGTATTTTCCTGGTAAAACTGCTGCATCTTATTTTTTTCCTCTTTGTGGCGTTTCAATAATAATTCAACAACTTGGCTGTTGTGAAATTGCTGACGTGCCACCTTTTCTTTCTCTGTTTCCAGCAGTCCTTGCAGGACTTGGACTTCGTCCTCGTGTTTTTCTTTAAGCTCAGCCAGAGTTTTCTCCGTCTCTGCGCGGAACTTTACCAGAGCTTCGTGGTCATCTTTTATCGAGTCCAACCTGTCTGCGATGTTTGTCCTGTCATCCAAGACCGAACCCAGCAGCTTATTATTCTGCAAAAGTTCATTGTTTTCTTTTGTTAGATCCTCGATCCGTTTCTTATTGACTGTATGCAGGTTTTTGAAGTAGTCAAGCTCAGTTTTGAGCTTTTCAACCTCGTCGATCATTGGCTGCAGTCTTTGCTCGAACTGTCTGGCATATGTTTCTTTTTCTTTTTCACTTTTTTTAACCATTGTTTTCGAGAAATTAACATTTCTGTCTTTGTTAGCTTTCGAACTCATTTCTGCTTTTTTATGTGCTGTATCACTCCAACAAAACGATAGCTTAATGAATTCCCTTTGACAGCTGTCCTCTATTTATAGACTTGAACATCAAAGGATGAAAGGACTGTCACTATGACATCACCACGTTCTGTGACGTAACAGGGCTTTGGAGCGTGATGTCACGGGGGTGGGCGTGGAAAGGATTTTGGGGGTCTAAACAAAGCGTGTCTTTTTTTTAAAACTTTATTTAACAAACAATGAGTATACAACATACGAACAGATGAAGTATACAACAGAACATGAACACAAAAAGCCAAGGGTGAAAGAAAAAGGTAACAATTATAAGAATACACGCAAAAATTCACATACATATATTGTTGTGAGAGCCTTTTTGTTGGTGCAGTCTGATATTGATTGTATGTGCATGTGCACATCCTTAAAATAATGACAGAAATATGGTGTTTTGTTAGTAAACTTACATTTATGGATAAAAAATTTAGCTAAAAGTATTAAGAAATTTATCATAAAAAACATTTCTCATACTTCTTGGGGAACTTAAAGAAACAGAATAAAACATTTTCCCATCGTAAAGAAAACTCCCTTAAAATATGGACAATAACAAAGCTGCTAAATTCCTTCCAGAATCTCTGTGTAAAAGAACAGTACCAAAAAAGATGTGTCACCGTTTCTGGATGATCCCCACAGAAAGTACAATTAGTATTTATGTCCCTTTTAAATTTGACCATGTAGTGACTGGCTGGATAACATGTATGTCGAATTTTAAAAGAGACTTCTTTCACCTTATTTACAATCAAATATTTATGGGGGACCATCCAGACTGTCTTCCGCTTGATATCTGGAACACTGATTGGAAAATTATATAGTGCAATAAAGTCGTTGTAAGTAAGTAGTTGTCCCTCTTTACTAACCAGCTGAGCCACCAATAGGATCCCATTTTGGAGCCAAGTTTCCAGGAAAAGTGATTTATTTTTCTATAAAATATCTCTGTTGTTCCAGATAAGGTATTTGTGAGGTGAGAAGTTGTGTTTATAAATGAGGGTCCACGCTAAGAGGACCTGCTTATGGAAGGATGAAAGCTTTACAGGGACTTTCTCAACATTGTAATTACAATTTCAAATAAAAGTAAAGCCACCAAAACGAGAGAAAATGTGGTATGGTATAAAGTTCCAGATAGAGGTAGGGTTTTAAGAAAATGTTTGGCCCAATTAATTTTGAAAGTGTTATTTAAAGTAGAAAAGTCTAAGACGTTAAGCCCACCTGATTCGTACTTATTCATCACAACAGTTTTTCTAATATAGTGCGTACGGTTTTTCCATATAAAATTAAAGAGCATACGGTCAATATCTTTACTACTTTTCTTATCCAGATGTAAGGAGAGAGCAGCATATGTTCATCGGGATATCCCTTCAGCTTTAGTAATTAACACTCTACCTTTCAAAGACAAGTCCCTTGTTCCAAGATGGCGCCGCCGCGTATGGATGCCCCGGTGCTTCAGTGCGTTACTTCTGTTTTGTTTTTGTGCATAACTTCTGTGTCTGGGCACTCCTCTGGATATTCTTACACTAGAGAAGAGCTTCTTAACTACAGGACTACAACACCTGTGGATTTACTTCCAATATTTGTCGCATCTGCGGCAGATTTACTGCAGACTCTGATCAGGAAAGTGAGACGCCGAAAGCAAGGAAAGCGAGCCGGCGCACTCGTGCGTCTGAGGAGACGCGGACTGCGAACTGCTCTTCCTGGGATCTTCCTTTCCGACGTACGCTCACTCAGGAATGAGATGGACGAGCTGGCCCTGATGAGAAGCATGAACAGAGACGTTGCCTCCTCCTGTGTCTTGTGTTTTACGGAGTCGTGGCTCTGTGAGGACATCCCGGACAGCGCGCTCAAGCTGGAGGGCTTTCATCTGCTGCGCGCGGACCGGCAGGCCTCTCTCTCTGGTAAGACCACAGGTGGACGTGTCTGCTTCTACATTAATAGTGGCTGGTGCACAGATGTAACAGTGATTGCTCAGCACTGCTCTTCCTCTCTGGAATACCTTTTTATTCACTGCAAACCGTTTTATTCTCCGCGGGAGTTTGCTTCATTCATCTTGGCCGCTGTTTACATCCCGCCAGATGCGGATGCGCAGGCAGCTCAGTGCGCACTCGCGGAGCAGATACTGCACATGGAGCGGACATTCCCGGACTCTCTCATCATTGCTCTTGGGGACTTTTACAACACCCCCCTCCTCACCCCACACAAAAGAGGATTTCACACCACCTCCTCCCACCACAACCCTCCATATTCATGAAGCAGATGCGAGGAAGCAGTTTAAGAGTCTGAATGCTCGGAAAGCTCCCGGCCCAGACGGTGTGTCTCGTCTACTGGACGCAGCCGGAGGGTTCACTTGGTTGTTTGCTCTCAATAGAAGCTGAGCGCGTCTCCGTGTCTGTGCTGGTAAACGATACTGAGTCCCAGTGCTCAGTAAACTGTACACCTGACCGTTATTCTCCCACTGAATCCGGTGTGTCCACGGTCCAACACGTGCTCAACACGATGGTGCTGACCGGTGCCCAAACACACCAGAACACCAAATAAGTAAAATAACACAAACACGAACTTCTCCATGGCTCGTCGGGATGGCAACTGCTCCAAAAGTGACACATGAAATAGGCTGACATTTGAGTTTGACACGGGAGGTGAGGGGGTGTTTTGAATATGCTTGACTCCGTCACGAGGTTGCGCACAGCATCACCGGCAAGGGGGCTTGGTTTGAGAGGTTTTTGGCATCTGTGATGTGATTTACAACCATCCACCCATGTACAGCAAGAAGCCGCACTCACAACCGTGGGCATCAGCAAGTTGGTGAAATTTAAACAAAACAAAACAGCATTCCATCTGAAACTCTCTTATTGTACCCAAAATACAAATTTTAGTGATTACATGTGGCTTCATTAATTATGTTCAAACGGATGAATACATAACGCAAGTAATAACTTTATGATCAGTCAGTGAATGAAGGAGCTCAAGAGTGCAAATATAGTTGCAATAAAGTGACAAATATGCCCTTTTATGTCAAACAAAGACCGAAATAAGTGGCATCAGTGTGAGGATGAGAATGAGCGATCCAACCTCACACTGCAGATATCAGGGCAAAGCACAGTGGGGGGGTTGCAGTCTTCTTGGCTGGACCTTCTTCTGCAGTGTGTGATCTTCTAGGAGAGTCTTCATGCAGCATGCCTGCCAGTGTGGTCCACACTGCTTCTCTGTCAGTCTTGGGCACACTGCGTAGGTCTTTAAAACGTGGGTCCAGTGCAGTTGCGATCTGGAGCCATGCATAGTTGGTATGTTCCTGGCGGGAAGCAAGGTCTTCCTTAAACTTCTCTTTAAACCTCACCACATATGCAGGGTCCTCATCAGTTACTTCCATGACACGGCGCAGGTGGCAGAAGGCTGGTAGAACTACAGAGCAGGAGACGTAGGCCTCTCCTCCCAGCAGTTCAGTCACATATCTGCAGTGGAATACACACACACACACACACACACACACACACACACACACACACACACACACACACACACACACACACACACACACACACACAGAGAGAGAGAGAGAGAGATAAGACAGCAAATTAAAAAAAGCTTTTTAATACTAGGTAATATTAATAAAATATCTGATTTCATTTATTTTTTAAATAAGACATTTTCATAATAACAAAACTGATTTAAGATGTATGTTTGATACATTTAATCTAAACCTACAATTATGGTCACAATGACAGGCTCACCTGCAGGGCTCTAGAAGTGTCTCCAGTCTCTGGAGTTTGTCCCACTCTGAAGGCGTCAGGAGGACAAGTTTATGCTTTTGTTTATCCAGAGTCGCGGTTACTGCAGTTTGGTTGCGGATCAAGCGCTTCACCATCTCCAGCGTGGAGTTCCAGCGCGTAGGCACGTCCTGGGCCAACGGCTCCTGCTTGCGCCCCAGTGACACCTGCTCTGCGTTCAGCTCTGCTGTGTTTGCTGGGCTGTGCTTAAAATGGCCAACAATTTTGCGGCATTTGGCCAGCGCAGTGACAAAGCCACTGTCTGCGAGACTCACTGTGATGCATCTCTGTAGAATGTGCGCGGTACACGGCATGTGATTGAATGGCATGATGCGAGCCGCGGCGATCATATTGCGCGCACTGTCCGTGCCTACTGTTGTCACCTTCTCCTCAATTCTCCACCTGCGAGCAACAGTCTGGAACTGCTCTGCACAAGCCTCCGCAAAGTGCCGCTCTTCCGTTTTCATTATAGTCAGCGCAAAGGATGTCAGACCCCAGGCTTCAGTGATTAAATGCGCAGTAACTCCCAGGTAATTGTCATTACTCAATGATGTCCAGTGGTCTCCTGTCAGAGCCACGCATTCTGTGTGAACTAAAGCCTCTTCTTTTTTCTTTTTCTCCGTTTCATACAGTTCGTGGATTCGAATTGTTATTGTGCTTCTCGCTGGGGGCTTGTAGGACGCGTCCTGAGATGCAACCTTTAAAACATCCGCAAAGCCCTTGTCCTCCACAATGCTTAGCGGTCTGCAGTCCTTTGCTATCCATTTGGCTATATTGTCGGTCAGTTTGTCCAAAGAAGACTTACCGAGTGGCCTGCGTTCACTAAGAGTGGTCTGACGCAGGCCGGGTGAAGCTGCTGCCCCGACAAACGCGTGTTTGGCATTAAGGTGGTATTTTAAGGTCGAATTTGAACGGTGAAATTGAAACTCTTTACTACAGTGAGTGCAAATTACAACGCGTTTGTTTATTGTCCCATCTATGTTCTTCTTGTATTTAAATTCCCCATCCAGAAGGCCATCCGCTTCCTGCTTCTCCATTTTCAGTGGCGCGGTAAACAAATCAAGTGGAATTATGGGAGCGACTTATCTGCGTGTTGCGCTAAATAGTTAAATATTCTAACGTAATTAATTCCAAAATTTAATTATCGCAATTAACGCGTTAATTTCGACAGCTATAAATATAATATAATATAATATAATATAATATAATATAATATAATATAATATAATATAATATATCATGTTGCTATTTAATGTTTTTTGTTCGTGTTGCAGCTGCTCTGTGAGCCAAGCTTTCGTTGTCTAAATTCAATGGCAATATATCTCTGCACCACACGATGGCGATAGATTCTCACAGACAGTCTGTGCTCTGCTTCCGCCACCAGTCATCTTTAAATCTTTTTTTTAATTCAATGAAACCTTTATTTAACTGTCCATCTCGCGGCATTACTTAAAAAAAATCATATTTAAATACAAAGAAGATTAAATACATGAACGACAGTAAATTGATAAAATAAGAGCAAATAAATATATTTACAAATGATAGCAACATCAATGGAATAAAAGCATGAACAGCAGCAGAAGGAGAAAGAGGCCTGTATCTACATTATTACTCTGGCAGCTCTCAGTCTCCATACAGACAGGACACGTTGCAGCGTAATTGCAGACAGGTGCGTGGGCCTGAGCTCCGCCCAGGCAGAATGACGAGTGGAAGAAAGCAGCAACACAATAAACATATGTAGCCTTGCGGAGCCGGCCGGGCAGACACCGAGACAGAGTGCAAAGATTTTATACGTGACAACATACACAAAAAAACACACACAACAAAAATCAGAATGTGTTTGTGATTTGGATTTTTATTTAAAGGTGAAACCTTTTTTCTTTTCTTGTTTTGCCAGATTAGACATTTTGATTCATTTCATTTAGTTTTTTTGTTTTACTTTGATGCTATAATAGATGTTTTTAAAATGTAGTCATATTTAATACTATATTGCATCATGGCAAAAAAACAGTCTCCTCAAGCTGCTTTATACTGTAAGGTAAAAACACTACAGTAAAAGCCAGAAAACCCCAACAATCCAATGATCCCCTTTGAGCAAGCACTGGGCGACAGTGGGGAGGAAAAACTCCCTTTAGGAAGAAACCTCCGGCAGAACCAGGCTCAAGAAGGGGCGGCCATCTGCTGCGACCGGTTGGGGGTGGGTGGGCAATCTCAGTCCACGAGGGCCGGTGTCCCTGCAGGTTTTAGATGTGTCCTCGAACCAACACAGCTGATTTAAACGGCTAAATTAGCTCCTCAACATGTCCTGAAGTTCTCCAGAGGCCTGGTAACGAACTAATCATGTGATTCAGGTGTGTTGAGCCAAGGTGAGATCTAAAACCTGCAGGGACACCGGCCCTCGTGGACTGAGAATGCCCACCCATGATATAGGGAGACAAGATGAAGTATACTTCTAATGGCCTATTTTAGCAGTTAATTTTTAACAATCAACTGGTGGTAATCCATCATCAGAATTGAGGAAAGGTGGTGTTGATGGAGACTCTACAGGAGGATTCACTGGGGAAGCCATACCTGCACTTCTGCCAGGGTGTCTTGGACGTACCTGAATAAATGTAGTTTTCCCTGGAAGTGGACGAGGATTAATCTGAGACGGAGTCTCCTCAGAACATCTCCCCATCATGCTTCTATGGTCCAACGATGCCAGCTTTTGTCCTTTCTGTTTTTCTAATTTAAGCTGGAGTTGAGCGTCTTTCACTCTAGATTTTAGATGACCTATCTCTTTTTCTTCATTGGCAGCCTTTTGGATAATCTGGTTCACTGGTCCAATGAGCTCCTCTCTTTGTCGGAATAAAGCGTACTCGGAAGACTTTACCATGTCATTGTACTGCTTTTTAAATGATTCCAGCTCCCGTGTTTTATCTAGTAAAGCTGCATCTAGATCCTTGCATCTGATACGTAGACAGTTCAGCTGTTTTTCAAGAAACTCCTTCGTTGTTCCAACAAAGGGGGTGCCTTCCACTCCGTCTACGTATTTCTTTTTCACGTTGTGGAACATATCCCTAAATTCCACCTTTTCTTTTCCTCTCAAGTGACCTGCATGTGGAAATGCCTTTTCAAAGGACAAAACGCACTGGCACAATTCCTCTTGGAAGTAGCGCTCTTTCTTCTCCAGCCAATTCACTTTGGATATAAATCTTTCCCGTTGCTTTTTTGTGGAGCGCAGTTTCTCTTCCAGCGCCACCTTTTCAGCCAGTGCCTGATTGTGTGCCGCTTTTACTTTGTGCCGGTCCACTGCTGTCTTTCTGTGGTTTTCCTGCTCTGTGCTTAGGGCCTTTTTGACGTCTTCAATTTTCTTTTTCAAAGAATCAACTTCGTCTTCAAGCATAGCCTTCATTTTCTTTTCCAAGGCCAGAGCTCTAATATTACTCTGGCATTTCTGCTTGATCGCCATATTCTGGGCCTTTTGGTCGTCTATCACTTTGCCCATTTGACCTTTCTCCTCTGTTAATTCTTTCATGTTTTTAACCATAAATTCATTTTCGTCTTGTAACTGTGTATTACGCGACAAAACACCGTCAATCCAACACTGCGAGGATTGACGTTCTTCCTCGCGTTCCTTAACCGCATTGACGGTCACACCTCTACTATTTTTTACTGCCGTCTGCAGCTTTTCTATTTTGGAGTCATACATGTTGATCACCTCTTCTAACTTCCTGTCTGCAGCATTTGCTTTGTTTTCCAGTTTTTTAGTATTTTCCTGGTAAAACTGCTGCATCTTATTTTTTTCCTCTTTGTGGCGTTTCAATAATAATTCAACAACTTGGCTGTTGTGAAATTGCTGACGTGCCACCTTTTCTTTCTCTGTTTCCAGCAGTCCTTGCAGGACTTGGACTTCGTCCTCGTGTTTTTCTTTAAGCTCAGCCAGAGTTTTCTCCGTCTCTGCGCGGAACTTTACCAGAGCTTCGTGGTCATCTTTTATCGAGTCCAACCTGTCTGCGATGTTTGTCCTGTCATCCAAGACCGAACCCAGCAGCTTATTATTCTGCAAAAGTTCATTGTTTTCTTTTGTTAGATCCTCGATCCGTTTCTTATTGACTGTATGCAGGTTTTTGAAGTAGTCAAGCTCAGTTTTGAGCTTTTCAACCTCGTCGATCATTGGCTGCAGTCTTTGCTCGAACTGTCTGGCATATGTTTCTTTTTCTTTTTCACTTTTTTTAACCATTGTTTTCGAGAAATTAACATTTCTGTCTTTGTTAGCTTTCGAACTCATTTCTGCTTTTTTATGTGCTGTATCACTCCAACAAAACGATAGCTTAATGAATTCCCTTTGACAGCTGTCCTCTATTTATAGACTTGAACATCAAAGGATGAAAGGACTGTCACTATGACATCACCACGTTCTGTGACGTAACAGGGCTTTGGAGCGTGATGTCACGGGGGTGGGCGTGGAAAGGATTTTGGGGGTCTAAACAAAGCGTGTCTTTTTTTTAAAACTTTATTTAACAAACAATGAGTATACAACATACGAACAGATGAAGTATACAACAGAACATGAACACAAAAAGCCAAGGGTGAAAGAAAAAGGTAACAATTATAAGAATACACGCAAAAATTCACATACATATATTGTTGTGAGAGCCTTTTTGTTGGTGCAGTCTGATATTGATTGTATGTGCATGTGCACATCCTTAAAATAATGACAGAAATATGGTGTTTTGTTAGTAAACTTACATTTATGGATAAAAAATTTAGCTAAAAGTATTAAGAAATTTATCATAAAAAACATTTCTCATACTTCTTGGGGAACTTAAAGAAACAGAATAAAACATTTTCCCATCGTAAAGAAAACTCCCTTAAAATATGGACAATAACAAAGCTGCTAAATTCCTTCCAGAATCTCTGTGTAAAAGAACAGTACCAAAAAAGATGTGTCACCGTTTCTGGATGATCCCCACAGAAAGTACAATTAGTATTTATGTCCCTTTTAAATTTGACCATGTAGTGACTGGCTGGATAACATGTATGTCGAATTTTAAAAGAGACTTCTTTCACCTTATTTACAATCAAATATTTATGGGGGACCATCCAGACTGTCTTCCGCTTGATATCTGGAACACTGATTGGAAAATTATATAGTGCAATAAAGTCGTTGTAAGTAAGTAGTTGTCCCTCTTTACTAACCAGCTGAGCCACCAATAGGATCCCATTTTGGAGCCAAGTTTCCAGGAAAAGTGATTTATTTTTCTATAAAATATCTCTGTTGTTCCAGATAAGGTATTTGTGAGGTGAGAAGTTGTGTTTATAAATGAGGGTCCACGCTAAGAGGACCTGCTTATGGAAGGATGAAAGCTTTACAGGGACTTTCTCAACATTGTAATTACAATTTCAAATAAAAGTAAAGCCACCAAAACGAGAGAAAATGTGGTATGGTATAAAGTTCCAGATAGAGGTAGGGTTTTAAGAAAATGTTTGGCCCAATTAATTTTGAAAGTGTTATTTAAAGTAGAAAAGTCTAAGACGTTAAGCCCACCTGATTCGTACTTATTCATCACAACAGTTTTTCTAATATAGTGCGTACGGTTTTTCCATATAAAATTAAAGAGCATACGGTCAATATCTTTACTACTTTTCTTATCCAGATGTAAGGAGAGAGCAGCATATGTTCATCGGGATATCCCTTCAGCTTTAGTAATTAACACTCTACCTTTCAAAGACAAGTCCCTTGTTCCAAGATGGCGCCGCCGCGTATGGATGCCCCGGTGCTTCAGTGCGTTACTTCTGTTTTGTTTTTGTGCATAACTTCTGTGTCTGGGCACTCCTCTGGATATTCTTACACTAGAGAAGAGCTTCTTAACTACAGGACTACAACACCTGTGGATTTACTTCCAATATTTGTCGCATCTGCGGCAGATTTACTGCAGACTCTGATCAGGAAAGTGAGACGCCGAAAGCAAGGAAAGCGAGCCGGCGCACTCGTGCGTCTGAGGAGACGCGGACTGCGAACTGCTCTTCCTGGGATCTTCCTTTCCGACGTACGCTCACTCAGGAATGAGATGGACGAGCTGGCCCTGATGAGAAGCATGAACAGAGACGTTGCCTCCTCCTGTGTCTTGTGTTTTACGGAGTCGTGGCTCTGTGAGGACATCCCGGACAGCGCGCTCAAGCTGGAGGGCTTTCATCTGCTGCGCGCGGACCGGCAGGCCTCTCTCTCTGGTAAGACCACAGGTGGACGTGTCTGCTTCTACATTAATAGTGGCTGGTGCACAGATGTAACAGTGATTGCTCAGCACTGCTCTTCCTCTCTGGAATACCTTTTTATTCACTGCAAACCGTTTTATTCTCCGCGGGAGTTTGCTTCATTCATCTTGGCCGCTGTTTACATCCCGCCAGATGCGGATGCGCAGGCAGCTCAGTGCGCACTCGCGGAGCAGATACTGCACATGGAGCGGACATTCCCGGACTCTCTCATCATTGCTCTTGGGGACTTTTACAACACCCCCCTCCTCACCCCACACAAAAGAGGATTTCACACCACCTCCTCCCACCACAACCCTCCATATTCATGAAGCAGATGCGAGGAAGCAGTTTAAGAGTCTGAATGCTCGGAAAGCTCCCGGCCCAGACGGTGTGTCTCGTCTACTGGACGCAGCCGGAGGGTTCACTTGGTTGTTTGCTCTCAATAGAAGCTGAGCGCGTCTCCGTGTCTGTGCTGGTAAACGATACTGAGTCCCAGTGCTCAGTAAACTGTACACCTGACCGTTATTCTCCCACTGAATCCGGTGTGTCCACGGTCCAACACGTGCTCAACACGATGGTGCTGACCGGTGCCCAAACACACCAGAACACCAAATAAGTAAAATAACACAAACACGAACTTCTCCATGGCTCGTCGGGATGGCAACTGCTCCAAAAGTGACACATGAAATAGGCTGACATTTGAGTTTGACACGGGAGGTGAGGGGGTGTTTTGAATATGCTTGACTCCGTCACGAGGTTGCGCACAGCATCACCGGCAAGGGGGCTTGGTTTGAGAGGTTTTTGGCATCTGTGATGTGATTTACAACCATCCACCCATGTACAGCAAGAAGCCGCACTCACAACCGTGGGCATCAGCAAGTTGGTGAAATTTAAACAAAACAAAACAGCATTCCATCTGAAACTCTCTTATTGTACCCAAAATACAAATTTTAGTGATTACATGTGGCTTCATTAATTATGTTCAAACGGATGAATACATAACGCAAGTAATAACTTTATGATCAGTCAGTGAATGAAGGAGCTCAAGAGTGCAAATATAGTTGCAATAAAGTGACAAATATGCCCTTTTATGTCAAACAAAGACCGAAATAAGTGGCATCAGTGTGAGGATGAGAATGAGCGATCCAACCTCACACTGCAGATATCAGGGCAAAACACAGTGGGGGGGTTGCAGTCTTCTTGGCTGGACCTTCTTCTGCAGTGTGTGATCTTCTAGGAGAGTCTTCATGCAGCATGCCTGCCAGTGTGGTCCACACTGCTTCTCTGTCAGTCTTGGGCACACTGCGTAGGTCTTTAAAACGTGGGTCCAGTGCAGTTGCGATCTGGAGCCATGCATAGTTGGTATGTTCCTGGCGGGAAGCAAGGTCTTCCTTAAACTTCTCTTTAAACCTCACCACATATGCAGGGTCCTCATCAGTTACTTCCATGACACGGCGCAGGTGGCAGAAGGCTGGTAGAACTACAGAGCAGGAGACGTAGGCCTCTCCTCCCAGCAGTTCAGTCACATATCTGCAGTGGAATACACACACACACACACACACACACACACACACACACACACACACACACACACACACACACACACACACACACACACAGAGAGAGAGAGAGATAAGACAGCAAATTAAAAAAAGCTTTTTAATACTAGGTAATATTAATAAAATATCTGATTTCATTTATTTTTTAAATAAGACATTTTCATAATAACAAAACTGATTTAAGATGTATGTTTGATACATTTAATCTAAACCTACAATTATGGTCACAATGACAGGCTCACCTGCAGGGCTCTAGAAGTGTCTCCAGTCTCTGGAGTTTGTCCCACTCTGAAGGCGTCAGGAGGACAAGTTTATGCTTTTGTTTATCCAGAGTCGCGGTTACTGCAGTTTGGTTGCGGATCAAGCGCTTCACCATCTCCAGCGTGGAGTTCCAGCGCGTAGGCACGTCCTGGGCCAACGGCTCCTGCTTGCGCCCCAGTGACACCTGCTCTGCGTTCAGCTCTGCTGTGTTTGCTGGGCTGTGCTTAAAATGGCCAACAATTTTGCGGCATTTGGCCAGCGCAGTGACAAAGCCACTGTCTGCGAGACTCACTGTGATGCATCTCTGTAGAATGTGCGCGGTACACGGCATGTGATTGAATGGCATGATGCGAGCCGCGGCGATCATATTGCGCGCACTGTCCGTGCCTACTGTTGTCACCTTCTCCTCAATTCTCCACCTGCGAGCAACAGTCTGGAACTGCTCTGCACAAGCCTCCGCAAAGTGCCGCTCTTCCGTTTTCATTATAGTCAGCGCAAAGGATGTCAGACCCCAGGCTTCAGTGATTAAATGCGCAGTAACTCCCAGGTAATTGTCATTACTCAATGATGTCCAGTGGTCTCCTGTCAGAGCCACGCATTCTGTGTGAACTAAAGCCTCTTCTTTTTTCTTTTTCTCCGTTTCATACAGTTCGTGGATTCGAATTGTTATTGTGCTTCTCGCTGGGGGCTTGTAGGACGCGTCCTGAGATGCAACCTTTAAAACATCCGCAAAGCCCTTGTCCTCCACAATGCTTAGCGGTCTGCAGTCCTTTGCTATCCATTTGGCTATATTGTCGGTCAGTTTGTCCAAAGAAGACTTACCGAGTGGCCTGCGTTCACTAAGAGTGGTCTGACGCAGGCCGGGTGAAGCTGCTGCCCCGACAAACGCGTGTTTGGCATTAAGGTGGTATTTTAAGGTCGAATTTGAACGGTGAAATTGAAACTCTTTACTACAGTGAGTGCAAATTACAACGCGTTTGTTTATTGTCCCATCTATGTTCTTCTTGTATTTAAATTCCCCATCCAGAAGGCCATCCGCTTCCTGCTTCTCCATTTTCAGTGGCGCGGTAAACAAATCAAGTGGAATTATGGGAGCGACTTATCTGCGTGTTGCGCTAAATAGTTAAATATTCTAACGTAATTAATTCCAAAATTTAATTATCGCAATTAACGCGTTAATTTCGACAGCTATAAATATAATATAATATAATATAATATAATATAATATAATATAATATAATATAATATAATATATCATGTTGCTATTTAATGTTTTTTGTTCGTGTTGCAGCTGCTCTGTGAGCCAAGCTTTCGTTGTCTAAATTCAATGGCAATATATCTCTGCACCACACGATGGCGATAGATTCTCACAGACAGTCTGTGCTCTGCTTCCGCCACCAGTCATCTTTAAATCTTTTTTTTAATTCAATGAAACCTTTATTTAACTGTCCATCTCGCGGCATTACTTAAAAAAAATCATATTTAAATACAAAGAAGATTAAATACATGAACGACAGTAAATTGATAAAATAAGAGCAAATAAATATATTTACAAATGATAGCAACATCAATGGAATAAAACCATGAACACCAGCAGAAGGAGAAAGAGGCCTGTATCTACATTATTACTCTGGCAGCTCTCAGTCTCCATACAGACAGGACACGTTGCAGCGTAATTGCAGACAGGTGCGTGGGCCTGAGCTCCGCCCAGGCAGAATGACGAGTGGAAGAAAGCAGCAACACAATAAACATATGTAGCCTTGCGGAGCCGGCCGGGCAGACACCGAGACAGAGTGCAAAGATTTTATACGTGACAACATACACAAAAAAACACACACAACAAAAATCAGAATGTGTTTGTGATTTGGATTTTTATTTAAAGGTGAAACCTTTTTTCTTTTCTTGTTTTGCCAGATTAGACATTTTGATTCATTTCATTTAGTTTTTTTGTTTTACTTTGATGCTATAATAGATGTTTTTAAAATGTAGTCATATTTAATACTATATTGCATCATGGCAAAAAAACAGTCTCCTCAAGCTGCTTTATACTGTAAGGTAAAAACACTACAGTAAAAGCCAGAAAACCCCAACAATCCAATGATCCCCTTTGAGCAAGCACTGGGCGACAGTGGGGAGGAAAAACTCCCTTTAGGAAGAAACCTCCGGCAGAACCAGGCTCAAGAAGGGGCGGCCATCTGCTGCGACCGGTTGGGGGTGGGTGGGCAATCTCAGTCCACGAGGGCCGGTGTCCCTGCAGGTTTTAGATGTGTCCTCGAACCAACACAGCTGATTTAAACGGCTAAATTAGCTCCTCAACATGTCCTGAAGTTCTCCAGAGGCCTGGTAACGAACTAATCATGTGATTCAGGTGTGTTGAGCCAAGGTGAGATCTAAAACCTGCAGGGACACCGGCCCTCGTGGACTGAGAATGCCCACCCATGATATAGGGAGACAAGATGAAGTATACTTCTAATGGCCTATTTTAGCAGTTAATTTTTAACAATCAACTGGTGGTAATCCATCATCAGAATTGAGGAAAGGTGGTGTTGATGGAGACTCTACAGGAGGATTCACTGGGGAAGCCATACCTGCACTTCTGCCAGGGTGTCTTGGACGTACCTGAATAAATGTAGTTTTCCCTGGAAGTGGACGAGGATTAATCTGAGACGGAGTCTCCTCAGAACATCTCCCCATCATGCTTCTATGGTCCAACGATGCCAGCTTTTGTCCTTTCTGTTTTTCTAATTTAAGCTGGAGTTGAGCGTCTTTCACTCTAGATTTTAGATGACCTATCTCTTTTTCTTCATTGGCAGCCTTTTGGATAATCTGGTTCACTGGTCCAATGAGCTCCTCTCTTTGTCGGAATAAAGCGTACTCGGAAGACTTTACCATGTCATTGTACTGCTTTTTAAATGATTCCAGCTCCCGTGTTTTATCTAGTAAAGCTGCATCTAGATCCTTGCATCTGATACGTAGACAGTTCAGCTGTTTTTCAAGAAACTCCTTCGTTGTTCCAACAAAGGGGGTGCCTTCCACTCCGTCTACGTATTTCTTTTTCACGTTGTGGAACATATCCCTAAATTCCACCTTTTCTTTTCCTCTCAAGTGACCTGCATGTGGAAATGCCTTTTCAAAGGACAAAACGCACTGGCACAATTCCTCTTGGAAGTAGCGCTCTTTCTTCTCCAGCCAATTCACTTTGGATATAAATCTTTCCCGTTGCTTTTTTGTGGAGCGCAGTTTCTCTTCCAGCGCCACCTTTTCAGCCAGTGCCTGATTGTGTGCCGCTTTTACTTTGTGCCGGTCCACTGCTGTCTTTCTGTGGTTTTCCTGCTCTGTGCTTAGGGCCTTTTTGACGTCTTCAATTTTCTTTTTCAAAGAATCAACTTCGTCTTCAAGCATAGCCTTCATTTTCTTTTCCAAGGCCAGAGCTCTAATATTACTCTGGCATTTCTGCTTGATCGCCATATTCTGGGCCTTTTGGTCGTCTATCACTTTGCCCATTTGACCTTTCTCCTCTGTTAATTCTTTCATGTTTTTAACCATAAATTCATTTTCGTCTTGTAACTGTGTATTACGCGACAAAACACCGTCAATCCAACACTGCGAGGATTGACGTTCTTCCTCGCGTTCCTTAACCGCATTGACGGTCACACCTCTACTATTTTTTACTGCCGTCTGCAGCTTTTCTATTTTGGAGTCATACATGTTGATCACCTCTTCTAACTTCCTGTCTGCAGCATTTGCTTTGTTTTCCAGTTTTTTAGTATTTTCCTGGTAAAACTGCTGCATCTTATTTTTTTCCTCTTTGTGGCGTTTCAATAATAATTCAACAACTTGGCTGTTGTGAAATTGCTGACGTGCCACCTTTTCTTTCTCTGTTTCCAGCAGTCCTTGCAGGACTTGGACTTCGTCCTCGTGTTTTTCTTTAAGCTCAGCCAGAGTTTTCTCCGTCTCTGCGCGGAACTTTACCAGAGCTTCGTGGTCATCTTTTATCGAGTCCAACCTGTCTGCGATGTTTGTCCTGTCATCCAAGACCGAACCCAGCAGCTTATTATTCTGCAAAAGTTCATTGTTTTCTTTTGTTAGATCCTCGATCCGTTTCTTATTGACTGTATGCAGGTTTTTGAAGTAGTCAAGCTCAGTTTTGAGCTTTTCAACCTCGTCGATCATTGGCTGCAGTCTTTGCTCGAACTGTCTGGCATATGTTTCTTTTTCTTTTTCACTTTTTTTAACCATTGTTTTCGAGAAATTAACATTTCTGTCTTTGTTAGCTTTCGAACTCATTTCTGCTTTTTTATGTGCTGTATCACTCCAACAAAACGATAGCTTAATGAATTCCCTTTGACAGCTGTCCTCTATTTATAGACTTGAACATCAAAGGATGAAAGGACTGTCACTATGACATCACCACGTTCTGTGACGTAACAGGGCTTTGGAGCGTGATGTCACGGGGGTGGGCGTGGAAAGGATTTTGGGGGTCTAAACAAAGCGTGTCTTTTTTTTAAAACTTTATTTAACAAACAATGAGTATACAACATACGAACAGATGAAGTATACAACAGAACATGAACACAAAAAGCCAAGGGTGAAAGAAAAAGGTAACAATTATAAGAATACACGCAAAAATTCACATACATATATTGTTGTGAGAGCCTTTTTGTTGGTGCAGTCTGATATTGATTGTATGTGCATGTGCACATCCTTAAAATAATGACAGAAATATGGTGTTTTGTTAGTAAACTTACATTTATGGATAAAAAATTTAGCTAAAAGTATTAAGAAATTTATCATAAAAAACATTTCTCATACTTCTTGGGGAACTTAAAGAAACAGAATAAAACATTTTCCCATCGTAAAGAAAACTCCCTTAAAATATGGACAATAACAAAGCTGCTAAATTCCTTCCAGAATCTCTGTGTAAAAGAACAGTACCAAAAAAGATGTGTCACCGTTTCTGGATGATCCCCACAGAAAGTACAATTAGTATTTATGTCCCTTTTAAATTTGACCATGTAGTGACTGGCTGGATAACATGTATGTCGAATTTTAAAAGAGACTTCTTTCACCTTATTTACAATCAAATATTTATGGGGGACCATCCAGACTGTCTTCCGCTTGATATCTGGAACACTGATTGGAAAATTATATAGTGCAATAAAGTCGTTGTAAGTAAGTAGTTGTCCCTCTTTACTAACCAGCTGAGCCACCAATAGGATCCCATTTTGGAGCCAAGTTTCCAGGAAAAGTGATTTATTTTTCTATAAAATATCTCTGTTGTTCCAGATAAGGTATTTGTGAGGTGAGAAGTTGTGTTTATAAATGAGGGTCCACGCTAAGAGGACCTGCTTATGGAAGGATGAAAGCTTTACAGGGACTTTCTCAACATTGTAATTACAATTTCAAATAAAAGTAAAGCCACCAAAACGAGAGAAAATGTGGTATGGTATAAAGTTCCAGATAGAGGTAGGGTTTTAAGAAAATGTTTGGCCCAATTAATTTTGAAAGTGTTATTTAAAGTAGAAAAGTCTAAGACGTTAAGCCCACCTGATTCGTACTTATTCATCACAACAGTTTTTCTAATATAGTGCGTACGGTTTTTCCATATAAAATTAAAGAGCATACGGTCAATATCTTTACTACTTTTCTTATCCAGATGTAAGGAGAGAGCAGCATATGTTCATCGGGATATCCCTTCAGCTTTAGTAATTAACACTCTACCTTTCAAAGACAAGTCCCTTGTTCCAAGATGGCGCCGCCGCGTATGGATGCCCCGGTGCTTCAGTGCGTTACTTCTGTTTTGTTTTTGTGCATAACTTCTGTGTCTGGGCACTCCTCTGGATATTCTTACACTAGAGAAGAGCTTCTTAACTACAGGACTACAACACCTGTGGATTTACTTCCAATATTTGTCGCATCTGCGGCAGATTTACTGCAGACTCTGATCAGGAAAGTGAGACGCCGAAAGCAAGGAAAGCGAGCCGGCGCACTCGTGCGTCTGAGGAGACGCGGACTGCGAACTGCTCTTCCTGGGATCTTCCTTTCCGACGTACGCTCACTCAGGAATGAGATGGACGAGCTGGCCCTGATGAGAAGCATGAACAGAGACGTTGCCTCCTCCTGTGTCTTGTGTTTTACGGAGTCGTGGCTCTGTGAGGACATCCCGGACAGCGCGCTCAAGCTGGAGGGCTTTCATCTGCTGCGCGCGGACCGGCAGGCCTCTCTCTCTGGTAAGACCACAGGTGGACGTGTCTGCTTCTACATTAATAGTGGCTGGTGCACAGATGTAACAGTGATTGCTCAGCACTGCTCTTCCTCTCTGGAATACCTTTTTATTCACTGCAAACCGTTTTATTCTCCGCGGGAGTTTGCTTCATTCATCTTGGCCGCTGTTTACATCCCGCCAGATGCGGATGCGCAGGCAGCTCAGTGCGCACTCGCGGAGCAGATACTGCACATGGAGCGGACATTCCCGGACTCTCTCATCATTGCTCTTGGGGACTTTTACAACACCCCCCTCCTCACCCCACACAAAAGAGGATTTCACACCACCTCCTCCCACCACAACCCTCCATATTCATGAAGCAGATGCGAGGAAGCAGTTTAAGAGTCTGAATGCTCGGAAAGCTCCCGGCCCAGACGGTGTGTCTCGTCTACTGGACGCAGCCGGAGGGTTCACTTGGTTGTTTGCTCTCAATAGAAGCTGAGCGCGTCTCCGTGTCTGTGCTGGTAAACGATACTGAGTCCCAGTGCTCAGTAAACTGTACACCTGACCGTTATTCTCCCACTGAATCCGGTGTGTCCACGGTCCAACACGTGCTCAACACGATGGTGCTGACCGGTGCCCAAACACACCAGAACACCAAATAAGTAAAATAACACAAACACGAACTTCTCCATGGCTCGTCGGGATGGCAACTGCTCCAAAAGTGACACATGAAATAGGCTGACATTTGAGTTTGACACGGGAGGTGAGGGGGTGTTTTGAATATGCTTGACTCCGTCACGAGGTTGCGCACAGCATCACCGGCAAGGGGGCTTGGTTTGAGAGGTTTTTGGCATCTGTGATGTGATTTACAACCATCCACCCATGTACAGCAAGAAGCCGCACTCACAACCGTGGGCATCAGCAAGTTGGTGAAATTTAAACAAAACAAAACAGCATTCCATCTGAAACTCTCTTATTGTACCCAAAATACAAATTTTAGTGATTACATGTGGCTTCATTAATTATGTTCAAACGGATGAATACATAACGCAAGTAATAACTTTATGATCAGTCAGTGAATGAAGGAGCTCAAGAGTGCAAATATAGTTGCAATAAAGTGACAAATATGCCCTTTTATGTCAAACAAAGACCGAAATAAGTGGCATCAGTGTGAGGATGAGAATGAGCGATCCAACCTCACACTGCAGATATCAGGGCAAAACACAGTGGGGGGGTTGCAGTCTTCTTGGCTGGACCTTCTTCTGCAGTGTGTGATCTTCTAGGAGAGTCTTCATGCAGCATGCCTGCCAGTGTGGTCCACACTGCTTCTCTGTCAGTCTTGGGCACACTGCGTAGGTCTTTAAAACGTGGGTCCAGTGCAGTTGCGATCTGGAGCCATGCATAGTTGGTATGTTCCTGGCGGGAAGCAAGGTCTTCCTTAAACTTCTCTTTAAACCTCACCACATATGCAGGGTCCTCATCAGTTACTTCCATGACACGGCGCAGGTGGCAGAAGGCTGGTAGAACTACAGAGCAGGAGACGTAGGCCTCTCCTCCCAGCAGTTCAGTCACATATCTGCAGTGGAATACACACACACACACACACACACACACACACACACACACACACACACACACACACACACACACACACACACAGAGAGAGAGAGAGAGATAAGACAGCAAATTAAAAAAAGCTTTTTAATACTAGGTAATATTAATAAAATATTTGATTTCATTTATTTTTTAAATAAGACATTTTCATAATAACAAAACTGATTTAAGATGTATGTTTGATACATTTAATCTAAACCTACAATTATGGTCACAATGACAGGCTCACCTGCAGGGCTCTAGAAGTGTCTCCAGTCTCTGGAGTTTGTCCCACTCTGAAGGCGTCAGGAGGACAAGTTTATGCTTTTGTTTATCCAGAGTCGCGGTTACTGCAGTTTGGTTGCGGATCAAGCGCTTCACCATCTCCAGCGTGGAGTTCCAGCGCGTAGGCACGTCCTGGGCCAACGGCTCCTGCTTGCGCCCCAGTGACACCTGCTCTGCGTTCAGCTCTGCTGTGTTTGCTGGGCTGTGCTTAAAATGGCCAACAATTTTGCGGCATTTGGCCAGCGCAGTGACAAAGCCACTGTCTGCGAGACTCACTGTGATGCATCTCTGTAGAATGTGCGCGGTACACGGCATGTGATTGAATGGCATGATGCGAGCCGCGGCGATCATATTGCGCGCACTGTCCGTGCCTACTGTTGTCACCTTCTCCTCAATTCTCCACCTGCGAGCAACAGTCTGGAACTGCTCTGCACAAGCCTCCGCAAAGTGCCGCTCTTCCGTTTTCATTATAGTCAGCGCAAAGGATGTCAGACCCCAGGCTTCAGTGATTAAATGCGCAGTAACTCCCAGGTAATTGTCATTACTCAATGATGTCCAGTGGTCTCCTGTCAGAGCCACGCATTCTGTGTGAACTAAAGCCTCTTCTTTTTTCTTTTTCTCCGTTTCATACAGTTCGTGGATTCGAATTGTTATTGTGCTTCTCGCTGGGGGCTTGTAGGACGCGTCCTGAGATGCAACCTTTAAAACATCCGCAAAGCCCTTGTCCTCCACAATGCTTAGCGGTCTGCAGTCCTTTGCTATCCATTTGGCTATATTGTCGGTCAGTTTGTCCAAAGAAGACTTACCGAGTGGCCTGCGTTCACTAAGAGTGGTCTGACGCAGGCCGGGTGAAGCTGCTGCCCCGACAAACGCGTGTTTGGCATTAAGGTGGTATTTTAAGGTCGAATTTGAACGGTGAAATTGAAACTCTTTACTACAGTGAGTGCAAATTACAACGCGTTTGTTTATTGTCCCATCTATGTTCTTCTTGTATTTAAATTCCCCATCCAGAAGGCCATCCGCTTCCTGCTTCTCCATTTTCAGTGGCGCGGTAAACAAATCAAGTGGAATTATGGGAGCGACTTATCTGCGTGTTGCGCTAAATAGTTAAATATTCTAACGTAATTAATTCCAAAATTTAATTATCGCAATTAACGCGTTAATTTCGACAGCTATAAATATAATATAATATAATATAATATAATATAATATAATATAATATAATATATCATGTTGCTATTTAATGTTTTTTGTTCGTGTTGCAGCTGCTCTGTGAGCCAAGCTTTCGTTGTCTAAATTCAATGGCAATATATCTCTGCACCACACGATGGCGATAGATTCTCACAGACAGTCTGTGCTCTGCTTCCGCCACCAGTCATCTTTAAATCTTTTTTTTAATTCAATGAAACCTTTATTTAACTGTCCATCTCGCGGCATTACTTAAAAAAAAATCATATTTAAATACAAAGAAGATTAAATACATGAACGACAGTAAATTGATAAAATAAGAGCAAATAAATATATTTACAAATGATAGCAACATCAATGGAATAAAAGCATGAACAGCAGCAGAAGGAGAAAGAGGCCTGTATCTACATTATTACTCTGGCAGCTCTCAGTCTCCATACAGACAGGACACGTTGCAGCGTAATTGCAGACAGGTGCGTGGGCCTGAGCTCCGCCCAGGCAGAATGACGAGTGGAAGAAAGCAGCAACACAATAAACATATGTAGCCTTGCGGAGCCGGCCGGGCAGACACCGAGACAGAGTGCAAAGATTTTATACGTGACAACATACACAAAAAAACACACACAACAAAAATCAGAATGTGTTTGTGATTTGGATTTTTATTTAAAGGTGAAACCTTTTTTCTTTTCTTGTTTTGCCAGATTAGACATTTTGATTCATTTCATTTAGTTTTTTTGTTTTACTTTGATGCTATAATAGATGTTTTTAAAATGTAGTCATATTTAATACTATATTGCATCATGGCAAAACAACAGTCTCCTCAAGCTGCTTTATACTGTAAGGTAAAAACACTACAGTAAAAGCCAGAAAACCCCAACAATCCAATGATCCCCTTTGAGCAAGCACTGGGCGACAGTGGGGAGGAAAAACTCCCTTTAGGAAGAAACCTCCGGCAGAACCAGGCTCAAGAAGGGGCGGCCATCTGCTGCGACCGGTTGGGGGTGGGTGGGCAATCTCAGTCCACGAGGGCCGGTGTCCCTGCAGGTTTTAGATGTGTCCTCGAACCAACACAGCTGATTTAAACGGCTAAATTAGCTCCTCAACATGTCCTGAAGTTCTCCAGAGGCCTGGTAACGAACTAATCATGTGATTCAGGTGTGTTGAGCCAAGGTGAGATCTAAAACCTGCAGGGACACCGGCCCTCGTGGACTGAGAATGCCCACCCATGATATAGGGAGACAAGATGAAGTATACTTCTAATGGCCTATTTTAGCAGTTAATTTTTAACAATCAACTGGTGGTAATCCATCATCAGAATTGAGGAAAGGTGGTGTTGATGGAGACTCTACAGGAGGATTCACTGGGGAAGCCATACCTGCACTTCTGCCAGGGTGTCTTGGACGTACCTGAATAAATGTAGTTTTCCCTGGAAGTGGACGAGGATTAATCTGAGACGGAGTCTCCTCAGAACATCTCCCCATCATGCTTCTATGGTCCAACGATGCCAGCTTTTGTCCTTTCTGTTTTTCTAATTTAAGCTGGAGTTGAGCGTCTTTCACTCTAGATTTTAGATGACCTATCTCTTTTTCTTCATTGGCAGCCTTTTGGATAATCTGGTTCACTGGTCCAATGAGCTCCTCTCTTTGTCGGAATAAAGCGTACTCGGAAGACTTTACCATGTCATTGTACTGCTTTTTAAATGATTCCAGCTCCCGTGTTTTATCTAGTAAAGCTGCATCTAGATCCTTGCATCTGATACGTAGACAGTTCAGCTGTTTTTCAAGAAACTCCTTCGTTGTTCCAACAAAGGGGGTGCCTTCCACTCCGTCTACGTATTTCTTTTTCACGTTGTGGAACATATCCCTAAATTCCACCTTTTCTTTTCCTCTCAAGTGACCTGCATGTGGAAATGCCTTTTCAAAGGACAAAACGCACTGGCACAATTCCTCTTGGAAGTAGCGCTCTTTCTTCTCCAGCCAATTCACTTTGGATATAAATCTTTCCCGTTGCTTTTTTGTGGAGCGCAGTTTCTCTTCCAGCGCCACCTTTTCAGCCAGTGCCTGATTGTGTGCCGCTTTTACTTTGTGCCGGTCCACTGCTGTCTTTCTGTGGTTTTCCTGCTCTGTGCTTAGGGCCTTTTTGACGTCTTCAATTTTCTTTTTCAAAGAATCAACTTCGTCTTCAAGCATAGCCTTCATTTTCTTTTCCAAGGCCAGAGCTCTAATATTACTCTGGCATTTCTGCTTGATCGCCATATTCTGGGCCTTTTGGTCGTCTATCACTTTGCCCATTTGACCTTTCTCCTCTGTTAATTCTTTCATGTTTTTAACCATAAATTCATTTTCGTCTTGTAACTGTGTATTACGCGACAAAACACCGTCAATCCAACACTGCGAGGATTGACGTTCTTCCTCGCGTTCCTTAACCGCATTGACGGTCACACCTCTACTATTTTTTACTGCCGTCTGCAGCTTTTCTATTTTGGAGTCATACATGTTGATCACCTCTTCTAACTTCCTGTCTGCAGCATTTGCTTTGTTTTCCAGTTTTTTAGTATTTTCCTGGTAAAACTGCTGCATCTTATTTTTTTCCTCTTTGTGGCGTTTCAATAATAATTCAACAACTTGGCTGTTGTGAAATTGCTGACGTGCCACCTTTTCTTTCTCTGTTTCCAGCAGTCCTTGCAGGACTTGGACTTCGTCCTCGTGTTTTTCTTTAAGCTCAGCCAGAGTTTTCTCCGTCTCTGCGCGGAACTTTACCAGAGCTTCGTGGTCATCTTTTATCGAGTCCAACCTGTCTGCGATGTTTGTCCTGTCATCCAAGACCGAACCCAGCAGCTTATTATTCTGCAAAAGTTCATTGTTTTCTTTTGTTAGATCCTCGATCCGTTTCTTATTGACTGTATGCAGGTTTTTGAAGTAGTCAAGCTCAGTTTTGAGCTTTTCAACCTCGTCGATCATTGGCTGCAGTCTTTGCTCGAACTGTCTGGCATATGTTTCTTTTTCTTTTTCACTTTTTTTAACCATTGTTTTCGAGAAATTAACATTTCTGTCTTTGTTAGCTTTCGAACTCATTTCTGCTTTTTTATGTGCTGTATCACTCCAACAAAACGATAGCTTAATGAATTCCCTTTGACAGCTGTCCTCTATTTATAGACTTGAACATCAAAGGATGAAAGGACTGTCACTATGACATCACCACGTTCTGTGACGTAACAGGGCTTTGGAGCGTGATGTCACGGGGGTGGGCGTGCAACACAATTTGCACAGCTTGGCGAAGATACAGCTCCAAACAAATGCACTTTCATCCTGCATTCCTGTGCAGACCTTGAAGTGTCACCTTGTTGCCACCACAGGAAACGGAGAAAGTTGACATGTTTTTCTGAGACGTGCACTTGGTGAAACATGGAATCAATGTCCGCCATTAATGCAACAGGCTCTTGTCTAAATCTGATCAGAACCCCAACCAGCGAGTTTGTGAGATCAGGTCCCTGTAGAAGCTGACTGTTCAATGATGCTCCTTTATAAGTTGTTCCACAGTCAAATACAACTCTTAATTTGCCCTTTGTGGGATGATACACTCCATGATGAGGGATGTACCACACCTTTCCATCATCTTTGTGCAACTCATCTACAGGCACAAACTCGGCATATCCTTGTTCAAGCATGTTGTTTACACATTCAGTGTATTCATCCTTATAATGAGTATCCCTTTCGAATCTCCGTCTGAGACTCTGGAGACGCTGCTCCGCAACACAGAGGTTATTTGGCAAACTGGAACCTTCTCTCCTGAAAGGCAAATCAATGTGATAATGATTTCCAATAAGCTTTATTGAACTACTAACAATATCCATAAAACACAGATCCTCTCTAGACATTTCAGTCTGCTCCTCTGATGATCTTTCATTAAAATCATGATTGTATTGTTTAATCAACATTTCTTCAAGACGCTCAACAGAAATCCTATTGGCTGTTACAGCAGTGCAGTTGGTTTTATTTCCACTGTTACTTCCAGTGCGCAGGGGACCATTTATGACCCAGCCAACTTTTGTTTTTACAGCATAAGGTCCACCCCCCACACTGTTTATCACCTTCCATGGCTCCAAAACATTGGAAGCATCAGTGCCTATCAGTAGCTCCACCTCTGCATTAACGTTGTGAAGTTTAATAGGTTTAAGATGAGGCCACTGATCGATGTCGCTTTGCTGGGGAATATTAACTGTAGAAACTGGCATAGTCTTTTGAGTCAAAACATCTGGCAATGGCATGAAATCATTTGCTTCCAAACCAGACACTTCCAAACCAGACACTTCCAAACCAGACAGAACTTGTGTACTAACAATCCTATCTTGACTCATTGTTCTCAAAAAGATATTGGTCTTTTTACCTTTTACATTCAGTCTTTTTGCCAGAGTTTCTGTACAGAATGTACCTGAACTTCCAGGATCCAAAAACGCATAGGTTTGCACAATTTTATTGCTCTTTTGGCTCTTAACTTGAACTGGAACTATAGAAAAAAATTGCATCAACTTCATGACCAGCCCCAATATACCCACATGTCTGAGTGGTTGCAGTTGAAAAGTTGACATTAGAGTTTGTCCTCTGTTGAGTTTGTTCCGAAGACGCCCCTGGATCCTTTCGCTCTATATGAAGAACCCCTGGGTGTCTTTGGTGACACACGTCGCAATCCAAACGACTCCTACAGTCTTTGCTTGTGTGACCAACTTTTAAACAACCAAAACAAATTCCCCTTTCCTTGATAAAAGTCAACTTATCCTGATGCGTTTTAGCTTTAAACTGCTTACAATTCTCTAGTAAATGATTGCTGTGTGAACAAAACAAACAACTATGCAGAACGGCGGAAGTTGTTCTGCTTCCAGTTGATTGAGCTTTGATTCCTGGCACTGTACTGACATTAGTGGCAAAACTACTTCCCTTTTTTCTTTGCTTGGTAGAACTTGAAGCTTTAAAGCTGCTTCCAGATTGTGAGTCTTGGATGTTGCCAAACACTGGATCCGATGCTACTTTTACCTGTTTTATTATAAAGGCAACCAGATCAGTGAATACTGCTCGGTAACCATTTTGTTCCTGCAGTTCATAGGCAACAACTCTCCATTTTCCCCTCAATTTGTATGGAAGCTTCATAACAACCATTCTCATATTTGAGGGTAAATCCAACTCCTTCATATAAACAACTTGCTGTGTTAGATTCGAACATCCTTGAAGAAAAAGAGAGAATGACTGTAGACCTTTCACATCCTCACTTTTAATAGGTACCCAACTCACAATCCTCTCCATATATGCAGAGGCAATTTTATTTCCGTTCCCAAAATGTTCTTCAAGAAAATCTTTGGCTGTGGAATAGCCCTGCTCAGGAGGTAAGTGCTGACAACTATGCACCAAATCCCTAGGCTGCCCCCTAGTGAACTGCTCTAAAAAATGCAAACAGTCGCTCCAGTTATCAGTTTTAGCTTCCACTCTATTTTCAAAGGCATTCATAAATGATCTGTACTGTAAAGGGTCTCCATCAAACACAGGGATGTTTCTGGCGGGGAGGACAGAAGATAAGTTTTGTTTTACAAGCAAAGTAGTGATGTCATTTTGTTTTTGCATAATATTTACAATCTCCTTCGTGCAATTCCCAGTCAAAGTAGGAGACTGAGGCTGTGTTTGCTGCGTCACTTGAGCTGAATCATCAACCTGATGTTGGGTTTGACTTTGTCTAGGTACGATTACTTGTGATTCAGATGCAGAATTTATACCAGAGTAATCTCTTGATGTTGGAACAAATGTATCGGCACAAGGATTTAAACTAGGCGCTTCTTGTACGTGCCCTCTTTCAAAAGAGTTCATTCCATCAGAATGCTCAGAACTACAAGCTGAATTTATTTTTAAGACACGAAGCTTTGCATTAGTAGCTGCCAGCTCTGTTTCCAAGGATAATGTCTCCTTTTCTTTTCTCAGTTTTTCCTCTTGCGCTTCGATAGAATGTTTTTTCTTTAATGCAGCGAGTCGCTCCATGAGCGCTGCCTTGTCAGCCGCAGCTTTAATGCATGCGGAAGATGTTGATGAAATTCGACTTTGCTGTGACAAGGTTTTTGAAGGTGGTTTTACACTTGAGATATTAGAGACACTGTCTTCAGGTTTTATTTCATCCAAACTTTCAACAGCTTTATCATTACGAACAGTATTGCTTTGTTCAGCATACGGCTCACCCGCCTCCTGCAACCAAACCTTTACTTTGTCCATAAAAACAGAGAATGCTGTCACCTTCGACTGAAAATGTGCATTTTGCCTTTTCACTTCATCTTCTGGCAGTGGCAAACTTAAAAAGGATTCTTGCAAAACGTTTGCATCTTGATAGCATTTAATAAAACTTCCCAAATTCAGAAGACACTTCCTTAACGTTCTCATATGAGGTCATTAAAGCGGAAATTTTCCCCATGTACTTAGATGCTTGCTTACACATTGAACTGCGCTTTTCTTGGCATGTCTTTATATACAAATCCAAACCTTTTGGCCTAAATTTAACGCTTCTTTTCTCTGCTTGCATCTCAGTGTCATCCTCTCGTTTACTCTTAATATCCGACATTTTTATTGTCCTCTTGGATTATTTCAAACTTTATAAAGATGCACAGCACATTGAGAATCCATAGCCTAAAGTACAAACATGACATCCATTTACCTGCCTTTTGCAGCGGACAAACATTTCCACAGAGGGCGTTGGCATGTTTCAATTAGCGATCCAATTTTGCACCAATTTAGTACGTCAAAACTCAGTTCATCCGCCTTTGTAGTGAAATTATGTCTTTAAACTCCAATAGCTTCACCGTTTTCCTTTACGGCTTAAACAATATTATCACTCACCAGCTTTGACGAACGAGTGACATGTTGATCCAGGCCTCAACATCAAATCCGTCTGGATTACTCACCAGACGATCCAATAACTTTTATTCGAGTTCGACGGTGATCCTTGAAATCCTTATATCCATTAATGAAGGATTAATCCTTTGTCCACGGGAAGGTTTTTTACTTTGTGTAGTGGCAATTCCTTTACTTTTGAAAAATCAAACGTCCCACAACTTAAAGTCCACAAGCCACTGCTACATTGAGGTAATATTTCGTACGCAGGCAAAAGAAGTCCATTGTCCAAACATTTTAGTTGAGAGTTTTGGTTTATTTATCCATCTTGGCAAGCAATAACAAGATCCTTCCTGCTGCTTCTCCTGCTCTGGTAAAAAACCACAGGCCCACCCCAATGCATGCTGGTCCTATACCAGTCTCTTTATTCATAGAAACAAAATGGCCCTACAGCTCTTACTAACTAATTTAACAAAATAACAACAAACAAACAAATCATTTAAAACAAAATATTAACCGACAAATAAACCCCAAAATATAAGTAAACTAACAACAAACTTTAACTAATTTCAAAAATAAGAACAAAAATAAAAATAAAGAACAAATAGCTCCAACAGACTGCTTCTTACCCTTTTAATTCCCATGGAAACAGTAACAGTATAGTTTTTCACATACTGCTTCTGCATTTTGACTCAACCTTTGCTACATAAACATAGATGTAGTCAATATGTGATAATCTGAGGTTGTATTTACTCATTTCACAACCAGATCACTGATACTAACTCCTGAGCTGACTGTATGCTAACATGCGCCACAAATAAGGGTCATATTTGGATTTAAAACAATCATCGAGAAGCTTCCACTGAATGCTACTTTCCCCTGCATGACACTGAAACCATTAACACATACTAACCCTCCATACCCTGTAGGAAACTCACTTCCTTGGAATAACATTTCAACAAGGAAAGAGTTGAGAGCAAATGTCCTTCTCTTGAAGGACAATATTTGAACAAATCCAGTAACACAGCTCAAGAAAATATTACTCTAATGGAAGAAAAAGGCAGTAATTAATTAACAATATGTGTATCAGTAGTACAAAAAAGCTATTATGGGGCGACCGTGGCTCTGGGGATGCCTCCACCAGTGTGTGAATATGAGAGTGAATGAATAGTGGAATTGTAAAGCACTTTGGGTGCCTAGAAAAGTGCTATATAAATGCAATCCATCATTATTATATCAAAATGTAAAGGGAAAACAGTCTGATGAGCTGAATGGTGAGCTGAAACTGAAACAAAATAAAGCCTATCATTAGGAATTTAGGAGCAACTTTGTTGTAACGTGTTTGCTTTTTACAGCTTCAGTTCTTTTTTCACTCAGTAGGTGGCAGCAAACTACAAACAATGGTTGCATTTTACACTCGTCTGTTTTCATTAGAGGCAGAAGCCAGAAGCACATCCAGGTTTAGATCTACTGCTTGGTGCTACACAGAAACAGGCTGAACAGACTGGAACTCACATGAATTTGGATAAATCCAAGTAAGAACGTCACTTATGCTCTTCAGTTTTCTCAGAAATGGATTAAGCCTACACCTAAACCAACGGATATGTTGACTGACTTTTTCTCTTAGTCTGGAAATACTTAGTCAGCCCATTACGCAATTGAATTGATTATCATGACCCTCACTAATAGCCACTTACTAAGCTAAGAGTAATGTGCAAAACCCATTAGCCAAAGTAGTATAAATATTTTAACTTTTAGCAAATCCAGCAGGTTAATTAAGTGATTTCACATCATATGTTCAAACAACTTGTCAGTTTTTAATATATCCCATGTATGCATACTTAAGCTTTAAAAATAAAGAAAAGTGCAATGACCTGATAGATGTTTGCTGAAAATTGTGGTTTACATCAGCACCTACATTAAAATACAAAGACCCTGTTTTGTGTGAGCTGCTCGATACCATGAAGCAAGACCTCTGAACATCTCAGGTTTTACACACACACACACACACACACACACACACACACACACACACACACACACACACACACACACACACACACACACACAAGCGCAAGCAAACGGTGTTTTATATGCTGTTGTTTAAAGTATTATAAAATAAATCGTCTCTTTTTATATGTGGGGGGGGGGGGGCACTCAAAAAACGGAGGGGACAGGTTGGCACCAGAACACCACGGATGTGCCCCGAGATGAGTGTGAAAATGTGATTATCAACAAGCCCACCTGGACTTCAGTTAGGTCGCACGCTTGTCCAGAGTTCACTTTGTCTTCAAGCGTTTTAATTTAAAACATAAAGTGAGGCCTACCCCAAGCTAAAAGAAGGCAGATTATGTTCTCAGATAAAGCAAGCAATGAGGGCGAAGCAGAGAAAGTACCTGCACAATACATTCACATAAATCAAAATTCAGTTAAAGTGATAAGCTAGCCATTCAGCTGACTCATTGGTGATTGCAATGATTGCAGGTTTCATTATAGAAGAATATCAAGGAGAAGACAGATGGCAGGGAGTCAGAAACGGGGGATGGAAATGCAAGATATTGAGGACAACTTATGAGCCCAGGCGTCAGGTGTGAACAACAACAATAACTGGGCTGTATTTAGGTGTACAGATCACATGACCATCAAAAGAGCAGTGTAGGAATGAGAGAAGATCAACAGGGGAGAACACAAAGAGGTTTATGGACACAAACTGGGAGAGGTGGCATGCTCAGCTGATCAGTAGAATACCACACTAGACTTTCTTCCAGGACGGTTGAGGACCCTGTTGTGGGGGCGAAGCTTGGGTCCAATGTTCCCTCTAATTTTTCATGTGTCTGAGCGAACACACAAACTCTCTGAGCGGTCCCTTGGACCACTGTGAGCAACAGCAGGCGTGTGCACTGTGGTCACGTCAGCATTGAATCCATCCAAGTTACATGGTTTATTAAAATAATCAAATTACAACATTTAAATTTATGTTAGACTTTTTTTTAATTAACTCCTTTAGCCCACTTACAACAAAAATTCAAAAAAAAACTTGTTCATGACCTGTGTAGTATGTTAACACTATTGGAAGTAAAAATAACTTGAACTCCAATTTTGAAAACACAACTTTCTTTTTTTTTTTAAAAAAAAAAAAAAAAAAAAAAAGCTCTGACTTGTATTATGAGTATGAGTCTGTGGTCTGGGAGAGAGTCCTGTAACTCTCTGTCTGCAAAATACAGTATATAATGACCAATGTTGGGCAATTAATTATATAATTACGTCTTCAAAAAAGTAACTGATCTATGCAAACAAAGTTTTTTGCAGCTGTTTACTTAAAATGCAGCCAAGGCGTTTTTTTAAATAAACATTTCAAACTATTTACAGAACAATCAGCTGTTCTGCATCAAATTTGATGCCACACAAATTATTTGTGCCACTCCAAAAATAATTTCTGTCCACTATGAGATTAAGGAGAACAACAGGAGATGTATCACTCCTGTAACACCTGTAACATTCAACAGTCGCCTCATTGTTCTGACACACACAACAAAACTATTGACTACACTACACAAGATTTGCGCTAAATGTCTCAAATCTCTCACATCTCAATGGTTTGGTTTTTGCTCACAGGCTTTTGAACGTTTTCCTTATAAAACGCAGTTTTTACTGTTTCTTCCCACAGTAAATATAAACAGCGATAGTATTCAGGAAGAAAAACAAACATTGAATATATTTTTAGCATAACTCTGGTTTTACGTGGCCTATCAACACAATTTAAAAACTAGTATAAAGTCCACACTTTTCCGTCAATTGATCTGTCTGTCCTGCTCACATCTCCAATGGTTGTACACGGTGTCATTAACGTGGTTTCACACCACATCAGCCACACCACTTTGCTAGCTAAAACACCGGTTTTAGCCTTTGCTGCATTTTTAGGTAAAAGATTGCATGTAACTTTGTTGTTTGCAAAACTTGTGGATACATTTTTAAATTAAAAATTTCTATTTGCATTTCAAGTTATGAAGATATTTTGTTAAAAATGTTTGTGGTGTTACAGTAAAAACGTAACTTTTTTTCTACTGGTCTGACATGGTTGCTGGCGACTTCAACCACACCAACTTAAAGACAGTCCTCCCCAGATTCCACCAACATGTCTCCTGCCACACCAGAGGAGACAAGACTTTAGACCATGTGTATTCCAACCTGGCTGGAGCCTACAAAGCCACACCCCTCCCCCACATTGGACAATCGGACCATCTCTCCCTGTTCCTCACACCTAGGTATTCACCACTCATCCAACGTGTGAAACCTGCTGTGAGGACAATTAAAGTGTGGCCAGAGGGGACAGACGAAGTGCTCCAGGACAGATTTAAAAACACAGACTGGAATATGTTCACCCACACAGACCTGGACCAGTACGCCTCATCTGTACTGGATTACATCTCCGAAACCACAGACAGTGTCACCACCCAGAAACGGATCACCATGTACCCCAACCAGAAGCCTTGGATGAACCGGGATGTTCGTCTCCTCCTGAAGGCCCGCAACACCGCCTTTAGGTCAGGAGATGCACACGCCTACAGTACAGCCAGGACTAATCTAAAGAAGGGCATCAAAAAAGCCAAACACCATTACAAAAAGAAGGTAGAAGAACACTTCTCCAACTCCAACCCCCGACGCATGTGGCAAGGACTCCAGACCATTACAGACTACAGGACCACCAAACCCTCCCCCGCATCCTCTGATGTCTCCTTCCTCAACGAGCTCAACAACTTTTATGCTCGTTTTGAGCGAGGGAACCCCACAACCACAACCAAAGCAGACGTGACGCCAGACCACCAACCTCTGACTCTCTCCCCTACCGATGTAGGAGCGGTGCTGAGCAGGATCAATGTCCACAAGGCTGCAGGTCCTGATGGCATCCCCGGGCGTGTTCTCAGAGCGTGTTCTGGGGAGCTTGCAGGAGTGCTGACAGACATATTCAACCTGTCCTTGGCCCACGCTGTGGTACCGGCCTGCTTCAAATCCACCTCCATCGTCCCGATACCCAAAAACTCCAACCCATCTTGCCTCAATGACTACCGCCCAGTAGCACTCACCCCCATCATCACTAAGTGCTTAGAGCAGCTGGTCCTAGCACACTTCAAATCCTGTCTCCCCCCCACCCTGGACCCCCACCAATTCGCATACCGCCAGAACAGGAGCACAGAGGATGCAGTCTCCATCGCACTGCACTCTGTCCTCTCACACCTGGACAACAACAACACCTACGCCAGAATGCTGTTAATAGACTTCAGCTCAGCATTCAATACAATCCACCCCTCACAACTCATCAGGAAACTGACAGACCTGGGCATCAGTTCCCCCATCTGCAAATGGTTACTGGACTTCCTGACCAACCGCCCCCAACATGTCCGGCTGGATAACCGCTGCTCATCTACCATCACAATGAACACCGGTGTACCACAAGGCTGTGTGATGAGCCCTTTCCTCTATTCCCTCTTCACCCACGACTGCAGACCTGCTGATGGTTCCAACACCATCATTAAGTTTGCAGATGACACCACGGTGATTGGCCTCATCAGTGACAACAATGAGGCTGCCTACAGGGAGGAGGTGGATCGTCTGGCTGAGTGGTGCGACAGAAACAACCTGCTGCTTAACACCGAGAAGACCAAAGAGCTCATCGTGGACTACAGGAGGAATGCTGACCCACATCCACCCATCCACATTAAGGGGACGGCTGTGGAGCGTGTGAGCAGCTTCAAGTTCCTGGGAGTCCACATCTCCGAGGATCTCACCTGGACGACCAACTGCTCCAAGCTGGTCAAGAAGGCTCACCAGCGCCTCCTCTTCTTGAGGACTCTGAGGAAGAACCACCTGTCCTCAGACATCCTGGTGAACTTCTATCGCTGCACCATCGAGAGCATCCTGACCAACTGTATAACAGTCTGGTACGGGAACTGCTCTGCCTCGGACCGGAAGGCGTTGCAGAGGGTCGTGAAAACTGCCCAGCGCATCGCTGGAGCACCACTTCCTGCCATGAAAGACATCTACAGGAAGCGGTGTCTGAAAAGGGCTGGGAAAATCATCAAAGACCCCAGTCACCCATCACATGGACTCTTCACCCTCCTGCCCTCTGGGAGGCGCTACAGGAGCCTCCGGACTAAGACCACCAGGTACCGGAACAGCTTCTTCCCCACAGCTGTCAGACTCCTGAACTCTGCCTCCTGACATCTGACCCACGTTAAACTCATGGACTGAACACACACACACACACAATGGACAACTGTACCCTCAAACACACAATAATAACATGGACTGAACCACCACTCACAACCACTAGCACTTTATATAGCCTCTGTAGAAACTACCTACACCCTCACTTATCTTAACTGCACTACTGTATAGTTCTGTGTAAATAATCATTCTGTACATTCGATAATTTTTAACCCTACAACTGTTTACAACTTGCATAGTTCCCATTTCTGTATAGCTGTATATCTCAGATTTCTGTAAAGTTATTTATTTTATATTCTGTATAGTTTTTCATATTTATATCCTGTTCATATCCTGTACATAGCTTGTACTCACTACAGCCTGTACATACTTATAGTTATAGAATATTCACAACATACTTCATACCGTGTACATTATAACATACCATAATAGACCCATTTCTGTAATATACTCACATATCTATATTATTGCTAATATATATTGTAATATATCTATATCACTAAAGCACTTCTGGATGGATGCAAACTGCATTTCGTTGCCCTGTACCTGTGCATGTGCAATGACAATAAAGTTGAATTCTATTCTATTCTATTCTATTCTATGACCTCAAACTCTGACAGGCGATAACTTCCAGTTCAGGTTAGACCCAATCTCTCTGATTGGTCAAAGCAAGAGTCTGCCTACCTGAAATTGCTCTATTGATCACTGTTGTTTTTTTTTTTCAATGGTAAAGGGTAGGGCCACCTCTAGTTTAAATTGCTTTATCGCTGGATCGGGAGGAGGAGCCACAGCTCAGGGTTTGCTTCGTGAGTCAACGAGATTGTCATTTTTACCTACACTGGCCAATCTGTGAATACGCACCTGCCTCTCTTGGGGATTCTAGCTCCAATACAATCACCTCACAATGTGTTGGAGCATGTGTAGACTGACTAATTCAGATTTTGTCATGGTCGGGTGAGTTCTGGATTTTTCCAGCGTGCCGGTTAGTGATGTGCGGATCGATCCTGAAATATCGATTCCTCCGATACCAGTCATTTATGTTCTAGAATCGATTCTCACATTAAAATATCGATATTTTAGTAATTTAGGGTAAATTTGTAGTTTATCATTAACAGGAACACAGTGGAAAGAAACTATCCGGTTGTTCAGTCTGACGTCACTAGCCGTGTCTGGGTCTAAACTCCGCTGCAGGTCCATATATCAAACGATCACTATGGCATTACTGAGAGTTGAAAAACTGTCTAAAGTCTTTCATCTTTAATAAAATGATCAGTGTTCTGCTCTACCGGGTGTAACAATTGAGTTTAACATCCAGGCATCCATGAAAACGGAATTTATGACATTTAACGGAGTTAGAAGTTAGCAGGGAGTTAGCTCGCTAGCTTCTATCTAAATAAAATATAGCATGTCCTGACTGCGGGGTTTTGGAAACAAATTCAAACGTACAGCTCTGTTATCACTTCCAACATAAATGAAGACAGAAAACTAAACAGCAGTGACGATTGTTGGGTTACTGAAGTTTGGCTAGCTGGTATATAATGATGTGCTACGTGACCGCTAGCGACACAGCTATGTTAGCATAATATAAACAAGCTAACTTTTTTTCCACTCAATAAAAGTTAACGTGAGTGTTCTCGGTGGTCAGGAACAAATGTAATCGCATGGCAGGATGCTGTAAAAGGACCAGACTTCAGCCAGGAGAACAACTGAGATAATCCATCCACAATACGAGGTCAGTCATTCATATACTGCTGCATGGGCTGGGCTGTAGCTACATCCTAAGATTTTACAAACTGAGCTTAAATAAATGATTAGTGGTAATAAAAGCCGAGGGAGGTCAACAGTGATCACTGACTGTTTTAGGAGCTTTTTGAGACTAAATAGAAGAAAATACATAACATTAAACATGTTAACAACACAAAAGCCATATTAAACGCAGACTACTTTAGACCCGGAAGTAGGATTCGTCGCGTCATCACTGAACAACCGGATAACATTCGGATTGTCTACACTCAAAGGAACTACTTCCTCTTCCGCCTTTCATAGTCATTTGCGAAATAGGCTGTCTGTCTTGCAGCCCCTTGGCGTGCGCACTCACAACAATGGCTGAGCGTAATTGGAGTCATGTGCAAACCTATTTTACCTCCACAAAAACTGACACGTGGTTTGTGATACATGTGGCAAAAACGTGAGGTGTCGTGGCCACACTAGGGAGACAAAGGCTGTTGGGGGGATAAATACATTTTACAGTGTTTATTTATCGGATAAAATACATTAAATGTCCGGAAACAGCGGGGGTGTCCAAATTCAGAGGCTGGTTCCACCTGAGGGCCCGGCCTTCGTGGTCTAAAGAAAGCTGGGTAGTACGGCACGAGCTCCCTCGGTGGAGTGAAACTGCCGTCAGCTCCTTGCTATCCAAAATATAACCGGGCACTGGCGTAAACTCTCGACCGTCTCACACTTCTGTTTAATCAGTTTTCTGTTTGACGTTTATTTAGCTGTGTGAAAACCCTCCTGAGGGATTAATAAAGTTACATTTTATTTAATCTAATCTAATAACTTTAATCTCAGCCAAACTGATTTTCTCACAAACAAATAAAACACTGAAAAAGCCAAACAATAACATTTTTAAGTTATCTAAGTGACTTATATATCATGTTTAACCCGAGTAGTGAAAGACCACAGGGGTTTGAAAACAATGTGTCGATGGGCTCAGATATTTTGAAGTTAACATTCTCACCTGAAAATATGTTAAAAGTTTTTTTGCGACCCAGAAAGAGAAATAAGAGTAATATTAAAACTAAGCATTGTTGGAAACAAGTACTCTGATGTCCTGTAGTCATTATGATGCTATAATTTGAGATACAATAAATAAAATAAGTTTTTGTACAAAGTATCGGTATCGGATCAGTATCGTCGATACCACCCTGAATATTACTTTGTATCGGATCGGAAAGGAAATCAGTGGTATCGCACATCACTAGTGCCGGTGGCCTCAAACATTCAGTGCCAGGATGTCGACTAACCTGGCAGTTAGTGAAGGCTTCAGTCATAGAACCTCATCATAGTTAAACTCTGTTTTAATTGTTTTTCCCTGTGCTCTCAGCAGCCCGCTGGATGCCAGCTTTTCACCTCCATATTCCTGACCTCAGTCCGACGCCGGTCTGCTCGCAGCTTCTTTGTTCCACGCACCTGCCTCTCTACCCAGCTTGCAACAGTTTTTGTGTTTTCGGACTCCATTCACACCTCACCCGGACCCCTCTCCTTTCCCATCTACGTCTCGTCTCCGCCTGCACAACTAAGACTGTTACTAATTACTGCCCATCACATACCACAGAACGTGGTGACGTTTAATGACATTACGTCACAGAACGTGGTGATGTCATAGTGACAGTCCTTTCATCCTTTGATGTTCAAGTCCTTAAATAGACGAAACCTGTCAAAGTGGATTGATTATTGAGCTATCGTTTTGTTGGAGTGATACAGCACATAAAAAGCAGAAATGAGTTTGAAACCTAACAAAGAAAAAGATGTTAATTTCTTGAAAACAATGGTTAACAAAAGTGAAAAAGAAACATATGCCAGACAGTTTGACCACAGACTGCATCCAATGATCGATGAGGTTGAAAAGCTTAAAACTGAGCTTGACTACTTCAAAAAACTCCATACAGTCAATAAGAAATGGATCGAGGATCTAACAAAAGAAAACAATGAACTTTTGCAGAATAATAAGATGCTGGGTTCGGTCTTTGATGACAGGACAAATATCTCAGACAGGTTAAACTCAATAAAAGATGACCACGAAGCTCTCATAAAGTTCCGCGCAGAGACGGAGAAAACTCTGGCTGAACTTAAAGAAAAACATGAGGAAGACGTCGAAGTCAGCAAATCTCTTTTCTTCCACCTGAGAACCTCATTGACCCTTTGAGAATTCATCTCTCCCCTCTTTCACTCCTTCCTGCTCTCCTTTCCTGTTCTCACTTATTCCTCCTTCACCCACAACCCTAAACACCAACAAGACATTGAAGTTTTGCTGGAAACAGAAAAAGAAAAGGTGGCACGTCAGGAATTTCGCAACAGCCAAGTTGTTGAATTATTATTGAAACGCCACAAAGAGGAAAAAAGTAAGATGCAGCAATTTTACGAGGAAAATGCTAAAAAACTCGAAGACAAAGCTAATGCTGCAGAAAGAAAGTTAGAAAAGCTCATAGAAATGTATGATAACCAAATAGAAAAGCTTGAGAGAAGAGTAAAAATTAGTACAGGTGTGACCGCCAATGCGGTTAAAGAACGCGAGGAGGAACATCAATCCTCGCAGTATTGGATTGAGGGTCTTTTGACACATAATACAAAGTTACAGGACGAAAATGAATTAATGGGTAAAACCGTGAAAGAATTAACAGACGAGAAAGATCAAATGGGCAAAGTAATAGACAACCAAAAGGCCCAGAATATGGAGATCAAACGGAAATGTCAGAGTAATATTAGAGCTCTGGCCTTGGAAAAGAAAATGAAGGCTATGGTCGAAGATGAAGTTGATTCTTTGAAAAAGAAAAATGAAGACCTAAAAAAGGCCCTAAGCACAGAGCAGGAAAACCACAGAAAGACAGCAGTGGACAGGTATAAAGTAAAAAAGGCACACAATCAAGCACTGGGTGAAAAGGTGGGTCTCGAAGAGAAACTGTGCTCCACAATAAAGCAAAGAGAAAAATTTATACACAAAGCTAATTGGCTGGAGAAGAAAGAGCACTACTTCCAAGAAGAACTGTAAAGTGCATTTTGTCCTTTGGAAAGGCATTTCCAAATGCAGTTCACTTCAGGGAAAAGAAAAGGTGAAATTTAGGGATATGTTCCTCAACTTGAAAAAGAAATGCATAGACGGTGTGGAAGGCATCCCCTTTGTTGGAATAACAAAGGAGTTTCTTGAAAAACAGCTGAACTGTCTATGTACCAGATGCAAATATCTAAAGACAGCTTTACTAGATAAAAAACGGGAGCTGGAATAGTTTCAAAAGAAGTACAATGGTATGGTAAAGTCTTTTGCTTTATTCAAACAAAGACAGGAGCTCATTGGACCAGTGAACCAAATTATCGAAAAGGCTGGCAATGAAGTATAAGAGATAGGTCATCTAAAATCTAGAGTGAAAGACATTCAACTCAAGCTTAAATTAGAAAAACAGAAAAGACATAATTTCCCTTACATTGCTTCACCCATCAAAAAGTCACGGAAGCGAACATATATATCAATTTTTTAATGAATTTTAAAGTTGTGGGGTTAATTTTCTACGTAACATGAGCTGAGAAGCAGCAGCAACGCTAGGCTAATGCTAGGCTAACAAGCTGGCTAGCTAGCAAGTTCAAAACCTGGTTCTAAACTGAAAGAAGGTACAAAAACAGTTTACTTCCAAGCCAGAGTATCACGCAAAAAATCACAGAAATTATCTCTTGAGCTCAAGCTGCTCCATCTGAACTAGTGATGGGTCGTTCGCGAACGAAATGGCTCTTAGAGCCGGCTCTTTGACGTGAACGACGCGAGCCGGCTCCTTATCGCGAGCCGTCACGTGGTTTGTTTTTTTTTTTTTTTCTCTCAGCCTCTCTCTCGCACTTTTTTTCCGCTTCACTCTGCACGCGAGCCTTGTGCTTTACGCTGGGCAGAGGGGGGAGGGGCGGTAGTTACACTCAGTAGCACAGGAACAGAGCCAGAGAGAGAGAAAGAGAGGCAGGGACAACAACATTAGAAAGGTATAGTAATCATCCACAACTATTTTCGGTTGCAGATGATAAAGGATTGAGAAAGTTTATTCATGCAGGTCCATATGACAGAGAATGTACATGTTCTTTTAGTTTTCATATTATAATTTATATTTAATTGTGTTGTGGTTTGCAGTGTTTTGTGTTCTTTTCACTTTAAATTTGTGAAAGGAAAAAGCTGAAAATTTAAATAGTTAAAACTTGAAATGTGAATAGTTGATTTTTGTATTATATGATTTATTTATTACATTTTATGTGGAGTGAATAAATAAAAGTATATTTACGGTGGCCCCTAGAGACAAAGCACATACAAACTTCAAATCACGTACGAACTCTGAAGCATGTACAAACTCCAAAACACGTAAAAACACGTACAAACTCCAAAACACGTAAAAACACGTACAAACTCCGAAGCACGTAAAAACTCAGAAGCATATAAAAACTCAGAAGCACATAAAAACTCAAAACACGTACAAAAGACAACAGAAGTGCTCCAGGATGCTGGGCGCAGTGTTGAGCCTTTGTTATCTTGTGGCTACACAAGCCAGCAAGTACCAACGACCGGATTTGGTGTGTCGTAGTAACAGGTAAATGAACTTTTTTTTCAATTATTTGAATATATATATATGAGTGCCTGTGTATAAATACACAAACAATACACACATGCTTTCAATTGTGTAATTTAAGTGATCTAGTAGCTCTGCTTTGGAAGTTCAGTTCATGCTAGAAATGTGTTTTGGAGTTTGTACGTGTTTTGTCTCTAGGGGCCACCGCATATATTATATAAACATATATAAATAAAACCACTTGTTTTTATGTTAGTAATTCCTTTTGTGCATAATTTTATATTATTGTTAATAATAAATTAATTAAAGCAACAAAACAACCTGAAGAGCCGGTTCGGAGCCGAAAGAGCCGGCTCTTTTTAGTGAGCCGAACCGAAAGAGCCGGATCTCTAAAAAGAGCCGGAAATCCCATCACTAATCTGAACCCAGGTTTGCTCAAACTAATGCAATAAAAAAATGTGGGTGCCATGAACATGCAGACTGATCTGTGCAAAGTGAGGAGGATAGCAGTGACATGGCATTTTCAAACCATATCTTTTAAAAGCCTGCACTGAGAAGCAAAATTTCTAGCTTACTTAGTTTTTCCAATTCAAGACAACTCAAACTGGGTTGATCAGCTTTTTGAATAAAAACTACTGGTAACTTATTTAAACAAACTGATAAAAATTGAGTTTAGTATATCCTTACATTTTTTAATTAAACACAATGTTAGATTTTACAGTGTACATGATAATGGAGTGCTGCTGGAATAAAAGAAGAAAATCTTTGTTTCTTGGGGCTTAAATTGCAAAATGTGAACAAATGCCTAAAAACGTTCCAGAAGCTCATCGTCCAAACTGCAGTGTAATTATAAAACAGAAAACCTCTGTTAAATAACAGAAAATGCCCTATTTAATTATTTTGTGTGGACATATTCTCAACAAAAACATTTTTATATTTCATAACACTTTACAGATATTTTTTAAAACTTTATTAATCCAGAAGGAAACTTGTGTGGTCAGCATTTACTTTATAAAACTAAATACTGAATACAAAACGTATTAATAAATAATCATTACATTGAAATTTTCTTCAGGAAATGCATTGTCTAGTTCTATAAAATCGTGAGTTTTTTTCAGGTTTAAGGCTGGCAGTTTGCTATCACACACAACACTGAATAATAATTAAATACGTGTTTTTAAATAACACAAAATTCAAGTCGTTCTTTCATAAAAGTCTTTTTTTTTTTGTTGTTTTGCTGTGATAGAGCTCCTGACCCAGGCCAAGCTGGCTCTCTAGGAAGACAAGGAAAAACTCCCAGGTGCCAGATGATGGGAAGAAACCTCGGGAAAGTGTGCACAAATTCCACTTGACAACACAATAAAACGCAACATAGCACAAAAGGTCACGGAGGATCTCATAACAAGGACAGAGCAGGACGAATAGGACAATCACAGGAAAGGAACAAAATCACGAAAAAATTAACGGAAAGGACAAATAAGAAGGGGGTGCCATAACAATAGAAAAATAAGGATGGATAATGGAAAGGACATTACAGAAGGAGGTGCCAGAAAAATAATAAAAACAAAAAAAGCCTAAGCTAACACAGGACAAACATTAAAGATACTGAACAAAAAAACCCCCAATAAAACAGAAATCCCAAGAGTGGGAGGAGACACAGCATACTATAAAAGGAGGGGCAGAGAAGAGTTTCTTCATTTTAATTTGGCCAGCGACGCATGTGCACAGCCTGAAGACGGCACAGCCCAGCCGAAACGTAGCTACAGCCATGCGTCAGCGCTAAAAAGTGTTTTTGTTTGTTGTTTTAGTTTGTTTTAGTTTTTTTTTTTTTGGGGGGGGGGGGGGGTTCTTTTGATGTTTTTTCATTTACATATTGATTTACTGGCCTAAAAATTGGAATATCATAAATTTATAACCTAAAAATTGGATAATTTATGGATAAAAACAGTTTAAATGCCTAAAAATTGGAATTAAAAATGACACAGAGACTAAATTCATTGAGCAAAGACAAATTTTATTAAAACACAGTTAGAAACCTAAAAAAACAGGACAAATAAAACACAACTTTGGTAAAATTAAACATAATTTGGTACTTACCTGAACCTGAAAAAGAAAAGGACGGTACTTACCTCAATTCGGACCTGGGGATTGCCGGATACGGTAGATGGGATGGCGGGTCTCGGGAAGGGTCATGGTGCGGAGCGTGCACCTACTCCTGCCCTCCTTGTGCAGGGAGGAATTTCCATTCCCCTAACCTAACCCACCCTAATAGTGATGGGATTTCCGGCTCTTTTTAGAGATCCGGCTCTTTTGGTTGGGCTCACTAAAAAGAGCCGGCTCTTTCGGCTCCAAACCGGCTCTTCGGGTTGTTTTGTTGCTTTAATTAATTTATTATTAACAATAATATAAAATTATGCACAAAAGGAATTACTAGCGTAAAAAAAAGTGGTTTTATTCATATATGTTTATATATAAATATATGCGGTGGCCCCTAGAGACAAAACACGTACAAACTTCAAAACACATTTCTAGCATGAACTGAACTTCCAAAGCAGAGCTACTAGATCACTTAAATTACACAATTAAAAGCATGTGTGTATTGTTTGTGTATTTATACACACGCACTCATATATATTCAAATAATTTAAAAAAAAAGTTCATTTACCTGTTACTACCACACACCAAATCCGGTCGTTGGTACTTGCTGGCTTGTGTAGCCACTAGGTAACAAAAGCTCAACACTGCGCCTAGCATCCTGGAGCACTTCTGTTGTCTTTTGTACGTGTTTTGAGTTTTTACGTGCTTCAGAGTTTTTACGTGTTTTGGAGTTTGTACGTGCTTCAGGGTTTGTACGTGCTTCAGAGTTCATACGTGATTTGAAGTTTGTATGTGCTTTGTCTGTAGGGGCCACCGTAAATATACTTTTTATTCACTTCACATAAAATGTAATAAATAAATCATATAATACAAAAATCAACTATTCACATTTCAACTTTTAACTATTTAAATTTTCAGCTTTTTCCTTTTACAAATTTAAAGTGAAACAACACAAAACACTGCAAACCACAAAACAATTAAATATAGATTAAAATATGAAAACAAAAAGAAGATGCATATTCTGCTGTCTTTCTGTGGTTTTCCTGCTCTGTGCTTAGGGCCTTTTTTAGGTCTTCATTTTTCTTTTTCAAAGAATCAACTTCATCTTCGACCATAGCCTTCATTTTCTTTTCCAAGGCCAGAGCTCTAATATTACTCTGACATTTCCGTTTGATCTCCATATTCTGGGCCTTTTGGTTGTCTATTACTTTGCCCATTTGATCTTTCTCATCTGTTAATTCTTTCACGGTTTTATCCATCAATTCATTTTGGTCCTGTAACTTTGTATTACGTGTCAAAAGACCCTCAATCCAACACTGCGAGGATTGATGTTGTTCCTCGCGTTCTTTAACCGCATTGACGGCCACACCTCTACTATTTTTTACTGTTCTCTCAAGCTTTTCTATTTTGGAATCATACATTTCTATGAGCTTTTCTAACTTTCTGTCTGCAGCATTGGCTTTGTCTTCGAGTTTTTTTAGTATTTTCCTCGTAAAATTGCTGCATCTTATTTTTTTCCTCTTTGTGGCGTTTCAATAATAATTCAACAACTTGGCTGTTGTGAAATTCCTGACGTACCACCTTTTCTTTTGCTGTTTCCAGCAGTCCTTGCAGGACTTCGACTTCGTCCTCATCATCTGTGATTAGGTATTGAAACAGCTGTTTACTCCCCAGATGTTTGTGTCCTCAAAGAAATTCCATTTTGATTTATGTGAATGTATTGTGCAGGTACTTTCTCTGCTTCACCCTCATTGCTTGCTTTATCTGAGGACATAATCTGCCTTCTTTCAGCTTGGGGTAGGCCTCAGTTTATGTTTTAAATTAAAAAGCTTGAAGACAAAGTGAACTCTGGACAAGCGTGTGGCCTACCTGAAGCCCAGGTGGGCTTGTTGATAATCACATTTTCACACTCATCTCGGGGCACATCCGTGGTGTTCTGGTGCCAGCCTGTCCCCTCTGTTTTTGTGGGGGTCTTCCCCACATACGAAAATGGCCGCTTCTGCCTGGAGGGAGTTTTTTATTTTTGCTTTGCAGCTGCACAGGATCTGTATAGAAGTTTTAAACACTTCTATTTTAGGCAAATTTATAATATTTTAGACGACAGCACTGTTACGAGTTCAAAAATTGGGGATGGAGACAAGAGGAAAAACCACAATAACAACACTGGTCCGGCCGGGTTAAGTCAAACGATGATTTTAATGATCACACGCGTGGATCGAGGGCATTTTGACGCATAATGCAAAGCTGCAGGACCAAAACAAATTAATAGGCAAAACGGTGAAAGATTTAACAGATGAGAAAGCTCAAATGGGGAAGACCATCAACGAAAAAACGGCCCAGCAAATGGAGATGAAACAAAAATGTCAGAGAAATATTAGGGCTCTGGCCTTTGAAAAGAAAACGAAGGCTGGGGTCGAAGATGAAAATGATTCTCTGAAAAAGAAAAATGAAGACCTAAAAAAGGCCCTAAGTGTCACGATCCTGGGTCTTATGACCCAGTGTTTTGAGTTTTAGTTCATTTTGATGTTTTAGTTTATGTAAGCCCTTCAGGTTCCTAAGTTCATTTGTTATCATGCTTAAGTGTTTCTAGTTCTTATTATTTCCCCCTCGTGTTTCCAACTATGGTAAATCTCCCCTGCTTTTCATGTGTTTCATGTCTGTGTCTTACATTGTGAAGTTTGGGTTGTCATGTCTACGTCTCATTATGTTTCCTGTTTTATTGTGAAGAGGTCTGGTGTTTCTGTGTTCATCGTGTTCAGTTTTACTCTTCCCCTGTGGCGTTGTTATGTTCATGTTGATCTACTGTGCCTTTCTGTTCCATGTTTCAGATCCCTATGTTCTGTCTCCCCCAGTCTGTTAAGTCCACATGTCTTGAGTTCCGTCAGTGTGTTTCCTGTTTTACTTTCACAGTCTGTTCTATGTTAATGTTTCTAGTTTTGCTTCCCTTGCCTCGTCCTGCTTAATTACTCTCAGCTGTGCTCTCCTCCTGTGGCTCATTCCCCCTCGTTATCCCTCAGTGTATTTAAGCCCCATGTTTCTCTTTGTCAGTGTTGCGTCCTCCATCATAGCTGTGTGATTTTTCCCTGTGGCTCCTTGTGCTTTAGTTTTTCCCAGTTTAGGTTATTTTGTATTGTTTTTTGTGTCCCGCTCCACGCCAGCAATAAAGCTGTGTTTTTTGAGTTTAACTTTTGACTCTGTGAGTTTGCGTTTGGGTCCTTCTCCTGCCTGCCACACAGCCGAACTGTGACACTAAGTAAAGAGAAGGAAGAACACAGAAAGACAGCAGTGGACAGGCATAAAGTAAAAATGGCACACAATCAGGCACTGGCTGAAAAGATCTCACTGGAAGAGCAACTGCGCGCCACAAAAAAGCAAACAAATATTCACACAAAAAACGAATTGCCTGGAAACTGTGCCGTTGTTATGTTCATGTTGATCTACCAGTGCGTTTTGTCCTTTGAAAAGGCATTTCCACATGCAGGTCACTTGAGAGAAAAAGAAAAGGTGGAATTTAGGGATATATTCCACAACTTGAAAAAGAAATACGTAGACGGTGTCATGGTCCTGAGTCTGAGGACTCAGTGTTTTGTGTTTCCTTATGCTTTTGTTCATTCAGAGTGTGTATTCTGTTGTTATTTTGCCATTTGTTAGGTTTCTGTTCTTTGCCTGCCTGCTCCCACTTCTCTGTGTTCCCTCTGTCTGTCCATGGTGTTTTTGTGTCTGCTCATGAGTCTGCCTGTCAAGTTCAGTGTCCTGTCTGGTTCTCTGTCTGTTAATTTCCTGTTTTATTCTGAAGGTTCATGTCTGATGTGAGTGTGTTCAGTTTACATTTCCCCTGTCGAGTCAGCTCTGATTTCTCCCAGCTGTGTTGCCCTCCTGTCTCTTATCCCCTGATTACTGGTGTGTGTATTTAAGCCCTGTGTGTTCTCCTGCCTGTTGCCGGTTCGTCTGTATTACTCCATGTAAGTCCGCGCTTTTCTGCATTCATCTGTGTCTCTCTGCGTCTCTGTATCCTCCGTCAGTCTGCGTCTCTCTGCCTTTCTCCCCGTGTCCTGTGGATTTCTAGTTGCTCTTTAGTTTTCCCAGTTTAGGTTTCCGTTAGTTTGTCTCATTATTCGTTTTCTGTTCCTGCCACTGACACCTTGTAAATAAACACTAATCTTTTCATACACTGCTTGCTCTTGGGTCCTTTTTCCAACTCCACACGGCTCGCCTCGGCAGCAAAGAAAACGAAGGCTGGGGTCGAAGATGAAAATGATTCTCTGAAAAAGAAAAATGAAGACCTAAAAAAGGCCCTAAGTGTCACGATCCTGGGTCTTATGACCCAGTGTTTTGAGTTTTAGTTCATTTTGATGTTTTAGTTTATGTAAGCCCTTCAGGTTCCTAAGTTCATTTGTTATCATGCTTAAGTGTTTCTAGTTCTTATTATTTCCCCCTCGTGTTTCCAACTATGGTAAATCTCCCCTGCTTTTCATGTGTTTCATGTCTGTGTCTTACATTGTGAAGTTTGGGTTGTCATGTCTACGTCTCATTATGTTTCCTGTTTTATTGTGAAGAGGTCTGGTGTTTCTGTGTTCGTGTTCAGTTTTACTCTTCCCCTGTGGCGTTATGTTCATGTTGATCTACTGTGCCTTTCTGTTCCATGTTTCAGATCCCTATGTTCTGTCTCCCCCAGTCTGTTAAGTCCACATGTCTTGAGTTCCGTCAGTGTGTTTCCTGTTTTACTTTCACAGTCTGTTCTATGTTAATGTTTCTAGTTTTGCTTCCCTTGCCTCGTCCTGCTTAATTACTCTCAGCTGTGCTCTCCTCCTGTGGCTCATTCCCCCTCGTTATCCCTCAGTGTATTTAAGCCCCATGTTTCTCTTTGTCAGTGTTGCGTCCTCCATCATAGCTGTGTGATTTTTTCCCTGTGGCTCCTTGTGCTTTAGTTTTTCCCAGTTTAGGTTTCCGTTAGTTTGTCTCATTATTCGTTTTCTGTTCCTGCCACTGACACCTTGTAAATAAACTCCACTAATCTTTTCATACACTGCTTGCTCTTGGGTCCTTTTTCCAACTCCACACGGCTCGCCTCGTGACAGACGGTGTGGAAGGCATCCCCTTTGTTGGAACGACCGAGTTTCTTGAAAAACAGCTGAACTGTCTACGTACCAGATGCAAGGATCTAGATGCAGCTTTACTAGATAAAACACGGGAGCTGGAATCATTTAAAAAGCAGTACAATGATATGGTAAAGTCTTCCGAATACGCTTTATTCAAACAAAAACAGGAGCTCATTGGACCAGTGAACCAGATGATCAGAAAGGCTGGCAATGAAGAAAAAGAGATGGGTCATCTAAAATCTAGAGTGAAAGACGTTCAACTCCAGCTTAAATTAGAAAAACAGAAAGGACAAAAGCTCGCACCGTTGGTCCATAGAGGCGTGATGGGGAGATGTTATGGGGAGACTCCGACTCCGTCTCAGATCTTTCCACAGATTAAACCTCGTCCACCTCCAGTGCAAACTAAATTTATTCAAGTGGCTCCAAAACACCCTGGCAGACGAAGGCCTTCCCCAGAGTCTCCATCAACACCACCTTTCCTCAATTCTTATGATGTATTACCACCAATTGGAATAGGCCATTAGAAGTATACTTCATCTTGTCTCCCTCTATTCTCTTTCCATCACCCCCAACCGGTCGCAGCAGATGGCCGCCCCTTCTTGAGCCTGGTTCTGCCGGAGGTTTCTTCCTAAAGGGAGTTTTTCCTCCCCACTGTCGCCCAGTGCTTGCTCAAAGGGGATCTTTGGATTGTTGGGGTTTTCTGGCTTTTTCTGTAGTGTTTTCACCTTACAGTATAAAGCAGCTTGAGGAGACTGTTGTTTTGCCATGATGCAATATAGTATTAAATATTACTAAATTTTAAAAACATCTATTATAGCATCAAAGTAAAACAAAAAAACTAAAGTATACTTCAATGAAATTAATCAAAATGTCTAATCTGGCAAAAAAAAGAAAAGAAAAAAGGTTTCACCTTTAAATAAAAATCCAAATCACAAAAATTCAGATTTTTGTTGTGTGTGGGGGTTTTTGTGTGTGTTGTCAAGTATAAAAGTTTTGCACTCTGTCACGGTCTCGATGTCTGCCCGGCCGGCTCCGCAAGGTTACATATGTTTATTGTGTTGCTGCTTTCTTCCACTCGTCATTCTGCCTGGGCGGAGCTCAGGCCCACGCACCTGTCTGCAATTACGCTGCAACGTGTCCTGTCTGTATGGAGCCTGAGAGCTGCCAGAGTAATAATGTAGATACAGGCCTCTTTCTCCTTCTGCTGGTGTTCATGGTTTTATTCCATTGATGTTGCTATCATTTGTAAATATATTTATTTGGTGTTATTTTATCAATTTTCTACTACTGTCGTTCATGTATTTATTTATTTTTTTGTATTTAAATATGATTTTTTTAAAGTAATGCTGCGAGTTAAAGGTTTCATTGAATAAAAAAAAAGATTTAAAGATGACTGGTGGCGGAAGCAGAGCACAGACTGTGAGAATCTATCGCCATCGTGTGGTGCAGAGATATATTTCCATTGAATTTAGACAACGAAAGCTTGGCTCACAGAGCAGCTGCAACACGAACAAAAAACATTAAATAGCAACATATTATATTATATTATATTATATTATAGTGCAAACAGTGCAGGCTTCAGCTCTGGGGAAGAAGCTGTTCCTCAGTTTGGGTGGATTCTGTCACTCACAGCGTTGTTAGCCCTCTTGTGCGCGCAGACTGCAACCCCCCTCCCCCGCCCCCCCACTGTGCGTTGCCCTGATATCTGCAGTGTGAGGTTGGATCGCTCATTTTAATCCTCACACTGATGCCACTTATTTCGGTCTTTGTTTGACATAAAAGGGCATATTTGTCACTTTATTGCAACTATATTTGCACTCTTGAGCTCCTTCATTCACTGACTGATTATAAAGTTATTACTTGCGTTATGTATTCATCCTTTTGAACATAATTAATGAAGCCACATGTAATCACTAAAATTTGTATTTTGGGTACAATAAGAGAGTTTCAGATGTAATGCTGTTTTGTTTAAATTTCACCAACTTGCTGATGCCCACGGTTGTGAGTGCAGCTTCTTACTGTACATGGGTGGATGGTTGTAAATCACATCACAGATGCCAAAAACCTCTCAAACCAAGCCCTCTTGCCGGTGATGCTGTGCGCAACCTCGTGACAACCACATGACTGATACTAACTCCTGAGCTGACTGTATGCTAACATGCGCCACAAATAAGGGTCATATTTGGATTTAAAACAATCACCGAGAAGCTTCCACTGAATGCTACTTTCCCCTGCATGACACTGAAATCATTAACACATACTAACCCTCCATACCCTGTAGGAAACTCACTTGCTTGGAATAACATTTCAACAGGGAAAGAGTTGAGAGCAAATGTCCTTCTCCTGAACCTTCTGTCAGTCAGACAAGTGTAGCTTGGGCTTTTCTTTGCACAGGACAGGATTAACAATGGCGACATAAACGAGCTAAGGAAGCATAGAAACTGCAGAAAGGGCGTATGGCTCCTGTGTCAGTGAATCCAAACTACCTCTATGTTTGAACAAATCCAGTTACACAGCTCAAGAAAATATTACTCTAACGGAAGAAAAAGGCAGTATGTGTCTCAGTAGTACTAAAAAGCTATTATATCAAAACGTAAAGGGAAAACAGTTTGATGAGCTGTATAGTGAACTGAAACTGAAACAAAACGAAGCCTATCATTAGGAATACTGACTTTTTACAACTTCAGTTCTTTTTTCACTCAGTAGGTGGCAGCAAACTACAAACAATGGTTGCATTTTACACTCATCCGTTTTCATTAGAGGCAGAACCCAGAAGCACATCCAGGTTTAGGTCTACTGCTTGGTGCTACACAGAAACAGGCTGAACAGACTGGAACTCACATGAATTTGGACGAATCGAAGTAAGAATGTCACTTCTGCTCAATTGAATTGATTATCATGACCCTCACTAATAGCCACCTTAATAAGTTAAGAGCAATGTGCCAAAGTAGTATAAATATTTTAACTTTTGGAAAATCCAGCAGGTTGATTAAGTGATTTCACATCATGTGTTCAAACGGCTTGTCAGTTTTTAATATATCCCATGTGCGCATACTTAAGCTTTAAAAAAATACAGTCCAATGACCTGATAGATGTTTGCTGAACATTGTGGTTTACATCAGCACTTAAATTAAATCATAAAGAACCTGTTTTGTGTGGGCTGTTCGATACCATGAAGCAAGACCTCTGAACATCTCACTTTTTACACACAAACACACGCATCCAAGCAAACAGTGTTTTATGTGCTGTGAGGTTTATAATATTATTTTATGCCATGTTAGACCCCTAATTAAAGATTGTGAATTATTATGTAGTTTTAGTTTGCATTATTCTCCTGAATTAGGAGAGGGTGATAACTATTGCATTTATTAAACTGATTTGCATTACACTGCTGATTTATTGTGAATGGATGATATTGTTTCATGATGCATTATACTGCTGAGTTATAAGAAATACTGTTTGCAGAAAAGTCATCGCCTTATTTGTCTGATTAGAAGAGAACGGAACATGCTGGAGTTTTCTGCCCCATCTCAGCAGGAGCAGATAAACAGGGAGCCAAGGTCGTAGCTTAGGCGCCGTGTGAGAGAAAGCATGTGAATGTTTAGGCTTTTATGATAAGGTGGGGGCACCAGAGGCTATAAGAGTTTGATCAATGCTCCACCATTTTGAGATCTGAGGCTGTCTGCATACAGTGTCCATCTCCCACGCGTGTGATCATTAAAATCATCGTTTGACTTAACCCGGCCGGACCAGTGTTGTTATTGTGGTTTTTCCTCTTGTCTCCATCCCCAATTTTTGAACTCGTAACAGTGCTGTCGTCTAAAATATTATAAATTTGCCTAAAATAGAAGTGTTTAAAACTTCTATACAGATCCTGTGCAGCTGCAAAGCAAAAATAAAAAAATCCCTCCAGGCAGAAGCGGCCATTTTCGTATGTGGGGAAGACCCCCACAAAAACAGAGGGGACAGGCTGGCACCAGAACACCACGGATGTGCCCCGAGATGAGTGTGAAAATGTGATTATCAACAAGCCCACCTGGGCTTCAGGTAGGCCACACGCTTGTCCAGAGTTCACTTTGTCTTCAAGCTTTTTAATTTAAAACATAAACTGAGGCCTACCCCAAGCTGAAAGAAGGCAGATTATGTCCTCAGATAAAGCAAGCAATGAGGGTGAAGCAGAGAAAGTACCTGCACAATACATTAACATAAATCAAAATGGAATTTCTTTGAGGACACAAACATCTGGGGAGTAAACAGCTGTTTCAATACCTAATCACAGATGATGAGGACGAAGTCGAAGGACTGCTGGAAACAGCAAAAGAAAAGGTGGTACGTCAGGAATTTCACAACAGCCAAGTTGTTGAATTATTATTGAAACGCCACAAAGAGGAAAAAAATAAGATGCAGCAGTTTTACCAGGAAAATACTAAAAAACTGGAAAACAAAGCAAATGCTGCAGACAGGAAGTTAGAAGAGGTGATCAACATGTATGACTCCAAAATAGAAAAGCTGCAGACGGCAGTAAAAAAATAGTAGAGGTGTGACCGTCAATGCGGTTAAGGAACGCGAGGAAGAACGTCAATCCTCGCAGTGTTGGATTGACGGTGTTTTGTCGCGTAATACACAGTTACAAGACGAAAATGAATTTATGGTTAAAAACATGAAAGAATTAACAGAGGAGAAAGGTCAAATGGGCAAAGTGATAGACGACCAAAAGGCCCAGAATATGGCGCTCAAGCAGAAATGCCAGAGTAATATTAGAGCTCTGGCCTTGGAAAAGAAAATGAAGGCTATGCTTGAAGACGAAGTTGATTCTTTGAAAAAGAAAATTGAAGACGTCAAAAAGGCCCTAAGCACAGAGCAGGAAAACCACAGAAAGACAGCAGTGGACCGGCACAAAGTAAAAGCGGCACACAATCAGGCACTGGCTGAAAAGGTGGCGCTGGAAGAGAAACTGCGCTCCACAAAAAAGCAACGGGAAAGATTTATATCCAAAGTGAATTGGCTGGAGAAGAAAGAGCGCTACTTCCAAGAGGAATTGTGCCAGTGCGTTTTGTCCTTTGAAAAGGCATTTCCACATGCAGGTCACTTGAGAGGAAAAGAAAAGGTGGAATTTAGGGATATGTTCCACAACGTGAAAAAGAAATACGTAGACGGAGTGGAAGGCACCCCCTTTGTTGGAACAACGAAGGAGTTTCTTGAAAAACAGCTGAACTGTCTACGTATCAGATGCAAGGATCTAGATGCAGCTTTACTAGATAAAACACGGGAGCTGGAATCATTTAAAAAGCAGTACAATGACATGGTAAAGTCTTCCGAGTACGCTTTATTCCGACAAAGAGAGGAGCTCATTGGACCAGTGAACCAGATTATCCAAAAGGCTGCCAATAAAGAAAAAGAGATAGGTCATCTAAAATCTAGAGTGAAAGACGCTCAACTCCAGCTTAAATTAGAAAAACAGAAAGGACAAAAGCTGGCATCGTTGGACCATAGAAGCATGATGGGGAGATGTTCTGAGGAGACTCCGTCTCAGATTAATCCTCGTCCACTTCCAGGGAAAACTACATTTATTCAGGTACGTCCAAGACACCCTGGCAGAAGTGCAGGTATGGCTTCCCCAGTGAATCCTCCTGTAGAGTCTCCATCAACACCACCTTTCCTCAATTCTGATGATGGATTACCACCAGTTGATTGTTAAAAATTAACTGCTAAAATAGGCCATTAGAAGTATACTTCATCTTGTCTCCCTATATCATGGGTGGGCATTCTCAGTCCACGAGGGCCGGTGTCCCTGCAGGTTTTAGATCTCACCTTGGCTCAACACACCTGAATCACATGATTAGTTCGTTACCAGGCCTCTGGAGAACTTCAGGACATGTTGAGGAGCTAATTTAGCCGTTTAAATCAGCTGTGTTGGTTCGAGGACACATCTAAAACCTGCAGGGACACCGGCCCTCGTGGACTGAGATTGCCCACCCACCCCCAACCGGTCGCAGCAGATGGCCGCCTCTTCTTGAGCCTGGTTCTGCCGGAGGTTTCTTCCTAAAGGGAGTTTTTCCTCCCCACTGTCGCCCAGTGCTTGCTCAAAGGGGATCATTGGATTGTTGGGGTTTTCTGGCTTTTACTGTAGTGTTTTTACCTTACAGTATAAAGCAGCTTGAGGAGACTGTTGTTTTGCCATGATGCAATATAGTATTAAATATGACTACATTTTAAAAACATCTATTATAGCATCAAAGTAAAACAAAAAAACTAAATGAAATGAATCAAAATGTCTAATCTGGCAAAACAAGAAAAGAAAAAAGGTTTCACCTTTAAATAAAAATCCAAATCACAAACACATTCTGATTTTTGTTGTGTGTGTTTTTTTGTGTGTGTTGTCACGTATAAAATCTTTGCACTCTGTCTCGGTGTCTGCCCGGCCGGCTCCGCAAGGCTACATATGTTTATTGTGTTGCTGCTTTCTTCCACTCGTCATTCTGCCTGGGCGGAGCTCAGGCCCACGCACCTGTCTGCAATTACGCTGCAACGTGTCCTGTCTGTATGGAGACTGAGAGCTGCCAGAGTAATAATGTAGATACAGGCCTCTTTCTCCTTCTGCTGCTGTTCATGCTTTTATTCCATTGATGTTGCTATCATTTGTAAATATATTTATTTGCTCTTATTTTATCAATTTACTGTCGTTCATGTATTTAATCTTCTTTGTATTTAAATATGATTTTTTTTAAGTAATGCCGCGAGATGGACAGTTAAATAAAGGTTTCATTGAATTAAAAAAAAGATTTAAAGATGACTGGTGGCGGAAGCAGAGCACAGACTGTCTGTGAGAATCTATCGCCATCGTGTGGTGCAGAGATATATTGCCATTGAATTTAGACAACGAAAGCTTGGCTCACAGAGCAGCTGCAACACGAACAAAAAACATTAAATAGCAACATGATATATTATATTATATTATATTATATTATATTATATTTATAGCTGTCGAAATTAACGCGTTAATTGCGATAATTAAATTTTGGAATTAATTACGTTAGAATATTTAACTATTTAGCGCAACACGCAGATAAGTCGCTCCCATAATTCCACTTGATTTGTTTACCGCGCCACTGAAAATGGAGAAGCAGGAAGCGGATGGCCTTCTAGATGGGGAATTTAAATACAAGAAGAACATAGATGGGACAATAAACAAACGCGTTGTAATTTGCACTCACTGTAGTAAAGAGTTTCAATTTCACCGTTCAAATTCGACCTTAAAATACCACCTTAATGCCAAACACGCGTTTGTCGGGGCAGCAGCTTCACCCGGCCTGCGTCAGACCACTCTTAGTGAACGCAGGCCACTCGGTAAGTCTTCTTTGGACAAACTGACCGACAATATAGCCAAATGGATAGCAAAGGACTGCAGACCGCTAAGCATTGTGGAGGACAAGGGCTTTGCGGATGTTTTAAAGGTTGCATCTCAGGACGCGTCCTACAAGCCCCCAGCGAGAAGCACAATAACAATTCGAATCCACGAACTGTATGAAACGGAGAAAAAGAAAAAAGAAGAGGCTTTAGTTCACACAGAATGCGTGGCTCTGACAGGAGACCACTGGACATCATTGAGTAATGACAATTACCTGGGAGTTACTGCGCATTTAATCACTGAAGCCTGGGGTCTGACATCCTTTGCGCTGACTATAATGAAAACGGAAGAGCGGCACTTTGCGGAGGCTTGTGCAGAGCAGTTCCAGACTGTTGCTCGCAGGTGGAGAATTGAGGAGAAGGTGACAACAGTAGGCACGGACAGTGCGCGCAATATGATCGCCGCGGCTCGCACCATGCCATTCAATCACATGCCGTGTACCGCGCACATTCTACAGAGATGCATCACAGTGAGTCTCGCAGACAGTGGCTTTGTCACTGCGCTGGCCAAATGCCGCAAAATTGTTGGCCATTTTAAGCACAGCCCAGCAAACACAGCAGAGCTGAACGCAGAGCAGGTGTCACTGGGGCGCAAGCAGGAGCCGTTGGCCCAGGACGTGCCTACGCGCTGGAACTCCACGCTGGAGATGGTGAAGCGCTTGATCCGCAACCAAACTGCAGTAACCGCGACTCTGGATAAACAAAAGCATAAACTTGTCCTCCTGACGCCTCCAGAGTGGGACAAACTCCAGAGACTGGAGACACTTCTAGAGCCCTGCAGGTGAGCCTGTCATTGTGACCATAATTGTAGGTTTAGATTAAATGTATCAAACATACATCTTAAATCAGTTTTGTTATTATGAAAATGTCTTATTTAAAAAATAAATGAAATCAAATATTTTATTAATATTACCTAGTATTAAAAAGCTTTTTTTAATTTGCTGTCTTATCTCTCTCTCTCTCTGTGTGTGTGTGTGTGTGTGTGTGTGTGTGTGTGTGTGTGTGTGTGTGTGTGTGTGTGTGTGTGTGTGTGTGTGTGTGTATTCCACTGCAGATATGTGACTGAACTGCTGGGAGGAGAGGCCTACGTCTCCTGCTCTGTAGTTCTACCAGCCTTCTGCCACCTGCGCCGTGTCATGGAAGTAACTGATGAGGACCCTGCATATGTGGTGAGGTTTAAAGAGAAGTTTAAGGAAGACCTTGCTTCCCGCCAGGAACATACCAACTATGCATGGCTCCAGATCGCAACTGCACTGGACCCACGTTTTAAAGACCTACGCAGTGTGCCCAAGACTGACAGAGAAGCAGTGTGGACCACACTGGCAGGCATGCTGCATGAAGACTCTCCTAGAAGATCACACACTGCAGAAGAAGGTCCAGCCAAGAAGACTGCAACCCCCCCACTGTGCTTTGCCCTGATATCTGCAGTGTGAGGTTGGATCGCTCATTCTCATCCTCACACTGATGCCACTTATTTCGGTCTTTGTTTGACATAAAAGGGCATATTTGTCACTTTATTGCAACTATATTTGCACTCTTGAGCTCCTTCATTCACTGACTGATCATAAAGTTATTACTTGCGTTATGTATTCATCCGTTTGAACATAATTAATGAAGCCACATGTAATCACTAAAATTTGTATTTTGGGTACAATAAGAGAGTTTCAGATGGAATGCTGTTTTGTTTTGTTTAAATTTCACCAACTTGCTGATGCCCACGGTTGTGAGTGCGGCTTCTTGCTGTACATGGGTGGATGGTTGTAAATCACATCACAGATGCCAAAAACCTCTCAAACCAAGCCCCCTTGCCGGTGATGCTGTGCGCAACCTCGTGACGGAGTCAAGCATATTCAAAACACCCCCTCACCTCCCGTGTCAAACTCAAATGTCAGCCTATTTCATGTGTCACTTTTGGAGCAGTTGCCATCCCGACGAGCCATGGAGAAGTTCGTGTTTGTGTTATTTTACTTATTTGGTGTTCTGGTGTGTTTGGGCACCGGTCAGCACCATCGTGTTGAGCACGTGTTGGACCGTGGACACACCGGATTCAGTGGGAGAATAACGGTCAGGTGTACAGTTTACTGAGCACTGGGACTCAGTATCGTTTACCAGCACAGACACGGAGACGCGCTCAGCTTCTATTGAGAGCAAACAACCAAGTGAACCCTCCGGCTGCGTCCAGTAGACGAGACACACCGTCTGGGCCGGGAGCTTTCCGAGCATTCAGACTCTTAAACTGCTTCCTCGCATCTGCTTCATGAATATGAAGGGTTGTGGTGGGAGGAGGTGGTGTGAAATCCTCTTTTGTGTGGGGTGAGGAGGGGGGTGTTGTAAAAGTCCCCAAGAGCAATGATGAGAGAGTCCGGGAATGTCCGCTCCATGTGCAGTATCTGCTCCGCGAGTGCGCACTGAGCTGCCTGCGCATCCGCATCTGGCGGGATGTAAACAGCGGCCAAGATGAATGAAGCAAACTCCCGCGGAGAATAAAACGGTTTGCAGTGAATAAAAAGGTATTCCAGAGAGGAAGAGCAGTGCTGAGCAATCACTGTTACATCTGTGCACCAGCCACTATTAATGTAGAAGCAGACACGTCCACCTGTGGTCTTACCAGAGAGAGAGGCCTGCCGGTCCGCGCGCAGCAGATGAAAGCCCTCCAGCTTGAGCGCGCTGTCCGGGATGTCCTCACAGAGCCACGACTCCGTAAAACACAAGACACAGGAGGAGGCAACGTCTCTGTTCATGCTTCTCATCAGGGCCAGCTCGTCCATCTCATTCCTGAGTGAGCGTACGTCGGAAAGGAAGATCCCAGGAAGAGCAGTTCGCAGTCCGCGTCTCCTCAGACGCACGAGTGCGCCGGCTCGCTTTCCTCGCTTTCGGCGTCTCACTTTCCTGATCAGAGTCTGCAGTAAATCTGCCGCAGATGCGACAAATATTGGAAGTAAATCCACAGGTGTTGTAGTCCTGTAGTTAAGAAGCTCTTCTCTAGTGTAAGAATATCCAGAGGAGTGCCCAGACACAGAAGTTATGCACAAAAACAAAACAGAAGTAAAGCACTGAAGCACCAGGGCATCCATACGCGGCGGCGCCATCTTGGAACAAGGGACTTGTCTTTGAAAGGTAGAGTGTTAATTACTAAAGCTGAAGGGATATCCCGATGAACATATGCTGCTCTCTCCTTACATCTGGATAAGAAAAGTAGTAAAGATATTGACCGTATGCTCTTTAATTTTATATGGAAAAACCGTACGCACTATATTAGAAAAACTGTTGTGATGAATAAGTACGAATCAGGTGGGCTTAACGTCTTAGACTTTTCTACTTTAAATAACACTTTCAAAATTAATTGGGCCAAACATTTTCTTAAAACCCTACCTCTATCTGGAACTTTATACCATACCACATTTTCTCTCGTTTTGGTGGCTTTACTTTTATTTGAAATTGTAATTACAATGTTGAGAAAGTCCCTGTAAAGCTTTCATCCTTCCATAAGCAGGTCCTCTTAGCGTGGACCCTCATTTATAAACACAACTTCTCACCTCACAAATACCTTATCTGGAACAACAGAGATATTTTATAGAAAAATAAATCACTTTTCCTGGAAACTTGGCTCCAAAATGGGATCCTATTGGTGGCTCAGCTGGTTAGTAAAGAGGGACAACTACTTACTTACAACGACTTTATTGCACTATATAATTTTCCAATCAGTGTTCCAGATATCAAGCGGAAGACAGTCTGGATGGTCCCCCATAAATATTTGATTGTAAATAAGGTGAAAGAAGTCTCTTTTAAAATTCGACATACATGTTATCCAGCCAGTCACTACATGGTCAAATTTAAAAGGGACATAAATACTAATTGTACTTTCTGTGGGGATCATCCAGAAACGGTGACACATCTTTTTTGGTACTGTTCTTTTACACAGAGATTCTGGAAGGAATTTAGCAGCTTTGTTATTGTCCATATTTTAAGGGAGTTTTCTTTACGATGGGAAAATGTTTTATTCTGTTTCTTTAAGTTCCCCAAGAAGTATGAGAAATGTTTTTTATGATAAATTTCTTAATACTTTTAGCTAAATTTTTTATCCATAAATGTAAGTTTACTAACAAAACACCATATTTCTGTCATTATTTTAAGGATGTGCACATGCACATACAATCAATATCAGACTGCACCAACAAAAAGGCTCTCACAACAATATATGTATGTGAATTTTTGCGTGTATTCTTATAATTGTTACCTTTTTCTTTCACCCTTGGCTTTTTGTGTTCATGTTCTGTTGTATACTTCATCTGTTCGTATGTTGTATACTCATTGTTTGTTAAATAAAGTTTAAAAAAAAAGACACGCTTTGTTTAGACCCCCAAAATCCTTTCCACGCCCACCCCCGTGACATCACGCTCCAAAGCCCTGTTACGTCACAGAACGTGGTGATGTCATAGTGACAGTCCTTTCATCCTTTGATGTTCAAGTCTATAAATAGAGGACAGCTGTCAAAGGGAATTCATTAAGCTATCGTTTTGTTGGAGTGATACAGCACATAAAAAAGCAGAAATGAGTTCGAAAGCTAACAAAGACAGAAATGTTAATTTCTCGAAAACAATGGTTAAAAAAAGTGAAAAAGAAAAAGAAACATATGCCAGACAGTTCGAGCAAAGACTGCAGCCAATGATCGACGAGGTTGAAAAGCTCAAAACTGAGCTTGACTACTTCAAAAACCTGCATACAGTCAATAAGAAACGGATCGAGGATCTAACAAAAGAAAACAATGAACTTTTGCAGAATAATAAGCTGCTGGGTTCGGTCTTGGATGACAGGACAAACATCGCAGACAGGTTGGACTCGATAAAAGATGACCACGAAGCTCTGGTAAAGTTCCGCGCAGAGACGGAGAAAACTCTGGCTGAGCTTAAAGAAAAACACGAGGACGAAGTCCAAGTCCTGCAAGGACTGCTGGAAACAGAGAAAGAAAAGGTGGCACGTCAGCAATTTCACAACAGCCAAGTTGTTGAATTATTATTGAAACGCCACAAAGAGGAAAAAAATAAGATGCAGCAGTTTTACCAGGAAAATACTAAAAAACTGGAAAACAAAGCAAATGCTGCAGACAGGAAGTTAGAAGAGGTGATCAACATGTATGACTCCAAAATAGAAAAGCTGCAGACGGCAGTAAAAAATAGTAGAGGTGTGACCGTCAATGCGGTTAAGGAACGCGAGGAAGAACGTCAATCCTCGCAGTGTTGGATTGACGGTGTTTTGTCGCGTAATACACAGTTACAAGACGAAAATGAATTTATGGTTAAAAACATGAAAGAATTAACAGAGGAGAAAGGTCAAATGGGCAAAGTGATAGACGACCAAAAGGCCCAGAATATGGCGATCAAGCAGAAATGCCAGAGTAATATTAGAGCTCTGGCCTTGGAAAAGAAAATGAAGGCTATGCTTGAAGACGAAGTTGATTCTTTGAAAAAGAAAATTGAAGACGTCAAAAAGGCCCTAAGCACAGAGCAGGAAAACCACAGAAAGACAGCAGTGGACCGGCACAAAGTAAAAGCGGCACACAATCAGGCACTGGCTGAAAAGGTGGCGCTGGAAGAGAAACTGCGCTCCACAAAAAAGCAACGGGAAAGATTTATATCCAAAGTGAATTGGCTGGAGAAGAAAGAGCGCTACTTCCAAGAGGAATTGTGCCAGTGCGTTTTGTCCTTTGAAAAGGCATTTCCACATGCAGGTCACTTGAGAGGAAAAGAAAAGGTGGAATTTAGGGATATGTTCCACAACGTGAAAAAGAAATACGTAGACGGAGTGGAAGGCACCCCCTTTGTTGGAACAACGAAGGAGTTTCTTGAAAAACAGCTGAACTGTCTACGTATCAGATGCAAGGATCTAGATGCAGCTTTACTAGATAAAACACGGGAGCTGGAATCATTTAAAAAGCAGTACAATGACATGGTAAAGTCTTCCGAGTACGCTTTATTCCGACAAAGAGAGGAGCTCATTGGACCAGTGAACCAGATTATCCAAAAGGCTGGCAATGAAGAAAAAGAGATAGGTCATCTAAAATCTAGAGTGAAAGACGCTCAACTCCAGCTTAAATTAGAAAAACAGAAAGGACAAAAGCTGGCATCGTTGGACCATAGAAGCATGATGGGGAGATGTTCTGAGGAGACTCCGTCTCAGATTAATCCTCGTCCACTTCCAGGGAAAACTACATTTATTCAGGTACGTCCAAGACACCCTGGCAGAAGTGCAGGTATGGCTTCCCCAGTGAATCCTCCTGTAGAGTCTCCATCAACACCACCTTTCCTCAATTCTGATGATGGATTACCACCAGTTGATTGTTAAAAATTAACTGCTAAAATAGGCCATTAGAAGTATACTTCATCTTGTCTCCCTATATCATGGGTGGGCATTCTCAGTCCACGAGGGCCGGTGTCCCTGCAGGTTTTAGATCTCACCTTGGCTCAACACACCTGAATCACATGATTAGTTCGTTACCAGGCCTCTGGAGAACTTCAGGACATGTTGAGGAGCTAATTTAGCCGTTTAAATCAGCTGTGTTGGTTCGAGGACACATCTAAAACCTGCAGGGACACCGGCCCTCGTGGACTGAGATTGCCCACCCACCCCCAACCGGTCGCAGCAGATGGCCGCCCCTTCTTGAGCCTGGTTCTGCCGGAGGTTTCTTCCTAAAGGGAGTTTTTCCTCCCCACTGTCGCCCAGTGCTTGCTCAAAGGGGATCTTTGGATTGTTGGGGTTTGTCTTGCTTATACTGTAATGTTTTCACCTTACAGTATAAAGCAGCTTGAGGAGACTGTTGTTTTGCCATGATGCTATATAATCTTAAATATAACTGAATTTTCTAAACATCTATTATAGCATCAAAGTAAAACAATAAAACTAAAGTATACTTCATTCAAATTAATCAAAATCTCTAACCCTACGGTGGCCCTGAGAGGCCAAACGGACTGCAACTTAAGAAAACACCAGCAGTAAGAAAAATGCTGCAAAAGCACACAAAACACAACGGAAATAGGAAAAACAAAACAGCATTTTTCTTATCGCTGGTGTTTTCTTAAGTTGCAGTCCGTTTGGCCTCTCAGGGCCACCGTACTAACCTGACAAAAAAAGAAGAGAAAAAATGAATAAATAAATAAATAAAAATCCAAATCACAAAAACCTTCTGATTTCTGTTGTGTTTTATTGTGTTGTATGAAAGGACTTATATTGCAAGGTAAAATCCCCAATATATAAACCAGAAATCCCAACAATAGCAAGTCATTTCACACTTGCTAGAATTCCAAAAACGTCCAAATCTTTTGCGTCTGTGTGAGTTTTTGATACAATTTTATATCAGCTTCAAAAGAAACAGAGCGATAAAGTTTTTCTCTTGAGTTCTGCATCTCCCTGCCCTTTTACAACATTTTTGTTTTGGTGGCTGAGTGGCAATTTAGAAAGCTAGCATGTGATTGACAGTTTCCAATTGGCTGAAAGAAAAGATTTAAATTAAGTTTGATAAAACCTTATCTGGTTTACGATGTTTCATAATTTATGCTGCTAGTTTGGTGAGTTAAAGTTTATGACGCACTCATCTGATAATTCATCGAGATAAAGAAGGAAAGAAGTCAAAAGTTATTATTATTATTATTATTATTATTATTATTATTATTATTATTTAAAGGAACCTATTAAATCTTTTTTGTAATGAAAATCAATCAATAGTAATTGTCGATAGAATGAAAGTCAAAATGGAATTTCTTTACAGATTTGTCGTCAGCTCTTAAGGATTTACATATTACATGATTTATGACTCATTACATTTTTGTTATGATTTATAATGTATGCATAATAATTTATTATAAAAACCTGTATTGAATTAAGTAGCAGAATAAAACTTTTGCAAATAAATTAACAGTTTCAAAATTGCAGCACAGACTTCTTATTCAGCTACTCAGCACCCTTACCGTAATCTCGATAATAAAAGTAGCAACCTTATCCTTATGTCGTATGTGTATTTTGACTTTTGTTGCCACGATGCCAGATCTCTCTTGGGAATTAGATTTTTAATGAGATTTTTTTACCTGGATGAATAAAGGTTTAATAAAAACCAAATTCAAGGTGACTTTGGTAATTGCACTCAACAGACCAGTTTTTCTGACTTGACTTGACCTTTCTGGACTACACAGCCGGGGCTGAGCAGCCGCCTCCTTCTCAAAAATGTGTGTGCTTTTTTCCAGCTCGCTCCCGGCTTGTAACCAGCACGCTCTGCCGCATCATGTGCCAGATCCTTTTATTTAGAAAGAAAAAAGGGCGCTTGGGGGATTCAAGAGGAAAACAGGAAGGTGCTCAAGCCCCCTCCACCCCCTCTATACGTGCCTGCACAGACTCCACTATGTTGTCACTGGTGGTGTGCACAAAGTGTCCACCAATAGCTCATATTTTAAATATCTCACCTCTGACAAAGACCTAAAACGCTGGCTGTCAGCATGCACACTTCCCAGGTTGGATATCAGCTGGAGGAGAAAGATGAATTGTGGAGTAAGTTTGATGAAGTGGTAGAGAGTGACCACAGTGGTAAGAGAAGGTTGATGGAGGTAGCATAGGATGACAGGTTGATGTATCATGGTGGGGATATGTATGAGCATGTGCACGTGGATTCAAGAAAATCAGAAATAAATTCAAACTTGTGCACACAGTCATTAAAGATGTTTGCTCTTCCTCCCTAAGAAAAGTTCAGTTCAGTTCAGAGAAATCATTAAAACTCCAAAAATGACCCTGACATTCATGTGCATGATGGATGTAAACATCTGTCCACAGCTGTAGGTTATTTAATAACCAAACACAGTGAGGAAAAGGGGGAAATAAGTAGCTTAACTTTTAAAGTATAAAAGTTGATAATGACACTGGGGCTGCCATATTTTAATACACATTCTGCCGTTAACCTTCGTTTTCCTTATTCTCAATGACACCTCTGTTCATTTCATCATATTGTTCCTGCCCCCACTGCACCAGTTCTCTCAAATAAACCACTTGGTGATTTATATCAAATAAAACAAAAAGAAATGGACCAATGTTTTTATGTGTTTTCACATCTAATATCTTTACTTATATTAGTAATCAGACTGTAGTGAACAGGATTTATGTAGGAGGTTGTATATAAAAAAAGAGAAATTACCTATTTTTGAAGTATCTTTATGACTTTGCGTGATTGTACTCATATTGTCATCAGTCCAGTCCTTTTTCGTCACTTCAGATAAGTTCATAGAAGTGTGAGGTTATATTTTTTACAATTTCTGCTGCCCTCTTGGCTAGATTGTTCTTGAAAAACACTTAAATGTTAATGACACTTTTAACCCAGAAAAAAATAAAGGATATGTAAAAGTCACTTGTCATTTCTGGCTCTACATTACTTGATATTCTTCATGAGAGATATGATTGACCTACTTTTTGACAAATTTGAGGTCAACAAGTCATTTATAACAGCTTAAATTTCTGCAGTAATTTTTGGGCAAATACTGGGAATCGCAGGTTGCACACTGGCACGGATAAGCAGCAGAGGTGCGTCTATTTGTTTTTATAAAAAAAATTTATTCAACATACATTTTCCAGCAAAAAGGCAATATACAGGAATAGTTGTCGTACACTGCTGCTGCACTGAGGATATTAAAGTGGAAAAGATCAAATTAAGGTGCGGGTCATCTCTGTACTGCACTTCTTAACAAGACAAACCAATGCAGTTAGTTTTTAAAAGAAAAACAATCCAAACAAACAAACAAAAAAGAAACCTACACACAAGAAATATGAACACCTGGCTCCTTCTGTACCCAACAACAAAGGCGTGTGTTTCTCTTAAATTTTACATGTTCATATTTTTAAATATACAGTTCTTAAATGTTGTCTGTACAGAGCCAGCTATGCGCTATTAGGGGTGCATTCCATCTGTGCTTTAAAAGAAAGAAGAAAACAAAACCTGAAATTAACAAAAGAAAAAATAAATTCAAAGGGCTTAAAGTGTTTCTTACAATGCTGGTTTTTTGTCTCCAAACAATCCTCAAACCAGTGGGGCTCTAAGGCTGTATCCCAATTTAGGGTCTGCAGCCTTAAAGGCCACATTTTAAGGCCGATTACGTCACAGCGACGCGACGAAGGCTGTCACTAGTCGTGTCCACATTCATGGGCTGCATCCTCCTGTGGACCTGTCCTTCTCAGTCTATGTGGGCTGGCCTACCCGACCAGAAGTAAACGGCTGTGAAATTGGACAGTCTCGCCTTCAGATTTGCGTCAATGCGGTCTCTGTGGAGTTTAATAAACTCAGCTGTCTGCTCCTTCCCATCTAAAATATAACAGGACACTGGTGTAAATTCTCGACCATCTCACACTTCTGTTTAATTGGTTTTCCGTTTGACGTTTTTTCAGCTGTGTGAAAACCAAGGAGGAAAAAGGTTGTTTTTTTTAATCTAATCTAATAACTTTAATCTAATAACTTATATATTACGTTTAACCTGAGCAGCGAAAGACCGCGGTGATCTGAAAATGATGTGCCGGGAGTTTGCCGTTCTCGACGGCTTCAGTGACCCTCGAGCTCCCGGCTAGCGGTCAAGCTGGTGAATAGAATAGAATAAAATAGAATAATCCTTTAATTGTCCCACAAGGGGAAATTTGGTTGTAACAGCAGCCAAAAAGGCACACATACAAACAAACAGTACACAGGACACAGAACAGAAACATACACAATTTTTCTTACATATTTAAATTAAGGACAAGGGTTACTATAAACAGAGTACTGTACAGTTATTAAATTAAATTAACTACAGAAAAGAGGCAAACCCAGGTTGTAGTGCGAATCGGTTGATTAAATTATTGCAGTTACAGTGCAGATGTAAATATCTATGATTGTTGGGAGCAGTTCTGATTGTACAGTCTAACAGCTGCAGGGAGGGAGGACCTGCGGAAACGCTCCTTCATGTATCTAGATGCAGCAGTCTCTCACTGAAGGAGCTCTGCAGTTCAGCGATATTTCCATGCATGGGGTGGGAGACTCTGTACATCAGAGATGTTATTTTGGCCAGAGTCCTTCTGTCTCCCACCACCTGCACTGGGTCCAGGGTGCATCCCAGAACAGAGCTGGCCTTCCTGATGAGTTTATCCAACCTCTTCCTCTCAGCTGCCGATAAACTGTGGCTCCAAAACACTGTAAAAAAAAAAAAAGAGTCATAGGTCTTTACAAGCTAACAGATAACAGATAAGCTAACGGATAACAGACGTCTCTGAAAACATCAGAGCACCTTTGCAAATATGTGATAACTTGATAAAGCTTACAAAGCTACATTCTCGCCTGAAAATATGTTAAAAAGTTTATTTTGTGAACCAGAAAGAGTAATAAGAGTAATATAAAAAACTGAGGAGCGGTCGCCATTGTTGAAAACTGGAATTGGCTGAGATGCACTATGAATTCTGGGATATGGTGGGCCACGAAGGACACACTTGACCCATCCTTCAAATTCGGGGAAAAGGAGGATGCATTTGTAGACTGCATTTGGAGGAGTCTACGAATTTGGACAGTCTTTGTCGCGTCGCTGTAACGTAATAGGCCTACAAATGCGGCCTCAGGAGGATGCAGCCCATGAATTTGGACAGCCCCACATACAAGGCACCATCATTAATTCAAATTCATTTTAAGGCTAATTACGTCACAGCGACGCGACAAAGGCTGTCCCAATTCGAAGGCTGCTCGAAATGCGGCCCTCAAATGCATCCTTCATTTCCCTGAATTTTAAGGATGGGTATGTGTATCCTTCATGGCCCAACATATCCCAGACTTCATAGCATGGCGGTGGGTGTGGATAATTTTGCCGGAAAAAACGGCAGACGGCTGAAGCTTTCAAATATACTCCGCTCAATAGTCAACCTTAGTCTTACAGAGAATTTGATGTTTTTATGGATAATTAAAGTCAGTCATATATCCACAAACACAACAAGCTGAAAGTCAGTGATGCTGCTCGGTTTGCAGTCCTGAATATCACGGCACAAGCAGGATTCACTGCACTGTTAACTTTAGCTATGTTATATTGCTGCCTCTGTTCGGTGATGTCGAACCAAACAGACTTTAACGTGTCTTTGAACGAGCTGGCGGTTCACTCGTTAAGCTGAAAGAAAGATGCTTTAATCACAGGAGTCACACATGTGTCCACTGAATCATCTGGGAACTCTTCTTGTTTAGCACTTGTAATAACACAAACACTAAATCCTCCTTCTCTTGTGCTGTTTGTAGCAGTGTGTACACCTGAGACTGTCACCTGTCTGTCTGTCCTGCACTCTCTCTCTTTGTCTTTCTTTCTGATTGTGTAATAAAAGTATGAACATGTATTTATAAGTTACACTTGTGTTTGAATCCTGCAGCTTCTCACACATTTGATTTCCATGTGTGACAACTGCAGACAGACTGAGGGACCCACTGCTGCACATCATCTGTGAGGCTTTGCACCCCTGATGATCCATCAGGACAAACTCAGCAGTGTGTGAGGAAGCAGAGGAGGAAGAGCCAGCAGCAGCTGACAGATGGAGAGAATAGACAGACTGTTCCCTGTTTGTGAAGGACTGCTAGAAAAGTTTAAAATAACTAATTGTCTGTCCTGAATCAGTCTTATTAGGTAATGTTCAAATAATGTTATCATCCCAGTGTTTTCAGTGTGGGAGAAAGTACTCAGGGCCTTCAAGTTACACACTATGAAAGGCAGCAACAAGTTTAATATTCAGAAACATAAAGTATGTATCAGCAGCAGAATGGACCTAAAAATAAATGTTTGTTTCAGTTCTATGAAGCTTTGAGTATTTTGGATTAGTAGCACTGCTGTGTTTGTTGCATCACATTACTGTAATTGTTTATATGCTTTATATATTCTGAGGTAAGTTGATCTATAGTGTTACATCATATTCTATAAGGATATTATGTGTTTGTATACTTTCTGCCCAGTTAGACCCATTTAGCAGAAGTCAGCCTGTTTAAGGCTCTGATATCTATTCTGTGTGACTTAAAGCAGTTATGACATGGTCTGATTTTCTCACCCAATAAAGGAATATTTAATATATCAGTCTACTCTTCATTCTATCACAAACAGTTATCACAGCTCGTACATTTTCTTTTTACACATTAATGTAAGCATTGAGCCAACATGTTAAAAGAACAATATTTGTCTCTTATATATAATACATGTGTGTGTATATATAAACTGTGAGAGATACTTGTCTTTGAGTGAAGATTTAAGGTGATAGGAAATATAAATAACTGCAACTTGAATCTTTACTGAAGCTGTAATAACTAATATTGATTAATATAATACTAACTTTAATATTGGCCATATTATATTTACATTACCAAAGTGAGATGACTTTAGTCTCATGAACAACATTAGCTAATTGTTATTTACTAACTAATCCTAAAATGACTGTTCAGTACAACCATGAAGCCCAACAATCATGTTTTACAGTCCTGTGGTCTCAGCCTCAGATACTTATCAAATCACGCAAAGCTCATGTTGACACAAACAAACAAATGAACAAAAGATTTTCTCCTTCATTTCTGTCAAACAAAGCTGTTTGAAACGTTTCCAGCAGTTCGTATCATGGTTGCTGGGCAACCTGGGCAGCGCGACAGAGGCTGGACCGTCCCATTTCACAGGCCTCGCACTTCTGGCCTTAGCGGTCTTTGAGTACGCGGCCCTTGTGGACCGTTAAGGCTGCGTACTTTAAGGCTGCAGAGTGCAGACCCTGAATTGGGATACAGCCACTGTCAAACCTAAAATGAGGATGTGGGCACACCTGAGTGAAATAAGTGGAAGCTGAATGAAGCTCCACCCCCTCATGTCACTCATCTGAGAGAAACGAGGAGTCAGGCTGTTCCACTTCTTTATTAAAGACAGATGCACAGAGTGTGCAACAAGTCAATCTAGAGCATTTGCATTAAATTATTAGCAGCAAATGACTGTGTAGTGGCAATTCCTTTACTTTTGAAAAATCAAACGTCCCACAACTTAAAGTCCACAAGCCACTGCTGCACTGAGGTAATATTTCGTACGCAGGCAAAAGAAGTCCATTGTCCAAACATTTTAGTTGAAAGTTTTGGTTTTGGTTTATTTATCCATCTTGGCAAGCAATAACAAGATCCTTCCTGCTGCTTCTCCTGCTCTGGTAAAAAAAACCATAGGCCCACCCCAATGCATGCTGGTCCTATACCAGTCTCTTTATTCATAGAAACAAAATGGCCCTACAGCTCTTACTAACTAATTTAACAAAATAACAACAAACAAACAAATCATTTAAAACAAAATATTAACCGACAAATAAACCCCAAAATATAAGTAAACTAACAACAAACTAACTAATTTCAAAAATAAGAACAAAAATAAAAATAAAGAACAAATAGCTCCAACACTCCGGCCCCTAATTGTGCATACAATCACAATTACTTTAAAGTCCCAAAAGGAGGAGCTATTCCCTTAAACAAATCCTTAATTTTCATTGAGGATTTTCTTCACGATGAGGCTTCCAGTAGCAAAATAAGTTTTGTCACTGGCCTTTCCAAAACACTGGTCCTTGTTTGTAGTCTCACAGAACGCACCAAGCCTTTTGCATCCTGGTTTACATTTAAGACTTTCGCCATCATCCATGATCCTCTTGGAGCTGTAGTGTCTGCAATTAAAACAACATCTCCAGGTATAAGACATCTTTTAGTCCTCATCCATTTTTATCTTTCTTGCATCAGAGGTAGGTACTCAGAAAGCCATCTCTTCCAAAACAACTCTGCCATGTACTGTACCTGTTTCCACCTTTTCCTGACATGCAAATCACTTGGATGAAACAGTCCTGGTGGAAAAACTGGTTTATTTTTCAGCAACAACAAGTGATTGGGTGTCAGTGCTTCAAGATCATTTGAGTCATCTGAAACTTTAGTAATGGGTCTGTCGTTCATTATAGCTTCAACCTCACAGAAAACTGTTTGGAGTCCTTCATCATCCAGAACTTGCTCCTTAAGAACTGAGGCCAAAATATTCTTTATTGAACGAATGAGACGCTCCCACACACCACCTTGGTGAGAAGCTGCTGGGATGTTGAAGTTCCATTTCATGCCATCCTGAACAAAAGCCTTTTGAATTTTGGCATGGTCCAGCTTAGTCAAACTTTCTTTCAACTCTCGATTCGCCCCAACAAAATTTGTAGCATTATCAGATCTGATGGTCGAAACTGGGCCTCGTCTACAGATGAACCTCCTCACAGCATTTATACAAGAGTCTGTATCAAGTGTACATGCAATCTCCAGATGTACTGCACGACTGGTGAAACAAGTAAAAAGAACTCCATACCTTTTAAGGAGACTTCGTCCTCTTTTAACACTTATAGGACCAAAATAGTCCACTCCAACCTTTGTGAATGGAGCTATGTCTGGCAGGACTCTCTCTTCAGGCAGATCCGCCATCTTTTGTTCAACAAACTTTCCTCTGTTGCGTCTACACGTGATACAACGAGAGATGATTTTCCTGGCAGCAGAATTTGCATTTAGTATCCAGTAATTTTGTCTTAGTTTTGACAGCATGTGTGCTCTTCCTGCATGTCCCAACCTTTGATGGATATGGCGTAAAATAAGTGTTGACACATGCATATCTTTTGTCAAAATTACAGGATGCTTTAATTCCATAGGCATGGCTGCTTTATTCAATCGGCCACCCACTCTGAGGATTCCTGCATCCAACACTGGATCAAGTTTGTAGAGACAATTTCCCTTAGAAACTCCTTTAAGGCCATTGCGGATTAAAGCCATTTCAGTCGTAAATTTCTGTTGTTGTGCATATTGAAGAATAGCTTGTTCTGCCTTTACCAAGTCTTCTGGAGTCAGATTTCCTTTCTTCAAAGTGGTCTTAAATCTTTCCATTCTTATCTCCATTTCTTTCTGACCTTCCGGATCATTCTTATTCAAACCTGCAGCAAGCAACTCTTTCCTTTTCTGTGCCAACAACACCAAGACCTCTTTCATCTTTAAAAGCCAGGCTACAGAGATTTTAAGTTTTGCCCAAGACGAGAAGTAGAGGAAAAAATAGCTGGTAGGATTTTGTAATTCCCTCACAATGGCATTCATTGTCAGGTCCCTTTTGACCTCTGGGTCATCTGCAGAAATTACACTGTACTCCACATCCAGTTTAGGCCATTCCTTTTCTGACTTATAGAGAAATTCTGGCCCTTTTATCCATCTCCTACATTTGAGGAAATCCCCAGCTCTCATGCCTCTGGATGCGTCATCAGAAGGATTCTCCTTAGAAGAAACGTATCTCCACTGATTCACATCTGTTGCTTCTCGAATGACAGCAATTCTATTTGCAACAAAAGTATTGAATCTTCTGGTTTCATTGGAGATGTATTTCAGTACTGTTGTACTATCAGTCCAAAAAACTGATTTTTCCAACCTGACCTGCAGCTCCTTTTGCAGAAGTCTGTCCACCCGAACTGCAAGAACTGCAGCCGTCAATTCCAACCTGGGAATTGTAGTTTGCTTGAGAGGAGCAACTCTAGCCTTTCCCAGGATAAAAGCAACATGCGTGACGTTATTCTTTTCCAACTTTAAATATGACACCGTTCCATACCCATCTTGACTTGCATCAGAAAAATGATGAAGTTGTGCCCCATCTGGTTTTCCAAAGCAATTTGGTTTAATGCAACGTTCCACTTTGAACTTTGAAATCAGCTGGAGATCCTCCAGCCAATCACGCCACTGCTGGGAAAGAGAGTGGGGAATAACTTCATCCCACTTCAAATTTTGTCGGCAAAGCTCTTGTAGCAACAGTTTAGCTGGCATACTGAAGGGAGACAAGATTCCCAAAGGATCATACAGTGAGCTGACCACAGACAAAATTCCCCTTCTGGTTGTTGGACGGTCCTGCAGGGAGGTTCTGAACTGGAACTTGTCTGTTGCTATGCACCACTGTAAACCCAGTGCTCTCTCAACTGGAAGTTGATCTGTGTCCATGTCAGAGTATTTTTGCTTTCTAAGATTTTATTATTCATATAATAATCAGCTAAGAGTGTTTATATTTCTGTTCTGTACTCAACCAGCTGCATATTTTAATTGCTGGCTCCCTACTTTATAACGGAAACTGCTTGCCTTCACATTATCAGTCTTTGCCTTCACATTGTCACTGTTTGCCTTCACACTAGCAGGAAACCGCCACCCACGAGTAAGAAACAACCTTGTAGAGAACACGAAGTTTTTTGATAAACCACACCTGTTTTCTTGACAAAGATAAGGATGATATTTCCTTTTTTGTATGCTTCATGATGTGTATAAATAAAGCCAGACTGCACCAAGGAGGTGTGTGAGTCTCTCCCTGAGTCTCTCACCCGTGCACGTTTAAAACTGCTCTAAGTGTCTGAGTGATATTTCATTGCATCTGAGTACTTTGATAATAGAATATCTTTTACAGTCCAAATCCAGATCCTTAATTTCCTTTGCTCTTCTTTCCTCTGGGATTGACATGAGCACTGTGCGACTGTTGCTGATCCATTTTGAAAGCTTAAATCCTCCTTTAGCACAGATATCTGTCAGTCTATTCACCATGTGCTCTGCCTCCTCTTCTGAAGCAACAGATTTCAAACAATCATCCACATAAAAGTTTCTTTTGACTGTATCAACCACTTCAGCTGGAAACTGTTGTGCATTATCATCTGCAGTTCTCTGTAGAGCATAATTTGCACAGCTTGGCGAAGATACAGCTCCAAACAAATGCACTTTCATCCTGCATTCCTGTGCAGACCTTGAAGTGTCACCTTGTTGCCACCACAGGAAACGGAGAAAGTTGACATGTTTTTCTGAGACGTGCACTTGGTGAAACATGGAATCAATGTCCGCCATTAATGCAACAGGCTCTTGTCTAAATCTGATCAGAACCCCAACCAGCGAGTTTGTGAGATCAGCTCCCTGTAGAAGCTGACTGTTCAATGATGCTCCTTTATAAGTTGTTCCACAGTCAAATACAACTCTTAATTTGCCCTTTGTGGGATGATACACTCCATGATGAGGGATGTACCACACCTTTCCATCATCTTTGTGCAACTCATCTACAGGCACAAACTCGGCATATCCTTGTTCAAGCATGTTGTTTACACATTCAGTGTATTCATCCTTATAATGAGTATCCCTTTCGAATCTCCGTCTGAGACTCTGGAGACGCTGCTCCGCAACACAGAGGTTATTTGGCAAACTGGAACCTTCTCTCCTGAAAGGCAAATCAATGTGATAATGATTTCCAATAAGCTTTATTGAACTACTAACAATATCCATAAAACACAGATCCTCTCTAGACATTTCAGTCTGCTCCTCTGATGATCTTTCATTAAAATCATGATTGTATTGTTTAATCAACATTTCTTCAAGACGCTCAACAGAAATCCTATTGGCTGTTACAGCAGTGCAGTTGGTTTTATTTCCACTGTTACTTCCAGTGCGCAGGGGACCATTTATGACCCAGCCAACTTTTGTTTTTACAGCATAAGGTCCACCCCCTACACTGTTTATCACCTTCCATGGCTCTAAAACATTGGAAGCATCAGTGCCTATCAGTAGCTCCACCTCTGCATTAACGTTGTGAAGTTTAACAGGTTTAAGATGAGGCCACTGATCGATGTCGCTTTGCTGGGGAATATTAACTGTAGAAACTGGCATAGTCTTTTGAGTCAAAACATCTGGCAATGGCATGAAATCATTTGCTTCCAAACCAGACACTTCCAAACCAGACAGAACTTGTGTACTAACAATCCTATCTTGACTCATTGTTCTCAAAAAGATATTGGTCTTTTTACCTTTTACATTCAGTCTTTTTGCCAGAGTTTCTGTACAGAATGTACCTGAACTTCCAGGATCCAAAAACGCATAGGTTTGCACAATTTTATTGCTCTTTTGGCTCTTAACTTGAACTGGAACTATAGAAAAAAATTGCATCAACTTCATGACCAGCCCCAATATACCCACATGTCTGAGTGGTTGCAGTTGAAAAGTTGACATTAGAGTTTGTCCTCTGTTGAGTTTGTTCCGAAGACGCCCCTGGATCCTTTCGCTCTATATGAAGAACCCCTGGGTGTCTTTGGTGACACACGTCGCAATCCAAACGACTCCTACAGTCTTTGCTTGTGTGACCAACTTTTAAACAACCAAAACAAATTCCCCTTTCCTTGATAAAAGTCAACTTATCCTGATGCGTTTTAGCTTTAAACTGCTTACAATTCTCTAGTAAATGATTGCTGTGTGAACAAAACAAACAACTATGCAGAACGGCGGAAGTTGTTCTGCTTCCAGTTGATTGAGCTTTGATTCCTGGCACTGTACTGACATTAGTGGCAAAACTACTTCCCTTTTTTCTTTGCTTGGTAGAACTTGAAGCTTTAAAGCTGCTTCCAGATTGTGAGTCTTGGATGTTGCCAAACACTGGATCCGATGCTACTTTTACCTGTTTTATTATAAAGGCAACCAGATCAGTGAATACTGCTCGGTAACCATTTTGTTCCTGCAGTTCATAGGCAACAACTCTCCATTTTCCCCTCAATTTGTATGGAAGCTTCATAACAACCATTCTCATATTTGAGGGTAAATCCAACTCCTTCATATAAACAACTTGCTGTGTTAGATTCGAACATCCTTGAAGAAAAAGAGAGAATGACTGTAGACCTTTCACATCCTCACTTTTAATAGGTACCCAACTCACAATCCTCTCCATATATGCAGAGGCAATTTTATTTTCGTTCCCAAAATGTTCTTCAAGAAGATCTTTGGCTGTGGAATAGCCCTGCTCAGGAGGTAAGTGCTGACAACTATGCACCAAATCCCTAGGCTGCCCCCTAGTGAACTGCTCTAAAAAATGCAAACAGTCGCTCCAGTTATCAGTTTTAGCTTCCACTCTATTTTCAAAGGCATTCATAAATGATCTGTACTGTAAAGGGTCTCCATCAAACACAGGGATGTTTCTGGCGGGGAGGACAGAAGATAAGTTTTGTTTTACAAGCAAAGTAGTGATGTCATTTTGTTTTTGCATAATATTTACAATCTCCTTCGTGCAATTCCCAGTCAAAGTAGGAGACTGAGGCTGTGTTTGCTGCGTCACTTGAGCTGAATCATCAACCTGATGTTGGGTTTGACTTTGTCTAGGTACGATTACTTGTGATTCAGATGCAGAATTTATACCAGAGTAATCTCTTGATGTTGGAACAAATGTATCGGCACAAGGATTTAAACTAGGCGCTTCTTGTACGTGCCCTCTTTCAAAAGAGTTCATTCCATCAGAATGCTCAGAACTACAAGCTGAATTTATTTTTAAGACACGAAGCTTTGCATTAGTAGCTGCCAGCTCTGTTTCCAAGGATAATGTCTCCTTTTCTTTTCTCAGTTTTTCCTCTTGCGCTTCGATAGAATGTTTTTTCTTTAATGCAGCGAGTCGCTCCATGAGCGCTGCCTTGTCAGCCTCAGCTTTAATGCATGCGGAAGATGTTGATGAAATTCGACTTTGCTGTGACAAGGTTTTTGAAGGTGGTTTTACACTTGAGATATTAGAGACACTGTCTTCAGGTTTTATTTCATCCAAACTTTCAACAGCTTTATCATTACGAACAGTATTGCTTTGTTCAGCATACGGCTCACCCGCCTCCTGCAACCAAACCTTTACTTTGTCCATAAAAACAGAGAATGCTGTCACCTTCGACTGAAAATGTGCATTTTGCCTTTTCACTTCATCTTCTGGCAGTGGCAAACTTAAAAAGGATTCTTGCAAAGCGTTTGCATCTTGATAGCATTTAATAAACTTCCAAAATTCAGAAGACACTTCCTTAACGTTCTCATATGAGGTCATTAAAGCGGAAATTTTCCCCATGTACTTAGATGCTTGCTTACACATTGAACTGCGCTTTTCTTGGCATGTCTTTATATACAAATCCAAACCTTTTGGCCTAAATTTAACGCTTCTTTTCTCTGCTTGCATCTCAGTGTCATCCTCTCGTTTACTCTTAATATCCGACATTTTTATTGTCCTCTTGGATTATTTCAAACTTTATAAAGATGCACAGCACACTGAGAATCCATAGCCTAAAGTACAAACATGACATCCATTTACCTGCCTTTTGCAGCGGACAAACATTTCCACAGAGGGCGTTGGCATGTTTCAATTAGCGATCCAATTTTGCACCAATTTAGTACGTCAAAACTCAGTTCATCAGTCGTTGTAGTGAAATTATGTCTTTAAACTCCAATAGCTTCACCGTTTTCCTTTACGGCTTAAACAATATTATCACTCACCAGCTTTGACGAACGAGTGACATGTTGATCCAGGCCTCAACGTCAAATCCGTCTGGATTACTCACCAGACGATCCAATAACATTTATTCGAGTTCGACGGTGATCCTTGAAATCCTTATATCCATTAATGAAGGATAATTCCTTTGTCCACGGGAAGGTTTTTTACGTTATGTAGTGGCAATTCCTTTACTTTTGAAAAATCAAACGTCCCACAACTTAAAGTCCACAAGCCACTGCTGCATTGAGGTAATATTTCGTACGCAGGCAAAAGAAGTCCATTGTCCAAACATTTTAGTTGAGAGTTTTGGTTTATTTATCCATCTTGGCAAGCAATAACAAGATCCTTCCTGCTGCTTCTCCTGCTCTGGTAAAAAACCACAGGCCCACCCCAATGCATGCTGGTCCTATACCAGTCTCTTTATTCATAGAAACAAAATGGCCCTACAGCTCTTACTAACTAATTTAACAAAATAACAACAAACAAAACAAATCATTTAACCCTTGTGTGGTGTTCATATCTTTATTACTCAGCCAGTGTTCATGGGTCTGGTGGACCCGCTAGAGTTTTGGCTTTCCAAATTAACACTATCAAACAATTTTATGTTAAATTACTCAACAGATGTTTACTTCATCCCAATTACAAGCCATATGAACAGCAAACATGGTTAATTTTTTCCCTTTACCTTTGTTAGATCACATTTATGAATTAATGTGCTTCTCTTTTTTCTTTCTTTCTTTTTTTTATAAAATGTTATAAAAAGCCCCTCTCTCTTCCAAAATCAATTGGATGGCCCTCGCCATCTTTTGCCATCTTGTTCAGTTGTGATAAAGAACCACACTGGCAAAGTCTTATTTATAATATTTATGCCCCTAATTTGCCAGTGTGGGACAGGGTATGAGAGAATAAAATTTGGATCCCTCAAGAAAGAGGGTAAAATGTGTGAGGTGTAAGAGCAGACGGTGTTGATAGTTGAATTTTCAACAATGTTGCAACTTTGTGCGGGAGCAGGAGGGGAAGAAAACACTATCAGCAGCACCAGAAAGGAGGAAGACAGAGTGTGGGAACACAGGACCTGCACTTTCAACACTTTTATTAGACCTGGGTCCAGTGGACCCGAACACCTTGTATGTAATGTAAATGTGTGGGGGGAGGTACAGTATGAGGCCATTGAAAATTAGTTCGGATTTATGTTCTTCACAGAAAATAAGCCAAAGCCAATGAATTTCAGGTTGAAAAAATAATTAATTGTTTAATTTTTCTTTTGAAAAAAACTGAAAACGGGTCTCACAGACCCGAACACCATACAAGGGTTAAAACAAAATATTAACCGACAAATAAACCCCAAAATATAAGTAAACTAACAACAAACTTTAACTAATTTCAAAAAAAATAAATAAAGAACAAATAGCTCCAACAATAACAAAAATGTAATGAGTCATAAATCATGTAATACGTAAATCCTTAAGAGCTGACGACAAATCTGTAAAGAAATTCCATTTTGACTTTCATTCTATCGACAATTACTATTGATTGATTTTCATTACAAAAAAGATTTAATAGGTTCCTTTAAATAATAATAATAATAATAATAATAATAATAATAATAATAATAATAATAATAATAATAATAATAAAGAAGGAAAGAAGTCAAAAGTTATCTCGATGAATTATCAGATGAGTGCGTCATAAACTTTAACTCACCAAACTAGCAGCATAAATTATGAAACCAGATAAGGTTTTATCAAACTTAATTTAAATCTCTTCTTTCAGCCAATTGGAAACTGTCAATCACATGCTAGCTTTCTAAATTGCCACTCAGCCACCAAAACAAAAATGTTGTAAAAGGGCAGGGAGATGCAGAACTCAAGAGAAAAACTTTATCGCTCTGTTTCTTTTGAAGCTGATATAAAATTGTATCAAAAACTCACACAGACGCAAAAGATTTGGACGTTTTTGGAATTCTAGCAAGTGTGAAATGACTTGCTATTGTTGGGATTTCTGGTTTATATATTGGGGATTTTACCTTGCAATATAAGTCCTTTCATACAACACAATAAAACACAACAGAAATCAGAAGGTTTTTGTGATTTGGATTTTTATTTATTTATTCATTTTTTCTCTTCTTTTTTGGTCAGGTTAGTACGGTGGCCCTCAGAGGCCAAACGGACTGCAACTTTAGAAAACACCAGCGATAAGAAAAATGCTGTTTTGTTTTTCCTATTTCCGTTGTGTTTTGTGTGCTTTTGCAGCATTTTTCTTACTGCTGGTGTCCGTTTGGCCTCTCAGGGCCACCGTAGGGTTAGAGATTTTGATTAATTTCATTGAAGTATACTTTAGTTTTATTGTTTTACTTTGATGCTATAATAGATGTTTAGAAAATTCAGTTATATTTAAGATTATATAGCATCATGGCAAAACAACAGTCTCCTCAAGCTGCTTTATACTGTAAGGTGAAAACACTACAGAAAAAGCCAGAAAACCCCAACAATCCAAAGATCCCCTTTGAGCAAGCACTGGGCGACAGTGGGGAGGAAAAACTCCCTTTAGGAAGAAACCTCCAGCAGAACCAGGCTCAAGAAGGGGCGGCCATCTGCTGCGACCGGTTGGGGGTGATGGAAAGAGAATAGAGGGAGACAAGATGAAGTATACTTCTAATGGCCTATTCCAATTGGTGGTAATACATCATAAGAATTGAGGAAAGGTGGTGTTGATGGAGACTCTGGGGAAGGCCTTCGTCTGCCAGGGTGTTTTGGAGCCACTTGAATAAATTTAGTTTGCACTGGAGGTGGACGAGGTTTAATCTGTGGAAAGATCTGAGACGGAGTCGGAGTCTCCCCATAACATCTCCCCATCACGCCTCTATGGACCAACGGTGCGAGCTTTTGTCCTTTCTGTTTTTCTAATTTAAGCTGGAGTTGAACGTCTTTCACTCTAGATTTTAGATGACCTATCTCTTTTTCTTCATTGCCAGCTTTTCTGATCATCTGGTTCACTGGTCCAATGAGCTCCTGTTTTTGTTTGAATAAAGCGTATTCGGAAGACTTTACCATATCATTGTACTGCTTTTTAAATGATTCCAGCTCCCGTGTTTTATCTAGTAAAGCTGCATCTAGATCCTTGCATCTGGTACGTAGACAGTTCAGCTGTTTTTCAAGAAACAGCTGAACTGTTCCAACAAAGGGGATGCCTTCCACACCGTCTACGTATTTCTTTTTCAAGTTGTGGAATATATCCCTAAATTCCACCTTTTCTTTTTCTCTGAAGTGACCTGCATGTGGAAATGCCTTTTCAAAGGACAAAACGCACTGGTACAATTCCTCTTGGAAGTGGCGCTTTTTCTTTTCCAGGCAATTCGTTTTTTGTGTGAATATTTCTGTTTGCTTTTTTGTGGCGCGCAGTTGCTCTTCCAGTGAGATCTTTTCAGCCAGTGCCTGATTGTGTGCCGTTTTTACTTTATACCTGTCCACTGCTGTCTTTCTGTGGTTTTCCTGCTCTGTGCTTAGGGCCTTTTTTAGGTCTTCATTTTTCTTTTTCAAAGAATCAACTTCATCTTCGACCATAGCCTTCATTTTCTTTTCAAAGGCCAGAGCCCTAATATTTCTCTGACATTTCTGTTTGATCTCCATATTCTGGGCCTTTTGGTTGTCTATTACTTTGCCCATTTGATCTTTCTCATCTGTTAATTCTTTCACGGTTTTATCCATCAATTCATTTTGGTCCTGTAACTTTGTATTACGTGTCAGAAGACCCTCAATCCAACACTGCGAGGATTGATGTTGTTCCTCGCGTTCTTTAACCGCATTGACGGCCACACCTCTACTATTTTTTACTGTTCTCTCAAGCTTTTCTATTTTGGAATCATACATTTCCATGACCTCTTCTAACTTTCTGTCTGCAGCATTGGCTTTGTCTTCGAGTTTTTTTTAGTATTTTCCTCGTAAAATTGCTGCATCTTATTTTTTTCCTCTTTGTGGCGTTTCAATAATAATTCAACAACTTGGCTGTTGTGAAATTCCTGACGTACCACCTTTTCTTTTGCTGTTTCCAGCAGTCCTTGCAGGACTTCGACTTCGTCCTCATCATCTGTGATTAGGTATTGAAACAGCTGTTTACTCCCCAGATGTTTGTGTCCTCAAAGAAATTCCATTTAGATTTATGTGAATGTATTGTGCAGGTACTTTCTCTGCTTCGCCCTCATTGCTTGCTTTATCTGAGAACATAATCTGCCTTCTTTTAGCTTGGGGTAGGCCTCACTTTATGTTTTAAATTAAAATGCTTGAAGACAAAGTGAACTCTGGACAAGCGTGCGGCCTACCTGAAGCCCAGGTGGGCTTGTTGATAATCACATTTTCACACTCATCTCGGGGCACATCCGTGGTGTTCTGGTGCCAGCCTGTCCCCTCTGTTTTTGTGGGGGTTTTCCCCACATACGAAAATGGCCGCTTCTGCCTGGAGGGAGTTTTTTATTTTTGCTTTGCAGCTGCACAGGATCTGTATAGAAGTTTTAAACACTTCTACTTTAGGCAAATTTATAATATTTTAGACGACAGCACTGTTACGAGTTCAAAAATTGGGGATGGAGACAAGAGGAAAAACCACAATAACAACACTGGTCCGGCCGGGTTAAGTCAAACGATGATTTTAATGATCACACGCGTGGGAGATGGACACTGTATGCAGACAGCCTCAGATCTCAAAATGGTGGAGCATTGATCAAACTCTTATAGCCTCTGGTGCCCCCACCTTATCATAAAAGCCTAAACATTCACATGCTTTCTCTCACACGGCGCCTAAGCTACGACCTTGGCTCCCTGTTTATCTGCTCCTGCTGAGATGGGGCAGAAAACTCCAGCATGTTCCGTTCTCTTCTAATCAGACAAATAAGGCGATGACTTTTCTGCAAACAGTATTTCTTATAACTCAGCAGTATAATGCATCATGAAACAATATCATCCATTCACAATAAATCAGCAGTGTAATGCAAATCAGTTTAACAAATGCAATAGTTATCACCCTCTCCTAATTCAGGAGAATAATGCAAATTAAAGCTACATAATAATTCACAATCTTTAATTAGGGGTCTAACATGGCATAAAATAATATTATAAACCTCACAGAACATAAAACACTGTTTGCTTGCGTGCGTGTGTTTGTGTGTAAAAAGTGAGATGTTCAGAGGTCTTGCTTCATGGTATCGAACAGCCCACACAAAACAGGTTCTTTATGATTTAATTTAAGTGCTGATGTAAACCACAATGTTCAGCAAACATCTATCAGGTCATTGGACTGTATTTTTTTAAAGCTTAAGTATGCGCACATGGGATATATTAAAAACTGACAAGCCGTTTGAACACATGATGTGAAATCACTTAATCAACCTGCTGGATTTGCCAAAAGTTAAAATATTTATACTACTTTGGCACATTGCTCTTAACTTATTAAGGTGGCTATTAGTGAGGGTCATGATAATCAATTCAATTGAGCAGAAGTGACATTCTTACTTCGATTCGTCCAAATTCATGTGAGTTCCAGTCTGTTCAGCCTGTTTCTGTGTAGCACCAAGCAGTAGACCTAAACCTGGATGTGCTTCTGGGTTCTGCCTCTAATGAAAACGGATGAGTGTAAAATGCAACCATTGTTTGTAGTTTGCTGCCACCTACTGAGTGAAAAAAGAACTGAAGTTGTAAAAAGTCAGTATTCCTAATGATAGGCTTCGTTTTGTTTCAGTTTCAGTTCACTATACAGCTCATCAAACTGTTTTCCCTTTACGTTTTGATATAATAGCTTTTTAGTACTACTGAGACACATACTGCCTTTTTCTTCCGTTAGAGTAATATTTTCTTGAGCTGTGTAACTGGATTTGTTCAAACATAGAGGTAGTTTGGATTCACTGACACAGGAGCCATACGCCCTTTCTGCAGTTTCTATGCTTCCTTAGCTCGTTTATGTCGCCATTGTTAATCCTGTCCTGTGCAAAGAAAAGCCCAAGCTACACTTGTCTGACTGACAGAAGGTTCAAGAGAAGGACATTTGCTCTCAACTCTTTCCCTGTTGAAATGTTATTCCAAGCAAGTGAGTTTCCTACAGGGTATGGAGGGTTAGTATGTGTTAATGATTTCAGTGTCATGCAGGGGAAAGTAGCATTCAGTGGAAGCTTCTCGGTGATTGTTTTAAATCCAAATATGACCCTTATTTGTGGCGCATGTTAGCATACAGTCAGCTCAGGAGTTAGTATCAGTCATGTGGTTGTCACGAGGTTGCGCACAGCATCACCGGCAAGAGGGCTTGGTTTGAGAGGTTTTTGGCATCTGTGATGTGATTTACAACCATCCACCCATGTACAGTAAGAAGCTGCACTCACAACCGTGGGCATCAGCAAGTTGGTGAAATTTAAACAAAACAGCATTACAGGATGAATACATAACGCAAGTAATAACTTTATAATCAGTCAGTGAATGAAGGAGCTCAAGAGTGCAAATATAGTTGCAATAAAGTGACAAATATGCCCTTTTATGTCAAACAAAGACCGAAATAAGTGGCATCAGTGTGAGGATGAAAATGAGCGATCCAACCTCACACTGCAGATATCAGGGCAACGCACAGTGGGGGGGCGGGGGGTTGCAGTCTGTGCGCACAAGAGGGCTAACAACGCTGTGAGTGACAGAATCCACCCAAACTGAGGAACAGCTTCTTCCCCAGAGCTGAAGCCTGCACTGTTTGCACTATAATATAATATAATATGTTGCTATTTAATGTTTTTTGTTCGTGTTGCAGCTGCTCTGTGAGCCAAGCTTTCGTTGTCTAAATTCAATGGAAATATATCTCTGCACCACACGATGGCGATAGATTCTCACAGTCTGTGCTCTGCTTCCGCCACCAGTCATCTTTAAATCTTTTTTTTTTTTTATTTAATGAAACCTTTAACTCGCAGCATTACTTTAAAAAAATCATATTTAAATATAAAAAAAATACATGAACGACAGTAGTAGAAAATTGATAAAATAACACCAAATAAATATATTTACAAATGATAGCAACATCAATGGAATAAAAGCATGAACACCAGCAGAAGGAGAAAGAGGCCTGTATCTACATTATTACTCTGGCAGCTCTCAGGCTCCATACAGACAGGACACGTTGCAGCGTAATTGCAGACAGGTGCGTGGGCCTGAGCTCCGCCCAGGCAGAATGACGAGTGGAAGAAAGCAGCAACACAATAAACATATGTAGCCTTGCGGAGCCGGCCGGGCAGACATCGAGACCGTGACAGAGTGCAAAACTTTTATACTTGACAACTGTTAAGAGTTCAAATATTGAGGAAGGAGAGTAAAAACAACCATGGTCCAGAAGAGCTTGGTCAAACAATTGATTTTAATGAACACACGCGTGGGGGGAGTAGTCGGAGTTTCCTGTCACTCTGACTTTGCACAGAGTGTACTCAGAATCAACAGAATCAGCACATACACACTTAAGATTATAACAAGCATTCAATCAAAAGCATTTATTATAGATTCAACTCAACAGTTTAAATTGGTTATAACTGCACCTGTAACAAAGGCTAATTGGGTGCCAATATGTTTAAACATCTGAATGCAATATCAGTGCTGTAGATTATATTATTAATGCAATGGTAATGATGATGATTATTAACAATAGCAGCAAAATAATTTCCCTGATCTCCACACTCCCTCTTTTGACCCACTTTCCCTAAAAAGAGGGTCACTACACTTTACTTGTTTCATTTCTCTGACATCCATCCTCTGGCTCAGCAAATCAGACAACCTCATGTCATCTAGGTGGTCCAATAATAAAATGCCAGCTCCCACTTGAGAACACTCCATGCGTAAGATTAGGTTTTTTCTGCGTCCCTCTCGTGGTCCATCAGGCCTCGGGCCTCCAGGATCCTCACCCCCCTGTGGTCGCCGAGATCTTCTGCAAAGGAAACAAAACAGCTTTTCCTGCGCCTCCCTAACTTATGTTTGGGACTCTTTAATCAAAAGCATGATCCTAATTATGTTCTTGACTTGTATATATACACACACACACACACACACACACACACACACACACACACACATATACTCTTCAACGTTACTCATCATTTTAAGCGCTGCTTTCACGTCCCTGCATGTTTCCTATTGCTCGCCTTATCTGATCATCAACATCCTGTACACAAAACTGTCGCTGCTGCAAGTGCCTTAACTCTGATCTAAAGTCACCTTTCACAAGAAAATCATTATAAGCGCCTATTCTACTAAAAGATCCAAGAGAGAACAACCGTTTTAATCAATTAAGTTTAAGCATATAAGCAATTACTCATGCATACATTTTATCATAGCTAAACGCTGCCTAAAAACAACTCCTGTGTGTTAACACCAACTTCATTTTAACACTCACATTTCCTATGTTATAACCCGTTTTTGGTATAGCCTTTTTATTTCATTTTGCTCCTTTTAATGTAACAATACCTTCTAATTCTAGTTTATCAGACTTAACCAAAATAAATGCTTTCCTTCCTTTGGTCCTTCTTTAAAGCAAGAAACTCTTATCCAGTTCCTCTTTTCTGTCACTTGTTACAGGGCCAGCTCAAGTTCAGTTACAAGCTAAATGAATTTCAGGCCTCTGGCCTGACAGGTTTATGGATTCTATGTGTTTGTAAGCATGTGCGGCCTTCTATGCTCCAGTCACTTAGCACAATAGATTGCCTGGACATTCGCGCCAAACAAAGCTTTTGACCTTCATTTTAATAGACTGAGCCACAACTCCTTAATAAGCATCAAAATGCAATGTATATAAAATCATTTCTACGTATAAGCTCTCCCCTCTATCCTAAAAATAAATCTGTAATAACATTATAACCACTTCTTCTAGAAATCAAAAAGAACTCAGACATTTTCTACTCCTACAACTTTCACTAGTTTTCCCCAAAGCATATCTTTTTGTCAAAGTGTCCCACAATTTCCCTCTAAGATTTGTATACAGCTTTAAAAACACCGGCATTGTATCTTCTAAACAGGATTCAGTTCACTTTAATCCTTTAACCTTAACATAAAAATAACAATTTCTGCTTCAGTTTTACCATATCTAAATGATCAAAAACCCCAAAAGTTATAAAATAATCCTAAAACCCATTTCAAATTAAACCTTAAATTCCCCCTTTTTTGACACATCTCATGTGTCAAACTAAAAATGCTCCACCCAAGCTTAGGAAATTAAAAGAAAAATACAGTTAGTCATATCATCCCTCAAAACACCTCAGCAATCCTCCTCTCAGGTATATTTGCTCCGACCCTGCAAACCTGTCTTTAAGGAATGAAATCCATTTAATCATCATGTCACATCTTTTCGAACTCCCAGCTCTATCCACAGCCTGCATCCTTGGAACTTCCTAAAAACAAAACCTGAACTTCACATTCCATACTCAGTTTTCCCCCTTATGATCCAATCTGTGTTATAAAAATAAACTTAGAACAGTTATCAGTCATGTGTTTCTTCAGTTAATGGTAACATGAGTTATATCAAAAAAATGTTTCCCCTTTAGCATTCTCCCAACAATATACTATAATACCATAATCTAACCCCAGTCAATAAAACAGAAATTTTCTCAAAGCAAACATCAGCAACCCAAAATCAACATCGCCAGAATTAAGCCTTCCACTCCTCCTGCTTATGGCAAAAGCAAAGCAAAGCATACCCTTTCTCTTGCTGGCATGGCAAGTGGTTTGTCCACATTTATTCATCCCCACCGTCATCCAGTCACACACATCCACACCATGTATTCACACCAGGTATTGCTAATAGTGGAGCCTCCCGCGCAAGTAATCAGATTCTCCACTCTCAGCAAAATGAGCTCATTCATTTGTTTTATTTGTCATAGTAAAATAGTTCTTTATGCTTTTGGACTGGATTGACTCGCTATTATTGTCCCGATTCGTATTTTGAAGAAAAGACAAACGACTACAAAGTCCCAATAAGGTGCGTCAAAACAAGGATTTTATTGAAATATATATATATATGGGGGGGGGGGGGGGGGGGGGGAGTAGAGCACGATCACTCAAACAGCGGCGATCTTCCCCGAACAATACTTGGGGTGTAACATACATATGATGACCAGTAATATGCGTCACCGCAGATGAAAAACAACATGCATGTTCCCCCCCCCAGTTGTTCTGCAAAGCCCACCATGGCGTCCCTGGTAAGGTTTGAGAGCCTCAGCAAATTATAATGAACATAATTAATGCGATCAACATTTTTATTTGGAGTTATCCATAGGAACACACTTTCAAATCCTGCTGCTATTTGGTTAACTAATTTATATTCATCAGGAACTCCCCTGGGAACTCCAATCGAGTCAATCCAGGTAGGCGAGTCCGTTCTCGGGTCATAAATCTGTACCCGTTGTGCTTCTTTCCCTCAACATGCGTCTCCTACATCTGACTGTCAATGTACGCGTGTCATGTTGTGGAATGGCTTTTACCCTACTCCCTATTAGCATCAATGGTGCTCCTAACAGCACCATAGCACATGTCCCCACACTCCCCAAAGGAACACGCACCAAAAGGGTGTGATGTCCACAGTAATAATACAACCCACCTCTAGCCCATGTACCTATTATGGTGTTTGGGTCACTTACATTATTTGTGGTCCTTCCCGTGAGCGCCCTCTCACACCAACTAGGGTCAATTTCTCCCAGAGTGTATTTCACGGCGTCCGTAGAAAATTCAAAACAGGTGTAATTATTTTGTTTAGGTATGAATGAACCTGTCTGCGTACGCTTGTCAATTGGTGGATATAAACTTGACAGTGTGATGCAGTCACCCGTGGCCACAGCTTCTCTAGTTAATCTCAACATGCAATTATAACCCCACTCATCCTCTGGATACAGAGGCGCAGGCTCAGTAAACAAACGAGGTCTAGCTGTAGCACAGGCAACACAATCATCTACATGCTGTTCCCTAGCATTTTGAGCCACCCAATCCAGCCAGAGATTGCTGTCACTGAATCCGGTGGCACGTTCAATTAAATCTTTTCAGGCGAGTGTAGTCAACTGCAACTACCTTCCTGAGTTTTGGTTAATTTTTATCAGTGATGTCCCATTGTCCCTTACTACAGGCCTCATTGGTTTAGCTTTACTAAGAAAATTAACTTTTATTAACCTTTTTGGATCTATCCCTACAGTTTCCACACCCAGAACTAAATATAAGGAATTTTGACGCCACCAGTTCCCCATTGACAAGGTCAATGGATTCTGGGCCGGACTATAATCTCTCTGAAGTTTTAGCTCATTCTCTGGCCCCTGCTCTGACGCCTCCCAATCTTCCCCAGTGTAACCTTTTACCTGATCCCAGTTCCGACACCAATTGGCATAAGGACGACTTCCCCTTTCACAATATGTGTTCACAGCATAATCCCAACACACCCACACATTAAATCCCCTCCAGCTACTGTCAGCTCCCTTACAGATAAAAACATTGCACAAATCAAACGTGAATGAAGTGGTGGACCCATTAACATAGTCTAATTCTAGTCCACCATATATGCTGAGGCACTCATCCCTTTTACCTGAGACTTCACGCTTAACCTTCCTTGGCAACGCAATCAATTTGGACTCTGAAGCGGGTAGACCTCTGCGTCTGGGCAATTCACCTGTCTGCCAAAAAAAACAAAGAAACATTAGAACACTCACGCACGCCAACACCCCAGTTATTTTCCAATCTCCCCACAAGCCCATGGTTTTGGTTCCCCTACTCTCCTCTAACTCTAGACTGGAGCCCCAGCCTATCACGCTTCACGCCTCTTTGGCACCTCCTCTTTGAGTGAAGAGACGCCCCGGATCCTTCTCTTCTTTCTTCGACTTCCCAGGTAGACTATTTGGGGATGAGCTTGTCTCCACCAAGCTCTCGTCTGCCACTGCACATTGAGACCAATGGAACCAGGTCTGGCCTTTCCCCTTCAACTGGACCGCTGTTGTGGTACGAGCGTTCACTTCAAATGGCCCCGTCCACCTCGGGTCTTTCCACTTTCGCTTGATGACCTTCAGCCACACCACCTTGGCGTCGGACCTGTCCACCGTGGTCACTCCTGCTGCAACCTGTTGTGTGAAACTAGACACAAGAGCTTTTAATTCTTTCCAATATTCTGCATGCGTTCTGTTACTTTTTATACTCTCTTCAGCCGGGACTGCCGTCCAGGGACCTGGAAACTGTCGTCCTGTCAACAGCTCGTACGGCGTGAAGCCTGTGGATTGGTTAACAGAACATCTTATGATCATTAATGCAATGGGCAGGGATGCGACCCAATTTAGCCCCGTCTGAGCACAAATTTTGTTCTTCAAATTTAGATTCATCCTTTCTACTTTCCCTTGGGACTGAGGATGATACACAGTTCCAAACGTGTGTTGCACCCCCAGCCTCTGTTCTGCCTCCGCCAAATCTTTGTTTTTAAAATGGGTCCCATTATCTGACCGAATTCGCTTGGGGAACCCATACCTCCTTTTAGACAGGGACTTTCAATCTGATCAGGTCCCCACTGGTAGCCTTCTCCTCAGCCAGTTGTAATCTGGAAAGCCCACCTTATATTTGCTCTCCCGAGAATTTGTCACCGCTGTTATTCACTGTTGCAGGCCTGCTTAGAACAAAAATGAGAAAAAAAAAAGAGAGCTGATTATTAGCTCATCAAAGCACCTGACAGGTTTTCTTTAAGTGCACTGTTACAAAAATAATGGGCCCCTTCTTAGACGTCCATGTTTAATAAAACTCCCTCTATTAAAAACAAAAACAACCCAAACCTAACTGACAGAATCAACCCATCTCCACAACAACCTCAAAAATCTTAAACAAAAAGTTGTGCCACCAGAGTCCTGACACTCCCAGGTCAACTCATGTAATTTCACCTCCTCAATACACCGAAAGTCTTGTTAAAACCACACAATTTGCACACAACAATCGCCCCCTTTATGCACTTTAACATACTTAGATTCAGCATAAGATAACCCCATTACAACAACGTATCAACACTAAACTATAAATTTCCTATCCAAATCTGCACAGTCTGCTATGCTTCCTCTCCTGAAAGAGAGGCGCACACACACACACACACACACACACACACACACCTCTCAATAAGTTGCTGTGACAAGACAAATACATGTTCAAACATTACCACCTTGTTAAATTATTTTATTTCTTTCTACAGTGATCACTGGTTTTGATCACTCAGTACGAGGGCACTCCTAAGTCACTCTTTTAAAACTACTTCAATCACTTTTTCTTTTTTCCATAATTCACTCCCTTGTCATATAGCTTCTTTTGAGTTATTCCTCAACTTCAAACTCAAGTGCATTTTATTCTTTTTTTTTTGCCTGTCCCGTTTGGTTCTTTGGCCATCAGAATTATTGTCTGAAGGCGAGAAAAGATGCCCAACGGATTTACTTTACCAAATTGACCATCCCAGCCTTGCCGTAATGGTCTATTTGATTCATCTTTTATGGTTTATTTTCACTCGCTTTGCCCATTTGCTCTCTCATCTGTTAAATCTTCAGTTTGGTCCTGTAACTTTGTATTACAGGTCAAAAGACCCTCAATCCACACTGCGAGGATTGATGTTGTTCCTCGTGTTCTTTAACCGCATTGATGGCCACACTACTATTTTTTACTGTTCTCTTAAGCTTTATTTTGGAATCATACATTTCAATGACCTCTTCTAACTTTCTGTCTGCAGCATTGGCTTTGTCTTCCAGTTTTTTAGTATTTTCCTCGTAAAATTGCTGCATCTTATTTTTTATTTTTTTTTATTTTCACTCGCTAGATACGGGACTGACTTGAATGAGGAAAAGAAAAGGGAGAAAGGAAGAGGGGGGAGAAACAGTGGAGAAGAGGGACGGGGATAAAGGGCAGAAAAAACCTCGCGTTTTATGGTGACTCCTGAATTTCCTCCACTTCCTCCTCATCCTTAAAATACTCCGGATGAGTGTCCACAGCATTGTTCAGTCTGATGGCATCCTCCATGACCTGGACAACATGATACCATTAGAATGACATCATAGAATGAGGGGTGTGACCAGAGCCAGAAATGCACTCATTGATCCTTTTGTTGATTTATTGCTATCATACACTACTAATCAACTAATCGAAGTGCAAGTGTCACAGTCTGTTATTTATTCTCCCTTCATGCAAGGCAACATCCAGGGGTGGTGCTGTGGGTTCAGCATGGCTGGCAGCCATTGTTCAATCATGCCTCCCCTATTTCAGTTGGAACGCTGGGGCCTGGAGGAGAGAGCTGCGGACTGCCATGCACCATGAGCAGCCGATGGGAGCGAGAACAGTCGCAGTTCTTGCTTTTTCTGTTGGGGAGGCCCAAATAGTGCCATTCAACCTTCAGCAGCAGCAGCAGCAGCAAGGGGCTGTTTTTACAATGTCTGCCAGGTAATTCTACACCGACTGGGTAGAGGGCATCAGAGGGCCACTACTGCCATTTCTGAGGAGGACAGATGGAGCTGGGGGACAGGCCCTTCGCATATGCTAATGCACAATGCAGTAGCCAAAGACCACTGGAAATTAAACCAAGGGGCAAAATATACAGCCCAAGGCTGCGGTTCGCTCCTGCGTGTGTAACGGAGCAAAGGTGATTTTATTTTTTCCACAGTGTTTTTAAAGGAGGGAAACCTTCCTCCAAACGGACAGAGCAGTGGAGTCGCCAAGGGAAAGCACACAAATTAAAAACTGTGGAGCCTGCGGCTTAATTTGACTCAACATGGGAAACCTCACCCGGCCACGGAAAGGATTGACAGATTGATATTTATAGTTAAAAATATAAAATGAATTAAAACAACCCTGGCCAGGGGACAACACAATAAAAATCAATAAAACACAACATTAAAAGTCCAGTGGCGTCCGCCACGGTACACTAAAACAAAAAAAACAACTCTTTAAATGAACAAAAAAAAAAAAAAAATCATGGAAAGAATTTCCACGTGATTAAATTGCTTTATTTTAGCATTATGCAATTCTGTTACTCCAACTTAATGCACTCAAGTCGGACCAACTTAATTAAAGATTGATTCATCAATGTATTTACTGCATTTTGATCCAATATATTTTAATAGTGTTGATCCAACAAAGAGTTTTGTTCCAACTCAATTCAGGTTTTCTCCAACTAATTTACTAAATTTGGTCCCAGCTTAAGTTAATTGAGTTAAACCAACTCATACAAATTAAGTTATTCCAACACAAGTCTTTAATGCTAATAGAAAGCACTTTAATCACATGGAAATTCCTTCCATGATTATTTGAAGTTAATTTAAAGAGTAATTTTTTGGAGCATTTAACAAAGTCTAGAGTCTGGTTAACATACATTTCACTATTACATCTAAAAGGTAAATACAAATTTGTCATACACATCTTTTTGTTTTCTCCAATTTCTAGCAAATTTCAGGTTCAGTGAATAGACCAGACCAAGCAACATTGTCACTGCAAAAACTACATTGCCCAACTCACCCATCACTTCCACCCCCTCTAGAACAATCATAACATCCTGAGGGTCATCGCCAGGCTCCGCACCCTCTGACCGAATGACACAGATTCCAAAGACTGTCTCTGCTATGGCAGTGGCCATGCTTTCTATCAACTTCCTGTGACAATAAAACAAACAAATTTAAAAAAAAGATAATGATTTCTCACTAATGTCCATTGCAAACAGTTTTAAAAGTACATCTGTTTTACATTAATGTAAAATACCTAAAAGCTTTATTCATTCAAGCCTTATAATAATGTAAATGTAATCAAAAATGACTGCCCGATATTTTTCCTCACTCAAGAGAAGTTCATTCAATACCTCAACAATGTTCTGTCTTTCAAAATCTTGAGTTGTGATAGGGGTGACTGTGGCACAGGAGGTAGAGCAAGTTGTCTACTGCTTTAATCCCTGGCTTCTCTAATCTGATACTAAAACTATCAATGGGTAACACACTGAACCCCAAGTTGCTCCTGATACATCCATTGAAGTGTAAATGTTACATAAAAATCTTGTATGAATGAGGTTGTTATAATGATATTATAATAATGATAGTATAAAACACTCAAGAATGCTGCGTGTAGTTAGGGCTGCTCAATTAATCAACTAGGGCTGAACGATATATCGCATTTGCGATAATATCGCGACATGATCAAGTGCAATTTTCTAACCGCAAAGGCTGCGATTATAAGGCTGTCCAAATAACTACCATATCCCAGAATTCATAGCGCGGCCCAGCCAAACTCCAGTTTCCAGCAATGGCGGCCGCTACTAAGTTTTAAAATTACTCATACTAATCTTTCTGGGTCACAAAATAAACTTTTAACATATTTTCAGGTGAGAAAGTAGTTGTGTAAACATCAAATATCTGCTCGGTTTATCAAGATATCCCATATTTGCAAAAGTGCTTCGACGTTTTCAGAGGCGTCTGCTACCCACCAGCTCGACAGCTAGCCGGGAGCTCGAGGATTACTGATGCGGCCGAGAACGGCACAACTCCCGGCACATTATTTTCAGATCACCGCGGAGTTTCGCTGCTCGGGTTAAACGTAATATATAAGTCACTTAGACAACCTAAAAATGTTATTGTTGGGCTTTTTTCAGTGTTTTGTTTGTTCGTGAGTAAATCGGTTTGGCTGAGATTAAAGTTATTAGATTAGATAAAATAAAACTTTATTAATCCCCCGGGTGGGTTCCTCCTTGGTTTTCACACAGCTGACTAAACGTCAAACAGAAAACTTATTAAACAGAAGTATGAGACAGTCGAGAATTTACACCAGTGTCTGGTTATATTTTAGATAGCAAGAAGCAGACGTCCGAGTTTATTAAACTCCACCGAGACAGCGGTGACGCTAATCAGAACTAGCCTTCTGATTCAGAAGGCTAGACCGTCCAATTTCACGCCTTTAAACTTTAAAGGCGTGTTTGTGTGTGTGTTTATACAATTGCTATTATGTTTGCACTTTATGTGTAATGTTACTGACTGCAGAGATCAGTAAGATGTGTGTATTTTTTATTTATTAGTTTTATTTATTTAATATTATTTTTTAATTGAATGACTGTCTAGTAGTTCACAGATGTCGAAAAACTGAGTGTGGTAAAGCCACTGATTTTTTTTATGTATATTTCTGCAATCTGCACATTGTACTGACTTTCATTTTAATGTTTACACCAGGGTTCCTTGTCAGCACTTTATGCTCAGATGTTTGTAAGCTAAAAATAAACTATTGTGTATGTTCAAATATACTGTTGTGATTGAAGAAGTTAAATAAAAATGTCAGTCATCAATTCATGCATCACCTCATGTCATCATAACAGAGGTCTGTCTTCCAGGAAAGAACAGTTTAAAATTAATGTAATATAGTATTGGCCATACTATATGATGTATTGCTTGTCTTTGTTTAATAATACAGAAGACAAAGACCTTAAAAAAATAATAATCGCATCGCAATCGCAGTATTGGGGCAAAAAAAAAAAAATCGCAATTAGATTATTTTCCATAATCGTTCAGCCCTACTTTCAACGATCATTAAAAGTGACTGAGCCGATTATTAGCCCCTCCCTCGTGCTTTACTCTCGCGCTGCTCCGTGTGGCAAATCGAGCGCACCTCTTGTTTCCAACACGCATCACAACAATTAAGAGGACCCGAGGGAAGCTCGGAAAGCTAAGCAGAAGTTATTTGGAGAGGAGAGTGACTGCCGTTGGTTGAAAAGAGGGGTAAAAAAACAAAAAACAAAAAAAACTTCAGTGGTGTGGAAACATTATGGGTTCGCCGAGTCAGACATCGTGTGTAAACTTTGCTACGGTGTTGTAGCTGCACCACTGCAAAGTTCACTAAACAGATGTTTACATTTATTTCTTATATTGCAAACATTTGCACTGTTATCAGTATTTGCACACTATTTTATATTATTTGTTAAAGTCATTATTCAATACATTGTTATTGTTAACCTTTACAGTCAGAGCGGGCATGCTCCGTTTTGCGTAACTATTTTTAAATCCCTGTAGAACCGGAACCGCGTAAGCTAGCGCAATAATTTTTTGCATATGAAACCAGAGGAGTTGTACTTACATCTTATGCTATCAGCTTGTCCTAGGTCACGGTTGCAAAAATTGCACAAAACGCACTAGCAGGAACAAACACAATATTCCAGAAACACGCTTTGCCGATTTGATCAGCTGTTCGCAACACTTCCCACATTGAAACAGACGTCAGCGCGAACTATCGCACGTCCGCCATTTCCTGCCAGAAACCCGAAGTGACGTCATCTTCGCGGAAACTGTAGTTTTTTTACTTGTAGGCCTTAAACACCTATACTGGTGTTTTTATAAGTCATGTTAGACTTTACTGAATAGTTTCTGGGATGCTTAGAACTCATATTGCACTGCTGGAAATAGTTTATTTTGATGCACATGCTGTTTTCTTTGCAAATTTGAATCATAGGATTGTTTTTCCTGCAGTATATAAAAATTGCTTTATCTCCAAAATAAAACTATGAAGACACTCAAAATAAATTTCCTGTTGTTGTAAACTATTTTTTGCATTTAAAGTTTTGAGGGATAAACCTCTTAAATTTCTCCAAGTAGAAATATATGTAAAAAACCATTTTCAATTTTTTTGTAGTTTATTGCACTTTTTGCAATTAATCAGAATCAGAATACTTTATTGATCCCTGGGGGAAATTATTTTTGTTACAGTGCTCCATTTTAATGTAGTTACTATGGACTTAATGCATACATATTATTAAAATATGGGCTATAACAGTTGTATTGATGTATAGCAACTTGAAATGCTCCCAATGGCACTATAACATGTAAAAAAATAATATAAGCTCTGGCGGACTGTTCTATAGTAGGTCTTAAAGGGTTAAATAAATATCGTCAAATAATCGAGACCTCAATTTCAGTGAAAATAATCGTGATTATCATTTTTGCCATAATCGAGTAGCCCTACGTGTAGTATCCAGTGAGAAACTTAAAGCTCTTACTTTTCCCATTTTAAAAGCTATTTTTTTACAGCCACCGGTAATTTATAGGAAAACCCCATCCCCTGAAACTTTTTGCATGTAGTTCAAGCTTATCTTTGATCATCTCCTTAGTTAAGGATACAGGCAAGTTAACATACCAGGTAATCCTTCACCAGCTCAGGATCTTCATTCAGGTACACGCAAAGACCTTTGGCGATGTATTCTCTTCTGATTTCAACAGCATCAGTACACAGAGGGGGGGGGGGGGGGGGGAACAAATATATACGGAAATCCATCTCAACGACCTAGCAGTGGGATTAAAGAACTTTTAACTGAATTACCAGGAATTTGTGAGAAATACAGAGGCTATTGTTTTACAGTCTTAATCTTTTCAAATAGTATTCATGCATTTTAGACAATTCTGTCATTCTAATATTGTTTTTTACTTTGTATTAATTTAATCATGCCATACCCCCAATTCAAGAAAGTTTAGATGATGTGTACATAAAATCAGAATGCAATGTTTTCTTGGTCTCAAAACTATGTCACTTACAAATGAATATATTAAATTTTTAACATGGGAATGTGATAATTTAAGAAAAATATTAGCTCACCATGAATTTGATGAACGGGCCTGCCAGCTCTCCAGACCTTTCACCACCTGATAAGATTAAACATTTATTATCTTTACAGGAGGGAACTGCAAGTCTAAGTTTAAGTAGAAAAATATTTAATTTAAAAAACAAAAACAAAACAGGAAAACATATCTGTTCATGTTTTGTCTTTCCTCCTCAGTGTACTAAAAACACAAGTTGTTAAATAAACCACTCTCCATCAGTTGCAACTTACAAATTTCAACAACCCACACGTAAAATGTAAATTTATCACAACAGTCTCTGTGGTAGAGCCAAACTAGCTTATGTGCAGAGTTTAAGTTATAAACAATATCTATATTTGGAGTAGCTAAGTCTTTCATATTAGGCTATCATGACATTGTGCTATATTCTTGCACTAATGTGTTAGCTAGCTATCCATCCATCCATCCATCCATTCGCTTCCGCTTATCCTTTTCAGGGTCGCTGGAGCCTATCCCAGCTGTCATAGGGCGAAAGGCGGGGTACACCCTGGACAGGTCGCCAGTCTGTCGCAGAGCTAACACACAGGGACAGACAACCATTCACACTCACATTCACTCGCACATTCACACCTAGTGGCAATTTGGATTATCCAATTAACCTATCCCCACAAGCTGCATGTCTTTGGACGGTGGGAGGAAGCCGGAGTACCCGGAGAGAACCCACGCAAACACGGGGAGAACATGCAAACTCCACACAGAAAGACCCCGGCCTGATGTTGGAATTGAACTCAGGACCTTCTTGCTGTGAGGCAACAGTGCTAACCACCGTGCTGCCGTGTTAGCTAGCTAGAATGGCATAAACAGATTTAAAAAAAACAACAACAACAGAACAAATGTGAATAAATAGAACTGAAAAGAATCGACAAACTAATGATACCTTTGTGCAAAAAGTATTTTCATCAAGATGGATGAAGATAGATTCACTCTTACCTTTCCAAGATGACTGTGGAGCAAACCATGTGCTTTCCTGCCTCTTGTTTAGAATCTCACGTGATCTTGTGATATCGCGAGTCTTTAAGGCAGCTAACCACTCTTGTTAGATTTTATCATGTCATATCAACAAGAATTTAAGAGGTGCTAGTTGGTGAATTTCATGTAGATCTTATATGATTTTATTACGTTCACCTTAGAAACATAAATTCATTGTGTTCAAATTACATGTTAGAGTCTTGTAAATGCAATAAACCACCAAATTTCACTTTGAGTGTATAAGAGTCACTAAGAATTAAAAATCCAGTGAAGCGGTGCAGGAGGGAAACCCGGCGGCGTCCTCGCCTTCCTCTCCGCGTTCTGCGCCCCGGTGCGCTAAAGAAAGGAAGGCAGCGGTAGTCACTATTCTTTTAGGCAGCTATAATTCATTAAAGGGGACAAGTCAAAAGACTTACCCCGGGTGGGCAGAGCTCTTAACTAGTGATGTGACGTTCTGTATCGAGGCTTCGGAGCGTGTGTCGAGTAATGGAGGGGGCGTTTCCGCGAAGCGCGTATCGAGGCTTGCTTCATTTATGGGAGGAGCTGAAAATGATGACGTCCGAAGCCTCGCTGCCCGGCTGTACCACGTGACTGGTTCATGAAGTGGTTTGAACTTTGCCGCGAGCTATGACAGCGATATAAACCCCTCAGACTTCATTCAAAATGTGGGTGTTTGATGGAGAGTTGCGGTTAGTGAGAGTTTGGAGACAGTTTGGAGGTTTATGAGAGTGAGGAGAGAAAGTCAGGAGAGAATGGAGCCAGCTAAGAAGAGGAGGATGTCCTCCCCTGTGTGGGAACATTTTGATTTTATTCCTCCCAACAAGGTATGTAAATTTCTACAGAAGATGTATTTTCATGATACTGATGGTGCAATAAAACTTATGTTAAGCTGTCGTTACTTGTGTACAAGGTGAAGTGTTTGCTATGTGCCAGGGAGCTGGGATATAACAGCAACACCTCATCCATGCTTAGGCACTACAGAGCTTTGCATGAGAATAAGGGGGACACCGATTGTGGAGCAAGACCAGGTGAGCCATCAAATGCAATGATAATATAGCATGCAGTAATGTTACTAAATGATATAACAATATTATACAACTGTAATAAGTTACGTGTGTGATATTTATATTTGTGCTTTATCTTTATTGTCTTTCCTCAGGAGAACAATCTCAAATAGATGAAGACCTGGTCAGCATAGTGATTGAGGACTCCCAGCCATTTAGCATTGTGGAGGACAAAGGATTCAAAAGATTTGTTAAATCATTAAATCCCAGCTATGTTCTCCCCACTAAAAAGGTCATAAAAGCAGTGAAAATTTAGTTTTTACAGAATAAAATGTGAACAGGCAGGACTGAGGCTCAAAGCCTCAGTGTGTAGCTGTCCATACCTCAACGTTACAAAAGCACAACCACTGTCCACACCCCAACCACACCTCACCTCACAGGAAATGATCATTTCCATTTCAAGCATTTCCAAATAATCATTTCCCATACTGCCACTATAAATATACACAGTATACTGCCATCACTACAATATACATGTTTTACACACTCCTTTTGTTGTTGACATTTACAGGCTGTGTGCAAAATGCCACACTCTTCAAATTCATGCCAACTAATATTTTTACGTCCAGTAGGTGTCCTGCTAGAGCAAATGAAGCTTCATGAAGCTTCGCGTTGGGGTGAACCAATTGGATGAAAAGCTTCAGTGCTTCATGGGGCTTCATCTGCCCATCACTACTCTTAACTCTGCCCGCCGCTTCTTTGTAACCGCCAATCGGCACCGGCCCGCCTCGCCGCCTCTAATTCCCTGCAGACACGTAATCTGGCCTCCTGTTGCTGCAGCAGTCGGACCGCTCGCTCCGTGTTGCTGGCACTGTATCCTCCTCTCCTGAACGCCAAGCTCCACCAGCCCTCCGGGCTTGCAGGCGCCGCCGCCTGACACCACTCACGCCTGCCCGTCTCTCAAGCCTCTTTCTCCATGGTCTGCCAGGCCCTCTTATTGGCCTCTGTGACCTCCCAGGTGTGATCAGGTTTATAATCAGGTAGGGGCGGAGTCTTTCCAGGACAAGTCACCAAATAAATACCATAAAAAACATGCAGTAAAACTCATAAAAATAAACCAGTGTACAATATTAAAATATTGAAAAGGTAAAACACAGCAAAACATGCATAGTAAAAAACCCTAGATAACTTGTCCCTTTCCACCCCGTGACACGTGACACACACCTTGACTTTGGGAACAGATTGATGTGATTGCTGTGATTGATGCGATATTTGGCCACATTGCTATAACGACACCACTCGATTACTTCACACGCATGCTACCAATAATCCATAAATTGCTGCTTAAGGAACTAAGGACAATACATTTAAATGCAAGTTCTTTTTTCTAATGTGTTGTACAACTATCAAATTCATTTTTTTATGTTACATAGTAATATGGTCCTTACCGATTGTGAAACTAAATTAATTCGTTTCATAGATCTAATCCATACTGCTCCTTTAAGGCAGCAAACTCGCTATATTCTATTCATTATACCAATTAATAACACCAGTGGTAAACAAAAACACTACTTTAAAACAACTCAGTGCAAATAGGCATGCATGTTCATTTGCTTTCAACTCACAACAACAACTCAACTTCCAAACCAAAACACCAACACAAAGGAGTGTGAGTTTAGACAGCACCAGTTAGCTAATCACATAGAACTGTAATCTTTGACATTTGTTTACCAAGTGAACAGCTTTAACATTTAAGCAGCTGTAACTGTTAGTGCAAACACTGTGTATTTATAAGGAAAGAGCTTCAAGTCTCCAGATCTACTAGCTAACAAAAGACACATTACGCTTTCACCTGCTTCTCTGCTTCAACAGCAACAATGTTCCTCTTACGTCAGAGGCACAGCTACAGCAAGTGTAGAGCCAAGCAGCCTCACCAGCGTAACCAGTGTTGCTCTTTTAGCTTTGAATGTTTTAACTTAAATGCATTAACAACTTGTGTAATAATTCTAACAAAATGTAACCCGGGTTTAAAAGATGCATAAATAGTAAAAGATAAGTGAAGTCTGAGAATATAAATATCAAAGAGTTCATTTATTTAAATTTTCTTGTTTATTAAAAAGGTAAAAGTTCATGTAAAATTATTAAAAACATGTTTGCATTGTTTAAAATAAGTTATCTTTCTTTTCTTGTGAATTGTTTGTGAGAACTGTAATTTCCTACGGGGATAAGGTCGGTGAAGGTAACACAGGGTGGAGAAGGAAAAGGGAAAAAGAGACGAGAGCGCGAGAAGAGGTGGTGCGTGAGTTACACGGAGCATCCGGAGAAGTTAGCTTGTTTTTTATGTACTAAGAGTAAGTGTGTTTTGACTTTTCGGACAGATAAGTCACAGTGTCGGTAAGCTAGTGACATAACACGTAAAGTTTCAGCGTGAGTCTGCTGGACTGTGTGCTTTGTTTCTTGCGGCTGTGCACGCATTAAGTTAAAGTGAGGCTAACCCAGCCGTTCGCTAATAAGGACTACTGTAGGCTGCCGTTTCGCTATAGTTGTGGAACGTAACAAGCTGCAGAGGATCGTTACCGAACTGGATAACGACGGACACACCCCAGATAGTCACTCTGAGTGCCCGCGTCACTCAGAGTACCTCTGGCAACGTGGGAAGCTAAAACAGGTAGCTTGTGGAGCACGTGGAGATCACGGACCTTCCTCATCTTTGTGCTACTGCATTCAGAGCGGAGTGTTTCTGACGGAGCTGAAGACAACTTGTTACCTGGATTAAGCTGGTGGGAATTGCACGTTTCACAAGGTACTGAGTTTATTTATTTATTTTTTGCTCGTTGAGTGAAGAACTTCCGGTTGGGAGATCGTTTTGGATTTATACTGGAGCAATACAGGCCTGCAACGTAGGGTTTATCTCTGCCGGCTTTAGGTTTAGTTTGGGACTATAATTGTTTTATCACTGGTGGTTTACACTGTATGTGTGGAGATTCTGTGTACAGTGGGTAAATTGCTGTGTGTGTTTTTGGTTTGCCTGAATACTGAAATCTGCCATTTTATTATTTTCTTGTTTTCATTGTTTGGTAAACTAAAGGAGGGTTGCAATGCTCTACTTTACATGGTGTATGACATGATTTACTGCACTATAGACACTAGTGTTAATTTTCGCGTGTAGTGCTACTGTTAAGGAATAAGCTTCATTGATCCCAGAAACAAAAGAGAAGTTAATTTAAAACATCGTAAGAGTACACTAGAAAAAGAACCCAAAGCCCATTTATTTAATGGTATTGAGTAAATGAGGGCTACATAAAATGGAGGCACCGCTGGGATGTTTTTGGGTCTCATAGAAGTATTAAAGGAGCCACACGCTAAAAAAAAATAAAATTAAAAGTTAACCTACAGTAGCTAGTTTACACTTCTTAGTATTTTTGGCTATTATGAGTATGGCAGACCACACCGGGCTCGCTGCAGAGCTGAAGAGGTGGTGTCGGGGTGAAGGTTTGGAGGAAGCTAAAGCACTCTTGGTTCTGGTTCCAGAAGAAGTGGAAATAGCCCAGATAGAAGAAACCTTGGAGACTATTAAGTGTCTAGGACGAGTCCGGGTTAGAGGGCGCTTGTTCCACACCCCCTTGAGCTGCCTAATGGTTCTCTGCGAGTGCAAACAAAGTATACCTAAAGATAATGCACCCAAGGAAGTGCTGGACCAGCACAGTGGTGAGAGATGGCCGATAGTGACTCTTAATGAATGTGCAGCTCGTGACGATTTTGCTGTGAAGTTGAAGAGTCTCTTAGACACTGAGGGTAGGACTATGGAAGACATACAAAGCTTATTTCGCAGCTTTGCTCCTCCGCAGCGCAGCTCTGATCCTTCCATAAACTCCACTGAGTCTGTCTTGCAAGCGGTTGGTGATTTTTTGGAGAAGGCACGTAAACCACAAGCTGAAGGTGGTTATCGGCGTTTGAGGCTGTTTTCAGGGAACTTACCAGTTCCCCCTAGTGAAGACCCCTTTGACCATTGGCTTGAGCAGGCATGGCTCATGGTAGAGGAAAGTGACTGTACAGACAAGGAGAAAAGGCGCAGGCTGATGGAAAGTTTAAAGGGGCCGGCGTTGGAGATTGCCAAATCGGTCCGTGAGTCAGACCCTGAGGCGGGCCCTATTGAATACCTGGAGGCTTTGGAAAGCGCCTTTGGCAGTGCTGAGTCTGGGGATGATCTCTATTTTGCTTTCCGCTTAATGCAGCAACAATCAAGTGAAAAACTGTCTGATTTTCTGAGGCGTCTGGAGAGGGCCCTCAGTAAAGTTGTTCAGAGAGGAGGATTTCCAGCTTCTAGCAAAGACAAAGCTCGCCTAGAACAACTCCTGAGAGGGGCTGTTGTTTCCGATCTCATGCTAATTAATCTGCGCCTGAGAGAGAGAAAGTCCAAACCCCCAACTTTCCTCCAACTCTTAAGTGAGATTCGCACAGAGGAAGAGTATGAGGCATCAAGGAGGAAACTCAATACCTCAGTCCAGCATGTGCAGACAAAACCTTTAGGGACTGACAATACAGAAATACAAAGTCTCAAAGCTGAAGTTAAAGAGCTTAAGGCCAAGTTAGCCACCTGCATGACTAAGTCCCCTGATGTCAAAGAGAAAGGCCCGTCCTCAGTGCAGTCAAGTGAGCCCAGTGACACCAAGGAACTGGCTGCTTTGAAAAAACAAGTGAAAAGACTGCAGCAGAAAGTAGCCCAAAGAGATACTGTTCCGGACTCCTCTTTAAAACTGGCTACCATGGCAGCAGTAGAGGCTAACTCAAAGACAAGGACCCCTTACCAGAACAGAACACCTTTGGATGAGCAGTTCTGTTACCGTTGTGGGGAAAAGGGACATTTTGTCGCAAAGTGTCAAAATCCTGAAAAGCAGAGCAAAGTTATTCGAAAGCTCATCCAAACTGTCAAGACACTGAAAGAAAGTTCAAGTACTTCAACAAGTAATGCCCCTGACACTGACTGTCATGTCAAGCAGGGTCTTCTGACTTCTCCCACCCCAGCTGGAATTCCGGAGGGACTGATTGGGCCCCCAAGTATTGTGCCACTTAAAGTGAATGGACAGCCCTGTAATGCCTTATTTGACAGTGGATCACAGGTCACCATAATATTCGAGTCCTGGTACAAAGCCCATCTGCCTTCCACCCCAGTGCATCCAGTCACCGGTCTCAACATTTGGGGTTTAAGTGAGTCCAATGTCAGTTACCCCTACCTTGGCTATGTTGTGGTAGATGTTGAGTACCCGGCTGAAGTGACTGGCACCAAACACACAGTACCTGTCCTTGCTCTGATCTGTCCAAGCCCAAAAGAAGAGCAGATTCCTGTCATTGTTGGCACTAACACCAGCCATGTCCGCAATTTGGTGCAGGAATGCAGAAAAGAGGGGCGTGACATAACCAAAAGCCTGGGCATCCAAATTCACAGGGAGTCGCTACCCACTTTCACAGACTCCATCACCCTAGGCTCTCAAGATGACCAGGTTGGCTGTGTGACTTGGCAGGGTTCAAATCCCTTGTCCTTACCCCCTGGAAAAGACTTGCAAATAACCTGCAAAGTTCATTTTCAGCAGACAGTTGGCAAAGAGATCTTGATGTTTGACTCTTCTCCCTTAGCTCCTCTGCCGGGTGATGTCCTGCTTCAACCCATGGTTGTGCCCGCCAATGCGGTACAAGTTAACAGCTTCAGGATCCTGGTGCAGAACCAGTCCACCAGGGAAACCATTATCCCGGTTGGAACCGTCATGGGTCACCTTTATCGCACCGAAAGCGTCATCTCCATGCCAAACAAAGAACCAGAGACGACAGCATTTGACAGCAGCCAGATCGACTTTGGTGACTCTCCTGTGCCTGAAGAGTGGAAGGGCCGGCTTAGACAGAAACTAGCGGAACGCTCCCACGTCCTCTCAGTCCATGAATGGGACGTTGGCCTTGCAAAAGAGGTGGAGCACACCATCCGCCTGGCTGACACAAGACCTTTTCGGCAAAGATCACGTCGACTGGCACCTGCAGACATAGAGGATGTAAGAAAACATCTGCAAGAGTTACTCTGTGCCGGCATCATTAAAGAATCCCGTAGCCCCTATGCCTCACCAATTGTAATAGTTAGAAAGAAAAATGGCACCATACGGATGTGCATAGACTACAGGCTCCTTAACAGTCGGACCGTGCCAGACCAGTACACGACCCCCTGCATTGACGAAGCACTGGATTCTTTGTCTGGGAGCAAATGGTTCACAGTGCTGGATCTGCGTAGTGGATACTACCAGATTCCAATGGCAGAGGAAGATAAAGAGAAGACGGCGTTCATCTGTCCCCTAGGCTTTTTCCAATTTGAGAGAATGCCGCAGGGAATAACAGGAGCACCTGCGACTTTCCAGCGTCTAATGGAAAAAACAGTCGGAGACATGAACCTCCTCCAAGTCCTGGTTTACTTGGACGACCTGATTGTTTTCGGAAAGTCGCTGGAGGAACACGAAGAGCGGCTCATTAAAGTCCTAGATCGTCTTGGAGAAGCAGGACTAAAGATCTCCCTGGACAAATGCCAGTTTTGTCAGCCACAGGTGAAGTACCTCGGGCATATTGTGTCTGCCCAAGGTGTCTCTCCTGATCAGCAGAAGATTGAGGCTGTTACCACCTGGCCTCAGCCCCACGACCTAAAGACTCTGAGATCGTTCTTAGGTTTCTGCGGATACTATAGGCGATTCATTGCTAACTATGCTGCCATTGTGAGACCTCTCACTGAACTGACCAAAGGTTATGCTCCGACACAAAAGAGCAAGAAAAAGAGTCCAGACATCAACAAGTCCTACTTGAAAGAGTCAGAACCCTTTGGAGATCGGTGGGATGATGCCTGCAGCAAAGCCTTTCAGCAGATCATCCACTGCCTAACCCATGCACCGGTATTAGCCTTCGCTGATCCTACCAAGCCCTATGAGCTCCACGTGGACGCAAGCTTCAAAGGATTGGGGGCTGTCCTATACCAGCTACAAGAAGGGGACCTAAGGCCAGTTGCATTTGCCAGCAGGAAGTTAAGTCAGGCTGAGAAGAGGTACCCCATACATCAGCTGGAGTTCCTGTCATTAAAGTGGGCTGTGGTTGATCGCTTTCATGACTATCTGTATGGGGCGCGCTTTACAGTGCGAACAGATAATAACCCCTTGACTTATGTTCTGTCTACGGCAAAGCTCAATGCCGTGGGACACAGATGGTTAGCTGCTTTGTCCACGTATGACTTTGATGTCCATTACAGACCAGGCAAGCATAACATAGATGCAGACATCCTCTCCAGAAACTTTGACACTGATGCTGAATGGGAGACTATACCAGAGGCAGCTGTTAAATCCATCTGCAAAAGAGTACAAGTTTCAGAAAGCCCAGGGTGTCCCACCAGATGTGTCGACCAAACCGGGGCTTCCCCGGAATGCATCCCTGACATCTATGCATTTCCTCTTACAATGGAGTTACAGTCACTGGAACACGTCTCAAAAGCTGATCTCGCTAAGGCACAGAAAGAGGATCCAGTCATTGGTCCAGCGGTCAAAGCTGTTCAACAGAATTTATGGACAGGCAACACACCGGAGCTGTCGCTCCTAAAAAGAGAGAAAGATAAGCTGACCCTGCTGAGTGACGGTCTGCTCTATCGCATCACCAAACGTCACTCAGGGGAGGAGGTCCATCAGCTAGTCCTGCCAAAGGTGTATCATGATGTTGTGTTGAGATCAGTACACAATGACTCAGGACACCTCGGCATAGAGAGAACTCTGGATTTACTCCGTCGAAGGTTCTACTGGCCCAGAATGTTGCAAGACACTGAGGACCATATCAAAAGTTGTGGTGAATGCATAACACGCAAGACTCCTGCCCAGAGAGCCGCACCGCTTCACCAGATCTCCAGCAGTGGACCTATGGATCTGGTGTGCATTGACTTTCTCTCAATGGAGACGGATTCCAAGGGCATGAGAAATGTTTTAGTGGTCACAGATCACTTCACGCGCTACGCCCAGGCATTCCCGACCAAGAATCAGACGTCTCAAACAGTGGCCAAAATCCTAGTGGATAAGTTTTTCGTCCACTATGGTCTTCCGGCTCGTATCCATTCAGACCAGGGGCGAGACTTTGAGAGTCGTCTGATCAAAGACTTGTTGAAGAACATGGGGATACGGAAGTCGCGCACTACTCCGTATCATCCGCAAGGAGACCCTCAGCCAGAGCGGTTCAATCGAACGCTGCTTTCTATGTTGGGTACTCTAAGCACAGAAAAGAAACGTCAGTGGAGCCAGCATGTCCCTTATTTGGTCCATGCTTACAACAGTACAAAATGTGATGCAACTGGTTTTTCGCCATACTTCCTAATGTTTGGCCGTGAAGCCAGACTGCCAGTGGACTTGTGCTTTGGGACCACAATTGACAAAGCTGAGGAAAGTCATTCACGCTATGTGTCAAAGCTTAAAGAAGATCTCCGTCAAGCCTACAAGCTAGCATCCGAGACGGCAGACAAAGTCCATCAGAAGAACAAAAAGGGCTATGACAAGAGAGTTTGTTTCCAGTCTCTAGAGACAGGAGACAGAGTCCTACTAAAGAACTGGGGTCTCAAAGGGAAGCACAAGTTGCAAACAAGATGGAGTCCAATACCTTACCAAGTTGTTGGAAAAATGCCCAACCTTCCTGTCTACCAACTAAAGAAAGAGAATGGGAGTGGTCGTCTGAAAACAATCCACAGAGATCATATCCTTCCTATTGGCCAACATGTGAAATTGCCAATCCCTGAAGAAGGCAATAACTGTTGTGACAGACAAAAACCAAAGGGCAAGAAACCAAAGCAGGCCACAGTTGCGTCTGACCCTCAGCTGTCACAGGATTCTGATTCGTCCTCAGAAAGTGAATACTATGAGCCTCAGAGATACTACTACACTCAAGAAAGAGTGAGAGAAGCATTAAGACAGGCTCTTAGATCTCAAGCAGTGCCACAAGAGGATTGTGCAGGAGACCAGGATGACGTCAGTGATGAAACGGATTCTGATCAGCGCAGTGAAAAGGAGGAACTGCCACTGGAGGATGAAGACGTTAATCGGGACAGTGAGATTGAGCCCGACCACATGGTGGATATTCAGGAGGAGTCTGACCAAAATGAAGAAGATGATCAAGATTCTGCCCCAGAACCTGATCTGGATCCCATAACAGCCCGGTCTGCCAAAACTCAGAAACCAAATACACACCATAATTTGTTGGGTGACACTCCTAAACTAAGGCCTAAGAGACAGATTAAACCAGTAGTTCGTTTAACCTATGATGAGCCAGGAAAAGCTAAAGATCAGCCTATCACTATTATACATAGAGGGGTTGTTATCACTATAGGCAAAGACTAAGAGCCAGAGTATGTAAAAAGGTCATCCTACTTCCCAAGTTCTTGTAGTTCCTTGGTAGTCTGTTGAGGACACCAGACATTTAGTGGGGGGAGGGTGTAACCCGGGTTTAAAAGATGCATAAATAGTAAAAGATAAGTGAAGTCTGAGAATATAAATATCAAAGAGTTCATTTATTTAAATTTTCTTGTTTATTAAAAAGGTAAAAGTTCATGTAAAATTATTAAAAACATGTTTGCATTGTTTAAAATAAGTTATCTTTCTTTTCTTGTGAATTGTTTGTGAGAACTGTAATTTCCTACGGGGATAAGGTCGGTGAAGGTAACACAGGGTGGAGAAGGAAAAGGGAAAAAGAGACGAGAGCGCGAGAAGAGGTGGTGCGTGAGTTACACGGAGCATCCGGAGAAGTTAGCTTGTTTTTTATGTACTAAGAGTAAGTGTGTTTTGACTTTTCGGACAGATAAGTCACAGTGTCGGTAAGCTAGTGACATAACACGTAAAGTTTCAGCGTGAGTCTGCTGGACTGTGTGCTTTGTTTCTTGCGGCTGTGCACGCATTAAGTTAAAGTGAGGCTAACCCAGCCGTTCGCTAATAAGGACTACTGTAGGCTGCCGTTTCGCTATAGTTGTGGAACGTAACAAGCTGCAGAGGATCGTTACCGAACTGGATAACGACGGACACACCCCAGATAGTCACTCTGAGTGCCCGCGTCACTCAGAGTACCTCTGGCAACGTGGGAAGCTAAAACAGGTAGCTTGTGGAGCACGTGGAGATCACGGACCTTCCTCATCTTTGTGCTACTGCATTCAGAGCGGAGTGTTTCTGACGGAGCTGAAGACAACTTGTTACCTGGATTAAGCTGGTGGGAATTGCACGTTTCACAAGGTACTGAGTTTATTTATTTATTTTTTGCTCGTTGAGTGAAGAACTTCCGGTTGGGAGATCGTTTTGGATTTATACTGGAGCAATACAGGCCTGCAACGTAGGGTTTATCTCTGCCGGCTTTAGGTTTAGTTTGGGACTATAATTGTTTTATCACTGGTGGTTTACACTGTATGTGTGGAGATTCTGTGTACAGTGGGTAAATTGCTGTGTGTGTTTTTGGTTTGCCTGAATACTGAAATCTGCCATTTTATTATTTTCTTGTTTTCATTGTTTGGTAAACTAAAGGAGGGTTGCAATGCTCTACTTTACATGGTGTATGACATGATTTACTGCACTATAGACACTAGTGTTAATTTTCGCGTGTAGTGCTACTGTTAAGGAATAAGCTTCATTGATCCCAGAAACAAAAGAGAAGTTAATTTAAAACATCGTAAGAGTACACTAGAAAAAGAACCCAAAGCCCATTTATTTAATGGTATTGAGTAAATGAGGGCTACAAAAAGGTTTCTAACTTTTATCTGTTTGTAACCCTGGGCTACACAACATCCATAAACAACATGTATCCATTCAATATCAATCCAACCAACAAACCTGCATTAACCCAACTATCCATAAAGCCAGCAACCATCCAGCCAACATGCATCAACCCAAAACTCCAACCAGACAGCATGCATCATAGTAAGACTAGGTGGACTGCTGTGGATTCATTTGAATCTTACTCTGCACAGCTGCAGAACACTGTTGATGTAGCTCTCGTCCTTTTCGACCTTATTCCTGAAAAGGCTGGTTTGTTTCTTGTCAGCAGGGTCGATGTCCTTGGGCCACCCCCCTCCACTTGGTTTACTCCACAGCTTCTTGTCTTGTGAAGTTTTGTGTTCACCTGAAAACAACAAGTAGCACCTGAGATTCACACAGACAGGCAATTCACACAGTGCACTGTTAATCAGGAGGTAGAGCAGGTCACTAATCAGAAGGTTGGTGGTTCAGTCCTTGGCTGCATCCCTTGGGCAAGATACTGAACCCTGAATTGCTTTCTGATGCATTCATCAGAGTGTGATAAAAAACACAGAAAAGTTGCTTTTATGAATGGGTGAATGAGGCATGTTCTGTATATAAGAACCACTCTCTTTACTCTGTATGTAATTTCAACCCTTTTGGCAATCCAGTTCAAGCTGTGTGTAGGTGATCAGTTACTGCAGGAGCGTCACACTCATTTTAGCTCATGGACTGCTTCTAGCTTGATTTATCCTAGCCCAATACTAATAAGATAATAATAATAATGAATACTGTATTGATCCCCGAGGGAAAATCCCTCTCTGCATTTAACCCATTCACTCAGAGAAGGAGTGGGAAGACACTGGGCACCCAAAGAGCAGTGCGTAGAGACAGCACCTTGCTCAGGGGTACCTCGGGGGAGCCGTTCAGTGGATTCGAACCCCCAACCTTCCAATCATAGGGCCACCACTGTACCTACTGAGCTATCCCTGCCCATAACTCTAGAGCATTCACATTTCTCTGTGTAAAGGCAGCTGATCTGTACGGAGCCCCTCTGATGACATGGTACAAAAAATAAATAAATTGTGGCCACGAAATACCATTTCAAGGCCACGAAATAGGTATAACGTGCCCACGAAACACTTGATGATATATATATATATATATATCATCCCAGGGCACATTCACTAGAGCCTGCGTCAGCCATAGTACGGAGTCCTTGCTGTTGGTGATGTCCTTAAGGTGAGTGTATTATATTTTATATTTATTTCATATTGTTATCCCGCAATTCGGCAGTTATTTATTCAGACCTATATTGTTACTATGTTCTAAATTGTATCTGCTGACGTTTCAAATGTTGTATCCTCATGTTGCTACTACACGTTGTTTTGTTGTGCTAATATGTAGCCGTAAACTCATTTTTAACTGTAGGACGTTTCAAAGTAGAGCAAGGCTGAAGGCTACTAATAAACGAGGTATGTTCAACATAAAACCTTAGTTCTCTGTGTCACGAAGTTGTCTCTCTTTTACCCTGGCCACATCACCATACTAGCTGGTGCAACTAATCTGGTCTGGACAATAATAACAGTTTTAGACGGAAAGCATCTTAAAATTGCCTCTTTTTTTCGCTGAACATCTCCTTTGAAAGTAGCATCATGTGAGTCACACTTGTCAAGGTAATGCATGCTAAATGAGCCGTAGCTTTCAATGCATCACCGGATGAAGCCTTGCAGTTACAGTAGCTCACTGCAGGTATCACGTTGCCAAGGGAACTAATAAAGCATACAGTGATCAGAATGATTTTGTATTGATGCAGGTTGCCATTGCTAATACTGAACTACTTAAACTCCAAGTAGACAATCGCTCCATTCCTCATTACCATAGATAATATCTAAGTAATAAAACAATCATTATCAAATTCTGATTTGCCATATATAAAGTGATTTTATAGGTAGGCTATCATGTAAAAATCTGCTACATAAAATTTATAACCGAGTGTAAAAATACTAATTTCATTTTCATGTGGTTTGGAGGTCAGCTATGGATACTCGGCTGCGAGAATTTTTAACAGAGCGTAAAGTTGAAGAAGATGTGATCAAGAAACTTGAAGATGAGAATGTAAGCCACTGCAGCTGTTGCTGTGTGCGTGTGTCTGTGTGTTTGTTTTTGAACGGAGAGCCGCAATCCACAATTTACTATGCACATTCTAAAATAAATTATTGAATTTCATATTTTGGTTTAATCAATGACATTAATTAATGACATGATATGTTTAAAGAGTAATTTAAAAAGTAATTTTTGTTCATCTTATGTTGGACAAATGTGTACCACATTACCAAAAGTATCTGTTATCAAAAGTAGATAGCAAAAAACAACTCTAAAATATGCAGTTGTATGTATTCATTGTTTTTTTAATATTGACACTTTTATTAATTTGTTATTTATATTTTTCAGATTGATGAAACTCTCATTCCCTTAATGACAGACAGTGACCTGGCAAAGTACATCCCCAAAGTTGGCGATAGAGTCTCCACTGTGGCCTTCTGCAGACAAGCAACACGTCACCATCCAGGAAAGAATCTATACTCTCAAGGCTACGACAAAGACTGACAGGAGCTGAGGGAATGCCTCCTAAAAAGAAATTGTCTCAGTGGGCAGAAAATACAAATGCAAAACGAACAGTGAGACGAATTGAGGTTGGCTGGATGGATTTTGATGAGGAGAAGGGTGGGTTCAAACAGGTGACGTGTGTAAGTGGTGGTGGAACAATAATGGATTGGATTTATATAGCGCTTTTCAAGGCACCCAAAGTGCTTTACAATGCCACTATTCATTCACTCTCACATTCACACACACTGGTGGAGGCAGCTACAGTTGTAGCCACAGCTGCCCTGGGGCAGACTGACAGAAGCGAGGCTGCCATATCGCGCCATCGGCCCCTCTGGCCAACACCAGTAGGCAGTAGGGTAAAGTGTCTTGCCCAAGGACACAACGACCAGGACAGAGAGCCCAGGGATCGAACCGGCGACCTTCTGGTATCCCAGATACGCTTCCCAACCCCCTGAGCCATGGTCGCCCCAACAAGGCATTTATCTGTAGATAAAAATGAAACAGTGTCAAATATCAAACTTATGGCTGAAAATCAGTTTTTCCCCAATGGCACCTCAAAAAAAACCAAAAGTCTTTCACACTATTCAACTCATATTGAGAGCTCACAGATGCATGTGGATGCTTCCAGTACAGTTGATGAGTTGTATAAGCAAAGTAAGGTCAAAATTCTGCGACTTTATCTGTGTACCAGAAAGAAAACACAACAGCAGCCTCAAGACGTAGAGGCCGATCATGCAATAACCCAGCCCTCTGTGGTAGATCTCACTGACAATGAACCTAATCAGGCCGCTGATGATCTGTTGGTGGAAAACGTGAATTCAGAACCATCAAACTTTGTAATTAATGATGGAGCTTCCATAAGTGGATATTTGGAACTGAATGACACATTACCATGGGATGGTCTGCCAAATGTAGGTGAAAGTGAAGATTCTGATGCAGTTGTTATTATTAGTGGGGATAACAGGGTGGATATTAGTGTGGTTGAACTAAACCCTGAAACACTGTTTACAGAAAAAGAGTCTGATCCACCTCATCACACATTGTCTCTCTCACCGGGGCTGACAGGAGAGGCCAATATTCCTGACCAAGCACCCCCTGAACCACGATCTTGTCCCGTAATACTAACTGTTAGAAGAGGTCATTGTCTTACTGATTTGATCAGTGCCTTTGAGGACTCAAACATTATTTCATCTGAGGTCAATATCACAGATAGGACACAAAGTACTTATTCAGGCCCCAATGTTTGTAATCAAGTGCTGGCGTCCCGTTGTGGGTTCTGTAGCTGGTTTACTCCCACCAGAAGGACTGCATCATTTCATTGCAGAAAAAAAACCAACTGTAAAAACAGTGAAGGAGCTTCTAATCTTTCCAGAGGAGATGACAGCTGCCCAGTCAACAGTTTCTCGTTACCTGAAAAGGTACATTGGAGAAATTGATATCTTCAGCTTTTCCTGCGGTTCTGTACAGGATCCAATCTGTTCGATAAAGCCATACTAATTGAGTTCATAGAAACTACAGATTTCCTCCGCAGACCACAATCCCACACATGTGGATGTGTGCTAAAGCTGCCCCTTGGTTATCACAGCTAACCAGACTTTCGCAGTGAATTTAACAGCATTCTCGCAAGCTCTATGTGGGTGATGGATGTGGTGTAGGTCAGTGTTACCCAACCATGGTCCTCAAGGCACTCTGCCCTACACGTTTTAGGTTTTCCACCCTAACAGTTCATAGAAACACGGGTGTAGTTAACAGTAACATGAAGGAATGAATGTGAATGTTCAATAGACTGGGCCGTTAAGTTCTCTTAACGGTGTAGCCCGTTGTGCCTTTTTCATGTGCAGCCTTTTTTTTCATCTGGTCAGTAAGTGCTTTCTTAGTTTCTCCCGCTAATTAAAATAGTAAGCTAAAGGGAATGTTCAGGTTATTTGAAGTGGAGTTGCCTGTAGTAGACAGCACTTAGCACTCTGACTTTGCAGAAGCAGCAGTTAGATATTGGGGACAAAATAAGGCAACAAATTGCTTGGGGAATGAGACCACAAAACAACACCAGTTGAAAATACATATACATATTTAAATGATTTTAATTTTCAGTGCTTCACCTGGCAGGAATCCGTACACTAAACATAGAAGTGCATCTGTTCCTGCTGCACACATTGTTACTGTGTTTTTGGCTAGTGCCAAAATAAATGACTAATTTTAACATTCTAATACTTTTTTACTACAGGAAGAGTAACAAATATTTCCAATATAGCATACAGTAACAGTTCTACAAACTGGAAGATTGCTGAGTGCTGTCTACTGTATATACAAACATAAGTACAACACCATTACAAATACCATATTCCAACTGATTAAGCATGTTCTATATTAAAGTATTTCAGATGTTTGCAGAAATCTTAATAGAAACAAGAATGTGAACCTTTATGTTCCTAATGGGTTTAGAAGAAAAGTTGTCAATTACAGAGATTGGTTACATTGTGAAGAGGTTTGTATAACCTCTTCACAATGTAACTGTTATTTTAGCCTGTTATTATATGCAAAATACAACCTGTTTTTGAGTATGGTGTATTTTGAAAGACACCAGTAAACCATTCTCATTTGTACAAAACATTGTCCTCTCTGTTACATTCTATACATCTTTAAACATGAACATGTCTAATGACACCGCTGAAAGTTATTTAATTACTCATTCTATAATGTCATACACGTGCTGTGATTTTTAAGAAAAGAAGCCGTTCTTTATCAAACATGGGATTGCTTTAATCTATTCCACAATAACAAAAATATAGGCTCAAGAAACATTTGGAGCATTGGTGACACAACTATGATTCTACACTTTAGCCTACTTGGTCTTCTTGTCTAATTGATCACAACATTAGCTATATTGCCAGTCTATGTGGTTGTTATCCAAGGTGCTCTTGTTTTTGTTAGAAATGAACACATTTTTGCTACCAAAAACTATTATGAACAACTTTTGATGCTTTAACAGTTTGATAAGTTTAACTCAATCCCAAAAGGATTTATTTTTTTCTAACCTGTATCATATTTTAGTTTAATACTCCACGCTTTGTAGCTACTGTGAGATTATTCTGTTATCATATGTTATCTTATATCTGTAGTTAAAGTAGTTGAATTATGTTAACAGCTGTAGAACATATATGTATCCCTTAGTCTAGATTGTGTGCAAAGTATGTAGCTTAGTTTCCCTTATATTTTTAGGTTAAAAGAATGTGACCATTTTTGGATTTGTTAGACAGGTGTGGATTACCCTGTACCCTTGATCTGCTGTGAATGTGTTACACTGTTTCTTGACATTTCATACTGCTGAATCATGAAGAGAATGTTGTGTGCAGAGGACCTTGTGCCGATAATAGAAGAGACAGACCACATTCCATACCCCCACCTTTACAGAGAGCAGAAAGACAGGGAGCCGAGGTCATAACTTAGGCGCCGTAACAGAGAAAGAATGTGAATGTTTAGGCTTTTACGACTAGGTGGGGGCCACTAGAGGCTATAAGAAGCGGAGTAGCCCGTCACCATTTTGAGATTTGCTGTGACCCTCTTCATGCATGTCTCCCCATCATGATGGCTTATGCTCATAAAGTGTTGGATTGTATGGAAATAAAAGATTGTTGATTGAGCATTTATACACCGAGTATTGTCCTTCCTTCAGCCCAAAGATTCAAAGAATTGGGAGATTTTAACACTACCAAGAGCAAGCAACACTTCATGATGAGTTAATTTACTGACATGGATAAAATGAAAATTATGTTATACAGTCTTTTCTGATAATTTTGATACAAAGACAAGATAAGTACACACTGGAGAAAAATAATTACTTAATAATAAGTACATTAAGCTGTAGGAATACGTACTGAAGTACAAAATGTACTACATTTGTATGTTTGTGTCCATTTAAGTAGCCTCAAATAACTGTGAACGAACTGTATCCCTGAGATGAAAATATAAATCAAGGGCCTGGGACATGGTAGATGGGAATTCCAAGCTTGATTCCTCCATTATTATTGTGCACAAATCAAACACTTGCACATCACATGGGACTGAACTAACAAAAGTGCAGCTATTTTTACACAAGGTCAAATCTTCTGTCAGTGGAACGAGACAGTCTTCTGCACCCCAAAGGTGAGGGGCCATGTACATGACATCAGGTATCCCACAGGGCACGTTGTTATTCTTTGAGGGCCTTATACGGTGAGCATTCCAAACACTCCGGATGTCATTCAATACCTCCTGATGAAGAAACAAGAATTAGGTCAGAGCTGTAATACAAGGCATTTTTAAAATGGTCGACAATAAGTGTGGTGCATCCTTAAATGAATTGAAAAGCAGCAATGTTTGGATGCAGTTTAATGAAAACCAAAGGAAGAGGGAGTGATTGCAAAAAAAGAAAAGAAAGAACCACACCAGGCAAACCACTGAGTTGTGGGATCTGGGCTTTATACTAATACTAATACTAATCTTGGTCCGGATGCGCAAAGCTTTTCAACTTTATGCGCATAATACAGGTGACAAAATCAATATTTTTCAATCCCATGAGGGGATCCAATATCATCTGAGTCCTGAATGTACCAATGATAGAGCGCTGAAGAGTTACTGATGCGTGAAGCCTCTGACTGCTTTTGACAGACTGGCAGTGACAGATCGGTAGCTGCAGCATAACTGCTGATGCAGAATGAGCGCAGACAAGGATAATGTCCTCCGATCAGAAAAAAACAACATTTAAGTCGTGCTGACTTCTGATCAGTTCAATTGGCAAAGTGTTCCCTGATTTAAAAACTTTGGCTGGGTCGATGCTTCAGCCTCCATTACGCACATACAGAGTGCAGTTGACCTACTTCAACAACGTTAGGAATACATTGCATTTACCGTTCGGTAAAGGTAATGTCGTTTTAACTACGGTATGTAAACGATTATTTTGTTACCCTTACTGCTAAAACAGCGTAATTTAATGTAATTAATTACCACCACTGGTTATCATAATATGGGTCATTTACCTGAATGATTGACATGAAGCAGAACTGTGACAGAGCTTTGTCAATGAAATCCCCAAAGAAGAATCCTTCGTCCTTCAATTCTCCTAGAAGCTTGATCCATGACTCGACTCCTTCTTTTCTCATCACTGCCCACCAGCTCTCAATTCTCTGGTTTGCCGTACTTGCTCCTGTGACATAGCTTCTGTCTCCTGCTCTATCATCCCCGTCATTTCTCTGTAAATAACGCTGGAGGTCTCTGACCAACACGTTCTCAGTGCCCATGTCAGTTCGTACGAGCCTGGGGAAACCCCCACGACTCTCCACTGCTTCCACAAAGTAAGCTCCGATAACCTTTGGGTCACTGTTAGTGTGTGCGGCCCGCAGCCAAATGATGTTGCGTGAGAAACCGTCGATGCATCCATTAATACATATCCCATATGGCTTTAGTTTGTCATAAGAGTCTATGTGCCACACAAAGTTAGGCCCCTGAGCAAAATATTGCCTCCTTCTGAGACGTGTGGTCTGGCGAACCTGGGAACCTAATGGGTCCAGTAAAGAGATGAGGATCCTGACGTCTTCTTTCCTGATCGCAGTGCCGTGTTGTTTGCACTTTGTAAACATCCACCGATAACCGTGATCCTTCCCAGGCCCTTGCAGTTGGTTCACAATAAAATCTATCCCGGCGTCCAGGTCGTACTTACGTCTGTAAAGCGACTTGGCTCTCAATATCCGGTTTAAATGTCTCTCCGTAATGATGGTTCCTTGCATTGCCAGGCTTTTCAAAATGCGTTTGTAGCTCATTCCCAGCCTAAAATAAAACTCAATCAGACTGTCTCTGTCCATGGTGTATAGGTTTAGCTTCTTTTAGCTTGGGGTAGGCCTCAGTTTATGTTTTAAATTAAAACGCTTGAAGACAAAGTGAACTCTGGACAAGCGTGCGGCCTACCTGAAGCCCAGGTGGGCTTGTTGATAATCACATTTTCACACTCATCTCGGGGCACATCCGTGGTGTTCTGGTGCCAGCCTGTCCCCTCTGTTTTTGTGGGGGTCTTCCCCACATACGAAAATGGCCGCTTCTGCCTGGAGGGAGTTTTTTATTTTTGCTTTGCAGCTGCACAGGATCTGTATAGAAGTTTTAAACACTTCTATTTTAGGCAAATTTATAATATTTTAGACGACAGCACTGTTACGAGTTCAAAAATTGGGGATGGAGACAAGAGGAAAAACCACAATAACAACACTGGTCCGGCCGGGTTAAGTCAAACGATGATTTTAATGATCACACGCGTGGATCGAGGGCATTTTGACGCATAATGCAAAGCTGCAGGACCAAAACAAATTAATAGGCAAAACGGTGAAAGATTTAACAGATGAGAAAGCTCAAATGGGGAAGACCATCAACGAAAAAACGGCCCAGCAAATGGAGATGAAACAAAAATGTCAGAGAAATATTAGGGCTCTGGCCTTTGAAAAGAAAACGAAGGCACTGGCTGAAAAGATCTCACTGGAAGAGCAACTGCGCGCCACAAAAAAGCAAACAGAAATATTCACACAAAAAACGAATTGCCTGGAAAAGAAAAAGCGCCACTTCCAAGAGGAATTGTACCAGTGCGTTTTGTCCTTTGAAAAGGCATTTCCACATGCAGGTCACTTGAGAGAAAAAGAAAAGGTGGAATTTGGGGATATATTCCACAACTTGAAAAAGAAATACGTAGACGGTGTCATGGTCCTGAGTCTGAGGACTCAGTGTTTTGTGTTTCCTTATGCTTTTGTTCATTCCGAGTGTGTATTCTGTTGTTATTTTGCCATTTGTTAGGTTTCTGTTCTTTGCCTGCCTGCTCCCACTTCTCTGTGTTCCCTCTGTCTGTCCATGGTGTTTTTGTGTCTGCTCATGAGTCTGCCTGTCAAGTTCAGTGTCCTGTCTGGTTCTCTGTCTGTTAATTTCCTGTTTTATTCTGAAGGTTCATGTCTGATGTGAGTGTGTTCAGTTTACATTTCCCCTGTCCCGTCAGCTCTGATTTCTCCCAGCTGTGTTGCCCTCCTGTCTCTTATCCCCTGATTACTGGTGTGTGTATTTAAGCCCTGTGTGTTCTCCTGCCTGTTGCCGGTTCGTCTGTATTACTCCATGTAAGTCTGCGCTTTTCTGCATTCATCTGTGTCTCTCTGCGTCTCTGTATCCTCCGTCAGTCTGCGTCTCTCTGCCTTTCTCCCCGTGTCCTGTGGATTTCTAGTTGCTCTTTAGTTTTCCCAGTTTAGGTTTCCGTTAGTTTGTCTCATTATTCGTTTTCTGTTCCTGCCACTGACACCTTGTAAATAAACACTAATCTTTTCATACACTGCTTGCTCTTGGGTCCTTTTTCCAACTCCACACGGCTCGCCTCGGCAGCCGTGACAGACGGTGTGGAAGGCATCCCCTTTGTTGGAACGACCGAGTTTCTTGAAAAACAGCTGAACTGTCTACGTACCAGATGCAAGGATCTAGATGCAGCTTTACTAGATAAAACACGGGAGCTGGAATCATTTAAAAAGCAGTACAATGATATGGTAAAGTCTTCCGAATACGCTTTATTCAAACAAAAACAGGAGCTCATTGGACCAGTGAACCAGATGATCAGAAAGGCTGGCAATGAAGAAAAAGAGATGGGTCATCTAAAATCTAGAGTGAAAGACGTTCAACTCCAGCTTAAATTAGAAAAACAGAAAGGACAAAAGCTCGCACCGTTGGTCCATAGAGGCGTGATGGGGAGATGTTATGGGGAGACTCCGACTCCGTCTCAGATCTTTCCACAGATTAAACCTCGTCCACCTCCAGTGCAAACTAAATTTATTCAAGTGGCTCCAAAACACCCTGGCAGACGAAGGCCTTCCCCAGAGTCTCCATCAACACCACCTTTCCTCAATTCTTATGATGTATTACCACCAATTGGAATAGGCCATTAGAAGTATACTTCATCTTGTCTCCCTCTATTCTCTTTCCATCACCCCCAACCGGTCGCAGCAGATGGCCGCCCCTTCTTGAGCCTGGTTCTGCCGGAGGTTTCTTCCTAAAGGGAGTTTTTCCTCCCCACTGTCGCCCAGTGCTTGCTCAAAGGGGATCTTTGGATTGTTGGGGTTTTCTGGCTTTTTCTGTAGTGTTTTCACCTTACAGTATAAAGCAGCTTGAGGAGACTGTTGTTTTGCCATGATGCAATATAGTATTAAATATTACTAAATTTTAAAAACATCTATTATAGCATCAAAGTAAAACAAAAAAACTAAAGTATACTTCAATGAAATTAATCAAAATGTCTAATCTGGCAAAAAAAAGAAAAGAAAAAAGGTTTCACCTTTAAATAAAAATCCAAATCACAAAAATTCAGATTTTTGTTGTGTGTGGGGGTTTTTGTGTGTGTTGTCAAGTATAAAAGTTTTGCACTCTGTCACGGTCTCGATGTCTGCCCGGCCGGCTCCGCAAGGTTACATATGTTTATTGTGTTGCTGCTTTCTTCCACTCGTCATTCTGCCTGGGCGGAGCTCAGGCCCACGCACCTGTCTGCAATTACGCTGCAACGTGTCCTGTCTGTATGGAGCCTGAGAGCTGCCAGAGTAATAATGTAGATACAGGCCTCTTTCTCCTTCTGCTGGTGTTCATACTTTTATTCCATTGATGTTGCTATCATTTGTAAATATATTTATTTGGTGTTATTTTATCAATTTTCTACTACTGTCGTTCATGTATTTATTTTTTTTTTTTTGTATTTAAATATGATTTTTTTAAAGTAATGCTGCGAGTTAAAGGTTTCATTGAATAAAAAAAAAGATTTAAAGATGACTGGTGGCGGAAGCAGAGCACAGACTGTGAGAATCTATCGCCATCGTGTGGTGCAGAGATATATTTCCATTGAATTTAGACAACGAAAGCTTGGCTCACAGAGCAGCTGCAACACGAACAAAAAACATTAAATAGCAACATATTATATTATATTATATTATAGTGCAAACAGTGCAGGCTTCAGCTCTGGGGAAGAAGCTGTTCCTCAGTTTGGGTGGATTCTGTCACTCACAGCGTTGTTAGCCCTCTTGTGCGCGCAGACTGCAACCCCCCTCCCCCGCCCCCCCACTGTGCGTTGCCCTGATATCTGCAGTGTGAGGTTGGATCGCTCATTTTAATCCTCACACTGATGCCACTTATTTCGGTCTTTGTTTGACATAAAAGGGCATATTTGTCACTTTATTGCAACTATATTTGCACTCTTGAGCTCCTTCATTCACTGACTGATTATAAAGTTATTACTTGCGTTATGTATTCATCCTTTTGAACATAATTAATGAAGCCACATGTAATCACTAAAATTTGTATTTTGGGTACAATAAGAGTTTCAGATGTAATGCTGTTTTGTTTTGTTTAAATTTCACCAACTTGCTGATGCCCACGGTTGTGAGTGCAGCTTCTTACAGTACATGGGTGGATGGTTGTAAATCACATCACAGATGCCAAAAACCTCTCAAACCAAGCCCTCTTGCCGGTGATGCTGTGCGCAACCTCGTGACAACCACATGACTGATACTAACTCCTGAGCTGACTGTATGCTAACATGCGCCACAAATAAGGGTCATATTTGGATTTAAAACAATCACCGAGAAGCTTCCACTGAATGCTACTTTCCCCTGCATGACACTGAAATCATTAACACATACTAACCCTCCATACCCTGTAGGAAACTCACTTGCTTGGAATAACATTTCAACAGGGAAAGAGTTGAGAGCAAATGTCCTTCTCTTGAACCTTCTGTCAGTCAGACAAGTGTAGCTTGGGCTTTTCTTTGCACAGGACAGGATTAACAATGGCGACATAAACGAGCTAAGGAAGCATAGAAACTGCAGAAAGGGCGTATGGCTCCTGTGTCAGTGAATCCAAACTACCTCTATGTTTGAACAAATCCAGTTACACAGCTCAAGAAAATATTACTCTAACGGAAGAAAAAGGCAGTATGTGTCTCAGTAGTACTAAAAAGCTATTATATCAAAACGTAAAGGGAAAACAGTTTGATGAGCTGTATAGTGAACTGAAACTGAAACAAAACGAAGCCTATCATTAGGAATAGTGACTTTTTACAACTTCAGTTCTTTTTTCACTCAGTAGGTGGCAGCAAACTACAAACAATGGTTGCATTTTACACTCATCCGTTTTCATTAGAGGCAGAACCCAGAAGCACATCCAGGTTTAGGTCTACTGCTTGGTGCTACACAGAAACAGGCTGAACAGACTGGAACTCACATGAATTTGGACGAATCGAAGTAAGAACGTCACTTCTGCTCAATTGAATTGATTATCATGACCCTCACTAATAGCCACCTTAATAAGTTAAGAGCAATGTGCCAAAGTAGTATAAATATTTTAACTTTTGGCAAATCCAGCAGGTTGATTAAGTGATTTCACATCATGTGTTCAAACGGCTTGTCAGTTTTTAATATATCCCATGTGCGCATACTTAAGCTTTAAAAAAATACAGTCCAATGACCTGATAGATGTTTGCTGAACATTGTGGTTTACATCAGCACTTAAATTAAATCATAAAGAACCTGTTTTGTGTGGGCTGTTCGATACCATGAAGCAAGACCTCTGAACATCTCACTTTTTACACACAAACACAAGCACGCAAGCAAACAGTGTTTTATGTTCTGTCGTCTAAAATATTATAAATTTGCCCAAAATAGAAGTGTTTAAAACTTCTATACAGATCCTGTGCAGCTGCAAAGCAAAAATAAAAAACTCCCTCCAGGCAGAAGCGGCCATTTTCGTATGTGGGGAAAACCCCCACAAAAACAGAGGGGACAGGCTGGCACCAGAACACCACGGATGTGCCCCGAGATGAGTGTGAAAATGTGATTATCAACAAGCCCACCTGGGCTTCAGGTAGGCCGCACGCTTGTCCAGAGTTCACTTTGTCTTCAAGCGTTTTAATTTAAAACATAAACTGAGGCCTACCCCAAGCTAAAAGAAGCTAAACCTATACACCATGGACAGAGACAGTCTGATTGAGTTTTATTTTAGGCTGGGAATGAGCTACAAACGCATTTTGAAAAGCCTGGCAATGCAAGGAACCATCATTACGGAGAGACATTTAAACCGGATATTGAGAGCCAAGTCGCTTTACAGACGTAAGTACGACCTGGACGCCGGGATAGATTTTATTGTGAACCAACTGCAAGGGCCTGGGAAGGATCACGGTTATCGGTGGATGTTTACAAAGTGCAAACAACACGGCACTGCGATCAGGAAAGAAGACGTCAGGATCCTCATCTCTTTACTGGACCCATTAGGTTCCCAGGTTCGCCAGACCACACGTCTCAGAAGGAGGCAATATTTTGCTCAGGGGCCTAACTTTGTGTGGCACATAGACTCTTATGACAAACTAAAGCCATATGGGATATGTATTAATGGATGCATCGACGGTTTCTCACGCAACATCATTTGGCTGCGGGCCGCACACACTAACAGTGACCCAAAGGTTATCGGAGGTTACTTTGTGGAAGCAGTGGAGAGTCGTGGGGGTTTCCCCAGGCTCGTACGAACTGACATGGGCACTGAGAACGTGTTGGTCAGAGACCTCCAGCGTTATTTACAGAGAAATGACGGGGATGATAGAGCAGGAGACAGAAGCTATGTCACAGGAGCAAGTACGGCAAACCAGAGAATTGAGAGCTGGTGGGCAGTGATGAGAAAAGAAGGAGTCGAGTCATGGATCAAGCTTCTAGGAGAACTGAAGGACGAAGGATTCTTCTTTGGGGATTTCATTGACAAAGCTCTGTCACAGTTCTGCTTCATGTCAATCATTCAGGTAAATGACCCATATTATGATAACCAGTGGTGGTAATTAATTACATTAAATTACGCTGTTTTAGCAGTAAGGGTAACAAAATAATCGTTTACATACCGTAGTTAAAACGACATTACCTTTACCGAACGGTAAATGCAATGTATTCCTAACGTTGTTGAAGTAGGTCAACTGCGCTCTGTATGTGCGTAATGGAGGCTGAAGCATCGACCCAGCCAAAGTTTTTAAATCAGGGAACACTTTGCCAATTGAACTGATCAGAAGTCAGCACGACTTAAATGTTGTTTTTTTCTGATCGGAGGACATTATCCTTGTCTGCGCTCATTCTGCATCAGCAGTTATGCTGCAGCTACCGATCTGTCACTGCCAGTCTGTCAAAAGCAGTCAGAGGCTTCACGCATCAGTAACTCTTCAGCGCTCTATCATTGGTACATTCAGGACTCAGATGATATTGGATCCCCTCATGGGATTGAAAAATATTGATTTTGTCACCTGTATTATGCGCATAAAGTTGAAAAGCTTTGCGCATCCGGACCAAGATTAGTATTAGTATTAGTATAAAGCCCAGATCCCACAACTCAGTGGTTTGCCTGGTGTGGTTCTTTCTTTTCTTTTTTTGCAATCACTCCCTCTTCCTTTGGTTTTCATTAAACTGCATCCAAACATTGCTGCTTTTCAATTCATTTAAGGATGCACCACACTTATTGTCGACCATTTTAAAAATGCCTTGTATTACAGCTCTGACCTAATTCTTGTTTCTTCATCAGGAGGTATTGAATGACATCCGGAGTGTTTGGAATGCTCACCGTATAAGGCCCTCAAAGAATAACAACGTGCCCTGTGGGATACCTGATGTCATGTACATGGCCCCTCACCTTTGGGGTGCAGAAGACTGTCTCGTTCCACTGACAGAAGATTTGACCTTGTGTAAAAATAGCTGCACTTTTGTTAGTTCAGTCCCATGTGATGTGCAAGTGTTTGATTTGTGCACAATAATAATGGAGGAATCAAGCTTGGAATTCCCATCTACCATGTCCCAGGCCCTTGATTTATATTTTCATCTCAGGGATACAGTTCGTTCACAGTTATTTGAGGCTACTTAAATGGACACAAACATACAAATGTAGTACATTTTGTACTTCAGTACGTATTCCTACAGCTTAATGTACTTATTATTAAGTAATTATTTTTCTCCAGTGTGTACTTATCTTGTCTTTGTATCAAAATTATCAGAAAAGACTGTATAACATAATTTTCATTTTATCCATGTCAGTAAATTAACTCATCATGAAGTGTTGCTTGCTCTTGGTAGTGTTAAAATCTCCCAATTCTTTGAATCTTTGGGCTGAAGGAAGGACAATACTCGGTGTATAAATGCTCAATCAACAATCTTTTATTTCCATACAATCCAACACTTTATGAGCATAAGCCATCATGATGGGGAGACATGCATGAAGAGGGTCACAGCAAATCTCAAAATGGTGACGGGCTACTCCGCTTCTTATAGCCTCTAGTGGCCCCCACCTAGTCGTAAAAGCCTAAACATTCACATTCTTTCTCTGTTACGGCGCCTAAGTTATGACCTCGGCTCCCTGTCTTTCTGCTCTCTGTAAAGGTGGGGGTATGGAATGTGGTCTGTCTCTTCTATTATCGGCACAAGGTCCTCTGCACACAACATTCTCTTCATGATTCAGCAGTATGAAATGTCAAGAAACAGTGTAACACATTCACAGCAGATCAAGGGTACAGGGTAATCCACACCTGTCTAACAAATCCAAAAATGGTCACATTCTTTTAACCTAAAAATATAAGGGAAACTAAGCTACATACTTTGCACACAATCTAGACTAAGGGATACATATATGTTCTACAGCTGTTAACATAATTCAACTACTTTAACTACAGATATAAGATAACATATGATAACAGAATAATCTCACAGTAGCTACAAAGCGTGGAGTATTAAACTAAAATATGATACAGGTTAGAAAAAAATAAATCCTTTTGGGATTGAGTTAAACTTATCAAACTGTTAAAGCATCAAAAGTTGTTCATAATAGTTTTTGGTAGCAAAAATGTGTTCATTTCTAACAAAAACAAGAGCACCTTGGATAACAACCACATAGACTGGCAATATAGCTAATGTTGTGATCAATTAGACAAGAAGACCAAGTAGGCTAAAGTGTAGAATCATAGTTGTGTCACCAATGCTCCAAATGTTTCTTGAGCCTATATTTTTGTTATTGTGGAATAGATTAAAGCAATCCCATGTTTGATAAAGAACGGCTTCTTTTCTTAAAAATCACAGCACGTGTATGACATTATAGAATGAGTAATTAAATAACTTTCAGCGGTGTCATTAGACATGTTCATGTTTAAAGATGTATAGAATGTAACAGAGAGGACAATGTTTTGTACAAATGAGAATGGTTTACTGGTGTCTTTCAAAATACACCATACTCAAAAACAGGTTGTATTTTGCATATAATAACAGGCTAAAATAACAGTTACATTGTGAAGAGGTTATACAAACCTCTTCACAATGTAACCAATCTCTGTAATTGACAACTTTTCTTCTAAACCCATTAGGAACATAAAGGTTCACATTCTTGTTTCTATTAAGATTTCTGCAAACATCTGAAATACTTTAATATAGAACATGCTTAATCAGTTGGAATATGGTATTTGTAATGGTGTTGTACTTATGTTTGTATATACAGTAGACAGCACTCAGCAATCTTCCAGTTTGTAGAACTGTTACTGTATGCTATATTGGAAATATTTGTTACTCTTCCTGTAGTAAAAAAGTATTAGAATGTTAAAATTAGTCATTTATTTTGGCACTAGCCAAAAACACAGTAACAATGTGTGCAGCAGGAACAGATGCACTTCTATGTTTAGTGTACGGATTCCTGCCAGGTGAAGCACTGAAAATTAAAATCATTTAAATATGTATATGTATTTTCAACTGGTGTTGTTTTGTGGTCTCATTCCCCAAGCAATTTGTTGCCTTATTTTGTCCCCAATATCTAACTGCTGCTTCTGCAAAGTCAGAGTGCTAAGTGCTGTCTACTACAGGCAACTCCACTTCAAATAACCTGAACATTCCCTTTAGCTTACTATTTTAATTAGCGGGAGAAACTAAGAAAGCACTTACTGACCAGATGAAAAAAAAGGCTGCACATGAAAAAGGCACAACGGGCTACACCGTTAAGAGAACTTAACGGCCCAGTCTATTGAACATTCACATTCATTCCTTCATGTTACTGTTAACTACACCCGTGTTTCTATGAACTGTTAGGGTGGAAAACCTAAAACGTGTAGGGCAGAGTGCCTTGAGGACCATGGTTGGGTAACACTGACCTACACCACATCCATCACCCACATAGAGCTTGCGAGAATGCTGTTAAATTCACTGCGAAAGTCTGGTTAGCTGTGATAACCAAGGGGCAGCTTTAGCACACATCCACATGTGTGGGATTGTGGTCTGCAGAGGAAATCTGTAGTTTCTATGAACTCAATTAGTATGGCTTTATCGAACAGATTGGATCCTGTACAGAACCGCAGGAAAAGCTGAAGATATCAATTTCTCCAATGTACCTTTTCAGGTAACGAGAAACTGTTGACTGGGCAGCTGTCATCTCCTCTGGAAAGATTAGAAGCTCCTTCACTGTTTTTACAGTTGGTTTTTTTTCTGCAATGAAATGATGCAGTCCTTCTGGTGGGAGTAAACCAGCTACAGAACCCACAACGGGACGCCAGCACTTGATTACAAACATTGGGGCCTGAATAAGTACTTTGTGTCCTATCTGTGATATTGACCTCAGATGAAATAATGTTTGAGTCCTCAAAGGCACTGATCAAATCAGTAAGACAATGACCTCTTCTAACAGTTAGTATTACGGGACAAGATCGTGGTTCAGGGGGTGCTTGGTCAGGAATATTGGCCTCTCCTGTCAGCCCCGGTGAGAGAGACAATGTGTGATGAGGTGGATCAGACTCTTTTTCTGTAAACAGTGTTTCAGGGTTTAGTTCAACCACACTAATATCCACCCTGTTATCCCCACTAATAATAACAACTGCATCAGAATCTTCACTTTCACCTACATTTGGCAGACCATCCCATGGTAATGTGTCATTCAGTTCCAAATATCCACTTATGGAAGCTCCATCATTAATTACAAAGTTTGATGGTTCTGAATTCACGTTTTCCACCAACAGATCATCAGCGGCCTGATTAGGTTCATTGTCAGTGAGATCTACCACAGAGGGCTGGGTTATTGCATGATCGGCCTCTACGTCTTGAGGCTGCTGTTGTGTTTTCTTTCTGGTACACAGATAAAGTCGCAGAATTTTGACCTTACTTTGCTTATACAACTCATCAACTGTACTGGAAGCATCCACATGCATCTGTGAGCTCTCAATATGAGTTGAATAGTGTGAAAGACTTTTGGTTTTTTTTGAGGTGCCATTGGGGAAAAACTGATTTTCAGCCATAAGTTTGATATTTGACACTGTTTCATTTTTATCTACAGATAAATGCCTTGTTGGGGCGACCATGGCTCAGGGGGTTGGGAAGCGTATCTGGGATACCAGAAGGTCGCCGGTTCGATCCCTGGGCTCTCTGTCCTGGTCGTTGTGTCCTTGGGCAAGACACTTTACCCTACTGCCTACTGGTGTTGGCCAGAGGGGCCGATGGCGCGATATGGCAGCCTCGCTTCTGTCAGTCTGCCCCAGGGCAGCTGTGGCTACAACTGTAGCTGCCTCCACCAGTGTGTGTGAATGTGAGAGTGAATGAATAGTGGCATTGTAAAGCACTTTGGGTGCCTTGAAAAGCACTATATAAATCCAATCCATTATTGTTCCACCACCACTTACACACGTCACCTGTTTGAACCCACCCTTCTCCTCATCAAAATCCATCCAGCCAACCTCAATTCGTCTCACTGTTCGTTTTGCATTTGTATTTTCTGCCCACTGAGACAATTTCTTTTTAGGAGGCATTCCCTCAGCTCCTGTCAGTCTTTGTCGTAGCCTTGAGAGTATAGATTCTTTCCTGGATGGTGACGTGTTGCTTGTCTGCAGAAGGCCACAGTGGAGACTCTATCGCCAACTTTGGGGATGTACTTTGCCAGGTCACTGTCTGTCATTAAGGGAATGAGAGTTTCATCAATCTGAAAAATATAAATAACAAATTAATAAAAGTGTCAATATTAAAAAAACAATGAATACATACAACTGCATATTTTAGAGTTGTTTTTTGCTATCTACTTTTGATAACAGATACTTTTGGTAATGTGGTACACATTTGTCCAACATAAGATGAACAAAAATTACTTTTTAAATTACTCTTTAAACATATCATGTCATTAATTAATGTCATTGATTAAACCAAAATATGAAATTCAATAATTTATTTTAGAATGTGCATAGTAAATTGTGGATTGCGGCTCTCCGTTCAAAAACAAACACACAGACACACGCACACAGCAACAGCTGCAGTGGCTTACATTCTCATCTTCAAGTTTCTTGATCACATCTTCTTCAACTTTACGCTCTGTTAAAAATTCTCGCAGCCGAGTATCCATAGCTGACCTCCAAACCACATGAAAATGAAATTAGTATTTTTACACTCGGTTATAAATTTTATGTAGCAGATTTTTACATGATAGCCTACCTATAAAATCACTTTATATATGGCAAATCAGAATTTGATAATGATTGTTTTATTACTTAGATATTATCTATGGTAATGAGGAATGGAGCGATTGTCTACTTGGAGTTTAAGTAGTTCAGTATTAGCAATGGCAACCTGCATCAATACAAAATCATTCTGATCACTGTATGCTTTATTAGTTCCCTTGGCAACGTGATACCTGCAGTGAGCTACTGTAACTGCAAGGCTTCATCCGGTGATGCATTGAAAGCTACGGCTCATTTAGCATGCATTACCTTGACAAGTGTGACTCACATGATGCTACTTTCAAAGGAGATGTTCAGCGAAAAAAAGAGGCAATTTTAAGATGCTTTCCGTCTAAAACTGTTATTATTGTCCAGACCAGATTAGTTGCACCAGCTAGTATGGTGATGTGGCCAGGGTAAAAGAGAGACAACTTCGTGACACAGAGAACTAAGGTTTTATGTTGAACATACCTCGTTTATTAGTAGCCTTCAGCCTTGCTCTACTTTGAAACGTCCTACAGTTAAAAATGAGTTTACGGCTACATATTAGCACAACAAAACAACGTGTAGTAGCAACATGAGGATACAACATTTGAAACGTCAGCAGATACAATTTAGAACATAGTAACAATATAGGTCTGAATAAATAACTGCCGAATTGCGGGATAACAATATGAAATAAATATAAAATATAATACACTCACCTTAAGGACATCACCAACAGCAAGGACTCCGTACTATGGCTGACGCAGGCTCTAGTGAATGTGCCCTGGGATGATATATATATATATATATATATCATCAAGTGTTTCGTGGGCACGTTATACCTATTTCGTGGCCTTGAAATGGTATTTCGTGGCCACAATTTATTTATTTTTTGTACCATGTCATCAGAGGGGCTCCGTACAGATCAGCTGCCTTTACACAGAGAAATGTGAATGCTCTAGAGTTATGGGCAGGGATAGCTCAGTAGGTACAGTGGTGGCCCTATGATTGGAAGGTTGGGGGTTCGAATCCACTGAACGGCTCCCCCGAGGTACCCCTGAGCAAGGTGCTGTCTCTACGCACTGCTCTTTGGGTGCCCAGTGTCTTCCCACTCCTTCTCTGAGTGAATGGGTTAAATGCAGAGAGGGATTTTCCCTCGGGGATCAATACAGTATTCATTATTATTATTATCTTATTAGTATTGGGCTAGGATAAATCAAGCTAGAAGCAGTCCATGAGCTAAAATGAGTGTGACGCTCCTGCAGTAACTGATCACCTACACACAGCTTGAACTGGATTGCCAAAAGGGTTGAAATTACATACAGAGTAAAGAGAGTGGTTCTTATATACAGAACATGCCTCATTCACCCATTCATAAAAGCAACTTTTCTGTGTTTTTTATCACACTCTGATGAATGCATCAGAAAGCAATTCAGGGTTCAGTATCTTGCCCAAGGGATGCAGCCAAGGACTGAACCACCAACCTTCTGATTAGTGACCTGCTCTACCTCCTGATTAACAGTGCACTGTGTGAATTGCCTGTCTGTGTGAATCTCAGGTGCTACTTGTTGTTTTCAGGTGAACACAAAACTTCACAAGACAAGAAGCTGTGGAGTAAACCAAGTGGAGGGGGGTGGCCCAAGGACATCGACCCTGCTGACAAGAAACAAACCAGCCTTTTCAGGAATAAGGTCGAAAAGGACGAGAGCTACATCAACAGTGTTCTGCAGCTGTGCAGAGTAAGATTCAAATGAATCCACAGCAGTCCACCTAGTCTTACTATGATGCATGCTGTCTGGTTGGAGTTTTGGGTTGATGCATGTTGGCTGGATGGTTGCTGGCTTTATGGATAGTTGGGTTAATGCAGGTTTGTTGGTTGGATTGATATTGAATGGATACATGTTGTTTATGGATGTTGTGTAGCCCAGGGTTACAAACAGATAAAAGTTAGAAACCTTTTGTTAGAATTATTACACAAGTTGTTAATGCATTTAAGTTAAAACATTCAAAGCTAAAAGAGCAACACTGGTTACGCTGGTGAGGCTGCTTGGCTCTACACTTGCTGTAGCTGTGCCTCTGACGTAAGAGGAACATTGTTGCTGTTGAAGCAGAGAAGCAGGTGAAAGCGTAATGTGTCTTTTGTTAGCTAGTAGATCTGGAGACTTGAAGCTCTTTCCTTATAAATACACAGTGTTTGCACTAACAGTTACAGCTGCTTAAATGTTAAAGCTGTTCACTTGGTAAACAAATGTCAAAGATTACAGTTCTATGTGATTAGCTAACTGGTGCTGTCTAAACTCACACTCCTTTGTGTTGGTGTTTTGGTTTGGAAGTTGAGTTGTTGTTGTGAGTTGAAAGCAAATGAACATGCATGCCTATTTGCACTGAGTTGTTTTAAAGTAGTGTTTTTGTTTACCACTGGTGTTATTAATTGGTATAATGAATAGAATATAGCGAGTTTGCTGCCTTAAAGGAGCAGTATGGATTAGATCTATGAAACGAATTAATTTAGTTTCACAATCGGTAAGGACCATATTACTATGTAACATAAAAAAATGAATTTGATAGTTGTACAACACATTAGAAAAAAGAACTTGCATTTAAATGTATTGTCCTTAGTTCCTTAAGCAGCAATTTATGGATTATTGGTAGCATGCGTGTGAAGTAATCGAGTGGTGTCGTTATAGCAATGTGGCCAAATATCGCATCAATCACAGCAATCACATCAATCTGTTCCCAAAGTCAAGGTGTGTGTCACGTGTCACGGGGTGGAAAGGGACAAGTTATCTAGGGTTTTTTACTATGCATGTTTTGCTGTGTTTTACCTTTTCAATATTTTAATATTGTACACTGGTTTATTTTTATGAGTTTTACTGCATGTTTTTTATGGTATTTATTTGGTGACTTGTCCTGGAAAGACTCCGCCCCTACCTGATTATAAACCTGATCACACCTGGGAGGTCACAGAGGCCAATAAGAGGGCCTGGCAGACCATGGAGAAAGAGGCTTGAGAGACGGGCAGGCGTGAGTGGTGTCAGGCGGCGGCGCCTGCAAGCCCGGAGGGCTGGTGGAGCTTGGCGTTCAGGAGAGGAGGATACAGTGCCAGCAACACGGAGCGAGCGGTCCGACTGCTGCAGCAACAGGAGGCCAGATTACGTGTCTGCAGGGAATTAGAGGCGGCGAGGCGGGCCGGTGCCGATTGGCGGTTACAAAGAAGCGGCGGGCAGAGTTAAGAGCTCTGCCCACCCGGGGTAAGTCTTTTGACTTGTCCCCTTTAATGAATTATAGCTGCCTAAAAGAATAGTGACTACCGCTGCCTTCCTTTCTTTAGCGCACCGGGGCGCAGAACGCGGAGAGGAAGGCGAGGACGCCGCCGGGTTTCCCTCCTGCACCGCTTCACTGGATTTTTAATTCTTAGTGACTCTTATACACTCAAAGTGAAATTTGGTGGTTTATTGCATTTACAAGACTCTAACATGTAATTTGAACACAATGAATTTATGTTTCTAAGGTGAACGTAATAAAATCATATAAGATCTACATGAAATTCACCAACTAGCACCTCTTAAATTCTTGTTGATATGACATGATAAAATCTAACAAGAGTGGTTAGCTGCCTTAAAGACTCGCGATATCACAAGATCACGTGAGATTCTAAACAAGAGGCAGGAAAGCACATGGTTTGCTCCACAGTCATCTTGGAAAGGTAAGAGTGAATCTATCTTCATCCATCTTGATGAAAATACTTTTTGCACAAAGGTATCATTAGTTTGTCGATTCTTTTCAGTTCTATTTATTCACATTTGTTCTGTTGTTGTTGTTTTTTTTAAATCTGTTTATGCCATTCTAGCTAGCTAACACGGCAGCACGGTGGTTAGCACTGTTGCCTCACAGCAAGAAGGTCCTGAGTTCAATTCCAACATCAGGCCGGGGTCTTTCTGTGTGGAGTTTGCATGTTCTCCCCGTGTTTGCGTGGGTTCTCTCCGGGTACTCCGGCTTCCTCCCACCGTCCAAAGACATGCAGCTTGTGGGGATAGGTTAATTGGATAATCCAAATTGCCACTAGGTGTGAATGTGCGAGTGAATGTGAGTGTGAATGGTTGTCTGTCCCTGTGTGTTAGCTCTGCGACAGACTGGCGACCTGTCCAGGGTGTACCCCGCCTTTCGCCCTATGACAGCTGGGATAGGCTCCAGCGACCCTGAAAAGGATAAGCGGAAGCGGATGGATGGATGGATGGATAGCTAGCTAACACATTAGTGCAAGAATATAGCACAATGTCATGATAGCCTAATATGAAAGACTTAGCTACTCCAAATATAGATATTGTTTATAACTTAAACTCTGCACATAAGCTAGTTTGGCTCTACCACAGAGACTGTTGTGATAAATTTACATTTTACGTGTGGGTTGTTGAAATTTGTAAGTTGCAACTGATGGAGAGTGGTTTATTTAACAACTTGTGTTTTTAGTACACTGAGGAGGAAAGACAAAACATGAACAGATATGTTTTCCTGTTTTGTTTTTGTTTTTTAAATTAAATATTTTTCTACTTAAACTTAGACTTGCAGTTCCCTCCTGTAAAGATAATAAATGTTTAATCTTATCAGGTGGTGAAAGGTCTGGAGAGCTGGCAGGCCCGTTCATCAAATTCATGGTGAGCTAATATTTTTCTTAAATTATCACATTCCCATGTTAAAAATTTAATATATTCATTTGTAAGTGACATAGTTTTGAGACCAAGAAAACATTGCATTCTGATTTTATGTACACATCATCTAAACTTTCTTGAATTGGGGGTATGGCATGATTAAATTAATACAAAGTAAAAAACAATATTAGAATGACAGAATTGTCTAAAATGCATGAATACTATTTGAAAAGATTAAGACTGTAAAACAATAGCCTCTGTATTTCTCACAAATTCCTGGTAATTCAGTTAAAAGTTCTTTAATCCCACTGCTAGGTCGTTGAGATGGATTTCCGTATATATTTGTTCCCCCCCCCCCCCCCCCCCTCTGTGTACTGATGCTGTTGAAATCAGAAGAGAATACATCGCCAAAGGTCTTTGCGTGTACCTGAATGAAGATCCTGAGCTGGTGAAGGATTACCTGGTATGTTAACTTGCCTGTATCCTTAACTAAGGAGATGATCAAAGATAAGCTTGAACTACATGCAAAAAGTTTCAGGGGATGGGGTTTTCCTATAAATTACCGGTGGCTGTAAAAAAATAGCTTTTAAAATGGGAAAAGTAAGAGCTTTAAGTTTCTCACTGGATACTACACGTAGGGCTACTCGATTATGGCAAAAATGATAATCACGATTATTTTCACTGAAATTGAGGTCTCGATTATTTGACGATATTTATTTAACCCTTTAAGACCTACTATAGAACAGTCCGCCAGAGCTTATATTATTTTTTTACATGTTATAGTGCCATTGGGAGCATTTCAAGTTGCTATACATCAATACAACTGTTATAGCCCATATTTTAATAATATGTATGCATTAAGTCCATAGTAACTACATTAAAATGGAGCACTGTAACAAAAATAATTTCCCCCAGGGATCAATAAAGTATTCTGATTCTGATTAATTGCAAAAAGTGCAATAAACTACAAAAAAATTGAAAATGGTTTTTTACATATATTTCTACTTGGAGAAATTTAAGAGGTTTATCCCTCAAAACTTTAAATGCAAAAAATAGTTTACAACAACAGGAAATTTATTTTGAGTGTCTTCATAGTTTTATTTTGGAGATAAAGCAATTTTTATATACTGCAGGAAAAACAATCCTATGATTCAAATTTGCAAAGAAAACAGCATGTGCATCAAAATAAACTATTTCCAGCAGTGCAATATGAGTTCTAAGCATCCCAGAAACTATTCAGTAAAGTCTAACATGACTTATAAAAACACCAGTATAGGTGTTTAAGGCCTACAAGTAAAAAAACTACAGTTTCCGCGAAGATGACGTCACTTCGGGTTTCTGGCAGGAAATGGCGGACGTGCGATAGTTCGCGCTGACGTCTGTTTCAATGTGGGAAGTGTTGCGAACAGCTGATCAAATCGGCAAAGCGTGTTTCTGGAATATTGTGTTTGTTCCTGCTAGTGCGTTTTGTGCAATTTTTGCAACCGTGACCTAGGACAAGCTGATAGCATAAGATGTAAGTACAACTCCTCTGGTTTCATATGCAAAAAATTATTGCGCTAGCTTACGCGGTTCCGGTTCTACAGGGATTTAAAAATAGTTACGCAAAACGGAGCATGCCCGCTCTGACTGTAAAGGTTAACAATAACAATGTATTGAATAATGACTTTAACAAATAATATAAAATAGTGTGCAAATACTGATAACAGTGCAAATGTTTGCAATATAAGAAATAAATGTAAACATCTGTTTAGTGAACTTTGCAGTGGTGCAGCTACAACACCGTAGCAAAGTTTACACACGATGTCTGACTCGGCGAACCCATAATGTTTCCACACCACTGAAGTTTTTTTTGTTTTTTGTTTTTTTACCCCTCTTTTCAACCAACGGCAGTCACTCTCCTCTCCAAATAACTTCTGCTTAGCTTTCCGAGCTTCCCTCGGGTCCTCTTAATTGTTGTGATGCGTGTTGGAAACAAGAGGTGCGCTCGATTTGCCACACGGAGCAGCGCGAGAGTAAAGCACGAGGGAGGGGCTAATAATCGGCTCAGTCACTTTTAATGATCGTTGAAAGTAGGGCTGAACGATTATGGAAAATAATCTAATTGCGATTTTTTTTTTTTGCCCCAATACTGCGATTGCGATGCGATTATTATTTTTTTAAGGTCTTTGTCTTCTGTATTATTAAACAAAGACAAGCAATACATCATATAGTATGGCCAATACTATATTACATTAATTTTAAACTGTTCTTTCCTGGAAGACAGACCTCTGTTATGATGACATGAGGTGATGCATGAATTGATGACTGACATTTTTATTTAACTTCTTCAATCACAACAGTATATTTGAACATACACAATAGTTTATTTTTAGCTTACAAACATCTGAGCATAAAGTGCTGACAAGGAACCCTGGTGTAAACATTAAAATGAAAGTCAGTACAATGTGCAGATTGCAGAAATATACATAAAAAAAATCAGTGGCTTTACCACACTCAGTTTTTCGACATCTGTGAACTACTAGACAGTCATTCAATTAAAAAATAATATTAAATAAATAAAACTAATAAATAAAAAATACACACATCTTACTGATCTCTGCAGTCAGTAACATTACACATAAAGTGCAAACATAATAGCAATTGTATAAACACACACACAAACACGCCTTTAAAGTTTAAAGGCGTGAAATTGGACGGTCTAGCCTTCTGAATCAGAAGGCTAGTTCTGATTAGCGTCACCGCTGTCTCGGTGGAGTTTAATAAACTCGGACGTCTGCTTCTTGCTATCTAAAATATAACCAGACACTGGTGTAAATTCTCGACTGTCTCATACTTCTGTTTAATAAGTTTTCTGTTTGACGTTTAGTCAGCTGTGTGAAAACCAAGGAGGAACCCACCCGGGGGATTAATAAAGTTTTATTTTATCTAATCTAATAACTTTAATCTCAGCCAAACCGATTTACTCACGAACAAACAAAACACTGAAAAAAGCCCAACAATAACATTTTTAGGTTGTCTAAGTGACTTATATATTACGTTTAACCCGAGCAGCGAAACTCCGCGGTGATCTGAAAATAATGTGCCGGGAGTTGTGCCGTTCTCGGCCGCATCAGTAATCCTCGAGCTCCCGGCTAGCTGTCGAGCTGGTGGGTAGCAGACGCCTCTGAAAACGTCGAAGCACTTTTGCAAATATGGGATATCTTGATAAACCGAGCAGATATTTGATGTTTACACAACTACTTTCTCACCTGAAAATATGTTAAAAGTTTATTTTGTGACCCAGAAAGATTAGTATGAGTAATTTTAAAACTTAGTAGCGGCCGCCATTGCTGGAAACTGGAGTTTGGCTGGGCCGCGCTATGAATTCTGGGATATGGTAGTTATTTGGACAGCCTTATAATCGCAGCCTTTGCGGTTAGAAAATTGCACTTGATCATGTCGCGATATTATCGCAAATGCGATATATCGTTCAGCCCTAGTTGATTAATTGAGCAGCCCTAACTACACGCAGCATTCTTGAGTGTTTTATACTATCATTATTATAATATCATTATAACAACCTCATTCATACAAGATTTTTATGTAACATTTACACTTCAATGGATGTATCAGGAGCAACTTGGGGTTCAGTGTGTTACCCATTGATAGTTTTAGTATCAGATTAGAGAAGCCAGGGATTAAAGCAGTAGACAACTTGCTCTACCTCCTGTGCCACAGTCACCCCTATCACAACTCAAGATTTTGAAAGACAGAACATTGTTGAGGTATTGAATGAACTTCTCTTGAGTGAGGAAAAATATCGGGCAGTCATTTTTGATTACATTTACATTATTATAAGGCTTGAATGAATAAAGCTTTTAGGTATTTTACATTAATGTAAAACAGATGTACTTTTAAAACTGTTTGCAATGGACATTAGTGAGAAATCATTATCTTTTTTTTTAAATTTGTTTGTTTTATTGTCACAGGAAGTTGATAGAAAGCATGGCCACTGCCATAGCAGAGACAGTCTTTGGAATCTGTGTCATTCGGTCAGAGGGTGCGGAGCCTGGCGATGACCCTCAGGATGTTATGATTGTTCTAGAGGGGGTGGAAGTGATGGGTGAGTTGGGCAATGTAGTTTTTGCAGTGACAATGTTGCTTGGTCTGGTCTATTCACTGAACCTGAAATTTGCTAGAAATTGGAGAAAACAAAAAGATGTGTATGACAAATTTGTATTTACCTTTTAGATGTAATAGTGAAATGTATGTTAACCAGACTCTAGACTTTGTTAAATGCTCCAAAAAATTACTCTTTAAATTAACTTCAAATAATCATGGAAGGAATTTCCATGTGATTAAAGTGCTTTCTATTAGCATTAAAGACTTGTGTTGGAATAACTTAATTTGTATGAGTTGGTTTAACTCAATTAACTTAAGCTGGGACCAAATTTAGTAAATTAGTTGGAGAAAACCTGAATTGAGTTGGAACAAAACTCTTTGTTGGATCAACACTATTAAAATATATTGGATCAAAATGCAGTAAATACATTGATGAATCAATCTTTAATTAAGTTGGTCCGACTTGAGTGCATTAAGTTGGAGTAACAGAATTGCATAATGCTAAAATAAAGCAATTTAATCACGTGGAAATTCTTTCCATGATTTTTTTTTTTTTTTTGTTCATTTAAAGAGTTGTTTTTTTTGTTTTAGTGTACCGTGGCGGACGCCACTGGACTTTTAATGTTGTGTTTTATTGATTTTTATTGTGTTGTCCCCTGGCCAGGGTTGTTTTAATTCATTTTATATTTTTAACTATAAATATCAATCTGTCAATCCTTTCCGTGGCCGGGTGAGGTTTCCCATGTTGAGTCAAATTAAGCCGCAGGCTCCACAGTTTTTAATTTGTGTGCTTTCCCTTGGCGACTCCACTGCTCTGTCCGTTTGGAGGAAGGTTTCCCTCCTTTAAAAACACTGTGGAAAAAATAAAATCACCTTTGCTCCGTTACACACGCAGGAGCGAACCGCAGCCTTGGGCTGTATATTTTGCCCCTTGGTTTAATTTCCAGTGGTCTTTGGCTACTGCATTGTGCATTAGCATATGCGAAGGGCCTGTCCCCCAGCTCCATCTGTCCTCCTCAGAAATGGCAGTAGTGGCCCTCTGATGCCCTCTACCCAGTCGGTGTAGAATTACCTGGCAGACATTGTAAAAACAGCCCCTTGCTGCTGCTGCTGCTGCTGAAGGTTGAATGGCACTATTTGGGCCTCCCCAACAGAAAAAGCAAGAACTGCGACTGTTCTCGCTCCCATCGGCTGCTCATGGTGCATGGCAGTCCGCAGCTCTCTCCTCCAGGCCCCAGCGTTCCAACTGAAATAGGGGAGGCATGATTGAACAATGGCTGCCAGCCATGCTGAACCCACAGCACCACCCCTGGATGTTGCCTTGCATGAAGGGAGAATAAATAACAGACTGTGACACTTGCACTTCGATTAGTTGATTAGTAGTGTATGATAGCAATAAATCAACAAAAGGATCAATGAGTGCATTTCTGGCTCTGGTCACACCCCTCATTCTATGATGTCATTCTAATGGTATCATGTTGTCCAGGTCATGGAGGATGCCATCAGACTGAACAATGCTGTGGACACTCATCCGGAGTATTTTAAGGATGAGGAGGAAGTGGAGGAAATTCAGGAGTCACCATAAAACGCGAGGTTTTTTCTGCCCTTTATCCCCGTCCCTCTTCTCCACTGTTTCTCCCCCCTCTTCCTTTCTCCCTTTTCTTTTCCTCATTCAAGTCAGTCCCGTATCTAGCGAGTGAAAATAAAAAATAAGATGCAGCAATTTTACGAGGAAAATACTAAAAAACTGGAAGACAAAGCCAATGCTGCAGACAGAAAGTTAGAAGAGGTCATTGAAATGTATGATTCCAAAATAAAGCTTAAGAGAACAGTAAAAAATAGTAGTGTGGCCATCAATGCGGTTAAAGAACACGAGGAACAACATCAATCCTCGCAGTGTGGATTGAGGGTCTTTTGACCTGTAATACAAAGTTACAGGACCAAACTGAAGATTTAACAGATGAGAGAGCAAATGGGCAAAGCGAGTGAAAATAAACCATAAAAGATGAATCAAATAGACCATTACGGCAAGGCTGGGATGGTCAATTTGGTAAAGTAAATCCGTTGGGCATCTTTTCTCGCCTTCAGACAATAATTCTGATGGCCAAAGAACCAAACGGGACAGGCAAAAAAAAAAGAATAAAATGCACTTGAGTTTGAAGTTGAGGAATAACTCAAAAGAAGCTATATGACAAGGGAGTGAATTATGGAAAAAAGAAAAAGTGATTGAAGTAGTTTTAAAAGAGTGACTTAGGAGTGCCCTCGTACTGAGTGATCAAAACCAGTGATCACTGTAGAAAGAAATAAAATAATTTAACAAGGTGGTAATGTTTGAACATGTATTTGTCTTGTCACAGCAACTTATTGAGAGGTGTGTGTGTGTGTGTGTGTGTGCCTCTCTTTCAGGAGAGGAAGCATAGCAGACTGTGCAGATTTGGATAGGAAATTTATAGTTTAGTGTTGATACGTTGTTGTAATGGGGTTATCTTATGCTGAATCTAAGTATGTTAAAGTGCATAAAGGGGGCGATTGTTGTGTGCAAATTGTGTGGTTTTAACAAGACTTTCGGTGTATTGAGGAGGTGAAATTACATGAGTTGACCTGGGAGTGTCAGGACTCTGGTGGCACAACTTTTTGTTTAAGATTTTTGAGGTTGTTGTGGAGATGGGTTGATTCTGTCAGTTAGGTTTGGGTTGTTTTTGTTTTTAATAGAGGGAGTTTTATTAAACATGGACGTCTAAGAAGGGGCCCATTATTTTTGTAACAGTGCACTTAAAGAAAACCTGTCAGGTGCTTTGATGAGCTAATAATCAGCTCTCTTTTTTTTTTCTCATTTTTGTTCTAAGCAGGCCTGCAACAGTGAATAACAGCGGTGACAAATTCTCGGGAGAGCAAATATAAGGTGGGCTTTCCAGATTACAACTGGCTGAGGAGAAGGCTACCAGTGGGGACCTGATCAGATTGAAAGTCCCTGTCTAAAAGGAGGTATGGGTTCCCCAAGCGAATTCGGTCAGATAATGGGACCCATTTTAAAAACAAAGATTTGGCGGAGGCAGAACAGAGGCTGGGGGTGCAACACACGTTTGGAACTGTGTATCATCCTCAGTCCCAAGGGAAAGTAGAAAGGATGAATCTAAATTTGAAGAACAAAATTTGTGCTCAGACGGGGCTAAATTGGGTCGCATCCCTGCCCATTGCATTAATGATCATAAGATGTTCTGTTAACCAATCCACAGGCTTCACGCCGTACGAGCTGTTGACAGGACGACAGTTTCCAGGTCCCTGGACGGCAGTCCCGGCTGAAGAGAGTATAAAAAGTAACAGAACGCATGCAGAATATTGGAAAGAATTAAAAGCTCTTGTGTCTAGTTTCACACAACAGGTTGCAGCAGGAGTGACCACGGTGGACAGGTCCGACGCCAAGGTGGTGTGGCTGAAGGTCATCAAGCGAAAGTGGAAAGACCCGAGGTGGACGGGGCCATTTGAAGTGAACGCTCGTACCACAACAGCGGTCCAGTTGAAGGGGAAAGGCCAGACCTGGTTCCATTGGTCTCAATGTGCAGTGGCAGACGAGAGCTTGGTGGAGACAAGCTCATCCCCAAATAGTCTACCTGGGAAGTCGAAGAAAGAAGAGAAGGATCCGGGGCGTCTCTTCACTCAAAGAGGAGGTGCCAAAGAGGCGTGAAGCGTGATAGGCTGGGGCTCCAGTCTAGAGTTAGAGGAGAGTAGGGGAACCAAAACCATGGGCTTGTGGGGAGATTGGAAAATAACTGGGGTGTTGGCGTGCGTGAGTGTTCTAATGTTTCTTTGTTTTTTTTGGCAGACAGGTGAATTGCCCAGACGCAGAGGTCTACCCGCTTCAGAGTCCAAATTGATTGCGTTGCCAAGGAAGGTTAAGCGTGAAGTCTCAGGTAAAAGGGATGAGTGCCTCAGCATATATGGTGGACTAGAATTAGACTATGTTAATGGGTCCACCACTTCATTCACGTTTGATTTGTGCAATGTTTTTATCTGTAAGGGAGCTGACAGTAGCTGGAGGGGATTTAATGTGTGGGTGTGTTGGGATTATGCTGTGAACACATATTGTGAAAGGGGAAGTCGTCCTTATGCCAATTGGTGTCGGAACTGGGATCAGGTAAAAGGTTACACTGGGGAAGATTGGGAGGCGTCAGAGCAGGGGCCAGAGAATGAGCTAAAACTTCAGAGAGATTATAGTCCGGCCCAGAATCCATTGACCTTGTCAATGGGGAACTGGTGGCGTCAAAATTCCTTATATTTAGTTCTGGGTGTGGAAACTGTAGGGATAGATCCAAAAAGGTTAATAAAAGTTAATTTTCTTAGTAAAGCTAAACCAATGAGGCCTGTAGTAAGGGACAATGGGACATCACTGATAAAAATTAACCAAAACTCAGGAAGGTAGTTGCAGTTGACTACACTCGCCTGAAAAGATTTAATTGAACGTGCCACCGGATTCAGTGACAGCAATCTCTGGCTGGATTGGGTGGCTCAAAATGCTAGGGAACAGCATGTAGATGATTGTGTTGCCTGTGCTACAGCTAGACCTCGTTTGTTTACTGAGCCTGCGCCTCTGTATCCAGAGGATGAGTGGGGTTATAATTGCATGTTGAGATTAACTAGAGAAGCTGTGGCCACGGGTGACTGCATCACACTGTCAAGTTTATATCCACCAATTGACAAGCGTACGCAGACAGGTTCATTCATACCTAAACAAAATAATTACACCTGTTTTGAATTTTCTACGGACGCCGTGAAATACACTCTGGGAGAAATTGACCCTAGTTGGTGTGAGAGGGCGCTCACGGGAAGGACCACAAATAATGTAAGTGACCCAAACACCATAATAGGTACATGGGCTAGAGGTGGGTTGTATTATTACTGTGGACATCACACCCTTTTGGTGCGTGTTCCTTTGGGGAGTGTGGGGACATGTGCTATGGTGCTGTTAGGAGCACCATTGATGCTAATAGGGAGTAGGGTAAAAGCCATTCCACAACATGACACGCGTACATTGACAGTCAGATGTAGGAGACGCATGTTGAGGGAAAGAAGCACAACGGGTACAGATTTATGACCCGAGAACGGACTCGCCTACCTGGATTGACTCGATTGGAGTTCCCAGGGGAGTTCCTGATGAATATAAATTAGTTAACCAAATAGCAGCAGGATTTGAAAGTGTGTTCCTATGGATAACTCCAAATAAAAATGTTGATCGCATTAATTATGTTCATTATAATTTGCTGAGGCTCTCAAACCTTACCAGGGACGCCATGGTGGGCTTTGCAGAACAACTGGGGGGGGGAACATGCATGTTGTTTTTCATCTGCGGTGACGCATATTACTGGTCATCATATGTATGTTACACCCCAAGTATTGTTCGGGGAAGATCGCCGCTGTTTGAGTGATCGTGCTCTACTCCCCCCCCCCCCCCCCCCCCCATATATATATATTTCAATAAAATCCTTGTTTTGACGCACCTTATTGGGACTTTGTAGTCGTTTGTCTTTTCTTCAAAATACGAATCGGGACAATAATAGCGAGTCAATCCAGTCCAAAAGCATAAAGAACTATTTTACTATGACAAATAAAACAAATGAATGAGCTCATTTTGCTGAGAGTGGAGAATCTGATTACTTGCGCGGGAGGCTCCACTATTAGCAATACCTGGTGTGAATACATGGTGTGGATGTGTGTGACTGGATGACGGTGGGGATGAATAAATGTGGACAAACCACTTGCCATGCCAGCAAGAGAAAGGGTATGCTTTGCTTTGCTTTTGCCATAAGCAGGAGGAGTGGAAGGCTTAATTCTGGCGATGTTGATTTTGGGTTGCTGATGTTTGCTTTGAGAAAATTTCTGTTTTATTGACTGGGGTTAGATTATGGTATTATAGTATATTGTTGGGAGAATGCTAAAGGGGAAACATTTTTTTTGATATAACTCATGTTACCATTAACTGAAGAAACACATGACTGATAACTGTTCTAAGTTTATTTTTATAACACAGATTGGATCATAAGGGGGAAAACTGAGTATGGAATGTGAAGTTCAGGTTTTGTTTTTAGGAAGTTCCAAGGATGCAGGCTGTGGATAGAGCTGGGAGTTCGAAAAGATGTGACATGATGATTAAATGGATTTCATTCCTTAAAGACAGGTTTGCAGGGTCGGAGCAAATATACCTGAGAGGAGGATTGCTGAGGTGTTTTGAGGGATGATATGACTAACTGTATTTTTCTTTTAATTTCCTAAGCTTGGGTGGAGCATTTTTAGTTTGACACATGAGATGTGTCAAAAAAGGGGGAATTTAAGGTTTAATTTGAAATGGGTTTTAGGATTATTTTATAACTTTTGGGGTTTTTGATCATTTAGATATGGTAAAACTGAAGCAGAAATTGTTATTTTTATGTTAAGGTTAAAGGATTAAAGTGAACTGAATCCTGTTTAGAAGATACAATGCCGGTGTTTTTAAAGCTGTATACAAATCTTAGAGGGAAATTGTGGGACACTTTGACAAAAAGATATGCTTTGGGGAAAACTAGTGAAAGTTGTAGGAGTAGAAAATGTCTGAGTTCTTTTTGATTTCTAGAAGAAGTGGTTATAATGTTATTACAGATTTATTTTTAGGATAGAGGGGAGAGCTTATACGTAGAAATGATTTTATATACATTGCATTTTGATGCTTATTAAGGAGTTGTGGCTCAGTCTATTAAAATGAAGGTCAAAAGCTTTGTTTGGCGCGAATGTCCAGGCAATCTATTGTGCTAAGTGACTGGAGCATAGAAGGCCGCACATGCTTACAAACACATAGAATCCATAAACCTGTCAGGCCAGAGGCCTGAAATTCATTTAGCTTGTAACTGAACTTGAGCTGGCCCTGTAACAAGTGACAGAAAAGAGGAACTGGATAAGAGTTTCTTGCTTTAAAGAAGGACCAAAGGAAGGAAAGCATTTATTTTGGTTAAGTCTGATAAACTAGAATTAGAAGGTATTGTTACATTAAAAGGAGCAAAATGAAATAAAAAGGCTATACCAAAAACGGGTTATAACATAGGAAATGTGAGTGTTAAAATGAAGTTGGTGTTAACACACAGGAGTTGTTTTTAGGCAGCGTTTAGCTATGATAAAATGTATGCATGAGTAATTGCTTATATGCTTAAACTTAATTGATTAAAATGGTTGTTCTCTCTTGGATCTTTTAGTAGAATAGGCGCTTATAATGATTTTCTTGTGAAAGGTGACTTTAGATCAGAGTTAAGGCACTTGCAGCAGCGACAGTTTTGTGTACAGGATGTTGATGATCAGATAAGGCGAGCAATAGGAAACATGCAGGGACGTGAAAGCAGCGCTTAAAATGATGAGTAACGTTGAAGAGTATATGTGTGTGTGTGTGTGTGTGTATATATACAAGTCAAGAACATAATTAGGATCATGCTTTTGATTAAAGAGTCCCAAACATAAGTTAGGGAGGCGCAGGAAAAGCTGTTTTGTTTCCTTTGCAGAAGATCTCGGCGACCACAGGGGGGTGAGGATCCTGGAGGCCCGAGGCCTGATGGACCACGAGAGGGACGCAGAAAAAACCTAATCTTACGCATGGAGTGTTCTCAAGTGGGAGCTGGCATTTTATTATTGGACCACCTAGATGACATGAGGTTGTCTGATTTGCTGAGCCAGAGGATGGATGTCAGAGAAATGAAACAAGTAAAGTGTAGTGACCCTCTTTTTAGGGAAAGTGGGTCAAAAGAGGGAGTGTGGAGATCAGGGAAATTATTTTGCTGCTATTGTTAATAATCATCATCATTACCATTGCATTAATAATATAATCTACAGCACTGATATTGCATTCAGATGTTTAAACATATTGGCACCCAATTAGCCTTTGTTACAGGTGCAGTTATAACCAATTTAAACTGTTGAGTTGAATCTATAATAAATGCTTTTGATTGAATGCTTGTTATAATCTTAAGTGTGTATGTGCTGATTCTGTTGATTCTGAGTACACTCTGTGCAAAGTCAGAGTGACAGGAAACTCCGACTACTCCCCCCACGCGTGTGTTCATTAAAATCAATTGTTTGACCAAGCTCTTCTGGACCATGGTTGTTTTTACTCTCCTTCCTCAATATTTGAACTCTTAACAGTTGTCAAGTATAAAAGTTTTGCACTCTGTCACGGTCTCGATGTCTGCCCGGCCGGCTCCGCAAGGCTACATATGTTTATTGTGTTGCTGCTTTCTTCCACTCGTCATTCTGCCTGGGCGGAGCTCAGGCCCACGCACCTGTCTGCAATTACGCTGCAACGTGTCCTGTCTGTATGGAGCCTGAGAGCTGCCAGAGTAATAATGTAGATACAGGCCTCTTTCTCCTTCTGCTGGTGTTCATGCTTTTATTCCATTGATGTTGCTATCATTTGTAAATATATTTATTTGGTGTTATTTTATCAATTTTCTACTACTGTCGTTCATGTATTTTTTTTATATTTAAATATGATTTTTTTAAAGTAATGCTGCGAGTTAAAGGTTTCATTAAATAAAAAAAAAAAAAGATTTAAAGATGACTGGTGGCGGAAGCAGAGCACAGACTGTGAGAATCTATCGCCATCGTGTGGTGCAGAGATATATTTCCATTGAATTTAGACAACGAAAGCTTGGCTCACAGAGCAGCTGCAACACGAACAAAAAACATTAAATAGCAACATATTATATTATATTATAGTGCAAACAGTGCAGGCTTCAGCTCTGGGGAAGAAGCTGTTCCTCAGTTTGGGTGGATTCTGTCACTCACAGCGTTGTTAGCCCTCTTGTGCGCACAGACTGCAACCCCCCGCCCCCCCACTGTGCGTTGCCCTGATATCTGCAGTGTGAGGTTGGATCGCTCATTTTCATCCTCACACTGATGCCACTTATTTCGGTCTTTGTTTGACATAAAAGGGCATATTTGTCACTTTATTGCAACTATATTTGCACTCTTGAGCTCCTTCATTCACTGACTGATTATAAAGTTATTACTTGCGTTATGTATTCATCCTGTAATGCTGTTTTGTTTAAATTTCACCAACTTGCTGATGCCCACGGTTGTGAGTGCAGCTTCTTACTGTACATGGGTGGATGGTTGTAAATCACATCACAGATGCCAAAAACCTCTCAAACCAAGCCCTCTTGCCGGTGATGCTGTGCGCAACCTCGTGACAACCACATGACTGATACTAACTCCTGAGCTGACTGTATGCTAACATGCGCCACAAATAAGGGTCATATTTGGATTTAAAACAATCACCGAGAAGCTTCCACTGAATGCTACTTTCCCCTGCATGACACTGAAATCATTAACACATACTAACCCTCCATACCCTGTAGGAAACTCACTTGCTTGGAATAACATTTCAACAGGGAAAGAGTTGAGAGCAAATGTCCTTCTCTTGAACCTTCTGTCAGTCAGACAAGTGTAGCTTGGGCTTTTCTTTGCACAGGACAGGATTAACAATGGCGACATAAACGAGCTAAGGAAGCATAGAAACTGCAGAAAGGGCGTATGGCTCCTGTGTCAGTGAATCCAAACTACCTCTATGTTTGAACAAATCCAGTTACACAGCTCAAGAAAATATTACTCTAACGGAAGAAAAAGGCAGTATGTGTCTCAGTAGTACTAAAAAGCTATTATATCAAAACGTAAAGGGAAAACAGTTTGATGAGCTGTATAGTGAACTGAAACTGAAACAAAACGAAGCCTATCATTAGGAATACTGACTTTTTACAACTTCAGTTCTTTTTTCACTCAGTAGGTGGCAGCAAACTACAAACAATGGTTGCATTTTACACTCATCCGTTTTCATTAGAGGCAGAACCCAGAAGCACATCCAGGTTTAGGTCTACTGCTTGGTGCTACACAGAAACAGGCTGAACAGACTGGAACTCACATGAATTTGGACGAATCGAAGTAAGAATGTCACTTCTGCTCAATTGAATTGATTATCATGACCCTCACTAATAGCCACCTTAATAAGTTAAGAGCAATGTGCCAAAGTAGTATAAATATTTTAACTTTTGGAAAATCCAGCAGGTTAATTAAGTGATTTCACATCATGTGTTCAAACGGCTTGTCAGTTTTTAATATAACCCATGTGCGCATACTTAAGCTTTAAAAAAATACAGTCCAATGACCTGATGTTTGCTGAACATTGTGGTTTACATCAGCACTTAAATTAAATCATAAAGAACCTGTTTTGTGTGGGCTGTTCGATACCATGAAGCAAGACCTCTGAACATCTCACTTTTTACACACAAACACACGCATCCAAGCAAACAGTGTTTTATGTGCTGTGAGGTTTATAATATTATTTTATGCCATGTTAGACCCCTAATTAAAGATTGTGAATTATTATGTAGCTTTAATTTGCATTATTCTCCTGAATTAGGAGAGGGCGATAACTATTGCATTTGTTAAACTGATTTGCATTACACTGCTGATTTATTGTGAATGGATGATATTGTTTCATGATGCATTATACTGCTGAGTTATAAGAAATACTGTTTGCAGAAAAGTCATCGCCTTATTTGTCTGATTAGAAGAGAACGGAACATGCTGGAGTTTTCTGCCCCATCTCAGCAGGAGCAGATAAACAGGGAGCCAAGGTCGTAGCTTAGGCGCCGTGTGAGAGAAAGCATGTGAATGTTTAGGCTTTTATGATAAGGTGGGGGCACCAGAGGCTATAAGAGTTTGATCAATGCTCCACCATTTTGAGATCTGAGGCTGTCTGCATACAGTGTCCATCTCCCACGCGTGTGATCATTAAAATCATCGTTTGACTTAACCCGGCCGGACCAGTGTTGTTATTGTGGTTTTTCCTCTTGTCTCCATCCCCAATTTTTGAACTCGTAACAGTGCTGTCGTCTAAAATATTATAAATTTGCCTAAAATAGAAGTGTTTAAAACTTCTATACAGATCCTGTGCAGCTGCAAAGCAAAAATAAAAAACTCCCTCCAGGCAGAAGCGGCCATTTTCGTATGTGGGGAAAACCCCCACAAAAACAGAGGGGACAGGCTGGCACCAGAACACCACGGATGTGCCCCGAGATGAGTGTGAAAATGTGATTATCAAGAAGCCCACCTGGGCTTCAGGCCGCACGCTTGTCCAGAGTTCACTTTGTCTTCAAGCTTTTTAATTTAAAACATAAACTGAGGCCTACCCCAAGCTAAAAGAAGGCAGATTATGTTCTCAGATAAAGCAAGCAATGAGGGCGAAGCAGAGAAAGTACCTGCACAATACATTCACATAAATCAAAATGGAATTTCTTTGAGGACACAAACATCTGGGGACTAAACAGCTGTTTAAATACCTAATCACAGATGATGAGGACGAAGTCGAAGTCCTGCAAGGACTGCTGGAAACAGCAAAAGAAAAGGTGGTACGTCAGGAATTTCACAACAGCCAAGTTGTTGAATTATTATTGAAACGCCACAAAGAGGAAAAAAATAAGATGCAGCAATTTTACGAGGAAAATACTAAAAAAAACTCGGAAGACAAAGCCAATGCTGCAGACAGAAAGTTAGAAGAGGTCATGGAAATGTATGATTCCAAAATAGAAAAGCTGCAGAGAACAGTAAAAAATAGTAGAGGTGTGGCCGTCAATGCGGTTAAAGAACGCGAGGAACAACATCAATCCTCGCAGTGTTGGATTGAGGGTCTTCTGACACATAATACAAAGTTACAGGACGAAAATGAATTGATGGATAAAACCGTGAAAGAATTAACAGACGAGAAAGATCAAATGGGCAAAGTAATAGACAACCAAAAGGCCCAGAATATGGAGATCAAACAGAAATGTCAGAGAAATATTAGAGCTCTGGCCTTTGAAAAGAAAATGAAGGCTATGGTCGAAGATGAAGTTGATTCTTTGAAAAAGAAAAATGAAGACATAAAAAAGGCCCTAAGTAAAGAGAAGGAAGAACACAGAAAGACAGCAGTGGACAGGTATAAAGTAAAAATGGCACACAATCAGGCACTGGCTGAAAAGATCTCACTGGAAGAGCAACTGCGCGCCACAAAAAAGCAAACAGAAATATTCACACAAAAAACGAATTGCCTGGAAAAGAAAAAGCGCCACTTCCAAGAGGAATTGTACCAGTGCGTTTTGTCCTTTGAAAAGGCATTTCCACATGCAGGTCACTTCAGAGAAAAAGAAAAGGTGGAATTTAGGGATATATTCCTCAACTTGAAAAAGAAATACGTAGACGGTGTGGAAGGCATCCCCTTTGTTGGAACGACCGAGTTTCTTGAAAAACAGCTGAACTGTCTACGTACCAGATGCAAGGATCTAGATGCAGCTTTACTAGATAAAACACGGGAGCTGGAATCATTTAAAAAGCAGTACAATGATATGGTAAAGTCTTCCGAATACGCTTTATTCAAACAAAAACAGGAGCTCATTGGACCAGTGAACCAGATGATCAGAAAGGCTGGCAATGAAGAAAAAGAGATAGGTCATCTAAAATCTAGAGTGAAAGACGTTCAACTCCAGCTTAAATTAGAAAAACAGAAAGGACAAAAGCTCGCACCGTTGGTCCATAGAGGCGTGATGGGGAGATGTTATGGGGAGACTCCGACTCCGTCTCAGATCTTTCCACAGATTAAACCTCGTCCACCTCCAGTGCAAACTAAATTTATTCAAGTGGCTCCAAAACACCCTGGCAGACGAAGGCCTTCCCCAGAGTCTCCATCAACACCACCTTTCCTCAATTCTTATGATGTATTACCACCAATTGGAATAGGCCATTAGAAGTATACTTCATCTTGTCTCCCTCTATTCTCTTTCCATCACCCCCAACCGGTCGCAGCAGATGGCCGCCCCTTCTTGAGCCTGGTTCTGCCGGAGGTTTCTTCCTAAAGGGAGTTTTTCCTCCCCACTGTCGCCCAGTGCTTGCTCAAAGGGGATCTTTGGATTGTTGGGGTTTTCTGGCTTTTTCTGTAGTGTTTTCACCTTACAGTATAAAGCAGCTTGAGGAGACTGTTGTTTTGCCATGATGCTATATAATCTTAAATATAACTGAATTTTCTAAACATCTATTATAGCATCAAAGTAAAACAATAAAACTAAAGTATACTCCAATGAAATTAATCAAAATCTCTAACCCTACGGTGGCCCTGAGAGGCCAAACGGACACCAGCAGTAAGAAAAATGCTGCAAAAGCACACAAAACACAACGGAAATAGGAAAAACAAAACAGCATTTTTCTTATCGCTGGTGTTTTCTAAAGTTGCAGTCCGTTTGGCCTCTGAGGGCCACCGTACTAACCTGACCAAAAAAGAAGAGAAAAAATGAATAAATAAATAAATAAAAATCCAAATCACAAAAACCTTCTGATTTCTGTTGTGTTTTATTGTGTTGTATGAAAGGACTTATATTGCAAGGTAAAATCCCCAATATATAAACCAGAAATCCCAACAATAGCAAGTCATTTCACACTTGCTAGAATTCCAAAAACGTCCAAATCTTTTGCGTCTGTGTGAGTTTTTGATACAATTTTATATCAGCTTCAAAAGAAACAGAGTGATAAAGTTTTTCTCTTGAGTTCTGCATCTCCCTGCCCTTTTACAACATTTTTGTTTTGGTGGCTGAGTGGCAATTTAGAAAGCTAGCATGTGATTGACAGTTTCCAATTGGCTGAAAGAAAAGATTTAAATTAAGTTTGATAAAACCTTATCTGGTTTCATAATTTATGCTGCTAGTTTGGTGAGTTAAAGTTTATGACGCACTCATCTGATAATTCATCGAGATAACTTTTGACTTCTTTCCTTCTTTATTATTATTATTATTATTATTATTATTATTATTATTATTATTATTATTATTATTATTATTATTATTTAAAGGAACCTATTAAATCTTTTTTGTAATGAAAATCAATCAATAGTAATTGTCGATAGAATGAAAGTCAAAATGGAATTTCTTTACAGATTTGTCGTCAGCTCTTAAGGATTTACGTATTACATGATTTATGACTCATTACATTTTTGTTATTGTTGGAGCTATTTGTTCTTTATTTATTTTTTTTGAAATTAGTTAAAGTTTGTTGTTAGTTTACTTATATTTTGGGGTTTATTTGTCGGTTAATATTTTGTTTTAACCCTTGTATGGTGTTCGGGTCTGTGAGACCCGTTTTCAGTTTTTTTCAAAAGAAAAATTAAACAATTAATTATTTTTTCAATCTGAAATTCATTGGCTTTGGCTTATTTTCTGTGAAGAACATAAATCCGAACTAATTTTCAATGGCCTCATACTGTACCTCCCCCCACACATTTACATTACATACAAGGTGTTCGGGTCCACTGGACCCAGGTCTAATAAAAGTGTTGAAAGTGCAGGTCCTGTGTTCCCACACTCTGTCTTCCTCCTTTCTGGTGCTGCTGATAGTGTTTTCTTCCCCTCCTGCTCCCGCACAAAGTTGCAACATTGTTGAAAATTCAACTATCAACACCGTCTGCTCTTACACCTCACACATTTTACCCTCTTTCTTGAGGGATCCAAATTTTATTCTCTCATACCCTGTCCCACACTGGCAAATTAGGGGCATAAATATTATAAATAAGACTTTGCCAGTGTGGTTCTTTATCACAACTGAACAAGATGGCAAAAGATGGCGAGGGCCATCCAATTGATTTTGGAAGAGAGAGGGGCTTTTTATAACATTTTATAAAAAAAAGAAAGAAAGAAAAAAGAGAAGCACATTAATTCATAAATGTGATCTAACAAAGGTAAAGGGAAAAAATTAACCATGTTTGCTGTTCATATGGCTTGTAATTGGGATGAAGTAAACATCTGTTGAGTAATTTAACATAAAATTGTTTGATAGTGTTAATTTGGAAAGCCAAAACTCTAGCGGGTCCACCAGACCCATGAACACTGGCTGAGTAATAAAGATATGAACACCACACAAGGGTTAAATGATTTGTTTTGTTTGTTGTTATTTTGTTAAATTAGTTAGTAAGAGCTGTAGGGCCATTTTGTTTCTATGAATAAAGAGACTGGTATAGGACCAGCATGCATTGGGGTGGGCCTGTGGTTTTTTACCAGAGCAGGAGAAGCAGCAGGAAGGATCTTGTTATTGCTTGCCAAGATGGATAAATAAACCAAAACTCTCAACTAAAATGTTTGGACAATGGACTTCTTTTGCCTGCGTACGAAATATTACCTCAATGCAGCAGTGGCTTGTGGACTTTAAGTTGTGGGACGTTTGATTTTTCAAAAGTAAAGGAATTGCCACTACATAACGTAAAAAACCTTCCCGTGGACAAAGGAATTATCCTTCATTAATGGATATAAGGATTTCAAGGATCACCGTCGAACTCGAATAAATGTTATTGGATCGTCTGGTGAGTAATCCAGACGGATTTGACGTTGAGGCCTGGATCAACATGTCACTCGTTCGTCAAAGCTGGTGAGTGATAATATTGTTTAAGCCGTAAAGGAAAACGGTGAAGCTATTGGAGTTTAAAGACATAATTTCACTACAACGACTGATGAACTGAGTTTTGACGTACTAAATTGGTGCAAAATTGGATCGCTAATTGAAACATGCCAACGCCCTCTGTGGAAATGTTTGTCCGCTGCAAAAGGCAGGTAAATGGATGTCATGTTTGTACTTTAGGCTATGGATTCTCAGTGTGCTGTGCATCTTTATAAAGTTTGAAATAATCCAAGAGGACAATAAAAATGTCGGATATTAAGAGTAAACGAGAGGATGACACTGAGATGCAAGCAGAGAAAAGAAGCGTTAAATTTAGGCCAAAAGGTTTGGATTTGTATATAAAGACATGCCAAGAAAAGCGCAGTTCAATGTGTAAGCAAGCATCTAAGTACATGGGGAAAATTTCCGCTTTAATGACCTCATATGAGAACGTTAAGGAAGTGTCTTCTGAATTTTGGAAGTTTATTAAATGCTATCAAGATGCAAACGCTTTGCAAGAATCCTTTTTAAGTTTGCCACTGCCAGAAGATGAAGTGAAAAGGCAAAATGCACATTTTCAGTCGAAGGTGACAGCATTCTCTGTTTTTATGGACAAAGTAAAGGTTTGGTTGCAGGAGGCGGGTGAGCCGTATGCTGAACAAAGCAATACTGTTCGTAATGATAAAGCTGTTGAAAGTTTGGATGAAATAAAACCTGAAGACAGTGTCTCTAATATCTCAAGTGTAAAACCACCTTCAAAAACCTTGTCACAGCAAAGTCGAATTTCATCAACATCTTCCGCATGCATTAAAGCTGAGGCTGACAAGGCAGCGCTCATGGAGCGACTCGCTGCATTAAAGAAAAAACATTCTATCGAAGCGCAAGAGGAAAAACTGAGAAAAGAAAAGGAGACATTATCCTTGGAAACAGAGCTGGCAGCTACTAATGCAAAGCTTCGTGTCTTAAAAATAAATTCAGCTTGTAGTTCTGAGCATTCTGATGGAATGAACTCTTTTGAAAGAGGGCACGTACAAGAAGCGCCTAGTTTAAATCCTTGTGCCGATACATTTGTTCCAACATCAAGAGATTACTCTGGTATAAATTCTGCATCTGAATCACAAGTAATCGTACCTAGACAAAGTCAAACCCAACATCAGGTTGATGATTCAGCTCAAGTGACGCAGCAAACACAGCCTCAGTCTCCTACTTTGACTGGGAATTGCACGAAGGAGATTGTAAATATTATGCAAAAACAAAATGACATCACTACTTTGCTTGTAAAACAAAACTTATCTTCTGTCCTCCCCGCCAGAAACATCCCTGTGTTTGATGGAGACCCTTTACAGTACAGATCATTTATGAATGCCTTTGAAAATAGAGTGGAAGCTAAAACTGATAACTGGAGCGACTGTTTGCATTTTTTAGAGCAGTTCACTAGGGGGCAGCCTAGGGATTTGGTGCATAGTTGTCAGCACTTACCTCCTGAGCAGGGCTATTCCACAGCCAAAGATCTTCTTGAAGAACATTTTGGGAATGGAAATAAAATTGCCTCTGCATATATGGAGAGGATTGTGAGTTGGGTACCTATTAAAAGTGAGGATGTGAAAGGTCTACAGTCATTCTCTCTTTTTCTTCAAGGATGTTCGAATCTAACACAGCAAGTTGTTTATATGAAGGAGTTGGATTTACCCTCAAATATGAGAATGGTTGTTATGAAGCTTCCATACAAATTGAGGGAAAAATGGAGAGTTGTTGCCTATGAACTGCAGGAACAAAATGGTTACCGAGCAGTATTCACTGATCTGGTTGCCTTTATAATAAAACAGGTAAAAGTAGCATCGGATCCAGTGTTTGGCAACATCCAAGACTCACAATCTGGAAGCAGCTTTAAAGCTTCAAGTTCTACCAAGCAAAGAAAAAAGGGAAGTAGTTTTGCCACTAATGTCAGTACAGTGCCAGGAATCAAAGCTCAATCAACTGGAAGCAGAACAACTTCCGCCGTTCTGCATAGTTGTTTGTTTTATTCACACAGCAATCATTTACTAGAGAATTGTAAGCAGTTTAAAGCTAAAACGCATCAGGATAAGTTGACTTTTATCAAGGAAAGGGGAATTTGTTTTGGTTGTTTAAAAGTTGGTCACACAAGCAAAGACTGTAGGAGTCGTTTGGATTGCGACGTGTGTCACCAAAGACACCCAGGGGTTCTTCATATAGAGCGAAAGGATCCAGGGGCGTCTTCGGAACAAACTCAACAGAGGACAAACTCTAATGTCAACTTTTCAACTGCAACCACTCAGACATGTGGGTATATTGGGGCTGGTCATGAAGTTGATGCAATTTTTTTCTATAGTTCCAGTTCAAGTTAAGAGCCAAAAGAGCAATAAAATTGTGCAAACCTATGCGTTTTTGGATCCTGGAAGTTCAGGTACATTCTGTACAGAAACTCTGGCAAAAAGACTGAATGTAAAAGGTAAAAAGACCAATATCTTTTTGAGAACAATGAGTCAAGATAGGATTGTTAGTACACAAGTTCTGTCTGGTTTGGAAGTGTCTGGTTTGGAAGCAAATGATTTCATGCCATTGCCAGATGTTTTGACTCAAAAGACTATGCCAGTTTCTACAGTTAATATTCCCCAGCAAAGCGACATCGATCAGTGGCCTCATCTTAAACCTGTTAAACTTCACAACGTTAATGCAGAGGTGGAGCTACTGATAGGCACTGATGCTTCCAATGTTTTGGAGCCATGGAAGGTGATAAACAGTGTAGGGGGTGGACCTTATGCTGTAAAAACAAAAGTTGGCTGGGTCATAAATGGTCCCCTGCGCACTGGAAGTAACAGTGGAAATAAAACCAACTGCACTGCTGTAACAGCCAATAGGATTTCTGTTGAGCGTCTTGAAGAAATGTTGATTAAACAATACAATCATGATTTTAATGAAAGATCATCAGAGGAGCAGACTGAAATGTCTAGAGAGGATCTGTGTTTTATGGATATTGTTAGTAGTTCAATAAAGCTTATTGGAAATCATTATCACATTGATTTGCCTTTCAGGAGAGAAGGTTCCAGTTTGCCAAATAACCTCTGTGTCGCGGAGCAGCGTCTCCAGAGTCTCAGACGGAGATTCGAAAGGGATACTCATTATAAGGATGAATACACTGAATGTGTAAACAACATGCTTGAACAAGGATATGCCGAGTTTGTGCCTGTAGATGAGTTGCACAAAGATGATGGAAAGGTGTGGTACATCCCTCATCATGGAGTGTATCATCCCACAAAGGGCAAATTAAGAGTTGTATTTGACTGTGGAACAACTTATAAAGGAGCATCATTGAACAGTCAGCTTCTACAGGGACCTGATCTCACAAACTCGCTGGTTGGGGTTCTGATCAGATTTAGACAAGAGCCTGTTGCATTAATGGCGGACATTGATTCCATGTTTCACCAAGTGCACGTCTCAGAAAAACATGTCAACTTTCTCCGTTTCCTGTGGTGGCAACATGGTGACACTTCAAGGTCTGCACAGGAATGCAGGATGAAAGTGCATTTGTTTGGAGCTGTATCTTCGCCAAGCTGTGCAAATTATGCTCTACAGAGAACTGCAGATGATAATGCACAACAGTTTCCAGCTGAAGTGGTTGATACAGTCAAAAGAAACTTTTATGTGGATGATTGTTTGAAATCTGTTGCTTCAGAAGAGGAGGCAGAGCACATGGTGAATAGACTGACAGATATCTGTGCTAAAGGAGGATTTAAGCTTTCAAAATGGATCAGCAACAGTCGCACAGTGCTCATGTCAATCCCAGAGGAAAGAAGAGCAAAGGAAATTAAGGATCTGGATTTGGACACAGATCAACTTCCAGTTGAGAGAGCACTGGGTTTACAGTGGTGCATAGCAACAGACAAGTTCCAGTTCAGAACCTCCCTGCAGGACCGTCCAACAACCAGAAGGGGAATTTTGTCTGTGGTCAGCTCACTGTATGATCCTTTGGGAATCTTGTCTCCCTTCAGTATGCCAGCTAAACTGTTGCTACAAGAGCTTTGCCGACAAAATTTGAAGTGGGATGAAGTTATTCCCCACTCTCTTTCCCAGCGGTGGCGTGATTGGCTGGAGGATCTCCAGCTGATTTCAAAGTTCAAAGTGGAACGTTGCATTAAACCAAATTGCTTTGGAAAACCAGATGGGGCACAACTTCATCATTTTTCTGATGCAAGTCAAGATGGGTATGGAACGGTGTCATATTTAAAGTTGGAAAAGAATAACGTCACGCATGTTGCTTTTATCCTGGGAAAGGCTAGAGTTGCTCCTCTCAAGCAAACTACAATTCCCAGGTTGGAATTGACGGCTGCAGTTCTTGCAGTTCGGGTGGACAGGCTTCTGCAAAAGGAGCTGCAGGTCAGGTTGGAAAAATCAGTTTTTTGGACTGATAGTACAACAGTACTGAAATACATCTCCAATGAAACCAGAAGATTCAATACTTTTGTTGCAAATAGAATTGCTGTCATTCGAGAAGCAACAGATGTGAATCAGTGGAGATACGTTTCTTCTAAGGAGAATCCTTCTGATGACGCATCCAGAGGCATGAGAGCTGGGGATTTCCTCAAATGTAGGAGATGGATAAAAGGGCCAGAATTTCTCTATAAGTCAGAAAAGGAATGGCCTAAACTGGATGTGGAGTACAGTGTAATTTCTGCAGATGACCCAGAGGTCAAAAGGGACCTGACAATGAATGCCATTGTGAAGGAATTACAAAATCCTACCAGCTATTTTTTCCTCTACTTCTCGTCTTGGGCAAAACTTAAAATCTCTGTAGCCTGGCTTTTAAAGATGAAAGAGGTCTTGGTGTTGTTGGCACAGAAAAGGAAAGAGTTGCTTGCTGCAGGTTTGAATAAGAATGATCCGGAAGGTCAGAAAGAAATGGAGATAAGAATGGAAAGATTTAAGACCACTTTGAAGAAAGGAAATCTGACTCCAGAAGACTTGGTAAAGGCAGAACAAGCTATTCTTCAATATGCACAACAACAGAAATTTACGACTGAAATGGCTTTAATCCGCAATGGCCTTAAAGGAGTTTCTAAGGGAAATTGTCTCTACAAACTTGATCCAGTGTTGGATGCAGGAATCCTCAGAGTGGGTGGCCAATTGAATAAAGCAGCCATGCCTATGGAATTAAAGCATCCTGTAATTTTGACAAAAGATATGCATGTGTCAACACTTATTTTACGCCATATCCATCAAAGGTTGGGACATGCAGGAAGAGCACACATGCTGTCAAAACTAAGACAAAATTACTGGATACTAAATGCAAATTCTGCTGCCAGGAAAATCATCTCTCGTTGTATCACGTGTAGACGCAACAGAGGAAAGTTTGTTGAACAAAAGATGGCGGATCTGCCTGAAGAGAGAGTCCTGCCAGACATAGCTCCATTCACAAAGGTTGGAGTGGACTATTTTGGTCCTATAAGTGTTAAAAGAGGACGAAGTCTCCTTAAAAGGTATGGAGTTCTTTTTACTTGTTTCACCAGTCGTGCAGTACATCTGGAGATTGCATGTACACTTGATACAGACTCTTGTATAAATGCTGTGAGGAGGTTCATCTGTAGACGAGGCCCAGTTTCGACCATCAGATCTGATAATGCTACAAATTTTGTTGGGGCGAATCGAGAGTTGAAAGAAAGTTTGACTAAGCTGGACCATGCCAAAATTCAAAAGGCTTTTGTTCAGGATGGCATGAAATGGAACTTCAACATCCCAGCAGCTTCTCACCAAGGTGGTGTGTGGGAGCGTCTCATTCGTTCAATAAAGAATATTTTGGCCTCAGTTCTTAAGGAGCAAGTTCTGGATGATGAAGGACTCCAAACAGTTTTCTGTGAGGTTGAAGCTATAATGAACGACAGACCCATTACTAAAGTTTCAGATGACTCAAATGATCTTGAAGCACTGACACCCAATCACTTGTTGTTGCTGAAAAATAAACCAGTTTTTCCACCAGGACTGTTTCATCCAAGTGATTTGCATGTCAGGAAAAGGTGGAAACAGGTACAGTACATGGCAGAGTTGTTTTGGAAGAGATGGCTTTCTGAGTACCTACCTCTGATGCAAGAAAGATAAAAATGGATGAGGACTAAAAGATGTCTTATACCTGGAGATGTTGTTTTAATTGCAGACACTACAGCTCCAAGAGGATCATGGATGATGGCGAAAGTCTTAAATGTAAACCAGGATGCAAAAGGCTTGGTGCGTTCTGTGAGACTACAAACAAGGACCAGTGTTTTGGAAAGGCCAGTGACAAAACTTATTTTGCTACTGGAAGCCTCATCGTGAAGAAAATCCTCAATGAAAATTAAGGATTTGTTTAAGGGAATAGCTCCTCCTTTTGGGACTTTAAAGTAATTGTGATTGTATGCACAATTAGGGGCCGGAGTGTTGGAGCTATTTGTTCTTTATTTTTATTTTTGTTCTTATTTTTGAAATTAGTTAGTTTGTTGTTAGTTTACTTATATTTTGGGGTTTATTTGTCGGTTAATATTTTGTTTTAAATGATTTGTTTGTTTGTTGTTATTTTGTTAAATTAGTTAGTAAGAGCTGTAGGGCCATTTTGTTTCTATAAATAAAGAGACTGGTATAGGACCAGCATGCATTGGGGTGGGCCTATGGTTTTTTTACCAGAGCAGGAGAAGCAGCAGGAAGGATCTTGTTATTGCTTGCCAAGATGGATAAATAAACCAAAACCAAAACTTTCAACTAAAATGTTTGGACAATGGACTTCTTTTGCCTGCGTACGAAATATTACCTCAGTGCAGCAGTGGCTTGTGGACTTTAAGTTGTGGGACGTTTGATTTTTCAAAAGTAAAGGAATTGCCACTACACAGTCATTTGCTGCTAATAATTTAATGCAAATGCTCTAGATTGACTTGTTGCACACTCTGTGCATCTGTCTTTAATAAAGAAGTGGAACAGCCTGACTCCTCGTTTCTCTCAGATGAGTGACATGAGGGGGTGGAGCTTCATTCAGCTTCCACTTATTTCACTCAGGTGTGCCCACATCCTCATTTTAGGTTTGACAGTGGCTGTATCCCAATTCAGGGTCTGCACTCTGCAGCCTTAAAGTACGCAGCTTTAACGGTCCACAAGGGCCGCGTACTCAAAGACCGCTAAGGCCAGAAGTGCGAGGCCTGTGAAATGGGACGGTCCAGCCTCTGTCGCGCTGCCCAGGTTGCCCAGCAACCATGATACGAACTGCTGGAAACGTTTCAAACAGCTTTGTTTGACAGAAATGAAGGAGAAAATCTTTTGTTCATTTGTTTGTTTGTGTCAACATGAGCTTTGCGTGATTTGATAAGTATCTGAGGCTGAGACCAGAGGACTGTAAAACATGATTGTTGGGCTTCATGTTTGTACTGAACAGTCATTTTAAGATTAGTTAGTAAATAACAATTAGCTAATGTTGTTCATGAGACTAAAGTCATCTCACTTTGGTAATGTAAATATAATATGGCCAATGTTAAAGTTAGTATTATATTAATCAATATTAGTTATTACAGCTTCAGTAAAGATTCAAGTTGCAGTTATTTATATTTCCTATCACCTTAAATCTTCACTCAAAGACAAGTATCTCTCACAGTTTATATATACATGTATTATATATAAGAGACAAATATTGTTCTTTTAATATGTTGGCTCAATGCTTACATTAATGTGTAAAAAGAAAATGTACGAGCTGTGATAACTGTTTCTGATAGAATGAAGAGTAGACTGATATATTAAATATTCCTTTATTGGGTGAGAAAATCAGACCATGTCATAACTGCTTTAAGTCACACAGAATAGATATCAGAGCCTTAAACAGGCTGACTTCTGCTAAATGGGTCAAACTGGGCAGAAAGTATACAAACACATAATATCCTTATAGAATATGATGTAACACTATAGATCACCTTACCTCAGAATATATAAAGCATATAAACAATTACAGTAATGTGATGCAACAAACACAGCAGTGCTACTAATCCAAAATACTCAAAGCTTCATAGAACTGAAACAAACATTTATTTTTAGGTCCATTCTGCTGCTGATACATACTTTATGTTTCTGAATATTAAACTTGTTGCTGCCTTTCATAGTGTGTAACTTGAAGGCCCTGAGTACTTTCTCCCACACTGAAAACACTGGGATGATAACATTATTTGAACATTACCTAATAAGACTGATTCAGGACAGACAATTAGTTATTTTAAACTTTTCTAGCAGTCCTTCACAAACAGGGAACAGTCTGTCTATTCTCTCCATCTGTCAGCTGCTGCTGGCTCTTCCTCCTCTGCTTCCTCACACACTGCTGAGTTTGTCCTGATGGATCATCAGGGGTGCAAAGCCTCACAGATGATGTGCAGCAGTGGGTCCCTCAGTCTGTCTGCAGTTGTCACACATGGAAATCAAATGTGTGAGAAGCTGCAGGATTCAAACACAAGTGTAACTTATAAATACATGTTCATACTTTTATTACACAATCAGAAAGAAAGACAAAGAGAGAGAGTGCAGGACAGACAGACAGGTGACAGTCTCAGGTGTACACACTGCTACAAACAGCACAAGAGAAGGAGGATTTGGTGTTTGTGTTATTACAAGTGCTAAACAAGAAGAGTTCCCAGATGATTCAGTGGACACATGTGTGACTCCTGTGATTAAAGCATCTTTCTTTCAGCTTAACGAGTGAACCGCCAGCTCGTTCAACGACACGTTAAAGTCTGTTTGGTTCGACATCACCGAACAGAGGCAGCAATATAACTTAGCTAAAGTTAACAGTGCAGTGAATCCTGCTTGTGCCGTGATATTCAGGACTGCAAACCGAGCAGCATCACTGACTTTCAGCTTGTTGTGTTTGTGGATATATGACTGACTTTAATTATCCATAAAAACATCAAATTCTCTGTAAGACTAAGGTTGACTATTGAGCGGAGTATATTTGAAAGCTTCAGCCGTCTGCCGTTTTTTCCGGCAAAATTATCCACACCCACCGCCATGCTATGAAGTCTGGGATATGTTGGGCCATGAAGGATACACATACCCATCCTTAAAATTCAGGGAAATGAAGGATGCATTTGAGGGCCGCATTTCGAGCAGCCTTCGAATTGGGACAGCCTTTGTCGCGTCGCTGTGACGTAATTAGCCTTAAAATGAATTTGAATTAATGATGGTGCCTTGTATGTGGGGCTGTCCAAATTCATGGGCTGCATCCTCCTGAGGCCGCATTTGTAGGCCTATTACGTTACAGCGACGCGACAAAGACTGTCCAAATTCGTAGACTCCTCCAAATGCAGTCTACAAATGCATCCTCCTTTTCCCCGAATTTGAAGGATGGGTCAAGTGTGTCCTTCGTGGCCCACCATATCCCAGAATTCATAGTGCATCTCAGCCAATTCCAGTTTTCAACAATGGCGACCGCTCCTCAGTTTTTTATATTACTCTTATTACTCTTTCTGGTTCACAAAATAAACTTTTTAACATATTTTCAGGCGAGAATGTAGCTTTGTAAGCTTTATCAAGTTATCACATATTTGCAAAGGTGCTCTGATGTTTTCAGAGACGTCTGTTATCCGTTAGCTTATCTGTTATCTGTTAGCTTGTAAAGACCTATGACTCTTTTTTTTTTTTTTACAGTGTTTTGGAGCCACAGTTTATCGGCAGCTGAGAGGAAGAGGTTGGATAAACTCATCAGGAAGGCCAGCTCTGTTCTGGGATGCACCCTGGACCCAGTGCAGGTGGTGGGAGACAGAAGGACTCTGGCCAAAATAACATCTCTGATGTACAGAGTCTCCCACCCCATGCATGGAAATATCGCTGAACTGCAGAGCTCCTTCAGTGAGAGACTGCTGCATCTAGATACATGAAGGAGCGTTTCCGCAGGTCCTCCCTCCCTGCAGCTGTTAGACTGTACAATCAGAACTTCTCCCAACAATCATAGATATTTACATCTGCACTGTAACTGCAATAATTTAATCAACCGATTCGCACTACAACCTGGGTTTGCCTCTTTTCTGTAGTTAATTTAATTTAATAACTGTACAGTACTCTGTTTATAGTAACCCTTGTCCTTAATTTAAATATGTAAGAAAAATTGTGTATGTTTCTGTTCTGTGTCCTGTGTACTGTTTGTTTGTATGTGTGCCTTTCTGGCTGCTGTTACAACCAAATTTCCCCTTGTGGGACAATTAAAGGATTATTCTATTTTATTCTATTCTATTCACCAGCTTGACCGCTAGCCGGGAGCTCGAGGGTCACTGAAGCCGTCGAGAACGGCAAACTCCCGGCACATCATTTTCAGATCACCGCGGTCTTTCGCTGCTCAGGTTAAACGTAATATATAAGTTATTAGATTAAAGTTATTAGATTAGATTAAAAAAAACAACCTTTTTCCTCCTTGGTTTTCACACAGCTGAAAAAACGTCAAACGGAAAACCAATTAAACAGAAGTGTGAGATGGTCGAGAATTTACACCAGTGTCCTGTTATATTTTAGATGGGAAGGAGCAGACAGCTGAGTTTATTAAACTCCACAGAGACCGCATTGACGCAAATCTGAAGGCGAGACTGTCCAATTTCACAGCCGTTTACTTCTGGTCGGGTAGGCCAGCCCACATAGACTGAGAAGGACAGGTCCACAGGAGGATGCAGCCCATGAATGTGGACACGACTAGTGACAGCCTTCGTCGCGTCGCTGTGACGTAATCGGCCTTAAAATGTGGCCTTTAAGGCTGCAGACCCTAAATTGGGATACAGCCTTAGAGCCCCACTGGTTTGAGGATTGTTTGGAGACAAAAAACCAGCATTGTAAGAAACACTTTAAGCCCTTTGAATTTATTTTTTCTTTTGTTAATTTCAGGTTTTGTTTTCTTCTTTCTTTTAAAGCACAGATGGAATGCACCCCTAATAGCGCATAGCTGGCTCTGTACAGACAACATTTAAGAACTGTATATTTAAAAATATGAACATGTAAAATTTAAGAGAAACACACGCCTTTGTTGTTGGGTACAGAAGGAGCCAGGTGTTCATATTTCTTGTGTGTAGGTTTCTTTTTTGTTTGTTTGTTTGGATTGTTTTTCTTTTAAAAACTAACTGCATTGGTTTGTCTTGTTAAGAAGTGCAGTACAGAGATGACCCGCACCTTAATTTGATCTTTTCCACTTTAATATCCTCAGTGCAGCAGCAGTGTACGACAACTATTCCTGTATATTGCCTTTTTGCTGGAAAATGTATGTTGAATAAATTTTTTTTATAAAAACAAATAGACGCACCTCTGCTGCTTATCCGTGCCAGTGTGCAACCTGCGATTCCCAGTATTTGCCCAAAAATTACTGCAGAAATTTAAGCTGTTATAAATGACTTGTTGACCTCAAATTTGTCAAAAAGTAGGTCAATCATATCTCTCATGAAGAATATCAAGTAATGTAGAGCCAGAAATGACAAGTGACTTTTACATATCCTTTATTTTTTTCTGGGTTAAAAGTGTCATTAACATTTAAGTGTTTTTCAAGAACAATCTAGCCAAGAGGGCAGCAGAAATTGTAAAAAATATAACCTCACACTTCTATGAACTTATCTGAAGTGACGAAAAAGGACTGGACTGATGACAATATGAGTACAATCACGCAAAGTCATAAAGATACTTCAAAAATAGGTAATTTCTCTTTTTTTATATACAACCTCCTACATAAATCCTGTTCACTACAGTCTGATTACTAATATAAGTAAAGATATTAGATGTGAAAACACATAAAAACATTGGTCCATTTCTTTTTGTTTTATTTGATATAAATCACCAAGTGGTTTATTTGAGAGAACTGGTGCAGTGGGGGCAGGAACAATATGATGAAATGAACAGAGGTGTCATTGAGAATAAGGAAAACGAAGGTTAACGGCAGAATGTGTATTAAAATATGGCAGCCCCAGTGTCATTATCAACTTTTATACTTTAAAAGTTAAGCTACTTATTTCCCCCTTTTCCTCACTGTGTTTGGTTATTAAATAACCTACAGCTGTGGACAGATGTTTACATCCATCATGCACATGAATGTCAGGGTCATTTTTGGAGTTTTAATGATTTCTCTGAACTGAACTGAACTTTTCTTAGGGAGGAAGAGCAAACATCTTTAATGACTGTGTGCACAAGTTTGAATTTATTTCTGATTTTCTTGAATCCACGTGCACATGCTCATACATATCCCCACCATGATACATCAACCTGTCATCCTATGCTACCTCCATCAACCTTCTCTTACCACTGTGGTCACTCTCTACCACTTCATCAAACTTACTCCACAATTCATCTTTCTCCTCCAGCTGATATCCAACCTGGGAAGTGTGCATGCTGACAGCCAGCGTTTTAGGTCTTTGTCAGAGGTGAGATATTTAAAATATGAGCTATTGGTGGACACTTTGTGCACACCACCAGTGACAACATAGTGGAGTCTGTGCAGGCACGTATAGAGGGGGTGGAGGGGGCTTGAGCACCTTCCTGTTTTCCTCTTGAATCCCCCAAGCGCCCTTTTTTCTTTCTAAATAAAAGGATCTGGCACATGATGCGGCAGAGCGTGCTGGTTACAAGCCGGGAGCGAGCTGGAAAAAAGCACACACATTTTTGAGAAGGAGGCGGCTGCTCAGCCCTGGCTGTGTAGTCCAGAAAGGTCAAGTCAAGTCAGAAAAACTGGTCTGTTGAGTGCAATTACCAAAGTCACCTTGAATTTGGTTTTTATTAAACCTTTATTCATCCAGGTAAAAAAAATCTCATTAAAAATCTAATTCCCAAGAGAGATCTGGCATCGTGGCAACAAAAGTCAAAATACACATACGACATAAGGATAAGGTTGCTACTTTTATTATCGAGATTACGGTAAGGGTGCTGAGTAGCTGAATAAGAAGTCTGTGCTGCAATTTTGAAACTGTTAATTTATTTGCAAAAGTTTCATTCTGCTACTTAATTCAATACAGGTTTTTATAATAAATTATTATGCATACATTATAAATCATAACAAAAATGTAATGAGTCATAAATCATGTAATATGTAAATCCTTAAGAGCTGACGACAAATCTGTAAAGAAATTCCATTTTGACTTTCATTCTATCGACAATTACTATTGATTGATTTTCATTACAAAAAAGATTTAATAGGTTCCTTTAAATAATAATAATAATAATAATAATAATAATAATAATAATAATAATAACTTTTGACTTCTTTCCTTCTTTATCTCGATGAATTATCAGATGAGTGCGTCATAAACTTTAACTCACCAAACTAGCAGCATAAATTATGAAACATCGTAAACCAGATAAGGTTTTATCAAACTTAATTTAAATCTTTTCTTTCAGCCAATTGGAAACTGTCAATCACATGCTAGCTTTCTAAATTGCCACTCAGCCACCAAAACAAAAATGTTGTAAAAGGGCAGGGAGATGCAGAACTCAAGAGAAAAACTTTATCGCTCTGTTTCTTTTGAAGCTGATATAAAATTGTATCAAAAACTCACACAGACGCAAAAGATTTGGACGTTTTTGGAATTCTAGCAAGTGTGAAATGACTTGCTATTGTTGGGATTTCTGGTTTATATATTGGGGATTTTACCTTGCAATATAAGTCCTTTCATACAACACAATAAAACACAACAGAAATCAGAAGGTTTTTGTGATTTGGATTTTTATTTATTTATTCATTTTTTCTCTTCTTTTTTTGTCAGGTTAGTACGGTGGCCCTGAGAGGCCAAACGGACTGCAACTTAAGAAAACACCAGCGATAAGAAAAATGCTGTTTTGTTTTTCCTATTTCCGTTGTGTTTTGTGTGCTTTTGCAGCATTTTTCTTACTGCTGGTGTTTTCTTAAGTTGCAGTCCGTTTGGCCTCTCAGGGCCACCGTAGGGTTAGACATTTTGATTAATTTGAATGAAGTATACTTTAGTTTTATTGTTTTACTTTGATGCTATAATAGATGTTTATAAAATTCAGTTATATTTAAGATTATATAGCATCATGGCAAAACAACAGTCTCCTCAAGCTGCGTTATACTGTAAGGTGAAAACATTACAGTATAAGCAAGACAAACCCCAACAATCCAAAGATCCCCTTTGAGCAAGCACTGGGCGACAGTGGGGAGGAAAAACTCCCTTTAGGAAGAAACCTCCGGCAGAACCAGGCTCAAGAAGGGGCGGCCATCTGCTGCGACCGGTTGGGGGTGGGTGGGCAATCTCAGTCCACGAGGGCCGGTGTCCCTGCAGGTTTTAGATGTGTCCTCGAACCAACACAGCTGATTTAAACGGCTAAATTAGCTCCTCAACATGTCCTGAAGTTCTCCAGAGGCCTGGTAACGAACTAATCATGTGATTCAGGTGTGTTGAGCCAAGGTGAGATCTAAAACCTGCAGGGACACCGGCCCTCGTGGACTGAGAATGCCCACCCATGATATAGGGAGACAAGATGAAGTATACTTCTAATGGCCTATTTTAGCAGTTAATTTTTAACAATCAACTGGTGGTAATCCATCATCAGAATTGAGGAAAGGTGGTGTTGATGGAGACTCTACAGGAGGATTCACTGGGGAAGCCATACCTGCACTTCTGCCAGGGTCTCTTGGACGTACCTGAATAAATGTAGTTTTCCCTGGAAGTGGACGAGGATTAATCTGAGACGGAGTCTCCTCAGAACATCTCCCCATCATGCTTCTATGGTCCAACGATGCCAGCTTTTGTCCTTTCTGTTTTTCTAATTTAAGCTGGAGTTGAGCGTCTTTCACTCTAGATTTTAGATGACCTATCTCTTTTTCTTCATTGGCAGCCTTTTGGATAATCTGGTTCACTGGTCCAATGAGCTCCTCTCTTTGTCGGAATAAAGCGTACTCGGAAGACTTTACCATGTCATTGTACTGCTTTTTAAATGATTCCAGCTCCCGTGTTTTATCTAGTAAAGCTGCATCTAGATCCTTGCATCTGATACGTAGACAGTTCAGCTGTTTTTCAAGAAACTCCTTCGTTGTTCCAACAAAGGGGGTGCCTTCCACTCCGTCTACGTATTTCTTTTTCACGTTGTGGAACATATCCCTAAATTCCACCTTTTCTTTTCCTCTCAAGTGACCTGCATGTGGAAATGCCTTTTCAAAGGACAAAACACACTGGCACAATTCCTCTTGGAAGTAGCGCTCTTTCTTCTCCAGCCAATTCACTTTGGATATAAATCTTTCCCGTTGCTTTTTTGTGGAGCGCAGTTTCTCTTCCAGCGCCACCTTTTCAGCCAGTGCCTGATTGTGTGCCGCTTTTACTTTGTGCCGGTCCACTGCTGTCTTTCTGTGGTTTTCCTGCTCTGTGCTTAGGGCCTTTTTGACGTCTTCAATTTTCTTTTTCAAAGAATCAACTTCGTCTTCAAGCATAGCCTTCATTTTCTTTTCCAAGGCCAGAGCTCTAATATTACTCTGGCATTTCTGCTTGATCGCCATATTCTGGGCCTTTTGGTCGTCTATCACTTTGCCCATTTGACCTTTCTCCTCTGTTAATTCTTTCATGTTTTTAACCATAAATTCATTTTCGTCTTGTAACTGTGTATTACGCGACAAAACACCGTCAATCCAACACTGCGAGGATTGACGTTCTTCCTCGCGTTCCTTAACCGCATTGACGGTCACACCTCTACTATTTTTTACTGCCGTCTGCAGCTTTTCTATTTTGGAGTCATACATGTTGATCACCTCTTCTAACTTCCTGTCTGCAGCATTTGCTTTGTTTTCCAGTTTTTTAGTATTTTCCTGGTAAAACTGCTGCATCTTATTTTTTTCCTCTTTGTGGCGTTTCAATAATAATTCAACAACTTGGCTGTTGTGAAATTGCTGACGTGCCACCTTTTCTTTCTCTGTTTCCAGCAGTCCTTGCAGGACTTGGACTTCGTCCTCGTGTTTTTCTTTAAGCTCAGCCAGAGTTTTCTCCGTCTCTGCGCGGAACTTTACCAGAGCTTCGTGGTCATCTTTTATCGAGTCCAACCTGTCTGCGATGTTTGTCCTGTCATCCAAGACCGAACCCAGCAGCTTATTATTCTGCAAAAGTTCATTGTTTTCTTTTGTTAGATCCTCGATCCGTTTCTTATTGACTGTATGCAGGTTTTTGAAGTAGTCAAGCTCAGTTTTGAGCTTTTCAACCTCGTCGATCATTGGCTGCAGTCTTTGCTCGAACTGTCTGGCATATGTTTCTTTTTCTTTTTCACTTTTTTTAACCATTGTTTTCGAGAAATTAACATTTCTGTCTTTGTTAGCTTTCGAACTCATTTCTGCTTTTTTATGTGCTGTATCACTCCAACAAAACGATAGCTTAATGAATTCCCTTTGACAGCTGTCCTCTATTTATAGACTTGAACATCAAAGGATGAAAGGACTGTCACTATGACATCACCACGTTCTGTGACGTAACAGGGCTTTGGAGCGTGATGTCACGGGGGTGGGCGTGGAAAGGATTTTGGGGGTCTAAACAAAGCGTGTCTTTTTTTAAAAACTTTATTTAACAAACAATGAGTATACAACATACGAACAGATGAAGTATACAACAGAACATGAACACAAAAAGCCAAGGGTGAAAGAAAAAGGTAACAATTATAAGAATACATGCAAAAATTCACATACATATATTGTTGTGAGAGCCTTTTTGTTGGTGCAGTCTGATATTGATTGTATGTGCATGTGCACATCCTTAAAATAATGACAGAAATATGGTGTTTTGTTAGTAAACTTACATTTATGGATAAAAAATGTAGCTAAAAGTATTAAGAAATTTATCATAAAAAACATTTCTCATACTTCTTGGGGAACTTAAAGAAACAGAATAAAACATTTTCCCATCGTAAAGAAAACTCCCTTAAAATATGGACAATAACAAAGCTGCTAAATTCCTTCCAGAATCTCTGTGTAAAAGAACAGTACCAAAAAAGATGTGTCACCGTTTCTGGATGATCCCCACAGAAAGTACAATTAGTATTTATGTCCCTTTTAAATTTGACCATGTAGTGACTGGCTGGATAACATGTATGTCGAATTTTAAAAGAGACTTCTTTCACCTTATTTACAATCAAATATTTATGGGGGACCATCCAGACTGTCTTCCGCTTGATATCTGGAACACTGATTGGAAAATTATATAGTGCAATAAAGTCGTTGTAAGTAAGTAGTTGTCCCTCTTTACTAACCAGCTGAGCCACCAATAGGATCCCATTTTGGAGCCAAGTTTCCAGGAAAAGTGATTTATTTTTCTATAAAATATCTCTGTTGTTCCAGATAAGGTATTTGTGAGGTGAGAAGTTGTGTTTATAAATGAGGGTCCACGCTAAGAGGACCTGCTTATGGAAGGATGAAAGCTTTACAGGGACTTTCTCAACATTGTAATTACAATTTCAAATAAAAGTAAAGCCACCAAAACGAGAGAAAATGTGGTATGGTATAAAGTTCCAGATAGAGGTAGGGTTTTAAGAAAATGTTTGGCCCAATTAATTTTGAAAGTGTTATTTAAAGTAGAAAAGTCTAAGACGTTAAGCCCACCTGATTCGTACTTATTCATCACAACAGTTTTTCTAATATAGTGCGTACGGTTTTTCCATATAAAATTAAAGAGCATACGGTCAATATCTTTACTACTTTTCTTATCCAGATGTAAGGAGAGAGCAGCATATGTTCATCGGGATATCCCTTCAGCTTTAGTAATTAACACTCTACCTTTCAAAGACAAGTCCCTTGTTCCAAGATGGCGCCGCCGCGTATGGATGCCCCGGTGCTTCAGTGCGTTACTTCTGTTTTGTTTTTGTGTATAACTTCTGTGTCTGGGCACTCCTCTGGATATTCTTACACTAGAGAAGAGCTTCTTAACTACAGGACTACAACACCTGTGGATTTACTTCCAATATTTGTCGCATCTGCGGCAGATTTACTGCAGACTCTGATCAGGAAAGTGAGACGCCGAAAGCAAGGAAAGCGAGCCGGCGCACTCGTGCGTCTGAGGAGACGCGGACTGCGAACTGCTCTTCCTGGGATCTTCCTTTCCGACGTACGCTCACTCAGGAATGAGATGGACGAGCTGGCCCTGATGAGAAGCATGAACAGAGACGTTGCCTCCTCCTGTGTCTTGTGTTTTACGGAGTCGTGGCTCTGTGAGGACATCCCGGACAGCGCGCTCAAGCTGGAGGGCTTTCATCTGCTGCGCGCGGACCGGCAGGCCTCTCTCTCTGGTAAGACCACAGGTGGACGTGTCTGCTTCTACATTAATAGTGGCTGGTGCACAGATGTAACAGTGATTGCTCAGCACTGCTCTTCCTCTCTGGAATACCTTTTTATTCACTGCAAACCGTTTTATTCTCCGCGGGAGTTTGCTTCATTCATCTTGGCCGCTGTTTACATCCCGCCAGATGCGGATGCGCAGGCAGCTCAGTGCGCACTCGCGGAGCAGATACTGCACATGGAGCGGACATTCCCGGACTCTCTCATCATTGCTCTTGGGGACTTTTACAACACCCCCCTCCTCACCCCACACAAAAGAGGATTTCACACCACCTCCTCCCACCACAACCCTTCATATTCATGAAGCAGATGCGAGGAAGCAGTTTAAGAGTCTGAATGCTCGGAAAGCTCCCGGCCCAGACGGTGTGTCTCGTCTACTGGACGCAGCCGGAGGGTTCACTTGGTTGTTTGCTCTCAATAGAAGCTGAGCGCGTCTCCGTGTCTGTGCTGGTAAACGATACTGAGTCCCAGTGCTCAGTAAACTGTACACCTGACCGTTATTCTCCCACTGAATCCGGTGTGTCCACGGTCCAACACGTGCTCAACACGATGGTGCTGACCGGTGCCCAAACACACCAGAACACCAAATAAGTAAAATAACACAAACACGAACTTCTCCATGGCTCGTCGGGATGGCAACTGCTCCAAAAGTGACACATGAAATAGGCTGACATTTGAGTTTGACACGGGAGGTGAGGGGGTGTTTTGAATATGCTTGACTCCGTCACGAGGTTGCGCACAGCATCACCGGCAAGGGGGCTTGGTTTGAGAGGTTTTTGGCATCTGTGATGTGATTTACAACCATCCACCCATGTACAGCAAGAAGCCGCACTCACAACCGTGGGCATCAGCAAGTTGGTGAAATTTAAACAAAACAAAACAGCATTCCATCTGAAACTCTCTTATTGTACCCAAAATACAAATTTTAGTGATTACATGTGGCTTCATTAATTATGTTCAAACGGATGAATACATAACGCAAGTAATAACTTTATGATCAGTCAGTGAATGAAGGAGCTCAAGAGTGCAAATATAGTTGCAATAAAGTGACAAATATGCCCTTTTATGTCAAACAAAGACCGAAATAAGTGGCATCAGTGTGAGGATGAGAATGAGCGATCCAACCTCACACTGCAGATATCAGGGCAAAGCACAGTGGGGGGGTTGCAGTCTTCTTGGCTGGACCTTCTTCTGCAGTGTGTGATCTTCTAGGAGAGTCTTCATGCAGCATGCCTGCCAGTGTGGTCCACACTGCTTCTCTGTCAGTCTTGGGCACACTGCGTAGGTCTTTAAAACGTGGGTCCAGTGCAGTTGCGATCTGGAGCCATGCATAGTTGGTATGTTCCTGGCGGGAAGCAAGGTCTTCCTTAAACTTCTCTTTAAACCTCACCACATATGCAGGGTCCTCATCAGTTACTTCCATGACACGGCGCAGGTGGCAGAAGGCTGGTAGAACTACAGAGCAGGAGACGTAGGCCTCTCCTCCCAGCAGTTCAGTCACATATCTGCAGTGGAATACACACACACACACACACACACACACACACACACACACACACACACACACACACACACAGAGAGAGAGAGATAAGACAGCAAATTAAAAAAAGCTTTTTAATACTAGGTAATATTAATAAAATATTTGATTTCATTTATTTTTTAAATAAGACATTTTCATAATAACAAAACTGATTTAAGATGTATGTTTGATACATTTAATCTAAACCTACAATTATGGTCACAATGACAGGCTCACCTGCAGGGCTCTAGAAGTGTCTCCAGTCTCTGGAGTTTGTCCCACTCTGGAGGCGTCAGGAGGACAAGTTTATGCTTTTGTTTATCCAGAGTCGCGGTTACTGCAGTTTGGTTGCGGATCAAGCGCTTCACCATCTCCAGCGTGGAGTTCCAGCGCGTAGGCACGTCCTGGGCCAACGGCTCCTGCTTGCGCCCCAGTGACACCTGCTCTGCGTTCAGCTCTGCTGTGTTTGCTGGGCTGTGCTTAAAATGGCCAACAATTTTGCGGCATTTGGCCAGCGCAGTGACAAAGCCACTGTCTGCGAGACTCACTGTGATGCATCTCTGTAGAATGTGCGCGGTACACGGCATGTGATTGAATGGCATGATGCGAGCCGCGGCGATCATATTGCGCGCACTGTCCGTGCCTACTGTTGTCACCTTCTCCTCAATTCTCCACCTGCGAGCAACAGTCTGGAACTGCTCTGCACAAGCCTCCGCAAAGTGCCGCTCTTCCGTTTTCATTATAGTCAGCGCAAAGGATGTCAGACCCCAGGCTTCAGTGATTAAATGCGCAGTAACTCCCAGGTAATTGTCATTACTCAATGATGTCCAGTGGTCTCCTGTCAGAGCCACGCATTCTGTGTGAACTAAAGCCTCTTCTTTTTTCTTTTTCTCCGTTTCATACAGTTCGTGGATTCGAATTGTTATTGTGCTTCTCGCTGGGGGCTTGTAGGACGCGTCCTGAGATGCAACCTTTAAAACATCCGCAAAGCCCTTGTCCTCCACAATGCTTAGCGGTCTGCAGTCCTTTGCTATCCATTTGGCTATATTGTCGGTCAGTTTGTCCAAAGAAGACTTACCGAGTGGCCTGCGTTCACTAAGAGTGGTCTGACGCAGGCCGGGTGAAGCTGCTGCCCCGACAAACGCGTGTTTGGCATTAAGGTGGTATTTTAAGGTCGAATTTGAACGGTGAAATTGAAACTCTTTACTACAGTGAGTGCAAATTACAACGCGTTTGTTTATTGTCCCATCTATGTTCTTCTTGTATTTAAATTCCCCATCCAGAAGGCCATCCGCTTCCTGCTTCTCCATTTTCAGTGGCGCGGTAAACAAATCAAGTGGAATTATGGGAGCGACTTATCTGCGTGTTGCGCTAAATAGTTAAATATTCTAACGTAATTAATTCCAAAATTTAATTATCGCAATTAACGCGTTAATTTCGACAGCTATAAATATAATATAATATAATATAATATAATATAATATAATATAATATAATATAATATAATATAATATATCATGTTGCTATTTAATGTTTTTTGTTCGTGTTGCAGCTGCTCTGTGAGCCAAGCTTTCGTTGTCTAAATTCAATGGCAATATATCTCTGCACCACACGATGGCGATAGATTCTCACAGACAGTCTGTGCTCTGCTTCCGCAACCAGTCATCTTTAAATCTTTTTTTTAATTCAATGAAACCTTTATTTAACTGTCCATCTCGCGGCATTACTTAAAAAAAATCATATTTAAATACAAAGAAGATTAAATACATGAACGACAGTAAATTGATAAAATAAGAGCAAATAAATATATTTACAAATGATAGCAACATCAATGGAATAAAAGCATGAACAGCAGCAGAAGGAGAAAGAGGCCTGTATCTACATTATTACTCTGGCAGCTCTCAGTCTCCATACAGACAGGACACGTTGCAGCGTAATTGCAGACAGGTGCGTGGGCCTGAGCTCCGCCCAGGCAGAATGACGAGTGGAAGAAAGCAGCAACACAATAAACATATGTAGCCTTGCGGAGCCGGCCGGGCAGACACCGAGACAGAGTGCAAAGATTTTATACGTGACAACATACACAAAAAAACACACACAACAAAAATCAGAATGTGTTTGTGATTTGGATTTTTATTTAAAGGTGAAACCTTTTTTCTTTTCTTGTTTTGCCAGATTAGACATTTTGATTCATTTCATTTAGTTTTTTTGTTTTACTTTGATGCTATAATAGATGTTTTTAAAATGTAGTCATATTTAATACTATATTGCATCATGGCAAAAAAACAGTCTCCTCAAGCTGCTTTATACTGTAAGGTAAAAACACTACAGTAAAAGCCAGAAAACCCCAACAATCCAATGATCCCCTTTGAGCAAGCACTGGGCGACAGTGGGGAGGAAAAACTCCCTTTAGGAAGAAACCTCCGGCAGAACCAGGCTCAAGAAGGGGCGGCCATCTGCTGCGACCGGTTGGGGGTGGGTGGGCAATCTCAGTCCACGAGGGCCGGTGTCCCTGCAGGTTTTAGATGTGTCCTCGAACCAACACAGCTGATTTAAACGGCTAAATTAGCTCCTCAACATGTCCTGAAGTTCTCCAGAGGCCTGGTAACGAACTAATCATGTGATTCAGGTGTGTTGAGCCAAGGTGAGATCTAAAACCTGCAGGGACACCGGCCCTCGTGGACTGAGAATGCCCACCCATGATATAGGGAGACAAGATGAAGTATACTTCTAATGGCCTATTTTAGCAGTTAATTTTTAACAATCAACTGGTGGTAATCCATCATCAGAATTGAGGAAAGGTGGTGTTGATGGAGACTCTACAGGAGGATTCACTGGGGAAGCCATACCTGCACTTCTGCCAGGGTGTCTTGGACGTACCTGAATAAATGTAGTTTTCCCTGGAAGTGGACGAGGATTAATCTGAGACGGAGTCTCCTCAGAACATCTCCCCATCATGCTTCTATGGTCCAACGATGCCAGCTTTTGTCCTTTCTGTTTTTCTAATTTAAGCTGGAGTTGAGCGTCTTTCACTCTAGATTTTAGATGACCTATCTCTTTTTCTTCATTGGCAGCCTTTTGGATAATCTGGTTCACTGGTCCAATGAGCTCCTCTCTTTGTCGGAATAAAGCGTACTCGGAAGACTTTACCATGTCATTGTACTGCTTTTTAAATGATTCCAGCTCCCGTGTTTTATCTAGTAAAGCTGCATCTAGATCCTTGCATCTGATACGTAGACAGTTCAGCTGTTTTTCAAGAAACTCCTTCGTTGTTCCAACAAAGGGGGTGCCTTCCACTCCGTCTACGTATTTCTTTTTCACGTTGTGGAACATATCCCTAAATTCCACCTTTTCTTTTCCTCTCAAGTGACCTGCATGTGGAAATGCCTTTTCAAAGGACAAAACGCACTGGCACAATTCCTCTTGGAAGTAGCGCTCTTTCTTCTCCAGCCAATTCACTTTGGATATAAATCTTTCCCGTTGCTTTTTTGTGGAGCGCAGTTTCTCTTCCAGCGCCACCTTTTCAGCCAGTGCCTGATTGTGTGCCGCTTTTACTTTGTGCCGGTCCACTGCTGTCTTTCTGTGGTTTTCCTGCTCTGTGCTTAGGGCCTTTTTGACGTCTTCAATTTTCTTTTTCAAAGAATCAACTTCGTCTTCAAGCATAGCCTTCATTTTCTTTTCCAAGGCCAGAGCTCTAATATTACTCTGGCATTTCTGCTTGATCGCCATATTCTGGGCCTTTTGGTCGTCTATCACTTTGCCCATTTGACCTTTCTCCTCTGTTAATTCTTTCATGTTTTTAACCATAAATTCATTTTCGTCTTGTAACTGTGTATTACGCGACAAAACACCGTCAATCCAACACTGCGAGGATTGACGTTCTTCCTCGCGTTCCTTAACCGCATTGACGGTCACACCTCTACTATTTTTTACTGCCGTCTGCAGCTTTTCTATTTTGGAGTCATACATGTTGATCACCTCTTCTAACTTCCTGTCTGCAGCATTTGCTTTGTTTTCCAGTTTTTTAGTATTTTCCTGGTAAAACTGCTGCATCTTATTTTTTTCCTCTTTGTGGCGTTTCAATAATAATTCAACAACTTGGCTGTTGTGAAATTGCTGACGTGCCACCTTTTCTTTCTCTGTTTCCAGCAGTCCTTGCAGGACTTGGACTTCGTCCTCGTGTTTTTCTTTAAGCTCAGCCAGAGTTTTCTCCGTCTCTGCGCGGAACTTTACCAGAGCTTCGTGGTCATCTTTTATCGAGTCCAACCTGTCTGCGATGTTTGTCCTGTCATCCAAGACCGAACCCAGCAGCTTATTATTCTGCAAAAGTTCATTGTTTTCTTTTGTTAGATCCTCGATCCGTTTCTTATTGACTGTATGCAGGTTTTTGAAGTAGTCAAGCTCAGTTTTGAGCTTTTCAACCTCGTCGATCATTGGCTGCAGTCTTTGCTCGAACTGTCTGGCATATGTTTCTTTTTCTTTTTCACTTTTTTTAACCATTGTTTTCGAGAAATTAACATTTCTGTCTTTGTTAGCTTTCGAACTCATTTCTGCTTTTTTATGTGCTGTATCACTCCAACAAAACGATAGCTTAATGAATTCCCTTTGACAGCTGTCCTCTATTTATAGACTTGAACATCAAAGGATGAAAGGACTGTCACTATGACATCACCACGTTCTGTGACGTAACAGGGCTTTGGAGCGTGATGTCACGGGGGTGGGCGTGGAAAGGATTTTGGGGGTCTAAACAAAGCGTGTCTTTTTTTAAAAACTTTATTTAACAAACAATGAGTATACAACATACGAACAGATGAAGTATACAACAGAACATGAACACAAAAAGCCAAGGGTGAAAGAAAAAGGTAACAATTATAAGAATACACGCAAAAATTCACATACATATATTGTTGTGAGAGCCTTTTTGTTGGTGCAGTCTGATATTGATTGTATGTGCATGTGCACATCCTTAAAATAATGACAGAAATATGGTGTTTTGTTAGTAAACTTACATTTATGGATAAAAAATTTAGCTAAAAGTATTAAGAAATTTATCATAAAAAACATTTCTCATACTTCTTGGGGAACTTAAAGAAACAGAATAAAACATTTTCCCATCGTAAAGAAAACTCCCTTAAAATATGGACAATAACAAAGCTGCTAAATTCCTTCCAGAATCTCTGTGTAAAAGAACAGTACCAAAAAAGATGTGTCACCGTTTCTGGATGATCCCCACAGAAAGTACAATTAGTATTTATGTCCCTTTTAAATTTGACCATGTAGTGACTGGCTGGATAACATGTATGTCGAATTTTAAAAGAGACTTCTTTCACCTTATTTACAATCAAATATTTATGGGGGACCATCCAGACTGTCTTCCGCTTGATATCTGGAACACTGATTGGAAAATTATATAGTGCAATAAAGTCGTTGTAAGTAAGTAGTTGTCCCTCTTTACTAACCAGCTGAGCCACCAATAGGATCCCATTTTGGAGCCAAGTTTCCAGGAAAAGTGATTTATTTTTCTATAAAATATCTCTGTTGTTCCAGATAAGGTATTTGTGAGGTGAGAAGTTGTGTTTATAAATGAGGGTCCACGCTAAGAGGACCTGCTTATGGAAGGATGAAAGCTTTACAGGGACTTTCTCAACATTGTAATTACAATTTCAAATAAAAGTAAAGCCACCAAAACGAGAGAAAATGTGGTATGGTATAAAGTTCCAGATAGAGGTAGGGTTTTAAGAAAATGTTTGGCCCAATTAATTTTGAAAGTGTTATTTAAAGTAGAAAAGTCTAAGACGTTAAGCCCACCTGATTCGTACTTATTCATCACAACAGTTTTTCTAATATAGTGCGTACGGTTTTTCCATATAAAATTAAAGAGCATACGGTCAATATCTTTACTACTTTTCTTATCCAGATGTAAGGAGAGAGCAGCATATGTTCATCGGGATATCCCTTCAGCTTTAGTAATTAACACTCTACCTTTCAAAGACAAGTCCCTTGTTCCAAGATGGCGCCGCCGCGTATGGATGCCCCGGTGCTTCAGTGCGTTACTTCTGTTTTGTTTTTGTGCATAACTTCTGTGTCTGGGCACTCCTCTGGATATTCTTACACTAGAGAAGAGCTTCTTAACTACAGGACTACAACACCTGTGGATTTACTTCCAATATTTGTCGCATCTGCGGCAGATTTACTGCAGACTCTGATCAGGAAAGTGAGACGCCGAAAGCGAGGAAAGCGAGCCGGCGCACTCGTGCGTCTGAGGAGACGCGGACTGCGAACTGCTCTTCCTGGGATCTTCCTTTCCGACGTACGCTCACTCAGGAATGAGATGGACGAGCTGGCCCTGATGAGAAGCATGAACAGAGACGTTGCCTCCTCCTGTGTCTTGTGTTTTACGGAGTCGTGGCTCTGTGAGGACATCCCGGACAGCGCGCTCAAGCTGGAGGGCTTTCATCTGCTGCGCGCGGACCGGCAGGCCTCTCTCTCTGGTAAGACCACAGGTGGATGTGTCTGCTTCTACATTAATAGTGGCTGGTGCACAGATGTAACAGTGATTGCTCAGCACTGCTCTTCCTCTCTGGAATACCTTTTTATTCACTGCAAACCGTTTTATTCTCCGCGGGAGTTTGCTTCATTCATCTTGGCCGCTGTTTACATCCCGCCAGATGCGGATGCGCAGGCAGCTCAGTGCGCACTCGCGGAGCAGATACTGCACATGGAGCGGACATTCCCGGACTCTCTCATCATTGCTCTTGGGGACTTTTACAACACCCCCCTCCTCACCCCACACAAAAGAGGATTTCACACCACCTCCTCCCACCACAACCCTCCATATTCATGAAGCAGATGCGAGGAAGCAGTTTAAGAGTCTGAATGCTCGGAAAGCTCCCGGCCCAGACGGTGTGTCTCGTCTACTGGACGCAGCCGGAGGGTTCACTTGGTTGTTTGCTCTCAATAGAAGCTGAGCGCGTCTCCGTGTCTGTGCTGGTAAACGATACTGAGTCCCAGTGCTCAGTAAACTGTACACCTGACCGTTATTCTCCCACTGAATCCGGTGTGTCCACGGTCCAACACGTGCTCAACACGATGGTGCTGACCGGTGCCCAAACACACCAGAACACCAAATAAGTAAAATAACACAAACACGAACTTCTCCATGGCTCGTCGGGATGGCAACTGCTCCAAAAGTGACACATGAAATAGGCTGACATTTGAGTTTGACACGGGAGGTGAGGGGGTGTTTTGAATATGCTTGACTCCGTCACGAGGTTGCGCACAGCATCACCGGCAAGGGGGCTTGGTTTGAGAGGTTTTTGGCATCTGTGATGTGATTTACAACCATCCACCCATGTACAGCAAGAAGCCGCACTCACAACCGTGGGCATCAGCAAGTTGGTGAAATTTAAACAAAACAAAACAGCATTCCATCTGAAACTCTCTTATTGTACCCAAAATACAAATTTTAGTGATTACATGTGGCTTCATTAATTATGTTCAAACGGATGAATACATAACGCAAGTAATAACTTTATGATCAGTCAGTGAATGAAGGAGCTCAAGAGCAGTGGCGTGTCTAGAAAATTTTTGTTGGGGGGGCCAGGTAGGGGCACAGATTTGGAGAAGGGTGGCAGATTTAATTGGCAGATAATGTTTTAAAAAAAAATTCTACCAACCCTTAACCATAATTCAATAATCCTATAAACCTAATAACCAAATGCACTTTTAACTCTTATTAGAATGAGATTTTAACCACTACGGTGCAAAGTTTTTAGATACTGCGTTGATAAAGTACAAGAGATACAATCAGTGCTTTGTCAGTGTTTACTCAGCAGTCAAGGACAACAATATTTGCATAGTATTTTTACTGACATATAGTGCACATATGTTTTGGGCAAAAACATTTTTGAAAATTAAAATACGAACATTTGTAACAAACAATTGACAAATTAGCCAATGCCAATGCAAAACTTTATCTGCCTGTTAAAAAAAGAAGATAATCTTCTCACAAACTGGTGTTTGATTTTGAAACAGGAAAAAAGTGGGGAAACAACTGAAAAGACTAACATTTGAATGAAACCTGAAAGCAAGTAAATACTTTCTATGCTGCCTTATCGTAAACTTTGGTAATATTGATAAAGAACAACACTGGCTGATGATAAAATACAGTCAGCTGGCATGGTGACACTGCCAGTATTAACCTGCAGGGCTGGACTGGGACAAAAAAATTGGGCATTTTTACTACAGACCGACCCACCAGGTAGTAAAGCCATAAAGACTTTGACTGAAAACAAACCCTGTTGTGACAGTGATGTACAGTCTTGTTGGTACATGTATGATTTCTATACATTTTACGTCAGATAAAAACTTTGGTTGTAAGATTTAGATAATTATTTAATAAAAACTAGGTATTTTAAATGAGAATAAGAAAGAAAAGTATTTCTTTGTGCCCACCTTTCCCTGTTAATGCCCTACCTGGCCCCCTGGCAAAACTTTGCTAGACCCGCCCCTGCACAGTTACCAGCTGTCTGCTACATAAAAAAGGATCCTGGTGTTATTTGTCTCTCAGAAACAGTTCATAACTTCCCTTCAACTCATTCATGTCACCTAAAAGGTAAACCTGTTTCTCCATCACCTGTTCAGCTCTGATGATTCAGTAAGGACATCTCCTGGTTTCATCTTCATGTTTCCCTCTCACCACATATCTAAACAGACATCATGACCAGCAGCTTTACAGCTGTGGCTCCAGCAAACATCAGCTGATACTAGAAATTAATATTAAATACATTCTAACAACAGCCGATCAAGCTTAAACGTGCTGCTGTTGTTTAGCGCAACATCTGCTGGTTTCCTCTTTCTGGCGCAAAGTGGGCGATAAACAAGAGAGAAAAGCCGATCAGCTGATCATTGATCAGTTTCATGATTGAAGTAGCAACAGGAGAGGGAGGGGGAGAGAATGAGAGAAGAGGCAGCTGTGCAGCATAAAGACAGAATAAATCCAGCTTTGTGTCTTTTTTCCATTCTAGCTAAAGTCCGGGACAAACTGCGTCTCTTCTCAGCTCAATACGAAACGTGTAATATTTTCTCTGAATGAGGGACCATTCCATTTTTTTAAGGAGCCGTTGGCAACTCTACTAACCTTATGAATAAAATAAAGTTCACTATCAGTAACATCATAGCACCCACCCAGCTGTATAAAAACTCCGTCAAACTGGCTAGAACGCAGTATGAGTTATTGCAACTGACAGTAAAAAGTCAGCAACATGAAAATAAACTCCACCTAAACTTGGTTTATATCTGACCCAGATAGACTGCAGGTCATAACTTCTTACCTGAAGTTCAGTTCACCTGACACTCGGACTGGTGGCTGCTTCGGGGCTCTCCTCCTGCCTCCCCTTCCCTCATCCACCTGTTGCCTCTGTGGAAGCCCCGTCATAGCCACCACCAAACAACGGAGTTATTTCTACACATCGACCTGCATCTGGCCAATCCACCACCTCTCATTGTTCATGCCATTACAAAAAAAATAAAAAATAAGTCACTGGGGATATGCCCGGTATGCCCGATGGCCAGTCCAGCTATGTTAACCTGCAACCAAATCTGCAGCTCCATACAGCAATGTTACGACTTAGATTATATCTTATAACGCATAACTCTTATGTTAGCTCCCCTCTGTAGCATACTGTCTGAAATATTCCACAGCTGCAATAATTCTTTAAGTGTTATTTTTTTCCTTGGTATTCTAATTTCACCGAAGTTTACTAAACTCAACAAACTTGATATTACTTACCGGGACATTTATTCTGTCCTCATTTTCTTTCACCGAAAAATTGTTTCCTGCAGTGCCATCTTTCGCGCTTGGCTCTCCTACCTTTGCTAACGTGATGCGCATAGCGCAGAAGCGATGCTGCATTCACTTACACTCGGATATCTGAGCGTCACCGTGAAAACATAATCGGACATTTGATATTTGATTGAATTTTATTGTTTTGCCTTTGGGGTGGCACCTGGGGTGGCCAGTCTGGTTTGGGGGGTGGCCTGTGCCCCCCCAGGCCACCCCGCTGGACACGCCATTGCTCAAGAGTGCAAATATAGTTGCAATAAAGTGACAAATATGCCCTTTTATGTCAAACAAAGACCGAAATAAGTGGCATCAGTGTGAGGATGAGAATGAGCGATCCAACCTCACACTGCAGATATCAGGGCAAAGCACAGTGGGGGGGTTGCAGTCTTCTTGGCTGGACCTTCTTCTGCAGTGTGTGATCTTCTAGGAGAGTCTTCATGCAGCATGCCTGCCAGTGTGGTCCACACTGCTTCTCTGTCAGTCTTGGGCACACTGCGTAGGTCTTTAAAACGTGGGTCCAGTGCAGTTGCGATCTGGAGCCATGCATAGTTGGTATGTTCCTGGCGGGAAGCAAGGTCTTCCTTAAACTTCTCTTTAAACCTCACCACATATGCAGGGTCCTCATCAGTTACTTCCATGACACGGCGCAGGTGGCAGAAGGCTGGTAGAACTACAGAGCAGGAGACGTAGGCCTCTCCTCCCAGCAGTTCAGTCACATATCTGCAGTGGAATACACACACACACACACACACACACACACACACACACACACACACACACACACACACACACACACACAGAGATAAGACAGCAAATTAAAAAAAGCTTTTTAATACTAGGTAATATTAATAAAATATTTGATTTCATTTATTTTTTAAATAAGACATTTTCATAATAACAAAACTGATTTAAGATGTATGTTTGATACATTTAATCTAAACCTACAATTATGGTCACAATGACAGGCTCACCTGCAGGGCTCTAGAAGTGTCTCCAGTCTCTGGAGTTTGTCCCACTCTGGAGGCGTCAGGAGGACAAGTTTATGCTTTTGTTTATCCAGAGTCGCGGTTACTGCAGTTTGGTTGCGGATCAAGCGCTTCACCATCTCCAGCGTGGAGTTCCAGCGCGTAGGCACGTCCTGGGCCAACGGCTCCTGCTTGCGCCCCAGTGACACCTGCTCTGCGTTCAGCTCTGCTGTGTTTGCTGGGCTGTGCTTAAAATGGCCAACAATTTTGCGGCATTTGGCCAGCGCAGTGACAAAGCCACTGTCTGCGAGACTCACTGTGATGCATCTCTGTAGAATGTGCGCGGTACACGGCATGTGATTGAATGGCATGATGCGAGCCGCGGCGATCATATTGCGCGCACTGTCCGTGCCTACTGTTGTCACCTTCTCCTCAATTCTCCACCTGCGAGCAACAGTCTGGAACTGCTCTGCACAAGCCTCCGCAAAGTGCCGCTCTTCCGTTTTCATTATAGTCAGCGCAAAGGATGTCAGACCCCAGGCTTCAGTGATTAAATGCGCAGTAACTCCCAGGTAATTGTCATTACTCAATGATGTCCAGTGGTCTCCTGTCAGAGCCACGCATTCTGTGTGAACTAAAGCCTCTTCTTTTTTCTTTTTCTCCGTTTCATACAGTTCGTGGATTCGAATTGTTATTGTGCTTCTCGCTGGGGGCTTGTAGGACGCGTCCTGAGATGCAACCTTTAAAACATCCGCAAAGCCCTTGTCCTCCACAATGCTTAGCGGTCTGCAGTCCTTTGCTATCCATTTGGCTATATTGTCGGTCAGTTTGTCCAAAGAAGACTTACCGAGTGGCCTGCGTTCACTAAGAGTGGTCTGACGCAGGCCGGGTGAAGCTGCTGCCCCGACAAACGCGTGTTTGGCATTAAGGTGGTATTTTAAGGTCGAATTTGAACGGTGAAATTGAAACTCTTTACTACAGTGAGTGCAAATTACAACGCGTTTGTTTATTGTTCCATCTATGTTCTTCTTGTATTTAAATTCCCCATCCAGAAGGCCATCCGCTTCCTGCTTCTCCATTTTCAGTGGCGCGGTAAACAAATCAAGTGGAATTATGGGAGCGACTTATCTGCGTGTTGCGCTAAATAGTTAAATATTCTAACGTAATTAATTCCAAAATTTAATTATCGCAATTAACGCGTTAATTTCGACAGCTATAAATATAATATAATATAATATAATATAATATAATATAATATAATATAATATATCATGTTGCTATTTAATGTTTTTTGTTCGTGTTGCAGCTGCTCTGTGAGCCAAGCTTTCGTTGTCTAAATTCAATGGCAATATATCTCTGCACCACACGATGGCGATAGATTCTCACAGACAGTCTGTGCTCTGCTTCCGCCACCAGTCATCTTTAAATCTTTTTTTTAATTCAATGAAACCTTTATTTAACTGTCCATCTCGCGGCATTACTTAAAAAAAATCATATTTAAATACAAAGAAGATTAAATACATGAACGACAGTAAATTGATAAAATAAGAGCAAATAAATATATTTACAAATGATAGCAACATCAATGGAATAAAAGCATGAACAGCAGCAGAAGGAGAAAGAGGCCTGTATCTACATTATTACTCTGGCAGCTCTCAGTCTCCATACAGACAGGACACGTTGCAGCGTAATTGCAGACAGGTGCGTGGGCCTGAGCTCCGCCCAGGCAGAATGACGAGTGGAAGAAAGCAGCAACACAATAAACATATGTAGCCTTGCGGAGCCGGCCGGGCAGACACCGAGACAGAGTGCAACGATTTTATACGTGACAACATACACAAAAAAACACACACAACAAAAATCAGAATGTGTTTGTGATTTGGATTTTTATTTAAAGGTGAAACCTTTTTTCTTTTCTTGTTTTGCCAGATTAGACATTTTGATTCATTTCATTTAGTTTTTTTGTTTTACTTTGATGCTATAATAGATGTTTTTAAAATGTAGTCATATTTAATACTATATTGCATCATGGCAAAAAAACAGTCTCCTCAAGCTGCTTTATACTGTAAGGTAAAAACACTACAGTAAAAGCCAGAAAACCCCAACAATCCAAAGATCCCCTTTGGATTGCCACTACACAGTCATTTGCTGCTAATAATTTAATGCAAATGCTCTAGATTGACTTGTTGCACACTCTGTGCATCTGTCTTTAATAAAGAAGTGGAACAGCCTGACTCCTCGTTTCTCTCAGATGAGTGACATGAGGGGGTGGAGCTTCATTCAGCTTCCACTTATTTCACTCAGGTGTGCCCACATCCTCATTTTAGGTTTGACAGTGGCTGTATCCCAATTCAGGGTCTGCACTCTGCAGCCTTAAAGTACGCAGCCTTAACGGTCCACAAGGGCCGCGTACTCAAAGACCGCTAAGGCCAGAAGTGCGAGGCCTGTGAAATGGGACGGTCCAGCCTCTGTCGCGCTGCCCAGGTTGCCCAGCAACCATGATACGAACTGCTGGAAACGTTTCAAACAGCTTTGTTTGACAGAAATGAAGGAGAAAATCTTTTGTTCATTTGTTTGTTTGTGTCAACATGAGCTTTGCGTGATTTGATAAGTATCTGAGGCTGAGACCACAGGACTGTAAAACATGATTGTTGGGCTTCATGGTTGTACTGAACAGTCATTTTAGGATTAGTTAGTAAATAACAATTAGCTAATGTTGTTCATGAGACTAAAGTCATCTCACTTTGGTAATGTAAATATAATATGGCCAATATTAAAGTTAGTATTATATTAATCAATATTAGTTATTACAGCTTCAGTAAAGATTCAAGTTGCAGTTATTTATATTTCCTATCACCTTAAATCTTCACTCAAAGACAAGTATCTCTCACAGTTTATATATACACACATGTATTATATATAAGAGACAAATATTGTTCTTTTAACATGTTGGCTCAATGCTTACATTAATGTGTAAAAAGAAAATGTACGAGCTGTGATAACTGTTTCTGATAGAATGAAGAGTAGACTGATATATTAAATATTCCTTTATTGGGTGAGAAAATCAGACCATGTCATAACTGCTTTAAGTCACACAGAATAGATATCAGAGCCTTAAACAGGCTGACTTCTGCTAAATGGGTCTAACTGGGCAGAAAGTATACAAACACATAATATCCTTATAGAATATGATGTAACACTATAGATCAACTTACCTCAGAATATATAAAGCATATAAACAATTACAGTAATGTGATGCAACAAACACAGCAGTGCTACTAATCCAAAATACTCAAAGCTTCATAGAACTGAAACAAACATTTATTTTTAGGTCCATTCTGCTGCTGATACATACTTTATGTTTCTGAATATTAAACTTGTTGCTGCCTTTCATAGTGTGTAACTTGAAGGCCCTGAGTACTTTCTCCCACACTGAAAACACTGGGATGATAACATTATTTGAACATTACCTAATAAGACTGATTCAGGACAGACAATTAGTTATTTTAAACTTTTCTAGCAGTCCTTCACAAACAGGGAACAGTCTGTCTATTCTCTCCATCTGTCAGCTGCTGCTGGCTCTTCCTCCTCTGCTTCCTCACACACTGCTGAGTTTGTCCTGATGGATCATCAGGGGCGCAAAGCCTCACAGATGATGTGCAGCAGTGGGTCCCTCAGTCTGTCTGCAGTTGTCACACATGGAAATCAAATGTGTGAGAAGCTGCAGGATTCAAACACAAGTGTAACTTATAAATACATGTTCATACTTTTATTACACAATCAGAAAGAAAGACAAAGAGAGAGAGTGCAGGACAGACAGACAGGTGACAGTCTCAGGTGTACACACTGCTACAAACAGCACAAGAGAAGGAGGATTTGGTGTTTGTGTTATTACAAGTGCTAAACAAGAAGAGTTCCCAGATGATTCAGTGGACACATGTGTGACTCCTGTGATTAAAGCATCTTTCTTTCAGCTTAACGAGTGAACCGCCAGCTCGTTCAACGACACGTTAAAGTCTGTTTGGTTCGACATCACCGAACAGAGGCAGCAATATAACATAGCTAAAGTTAACAGTGCAGTGAATCCTGCTTGTGCCGTGATATTCAGGACTGCAAACCGAGCAGCATCACTGACTTTCAGCTTGTTGTGTTTGTGGATATATGACTGACTTTAATTATCCATAAAAACATCAAATTCTCTGTAAGACTAAGGTTGACTATTGAGCGGAGTATATTTGAAAGCTTCAGCCGTCTGCTGTTTTTTCCGGCAAAATTATCCACACCCACCGCCATGCTATGAAGTCTGGGATATGTTGGGCCATGAAGGATACACATACCCATCCTTAAAATTCAGGGAAATGAAGGACGCATTTGAGGGCCGCATTTCGAGCAGCCTTCGAATTGGGACAGCCTTTGTCGCGTCGCTGTGACGTAATTAGCCTTAAAATGAATTTGAATTAATGATGGTGCCTTGTATGTGGGGCTGTCCAAATTCATGGGCTGCATCCTCCTGAGGCCGCATTTGTAGGCCTATTACGTTACAGCGACGCGACAAAGACTGTCCAAATTCGTAGACTCCTCCAAATGCAGTCTACAAATGCATCCTCCTTTTCCCCGAATTTGAAGGATGGGTCAAGTGTGTCCTTCGTGGCCCACCATATCCCAGAATTCATAGTGCATCTCAGCCAATTCCAGTTTTCAACAATGGCGACCGCTCCTCAGTTTTTTATATTACTCTTATTACTCTTTCTGGTTCACAAAATAAACTTTTTAACATATTTTCAGGCGAGAATGTAGCTTTGTAAGCTTTATCAAGTTATCACATATTTGCAAAGGTGCTCTGATGTTTTCAGAGACGTCTGTTATCCGTTAGCTTATCTGTTATCTGTTAGCTTGTAAAGACCTATGACTCTTTTTTTTTTTTTACAGTGTTTTGGAGCCACAGTTTATCGGCAGCTGAGAGGAAGAGGTTGGATAAACTCATCAGGAAGGCCAGCTCTGTTCTGGGATGCACCCTGGACCCAGTGCAGGTGGTGGGAGACAGAAGGACTCTGGCCAAAATAACATCTCTGATGTACAGAGTCTCCCACCCCATGCATGGAAATATCGCTGAACTGCAGAGCTCCTTCAGTGAGAGACTGCTGCATCTAGATACATGAAGGAGCGTTTCCGCAGGTCCTCCCTCCCTGCAGCTGTTAGACTGTACAATCAGAACTTCTCCCAACAATCATAGATATTTACATCTGCACTGTAACTGCAATAATTTAATCAACCGATTCGCACTACAACCTGGGTTTGCCTCTTTTCTGTAGTTAATTTAATTTAATAACTGTACAGTACTCTGTTTATAGTAACCCTTGTCCTTAATTTAAATATGTAAGAAAAATTGTGTATGTTTCTGTTCTGTGTCCTGTGTACTGTTTGTTTGTATGTGTGCCTTTCTGGCTGCTGTTACAACCAAATTTCCCCTTGTGGGACAATTAAAGGATTATTCTATTTTATTCTATTCTATTCACCAGCTTGACCGCTAGCCGGGAGCTCGAGGGTCACTGAAGCCGTCGAGAACGGCAAACTCCCGGCACATCATTTTCAGATCACCGCGGTCTTTCGCTGCTCAGGTTAAACGTAATATATAAGTTATTAGATTAAAGTTATTAGATTAGATTAAAAAAAACAACCTTTTTCCTCCTTGGTTTTCACACAGCTGAAAAAACGTCAAACGGAAAACCAATTAAACAGAAGTGTGAGATGGTCGAGAATTTACACCAGTGTCCTGTTATATTTTAGATGGGAAGGAGCAGACAGCTGAGTTTATTAAACTCCACAGAGACCGCATTGACGCAAATCTGAAGGCGAGACTGTCCAATTTCACAGCCGTTTACTTCTGGTCGGGTAGGCCAGCCCACATAGACTGAGAAGGACAGGTCCACAGGAGGATGCAGCCCATGAATGTGGACACGACTAGTGACAGCCTTCGTCGCGTCGCTGTGACGTAATCGGCCTTAAAATGTGGCCTTTAAGGCTGCAGACCCTAAATTGGGATACAGCCTTAGAGCCCCACTGGTTTGAGGATTGTTTGGAGACAAAAAACCAGCATTGTAAGAAACACTTTAAGCCCTTTGAATTTATTTTTTCTTTTGTTAATTTCAGGTTTTGTTTTCTTCTTTCTTTTAAAGCACAGATGGAATGCACCCCTAATAGCGCATAGCTGGCTCTGTACAGACAACATTTAAGAACTGTATATTTAAAAATATGAACATGTAAAATTTAAGAGAAACACACGCCTTTGTTGTTGGGTACAGAAGGAGCCAGGTGTTCATATTTCTTGTGTGTAGGTTTCTTTTTTGTTTGTTTGTTTGGATTGTTTTTCTTTTAAAAACTAACTGCATTGGTTTGTCTTGTTAAGAAGTGCAGTACAGAGATGACCCGCACCTTAATTTGATCTTTTCCACTTTAATATCCTCAGTGCAGCAGCAGTGTACGACAACTATTCCTGTATATTGCCTTTTTGCTGGAAAATGTATGTTGAATAAATTTTTTTTATAAAAACAAATAGACGCACCTCTGCTGCTTATCCGTGCCAGTGTGCAACCTGCGATTCCCAGTATTTGCCCAAAAATTACTGCAGAAATTTAAGCTGTTATAAATGACTTGTTGACCTCAAATTTGTCAAAAAGTAGGTCAATCATATCTCTCATGAAGAATATCAAGTAATGTAGAGCCAGAAATGACAAGTGACTTTTACATATCCTTTATTTTTTTCTGGGTTAAAAGTGTCATTAACATTTAAGTGTTTTTCAAGAACAATCTAGCCAAGAGGGCAGCAGAAATTGTAAAAAATATAACCTCACACTTCTATGAACTTATCTGAAGTGACGAAAAAGGACTGGACTGATGACAATATGAGTACAATCACGCAAAGTCATAAAGATACTTCAAAAATAGGTAATTTCTCTTTTTTTATATACAACCTCCTACATAAATCCTGTTCACTACAGTCTGATTACTAATATAAGTAAAGATATTAGATGTGAAAACACATAAAAACATTGGTCCATTTCTTTTTGTTTTATTTGATATAAATCACCAAGTGGTTTATTTGAGAGAACTGGTGCAGTGGGGGCAGGAACAATATGATGAAATGAACAGAGGTGTCATTGAGAATAAGGAAAACGAAGGTTAACGGCAGAATGTGTATTAAAATATGGCAGCCCCAGTGTCATTATCAACTTTTATACTTTAAAAGTTAAGCTACTTATTTCCCCCTTTTCCTCACTGTGTTTGGTTATTAAATAACCTACAGCTGTGGACAGATGTTTACATCCATCATGCACATGAATGTCAGGGTCATTTTTGGAGTTTTAATGATTTCTCTGAACTGAACTGAACTTTTCTTAGGGAGGAAGAGCAAACATCTTTAATGACTGTGTGCACAAGTTTGAATTTATTTCTGATTTTCTTGAATCCACGTGCACATGCTCATACATATCCCCACCATGATACATCAACCTGTCATCCTATGCTACCTCCATCAACCTTCTCTTACCACTGTGGTCACTCTCTACCACTTCATCAAACTTACTCCACAATTCATCTTTCTCCTCCAGCTGATATCCAACCTGGGAAGTGTGCATGCTGACAGCCAGCGTTTTAGGTCTTTGTCAGAGGTGAGATATTTAAAATATGAGCTATTGGTGGACACTTTGTGCACACCACCAGTGACAACATAGTGGAGTCTGTGCAGGCACGTATAGAGGGGGTGGAGGGGGCTTGAGCACCTTCCTGTTTTCCTCTTGAATCCCCCAAGCGCCCTTTTTTCTTTCTAAATAAAAGGATCTGGCACATGATGCGGCAGAGCGTGCTGGTTACAAGCCGGGAGCGAGCTGGAAAAAAGCACACACATTTTTGAGAAGGAGGCGGCTGCTCAGCCCTGGCTGTGTAGTCCAGAAAGGTCAAGTCAAGTCAGAAAAACTGGTCTGTTGAGTGCAATTACCAAAGTCACCTTGAATTTGGTTTTTATTAAACCTTTATTCATCCAGGTAAAAAAATCTCATTAAAAATCTAATTCCCAAGAGAGATCTGGCATCGTGGCAACAAAAGTCAAAATACACATACGACATAAGGATAAGGTTGCTACTTTTATTATCGAGATTACGGTAAGGGTGCTGAGTAGCTGAATAAGAAGTCTGTGCTGCAATTTTGAAACTGTTAATTTATTTGCAAAAGTTTCATTCTGCTACTTAATTCAATACAGGTTTTTATAATAAATTATTATGCATACATTATAAATCATAACAAAAATGTAATGAGTCATAAATCATGTAATATGTAAATCCTTAAGAGCTGACGACAAATCTGTAAAGAAATTCCATTTTGACTTTCATTCTATCGACAATTACTATTGATTGATTTTCATTACAAAAAAGATTTAATAGGTTCCTTTAAATAATAATAATAATAATAATAATAATAATAATAATAATAATAATAATAATAACTTTTGACTTCTTTCCTTCTTTATCTCGATGAATTATCAGATGAGTGCGTCATAAACTTTAACTCACCAAACTAGCAGCATAAATTATGAAACATCGTAAACCAGATAAGGTTTTATCAAACTTAATTTAAATCTTTTCTTTCAGCCAATTGGAAACTGTCAATCACATGCTAGCTTTCTAAATTGCCACTCAGCCACCAAAACAAAAATGTTGTAAAAGGGCAGGGAGATGCAGAACTCAAGAGAAAAACTTTATCGCTCTGTTTCTTTTGAAGCTGATATAAAATTGTATCAAAAACTCACACAGACGCAAAAGATTTGGACGTTTTTGGAATTCTAGCAAGTGTGAAATGACTTGCTATTGTTGGGATTTCTGGTTTATATATTGGGGATTTTACCTTGCAATATAAGTCCTTTCATACAACACAATAAAACACAACAGAAATCAGAAGGTTTTTGTGATTTGGATTTTTATTTATTTATTCATTTTTTCTCTTCTTTTTTTGTCAGGTTAGTACGGTGGCCCTGAGAGGCCAAACGGACTGCAACTTAAGAAAACACCAGCGATAAGAAAAATGCTGTTTTGTTTTTCCTATTTCCGTTGTGTTTTGTGTGCTTTTGCAGCATTTTTCTTACTGCTGGTGTTTTCTTAAGTTGCAGTCCGTTTGGCCTCTCAGGGCCACCGTAGGGTTAGACATTTTGATTAATTTGAATGAAGTATACTTTAGTTTTATTGTTTTACTTTGATGCTATAATAGATGTTTATAAAATTCAGTTATATTTAAGATTATATAGCATCATGGCAAAACAACAGTCTCCTCAAGCTGCGTTATACTGTAAGGTGAAAACATTACAGTATAAGCAAGACAAACCCCAACAATCCAAAGATCCCCTTTGAGCAAGCACTGGGCGACAGTGGGGAGGAAAAACTCCCTTTAGGAAGAAACCTCCGGCAGAACCAGGCTCAAGAAGGGGCGGCCATCTGCTGCGACCGGTTGGGGGTGGGTGGGCAATCTCAGTCCACGAGGGCCGGTGTCCCTGCAGGTTTTAGATGTGTCCTCGAACCAACACAGCTGATTTAAACGGCTAAATTAGCTCCTCAACATGTCCTGAAGTTCTCCAGAGGCCTGGTAACGAACTAATCATGTGATTCAGGTGTGTTGAGCCAAGGTGAGATCTAAAACCTGCAGGGACACCGGCCCTCGTGGACTGAGAATGCCCACCCATGATATAGGGAGACAAGATGAAGTATACTTCTAATGGCCTATTTTAGCAGTTAATTTTTAACAATCAACTGGTGGTAATCCATCATCAGAATTGAGGAAAGGTGGTGTTGATGGAGACTCTACAGGAGGATTCACTGGGGAAGCCATACCTGCACTTCTGCCAGGGTCTCTTGGACGTACCTGAATAAATGTAGTTTTCCCTGGAAGTGGACGAGGATTAATCTGAGACGGAGTCTCCTCAGAACATCTCCCCATCATGCTTCTATGGTCCAACGATGCCAGCTTTTGTCCTTTCTGTTTTTCTAATTTAAGCTGGAGTTGAGCGTCTTTCACTCTAGATTTTAGATGACCTATCTCTTTTTCTTCATTGGCAGCCTTTTGGATAATCTGGTTCACTGGTCCAATGAGCTCCTCTCTTTGTCGGAATAAAGCGTACTCGGAAGACTTTACCATGTCATTGTACTGCTTTTTAAATGATTCCAGCTCCCGTGTTTTATCTAGTAAAGCTGCATCTAGATCCTTGCATCTGATACGTAGACAGTTCAGCTGTTTTTCAAGAAACTCCTTCGTTGTTCCAACAAAGGGGGTGCCTTCCACTCCGTCTACGTATTTCTTTTTCACGTTGTGGAACATATCCCTAAATTCCACCTTTTCTTTTCCTCTCAAGTGACCTGCATGTGGAAATGCCTTTTCAAAGGACAAAACGCACTGGCACAATTCCTCTTGGAAGTAGCGCTCTTTCTTCTCCAGCCAATTCACTTTGGATATAAATCTTTCCCGTTGCTTTTTTGTGGAGCGCAGTTTCTCTTCCAGCGCCACCTTTTCAGCCAGTGCCTGATTGTGTGCCGCTTTTACTTTGTGCCGGTCCACTGCTGTCTTTCTGTGGTTTTCCTGCTCTGTGCTTAGGGCCTTTTTGACGTCTTCAATTTTCTTTTTCAAAGAATCAACTTCGTCTTCAAGCATAGCCTTCATTTTCTTTTCCAAGGCCAGAGCTCTAATATTACTCTGGCATTTCTGCTTGATCGCCATATTCTGGGCCTTTTGGTCGTCTATCACTTTGCCCATTTGACCTTTCTCCTCTGTTAATTCTTTCATGTTTTTAACCATAAATTCATTTTCGTCTTGTAACTGTGTATTACGCGACAAAACACCGTCAATCCAACACTGCGAGGATTGACGTTCTTCCTCGCGTTCCTTAACCGCATTGACGGTCACACCTCTACTATTTTTTACTGCCGTCTGCAGCTTTTCTATTTTGGAGTCATACATGTTGATCACCTCTTCTAACTTCCTGTCTGCAGCATTTGCTTTGTTTTCCAGTTTTTTAGTATTTTCCTGGTAAAACTGCTGCATCTTATTTTTTTCCTCTTTGTGGCGTTTCAATAATAATTCAACAACTTGGCTGTTGTGAAATTGCTGACGTGCCACCTTTTCTTTCTCTGTTTCCAGCAGTCCTTGCAGGACTTGGACTTCGTCCTCGTGTTTTTCTTTAAGCTCAGCCAGAGTTTTCTCCGTCTCTGCGCGGAACTTTACCAGAGCTTCGTGGTCATCTTTTATCGAGTCCAACCTGTCTGCGATGTTTGTCCTGTCATCCAAGACCGAACCCAGCAGCTTATTATTCTGCAAAAGTTCATTGTTTTCTTTTGTTAGATCCTCGATCCGTTTCTTATTGACTGTATGCAGGTTTTTGAAGTAGTCAAGCTCAGTTTTGAGCTTTTCAACCTCGTCGATCATTGGCTGCAGTCTTTGCTCGAACTGTCTGGCATATGTTTCTTTTTCTTTTTCACTTTTTTTAACCATTGTTTTCGAGAAATTAACATTTCTGTCTTTGTTAGCTTTCGAACTCATTTCTGCTTTTTTATGTGCTGTATCACTCCAACAAAACGATAGCTTAATGAATTCCCTTTGACAGCTGTCCTCTATTTATAGACTTGAACATCAAAGGATGAAAGGACTGTCACTATGACATCACCACGTTCTGTGACGTAACAGGGCTTTGGAGCGTGATGTCACGGGGGTGGGCGTGGAAAGGATTTTGGGGGTCTAAACAAAGCGTGTCTTTTTTTAAAAACTTTATTTAACAAACAATGAGTATACAACATACGAACAGATGAAGTATACAACAGAACATGAACACAAAAAGCCAAGGGTGAAAGAAAAAGGTAACAATTATAAGAATACACGCAAAAATTCACATACATATATTGTTGTGAGAGCCTTTTTGTTGGTGCAGTCTGATATTGATTGTATGTGCATGTGCACATCCTTAAAATAATGACAGAAATATGGTGTTTTGTTAGTAAACTTACATTTATGGATAAAAAATTTAGCTAAAAGTATTAAGAAATTTATCATAAAAAACATTTCTCATACTTCTTGGGGAACTTAAAGAAACAGAATAAAACATTTTCCCATCGTAAAGAAAACTCCCTTAAAATATGGACAATAACAAAGCTGCTAAATTCCTTCCAGAATCTCTGTGTAAAAGAACAGTACCAAAAAAGATGTGTCACCGTTTCTGGATGATCCCCACAGAAAGTACAATTAGTATTTATGTCCCTTTTAAATTTGACCATGTAGTGACTGGCTGGATAACATGTATGTCGAATTTTAAAAGAGACTTCTTTCACCTTATTTACAATCAAATATTTATGGGGGACCATCCAGACTGTCTTCCGCTTGATATCTGGAACACTGATTGGAAAATTATATAGTGCAATAAAGTCGTTGTAAGTAAGTAGTTGTCCCTCTTTACTAACCAGCTGAGCCACCAATAGGATCCCATTTTGGAGCCAAGTTTCCAGGAAAAGTGATTTATTTTTCTATAAAATATCTCTGTTGTTCCAGATAAGGTATTTGTGAGGTGAGAAGTTGTGTTTATAAATGAGGGTCCACGCTAAGAGGACCTGCTTATGGAAGGATGAAAGCTTTACAGGGACTTTCTCAACATTGTAATTACAATTTCAAATAAAAGTAAAGCCACCAAAACGAGAGAAAATGTGGTATGGTATAAAGTTCCAGATAGAGGTAGGGTTTTAAGAAAATGTTTGGCCCAATTAATTTTGAAAGTGTTATTTAAAGTAGAAAAGTCTAAGACGTTAAGCCCACCTGATTCGTACTTATTCATCACAACAGTTTTTCTAATATAGTGCGTACGGTTTTTCCATATAAAATTAAAGAGCATACGGTCAATATCTTTACTACTTTTCTTATCCAGATGTAAGGAGAGAGCAGCATATGTTCATCGGGATATCCCTTCAGCTTTAGTAATTAACACTCTACCTTTCAAAGACAAGTCCCTTGTTCCAAGATGGCGCCGCCGCGTATGGATGCCCCGGTGCTTCAGTGCGTTACTTCTGTTTTGTTTTTGTGCATAACTTCTGTGTCTGGGCACTCCTCTGGATATTCTTACACTAGAGAAGAGCTTCTTAACTACAGGACTACAACACCTGTGGATTTACTTCCAATATTTGTCGCATCTGCGGCAGATTTACTGCAGACTCTGATCAGGAAAGTGAGACGCCGAAAGCGAGGAAAGCGAGCCGGCGCACTCGTGCGTCTGAGGAGACGCGGACTGCGAACTGCTCTTCCTGGGATCTTCCTTTCCGACGTACGCTCACTCAGGAATGAGATGGACGAGCTGGCCCTGATGAGAAGCATGAACAGAGACGTTGCCTCCTCCTGTGTCTTGTGTTTTACGGAGTCGTGGCTCTGTGAGGACATCCCGGACAGCGCGCTCAAGCTGGAGGGCTTTCATCTGCTGCGCGCGGACCGGCAGGCCTCTCTCTCTGGTAAGACCACAGGTGGATGTGTCTGCTTCTACATTAATAGTGGCTGGTGCACAGATGTAACAGTGATTGCTCAGCACTGCTCTTCCTCTCTGGAATACCTTTTTATTCACTGCAAACCGTTTTATTCTCCGCGGGAGTTTGCTTCATTCATCTTGGCCGCTGTTTACATCCCGCCAGATGCGGATGCGCAGGCAGCTCAGTGCGCACTCGCGGAGCAGATACTGCACATGGAGCGGACATTCCCGGACTCTCTCATCATTGCTCTTGGGGACTTTTACAACACCCCCCTCCTCACCCCACACAAAAGAGGATTTCACACCACCTCCTCCCACCACAACCCTCCATATTCATGAAGCAGATGCGAGGAAGCAGTTTAAGAGTCTGAATGCTCGGAAAGCTCCCGGCCCAGACGGTGTGTCTCGTCTACTGGACGCAGCCGGAGGGTTCACTTGGTTGTTTGCTCTCAATAGAAGCTGAGCGCGTCTCCGTGTCTGTGCTGGTAAACGATACTGAGTCCCAGTGCTCAGTAAACTGTACACCTGACCGTTATTCTCCCACTGAATCCGGTGTGTCCACGGTCCAACACGTGCTCAACACGATGGTGCTGACCGGTGCCCAAACACACCAGAACACCAAATAAGTAAAATAACACAAACACGAACTTCTCCATGGCTCGTCGGGATGGCAACTGCTCCAAAAGTGACACATGAAATAGGCTGACATTTGAGTTTGACACGGGAGGTGAGGGGGTGTTTTGAATATGCTTGACTCCGTCACGAGGTTGCGCACAGCATCACCGGCAAGGGGGCTTGGTTTGAGAGGTTTTTGGCATCTGTGATGTGATTTACAACCATCCACCCATGTACAGCAAGAAGCCGCACTCACAACCGTGGGCATCAGCAAGTTGGTGAAATTTAAACAAAACAAAACAGCATTCCATCTGAAACTCTCTTATTGTACCCAAAATACAAATTTTAGTGATTACATGTGGCTTCATTAATTATGTTCAAACGGATGAATACATAACGCAAGTAATAACTTTATGATCAGTCAGTGAATGAAGGAGCTCAAGAGCAGTGGCGTGTCTAGAAAATTTTTGTTGGGGGGGCCAGGTAGGGGCACAGATTTGGAGAAGGGTGGCAGATTTAATTGGCAGATAATGTTTTAAAAAAAAATTCTACCAACCCTTAACCATAATTCAATAATCCTATAAACCTAATAACCAAATGCAGTTTTAACTCTTATTAGAATGAGATTTTAACCACTACGGTGCAAAGTTTTTAGATACTGCGTTGATAAAGTACAAGAGATACAATCAGTGCTTTGTCAGTGTTTACTCAGCAGTCAAGGACAACAATATTTGCATAGTATTTTTACTGACATATAGTGCACATATGTTTTGGGCAAAAACATTTTTGAAAATTAAAATACGAACATTTGTAACAAACAATTGACAAATTAGCCAATGCCAATGCAAAACTTTATCTGCCTGTTAAAAAAAGAAGATAATCTTCTCACAAACTGGTGTTTGATTTTGAAACAGGAAAAAAGTGGGGAAACAACTGAAAAGACTAACATTTGAATGAAACCTGAAAGCAAGTAAATACTTTCTATGCTGCCTTATCGTAAACTTTGGTAATATTGATAAAGAACAACACTGGCTGATGATAAAATACAGTCAGCTGGCATGGTGACACTGCCAGTATTAACCTGCAGGGCTGGACTGGGACAAAAAAATTGGGCATTTTTACTACAGACCGACCCACCAGGTAGTAAAGCCATAAAGACTTTGACTGAAAACAAACCCTGTTGTGACAGTGATGTACAGTCTTGTTGGTACATGTATGATTTCTATACATTTTACGTCAGATAAAAACTTTGGTTGTAAGATTTAGATAATTATTTAATAAAAACTAGGTATTTTAAATGAGAATAAGAAAGAAAAGTATTTCTTTGTGCCCACCTTTCCCTGTTAATGCCCTACCTGGCCCCCTGGCAAAACTTTGCTAGACCCGCCCCTGCACAGTTACCAGCTGTCTGCTACATAAAAAAGGATCCTGGTGTTATTTGTCTCTCAGAAACAGTTCATAACTTCCCTTCAACTCATTCATGTCACCTAAAAGGTAAACCTGTTTCTCCATCACCTGTTCAGCTCTGATGATTCAGTAAGGACATCTCCTGGTTTCATCTTCATGTTTCCCTCTCACCACATATCTAAACAGACATCATGACCAGCAGCTTTACAGCTGTGGCTCCAGCAAACATCAGCTGATACTAGAAATTAATATTAAATACATTCTAACAACAGCCGATCAAGCTTAAACGTGCTGCTGTTGTTTAGCGCAACATCTGCTGGTTTCCTCTTTCTGGCGCAAAGTGGGCGATAAACAAGAGAGAAAAGCCGATCAGCTGATCATTGATCAGTTTCATGATTGAAGTAGCAACAGGAGAGGGAGGGGGAGAGAATGAGAGAAGAGGCAGCTGTGCAGCATAAAGACAGAATAAATCCAGCTTTGTGTCTTTTTTCCATTCTAGCTAAAGTCCGGGACAAACTGCGTCTCTTCTCAGCTCAATACGAAACGTGTAATATTTTCTCTGAATGAGGGACCATTCCATTTTTTTAAGGAGCCGTTGGCAACTCTACTAACCTTATGAATAAAATAAAGTTCACTATCAGTAACATCATAGCACCCACCCAGCTGTATAAAAACTCCGTCAAACTGGCTAGAACGCAGTATGAGTTATTGCAACTGACAGTAAAAAGTCAGCAACATGAAAATAAACTCCACCTAAACTTGGTTTATATCTGACCCAGATAGACTGCAGGTCATAACTTCTTACCTGAAGTTCAGTTCACCTGACACTCGGACTGGTGGCTGCTTCGGGGCTCTCCTCCTGCCTCCCCTTCCCTCATCCACCTGTTGCCTCTGTGGAAGCCCCGTCATAGCCACCACCAAACAACGGAGTTATTTCTACACATCGACCTGCATCTGGCCAATCCACCACCTCTCATTGTTCATGCCATTACAAAAAAAATAAAAAATAAGTCACTGGGGATATGCCCGGTATGCCCGATGGCCAGTCCAGCTATGTTAACCTGCAACCAAATCTGCAGCTCCATACAGCAATGTTACGACTTAGATTATATCTTATAACGCATAACTCTTATGTTAGCTCCCCTCTGTAGCATACTGTCTGAAATATTCCACAGCTGCAATAATTCTTTAAGTGTTATTTTTTTCCTTGGTATTCTAATTTCACCGAAGTTTACTAAACTCAACAAACTTGATATTACTTACCGGGACATTTATTCTGTCCTCATTTTCTTTCACCGAAAAATTGTTTCCTGCAGTGCCATCTTTCGCGCTTGGCTCTCCTACCTTTGCTAACGTGATGCGCATAGCGCAGAAGCGATGCTGCATTCACTTACACTCGGATATCTGAGCGTCACCGTGAAAACATAATCGGACATTTGATATTTGATTGAATTTTATTGTTTTGCCTTTGGGGTGGCACCTGGGGTGGCCAGTCTGGTTTGGGGGGTGGCCTGTGCCCCCCCAGGCCACCCCGCTGGACACGCCATTGCTCAAGAGTGCAAATATAGTTGCAATAAAGTGACAAATATGCCCTTTTATGTCAAACAAAGACCGAAATAAGTGGCATCAGTGTGAGGATGAGAATGAGCGATCCAACCTCACACTGCAGATATCAGGGCAAAGCACAGTGGGGGGGTTGCAGTCTTCTTGGCTGGACCTTCTTCTGCAGTGTGTGATCTTCTAGGAGAGTCTTCATGCAGCATGCCTGCCAGTGTGGTCCACACTGCTTCTCTGTCAGTCTTGGGCACACTGCGTAGGTCTTTAAAACGTGGGTCCAGTGCAGTTGCGATCTGGAGCCATGCATAGTTGGTATGTTCCTGGCGGGAAGCAAGGTCTTCCTTAAACTTCTCTTTAAACCTCACCACATATGCAGGGTCCTCATCAGTTACTTCCATGACACGGCGCAGGTGGCAGAAGGCTGGTAGAACTACAGAGCAGGAGACGTAGGCCTCTCCTCCCAGCAGTTCAGTCACATATCTGCAGTGGAATACACACACACACACACACACACACACACACACACACACACACACACACACACACACACACACACAGAGATAAGACAGCAAATTAAAAAAAGCTTTTTAATACTAGGTAATATTAATAAAATATTTGATTTCATTTATTTTTTAAATAAGACATTTTCATAATAACAAAACTGATTTAAGATGTATGTTTGATACATTTAATCTAAACCTACAATTATGGTCACAATGACAGGCTCACCTGCAGGGCTCTAGAAGTGTCTCCAGTCTCTGGAGTTTGTCCCACTCTGGAGGCGTCAGGAGGACAAGTTTATGCTTTTGTTTATCCAGAGTCGCGGTTACTGCAGTTTGGTTGCGGATCAAGCGCTTCACCATCTCCAGCGTGGAGTTCCAGCGCGTAGGCACGTCCTGGGCCAACGGCTCCTGCTTGCGCCCCAGTGACACCTGCTCTGCGTTCAGCTCTGCTGTGTTTGCTGGGCTGTGCTTAAAATGGCCAACAATTTTGCGGCATTTGGCCAGCGCAGTGACAAAGCCACTGTCTGCGAGACTCACTGTGATGCATCTCTGTAGAATGTGCGCGGTACACGGCATGTGATTGAATGGCATGATGCGAGCCGCGGCGATCATATTGCGCGCACTGTCCGTGCCTACTGTTGTCACCTTCTCCTCAATTCTCCACCTGCGAGCAACAGTCTGGAACTGCTCTGCACAAGCCTCCGCAAAGTGCCGCTCTTCCGTTTTCATTATAGTCAGCGCAAAGGATGTCAGACCCCAGGCTTCAGTGATTAAATGCGCAGTAACTCCCAGGTAATTGTCATTACTCAATGATGTCCAGTGGTCTCCTGTCAGAGCCACGCATTCTGTGTGAACTAAAGCCTCTTCTTTTTTCTTTTTCTCCGTTTCATACAGTTCGTGGATTCGAATTGTTATTGTGCTTCTCGCTGGGGGCTTGTAGGACGCGTCCTGAGATGCAACCTTTAAAACATCCGCAAAGCCCTTGTCCTCCACAATGCTTAGCGGTCTGCAGTCCTTTGCTATCCATTTGGCTATATTGTCGGTCAGTTTGTCCAAAGAAGACTTACCGAGTGGCCTGCGTTCACTAAGAGTGGTCTGACGCAGGCCGGGTGAAGCTGCTGCCCCGACAAACGCGTGTTTGGCATTAAGGTGGTATTTTAAGGTCGAATTTGAACGGTGAAATTGAAACTCTTTACTACAGTGAGTGCAAATTACAACGCGTTTGTTTATTGTTCCATCTATGTTCTTCTTGTATTTAAATTCCCCATCCAGAAGGCCATCCGCTTCCTGCTTCTCCATTTTCAGTGGCGCGGTAAACAAATCAAGTGGAATTATGGGAGCGACTTATCTGCGTGTTGCGCTAAATAGTTAAATATTCTAACGTAATTAATTCCAAAATTTAATTATCGCAATTAACGCGTTAATTTCGACAGCTATAAATATAATATAATATAATATAATATAATATAATATAATATAATATAATATATCATGTTGCTATTTAATGTTTTTTGTTCGTGTTGCAGCTGCTCTGTGAGCCAAGCTTTCGTTGTCTAAATTCAATGGCAATATATCTCTGCACCACACGATGGCGATAGATTCTCACAGACAGTCTGTGCTCTGCTTCCGCCACCAGTCATCTTTAAATCTTTTTTTTAATTCAATGAAACCTTTATTTAACTGTCCATCTCGCGGCATTACTTAAAAAAAATCATATTTAAATACAAAGAAGATTAAATACATGAACGACAGTAAATTGATAAAATAAGAGCAAATAAATATATTTACAAATGATAGCAACATCAATGGAATAAAAGCATGAACAGCAGCAGAAGGAGAAAGAGGCCTGTATCTACATTATTACTCTGGCAGCTCTCAGTCTCCATACAGACAGGACACGTTGCAGCGTAATTGCAGACAGGTGCGTGGGCCTGAGCTCCGCCCAGGCAGAATGACGAGTGGAAGAAAGCAGCAACACAATAAACATATGTAGCCTTGCGGAGCCGGCCGGGCAGACACCGAGACAGAGTGCAACGATTTTATACGTGACAACATACACAAAAAAACACACACAACAAAAATCAGAATGTGTTTGTGATTTGGATTTTTATTTAAAGGTGAAACCTTTTTTCTTTTCTTGTTTTGCCAGATTAGACATTTTGATTCATTTCATTTAGTTTTTTTGTTTTACTTTGATGCTATAATAGATGTTTTTAAAATGTAGTCATATTTAATACTATATTGCATCATGGCAAAAAAACAGTCTCCTCAAGCTGCTTTATACTGTAAGGTAAAAACACTACAGTAAAAGCCAGAAAACCCCAACAATCCAAAGATCCCCTTTGGATTGCCACTACACAGTCATTTGCTGCTAATAATTTAATGCAAATGCTCTAGATTGACTTGTTGCACACTCTGTGCATCTGTCTTTAATAAAGAAGTGGAACAGCCTGACTCCTCGTTTCTCTCAGATGAGTGACATGAGGGGGTGGAGCTTCATTCAGCTTCCACTTATTTCACTCAGGTGTGCCCACATCCTCATTTTAGGTTTGACAGTGGCTGTATCCCAATTCAGGGTCTGCACTCTGCAGCCTTAAAGTACGCAGCCTTAACGGTCCACAAGGGCCGCGTACTCAAAGACCGCTAAGGCCAGAAGTGCGAGGCCTGTGAAATGGGACGGTCCAGCCTCTGTCGCGCTGCCCAGGTTGCCCAGCAACCATGATACGAACTGCTGGAAACGTTTCAAACAGCTTTGTTTGACAGAAATGAAGGAGAAAATCTTTTGTTCATTTGTTTGTTTGTGTCAACATGAGCTTTGCGTGATTTGATAAGTATCTGAGGCTGAGACCACAGGACTGTAAAACATGATTGTTGGGCTTCATGGTTGTACTGAACAGTCATTTTAGGATTAGTTAGTAAATAACAATTAGCTAATGTTGTTCATGAGACTAAAGTCATCTCACTTTGGTAATGTAAATATAATATGGCCAATATTAAAGTTAGTATTATATTAATCAATATTAGTTATTACAGCTTCAGTAAAGATTCAAGTTGCAGTTATTTATATTTCCTATCACCTTAAATCTTCACTCAAAGACAAGTATCTCTCACAGTTTATATATACACACATGTATTATATATAAGAGACAAATATTGTTCTTTTAACATGTTGGCTCAATGCTTACATTAATGTGTAAAAAGAAAATGTACGAGCTGTGATAACTGTTTCTGATAGAATGAAGAGTAGACTGATATATTAAATATTCCTTTATTGGGTGAGAAAATCAGACCATGTCATAACTGCTTTAAGTCACACAGAATAGATATCAGAGCCTTAAACAGGCTGACTTCTGCTAAATGGGTCTAACTGGGCAGAAAGTATACAAACACATAATATCCTTATAGAATATGATGTAACACTATAGATCAACTTACCTCAGAATATATAAAGCATATAAACAATTACAGTAATGTGATGCAACAAACACAGCAGTGCTACTAATCCAAAATACTCAAAGCTTCATAGAACTGAAACAAACATTTATTTTTAGGTCCATTCTGCTGCTGATACATACTTTATGTTTCTGAATATTAAACTTGTTGCTGCCTTTCATAGTGTGTAACTTGAAGGCCCTGAGTACTTTCTCCCACACTGAAAACACTGGGATGATAACATTATTTGAACATTACCTAATAAGACTGATTCAGGACAGACAATTAGTTATTTTAAACTTTTCTAGCAGTCCTTCACAAACAGGGAACAGTCTGTCTATTCTCTCCATCTGTCAGCTGCTGCTGGCTCTTCCTCCTCTGCTTCCTCACACACTGCTGAGTTTGTCCTGATGGATCATCAGGGGCGCAAAGCCTCACAGATGATGTGCAGCAGTGGGTCCCTCAGTCTGTCTGCAGTTGTCACACATGGAAATCAAATGTGTGAGAAGCTGCAGGATTCAAACACAAGTGTAACTTATAAATACATGTTCATACTTTTATTACACAATCAGAAAGAAAGACAAAGAGAGAGAGTGCAGGACAGACAGACAGGTGACAGTCTCAGGTGTACACACTGCTACAAACAGCACAAGAGAAGGAGGATTTGGTGTTTGTGTTATTACAAGTGCTAAACAAGAAGAGTTCCCAGATGATTCAGTGGACACATGTGTGACTCCTGTGATTAAAGCATCTTTCTTTCAGCTTAACGAGTGAACCGCCAGCTCGTTCAACGACACGTTAAAGTCTGTTTGGTTCGACATCACCGAACAGAGGCAGCAATATAACATAGCTAAAGTTAACAGTGCAGTGAATCCTGCTTGTGCCGTGATATTCAGGACTGCAAACCGAGCAGCATCACTGACTTTCAGCTTGTTGTGTTTGTGGATATATGACTGACTTTAATTATCCATAAAAACATCAAATTCTCTGTAAGACTAAGGTTGACTATTGAGCGGAGTATATTTGAAAGCTTCAGCCGTCTGCTGTTTTTTCCGGCAAAATTATCCACACCCACCGCCATGCTATGAAGTCTGGGATATGTTGGGCCATGAAGGATACACATACCCATCCTTAAAATTCAGGGAAATGAAGGACGCATTTGAGGGCCGCATTTCGAGCAGCCTTCGAATTGGGACAGCCTTTGTCGCGTCGCTGTGACGTAATTAGCCTTAAAATGAATTTGAATTAATGATGGTGCCTTGTATGTGGGGCTGTCCAAATTCATGGGCTGCATCCTCCTGAGGCCGCATTTGTAGGCCTATTACGTTACAGCGACGCGACAAAGACTGTCCAAATTCGTAGACTCCTCCAAATGCAGTCTACAAATGCATCCTCCTTTTCCCCGAATTTGAAGGATGGGTCAAGTGTGTCCTTCGTGGCCCACCATATCCCAGAATTCATAGTGCATCTCAGCCAATTCCAGTTTTCAACAATGGCGACCGCTCCTCAGTTTTTTATATTACTCTTATTACTCTTTCTGGTTCACAAAATAAACTTTTTAACATATTTTCAGGCGAGAATGTAGCTTTGTAAGCTTTATCAAGTTATCACATATTTGCAAAGGTGCTCTGATGTTTTCAGAGACGTCTGTTATCCGTTAGCTTATCTGTTATCTGTTAGCTTGTAAAGACCTATGACTCTTTTTTTTTTTTTACAGTGTTTTGGAGCCACAGTTTATCGGCAGCTGAGAGGAAGAGGTTGGATAAACTCATCAGGAAGGCCAGCTCTGTTCTGGGATGCACCCTGGACCCAGTGCAGGTGGTGGGAGACAGAAGGACTCTGGCCAAAATAACATCTCTGATGTACAGAGTCTCCCACCCCATGCATGGAAATATCGCTGAACTGCAGAGCTCCTTCAGTGAGAGACTGCTGCATCTAGATACATGAAGGAGCGTTTCCGCAGGTCCTCCCTCCCTGCAGCTGTTAGACTGTACAATCAGAACTTCTCCCAACAATCATAGATATTTACATCTGCACTGTAACTGCAATAATTTAATCAACCGATTCGCACTACAACCTGGGTTTGCCTCTTTTCTGTAGTTAATTTAATTTAATAACTGTACAGTACTCTGTTTATAGTAACCCTTGTCCTTAATTTAAATATGTAAGAAAAATTGTGTATGTTTCTGTTCTGTGTCCTGTGTACTGTTTGTTTGTATGTGTGCCTTTCTGGCTGCTGTTACAACCAAATTTCCCCTTGTGGGACAATTAAAGGATTATTCTATTTTATTCTATTCTATTCACCAGCTTGACCGCTAGCCGGGAGCTCGAGGGTCACTGAAGCCGTCGAGAACGGCAAACTCCCGGCACATCATTTTCAGATCACCGCGGTCTTTCGCTGCTCAGGTTAAACGTAATATATAAGTTATTAGATTAAAGTTATTAGATTAGATTAAAAAAAACAACCTTTTTCCTCCTTGGTTTTCACACAGCTGAAAAAACGTCAAACGGAAAACCAATTAAACAGAAGTGTGAGATGGTCGAGAATTTACACCAGTGTCCTGTTATATTTTAGATGGGAAGGAGCAGACAGCTGAGTTTATTAAACTCCACAGAGACCGCATTGACGCAAATCTGAAGGCGAGACTGTCCAATTTCACAGCCGTTTACTTCTGGTCGGGTAGGCCAGCCCACATAGACTGAGAAGGACAGGTCCACAGGAGGATGCAGCCCATGAATGTGGACACGACTAGTGACAGCCTTCGTCGCGTCGCTGTGACGTAATCGGCCTTAAAATGTGGCCTTTAAGGCTGCAGACCCTAAATTGGGATACAGCCTTAGAGCCCCACTGGTTTGAGGATTGTTTGGAGACAAAAAACCAGCATTGTAAGAAACACTTTAAGCCCTTTGAATTTATTTTTTCTTTTGTTAATTTCAGGTTTTGTTTTCTTCTTTCTTTTAAAGCACAGATGGAATGCACCCCTAATAGCGCATAGCTGGCTCTGTACAGACAACATTTAAGAACTGTATATTTAAAAATATGAACATGTAAAATTTAAGAGAAACACACGCCTTTGTTGTTGGGTACAGAAGGAGCCAGGTGTTCATATTTCTTGTGTGTAGGTTTCTTTTTTGTTTGTTTGTTTGGATTGTTTTTCTTTTAAAAACTAACTGCATTGGTTTGTCTTGTTAAGAAGTGCAGTACAGAGATGACCCGCACCTTAATTTGATCTTTTCCACTTTAATATCCTCAGTGCAGCAGCAGTGTACGACAACTATTCCTGTATATTGCCTTTTTGCTGGAAAATGTATGTTGAATAAATTTTTTTTATAAAAACAAATAGACGCACCTCTGCTGCTTATCCGTGCCAGTGTGCAACCTGCGATTCCCAGTATTTGCCCAAAAATTACTGCAGAAATTTAAGCTGTTATAAATGACTTGTTGACCTCAAATTTGTCAAAAAGTAGGTCAATCATATCTCTCATGAAGAATATCAAGTAATGTAGAGCCAGAAATGACAAGTGACTTTTACATATCCTTTATTTTTTTCTGGGTTAAAAGTGTCATTAACATTTAAGTGTTTTTCAAGAACAATCTAGCCAAGAGGGCAGCAGAAATTGTAAAAAATATAACCTCACACTTCTATGAACTTATCTGAAGTGACGAAAAAGGACTGGACTGATGACAATATGAGTACAATCACGCAAAGTCATAAAGATACTTCAAAAATAGGTAATTTCTCTTTTTTTATATACAACCTCCTACATAAATCCTGTTCACTACAGTCTGATTACTAATATAAGTAAAGATATTAGATGTGAAAACACATAAAAACATTGGTCCATTTCTTTTTGTTTTATTTGATATAAATCACCAAGTGGTTTATTTGAGAGAACTGGTGCAGTGGGGGCAGGAACAATATGATGAAATGAACAGAGGTGTCATTGAGAATAAGGAAAACGAAGGTTAACGGCAGAATGTGTATTAAAATATGGCAGCCCCAGTGTCATTATCAACTTTTATACTTTAAAAGTTAAGCTACTTATTTCCCCCTTTTCCTCACTGTGTTTGGTTATTAAATAACCTACAGCTGTGGACAGATGTTTACATCCATCATGCACATGAATGTCAGGGTCATTTTTGGAGTTTTAATGATTTCTCTGAACTGAACTGAACTTTTCTTAGGGAGGAAGAGCAAACATCTTTAATGACTGTGTGCACAAGTTTGAATTTATTTCTGATTTTCTTGAATCCACGTGCACATGCTCATACATATCCCCACCATGATACATCAACCTGTCATCCTATGCTACCTCCATCAACCTTCTCTTACCACTGTGGTCACTCTCTACCACTTCATCAAACTTACTCCACAATTCATCTTTCTCCTCCAGCTGATATCCAACCTGGGAAGTGTGCATGCTGACAGCCAGCGTTTTAGGTCTTTGTCAGAGGTGAGATATTTAAAATATGAGCTATTGGTGGACACTTTGTGCACACCACCAGTGACAACATAGTGGAGTCTGTGCAGGCACGTATAGAGGGGGTGGAGGGGGCTTGAGCACCTTCCTGTTTTCCTCTTGAATCCCCCAAGCGCCCTTTTTTCTTTCTAAATAAAAGGATCTGGCACATGATGCGGCAGAGCGTGCTGGTTACAAGCCGGGAGCGAGCTGGAAAAAAGCACACACATTTTTGAGAAGGAGGCGGCTGCTCAGCCCTGGCTGTGTAGTCCAGAAAGGTCAAGTCAAGTCAGAAAAACTGGTCTGTTGAGTGCAATTACCAAAGTCACCTTGAATTTGGTTTTTATTAAACCTTTATTCATCCAGGTAAAAAAATCTCATTAAAAATCTAATTCCCAAGAGAGATCTGGCATCGTGGCAACAAAAGTCAAAATACACATACGACATAAGGATAAGGTTGCTACTTTTATTATCGAGATTACGGTAAGGGTGCTGAGTAGCTGAATAAGAAGTCTGTGCTGCAATTTTGAAACTGTTAATTTATTTGCAAAAGTTTCATTCTGCTACTTAATTCAATACAGGTTTTTATAATAAATTATTATGCATACATTATAAATCATAACAAAAATGTAATGAGTCATAAATCATGTAATATGTAAATCCTTAAGAGCTGACGACAAATCTGTAAAGAAATTCCATTTTGACTTTCATTCTATCGACAATTACTATTGATTGATTTTCATTACAAAAAAGATTTAATAGGTTCCTTTAAATAATAATAATAATAATAATAATAATAATAATAATAATAATAATAATAATAACTTTTGACTTCTTTCCTTCTTTATCTCGATGAATTATCAGATGAGTGCGTCATAAACTTTAACTCACCAAACTAGCAGCATAAATTATGAAACATCGTAAACCAGATAAGGTTTTATCAAACTTAATTTAAATCTTTTCTTTCAGCCAATTGGAAACTGTCAATCACATGCTAGCTTTCTAAATTGCCACTCAGCCACCAAAACAAAAATGTTGTAAAAGGGCAGGGAGATGCAGAACTCAAGAGAAAAACTTTATCGCTCTGTTTCTTTTGAAGCTGATATAAAATTGTATCAAAAACTCACACAGACGCAAAAGATTTGGACGTTTTTGGAATTCTAGCAAGTGTGAAATGACTTGCTATTGTTGGGATTTCTGGTTTATATATTGGGGATTTTACCTTGCAATATAAGTCCTTTCATACAACACAATAAAACACAACAGAAATCAGAAGGTTTTTGTGATTTGGATTTTTATTTATTTATTCATTTTTTCTCTTCTTTTTTTGTCAGGTTAGTACGGTGGCCCTGAGAGGCCAAACGGACTGCAACTTAAGAAAACACCAGCGATAAGAAAAATGCTGTTTTGTTTTTCCTATTTCCGTTGTGTTTTGTGTGCTTTTGCAGCATTTTTCTTACTGCTGGTGTTTTCTTAAGTTGCAGTCCGTTTGGCCTCTCAGGGCCACCGTAGGGTTAGACATTTTGATTAATTTGAATGAAGTATACTTTAGTTTTATTGTTTTACTTTGATGCTATAATAGATGTTTATAAAATTCAGTTATATTTAAGATTATATAGCATCATGGCAAAACAACAGTCTCCTCAAGCTGCGTTATACTGTAAGGTGAAAACATTACAGTATAAGCAAGACAAACCCCAACAATCCAAAGATCCCCTTTGAGCAAGCACTGGGCGACAGTGGGGAGGAAAAACTCCCTTTAGGAAGAAACCTCCGGCAGAACCAGGCTCAAGAAGGGGCGGCCATCTGCTGCGACCGGTTGGGGGTGGGTGGGCAATCTCAGTCCACGAGGGCCGGTGTCCCTGCAGGTTTTAGATGTGTCCTCGAACCAACACAGCTGATTTAAACGGCTAAATTAGCTCCTCAACATGTCCTGAAGTTCTCCAGAGGCCTGGTAACGAACTAATCATGTGATTCAGGTGTGTTGAGCCAAGGTGAGATCTAAAACCTGCAGGGACACCGGCCCTCGTGGACTGAGAATGCCCACCCATGATATAGGGAGACAAGATGAAGTATACTTCTAATGGCCTATTTTAGCAGTTAATTTTTAACAATCAACTGGTGGTAATCCATCATCAGAATTGAGGAAAGGTGGTGTTGATGGAGACTCTACAGGAGGATTCACTGGGGAAGCCATACCTGCACTTCTGCCAGGGTCTCTTGGACGTACCTGAATAAATGTAGTTTTCCCTGGAAGTGGACGAGGATTAATCTGAGACGGAGTCTCCTCAGAACATCTCCCCATCATGCTTCTATGGTCCAACGATGCCAGCTTTTGTCCTTTCTGTTTTTCTAATTTAAGCTGGAGTTGAGCGTCTTTCACTCTAGATTTTAGATGACCTATCTCTTTTTCTTCATTGGCAGCCTTTTGGATAATCTGGTTCACTGGTCCAATGAGCTCCTCTCTTTGTCGGAATAAAGCGTACTCGGAAGACTTTACCATGTCATTGTACTGCTTTTTAAATGATTCCAGCTCCCGTGTTTTATCTAGTAAAGCTGCATCTAGATCCTTGCATCTGATACGTAGACAGTTCAGCTGTTTTTCAAGAAACTCCTTCGTTGTTCCAACAAAGGGGGTGCCTTCCACTCCGTCTACGTATTTCTTTTTCACGTTGTGGAACATATCCCTAAATTCCACCTTTTCTTTTCCTCTCAAGTGACCTGCATGTGGAAATGCCTTTTCAAAGGACAAAACGCACTGGCACAATTCCTCTTGGAAGTAGCGCTCTTTCTTCTCCAGCCAATTCACTTTGGATATAAATCTTTCCCGTTGCTTTTTTGTGGAGCGCAGTTTCTCTTCCAGCGCCACCTTTTCAGCCAGTGCCTGATTGTGTGCCGCTTTTACTTTGTGCCGGTCCACTGCTGTCTTTCTGTGGTTTTCCTGCTCTGTGCTTAGGGCCTTTTTGACGTCTTCAATTTTCTTTTTCAAAGAATCAACTTCGTCTTCAAGCATAGCCTTCATTTTCTTTTCCAAGGCCAGAGCTCTAATATTACTCTGGCATTTCTGCTTGATCGCCATATTCTGGGCCTTTTGGTCGTCTATCACTTTGCCCATTTGACCTTTCTCCTCTGTTAATTCTTTCATGTTTTTAACCATAAATTCATTTTCGTCTTGTAACTGTGTATTACGCGACAAAACACCGTCAATCCAACACTGCGAGGATTGACGTTCTTCCTCGCGTTCCTTAACCGCATTGACGGTCACACCTCTACTATTTTTTACTGCCGTCTGCAGCTTTTCTATTTTGGAGTCATACATGTTGATCACCTCTTCTAACTTCCTGTCTGCAGCATTTGCTTTGTTTTCCAGTTTTTTAGTATTTTCCTGGTAAAACTGCTGCATCTTATTTTTTTCCTCTTTGTGGCGTTTCAATAATAATTCAACAACTTGGCTGTTGTGAAATTGCTGACGTGCCACCTTTTCTTTCTCTGTTTCCAGCAGTCCTTGCAGGACTTGGACTTCGTCCTCGTGTTTTTCTTTAAGCTCAGCCAGAGTTTTCTCCGTCTCTGCGCGGAACTTTACCAGAGCTTCGTGGTCATCTTTTATCGAGTCCAACCTGTCTGCGATGTTTGTCCTGTCATCCAAGACCGAACCCAGCAGCTTATTATTCTGCAAAAGTTCATTGTTTTCTTTTGTTAGATCCTCGATCCGTTTCTTATTGACTGTATGCAGGTTTTTGAAGTAGTCAAGCTCAGTTTTGAGCTTTTCAACCTCGTCGATCATTGGCTGCAGTCTTTGCTCGAACTGTCTGGCATATGTTTCTTTTTCTTTTTCACTTTTTTTAACCATTGTTTTCGAGAAATTAACATTTCTGTCTTTGTTAGCTTTCGAACTCATTTCTGCTTTTTTATGTGCTGTATCACTCCAACAAAACGATAGCTTAATGAATTCCCTTTGACAGCTGTCCTCTATTTATAGACTTGAACATCAAAGGATGAAAGGACTGTCACTATGACATCACCACGTTCTGTGACGTAACAGGGCTTTGGAGCGTGATGTCACGGGGGTGGGCGTGGAAAGGATTTTGGGGGTCTAAACAAAGCGTGTCTTTTTTTAAAAACTTTATTTAACAAACAATGAGTATACAACATACGAACAGATGAAGTATACAACAGAACATGAACACAAAAAGCCAAGGGTGAAAGAAAAAGGTAACAATTATAAGAATACACGCAAAAATTCACATACATATATTGTTGTGAGAGCCTTTTTGTTGGTGCAGTCTGATATTGATTGTATGTGCATGTGCACATCCTTAAAATAATGACAGAAATATGGTGTTTTGTTAGTAAACTTACATTTATGGATAAAAAATTTAGCTAAAAGTATTAAGAAATTTATCATAAAAAACATTTCTCATACTTCTTGGGGAACTTAAAGAAACAGAATAAAACATTTTCCCATCGTAAAGAAAACTCCCTTAAAATATGGACAATAACAAAGCTGCTAAATTCCTTCCAGAATCTCTGTGTAAAAGAACAGTACCAAAAAAGATGTGTCACAGTTTCTGGATGATCCCCACAGAAAGTACAATTAGTATTTATGTCCCTTTTAAATTTGACCATGTAGTGACTGGCTGGATAACATGTATGTCGAATTTTAAAAGAGACTTCTTTCACCTTATTTACAATCAAATATTTATGGGGGACCATCCAGACTGTCTTCCGCTTGATATCTGGAACACTGATTGGAAAATTATATAGTGCAATAAAGTCGTTGTAAGTAAGTAGTTGTCCCTCTTTACTAACCAGCTGAGCCACCAATAGGATCCCATTTTGGAGCCAAGTTTCCAGGAAAAGTGATTTATTTTTCTATAAAATATCTCTGTTGTTCCAGATAAGGTATTTGTGAGGTGAGAAGTTGTGTTTATAAATGAGGGTCCACGCTAAGAGGACCTGCTTATGGAAGGATGAAAGCTTTACAGGGACTTTCTCAACATTGTAATTACAATTTCAAATAAAAGTAAAGCCACCAAAACGAGAGAAAATGTGGTATGGTATAAAGTTCCAGATAGAGGTAGGGTTTTAAGAAAATGTTTGGCCCAATTAATTTTGAAAGTGTTATTTAAAGTAGAAAAGTCTAAGACGTTAAGCCCACCTGATTCGTACTTATTCATCACAACAGTTTTTCTAATATAGTGCGTACGGTTTTTCCATATAAAATTAAAGAGCATACGGTCAATATCTTTACTACTTTTCTTATCCAGATGTAAGGAGAGAGCAGCATATGTTCATCGGGATATCCCTTCAGCTTTAGTAATTAACACTCTACCTTTCAAAGACAAGTCCCTTGTTCCAAGATGGCGCCGCCGCGTATGGATGCCCCGGTGCTTCAGTGCGTTACTTCTGTTTTGTTTTTGTGCATAACTTCTGTGTCTGGGCACTCCTCTGGATATTCTTACACTAGAGAAGAGCTTCTTAACTACAGGACTACAACACCTGTGGATTTACTTCCAATATTTGTCGCATCTGCGGCAGATTTACTGCAGACTCTGATCAGGAAAGTGAGACGCCGAAAGCGAGGAAAGCGAGCCGGCGCACTCGTGCGTCTGAGGAGACGCGGACTGCGAACTGCTCTTCCTGGGATCTTCCTTTCCGACGTACGCTCACTCAGGAATGAGATGGACGAGCTGGCCCTGATGAGAAGCATGAACAGAGACGTTGCCTCCTCCTGTGTCTTGTGTTTTACGGAGTCGTGGCTCTGTGAGGACATCCCGGACAGCGCGCTCAAGCTGGAGGGCTTTCATCTGCTGCGCGCGGACCGGCAGGCCTCTCTCTCTGGTAAGACCACAGGTGGATGTGTCTGCTTCTACATTAATAGTGGCTGGTGCACAGATGTAACAGTGATTGCTCAGCACTGCTCTTCCTCTCTGGAATACCTTTTTATTCACTGCAAACCGTTTTATTCTCCGCGGGAGTTTGCTTCATTCATCTTGGCCGCTGTTTACATCCCGCCAGATGCGGATGCGCAGGCAGCTCAGTGCGCACTCGCGGAGCAGATACTGCACATGGAGCGGACATTCCCGGACTCTCTCATCATTGCTCTTGGGGACTTTTACAACACCCCCCTCCTCACCCCACACAAAAGAGGATTTCACACCACCTCCTCCCACCACAACCCTCCATATTCATGAAGCAGATGCGAGGAAGCAGTTTAAGAGTCTGAATGCTCGGAAAGCTCCCGGCCCAGACGGTGTGTCTCGTCTACTGGACGCAGCCGGAGGGTTCACTTGGTTGTTTGCTCTCAATAGAAGCTGAGCGCGTCTCCGTGTCTGTGCTGGTAAACGATACTGAGTCCCAGTGCTCAGTAAACTGTACACCTGACCGTTATTCTCCCACTGAATCCGGTGTGTCCACGGTCCAACACGTGCTCAACACGATGGTGCTGACCGGTGCCCAAACACACCAGAACACCAAATAAGTAAAATAACACAAACACGAACTTCTCCATGGCTCGTCGGGATGGCAACTGCTCCAAAAGTGACACATGAAATAGGCTGACATTTGAGTTTGACACGGGAGGTGAGGGGGTGTTTTGAATATGCTTGACTCCGTCACGAGGTTGCGCACAGCATCACCGGCAAGGGGGCTTGGTTTGAGAGGTTTTTGGCATCTGTGATGTGATTTACAACCATCCACCCATGTACAGCAAGAAGCCGCACTCACAACCGTGGGCATCAGCAAGTTGGTGAAATTTAAACAAAACAAAACAGCATTCCATCTGAAACTCTCTTATTGTACCCAAAATACAAATTTTAGTGATTACATGTGGCTTCATTAATTATGTTCAAACGGATGAATACATAACGCAAGTAATAACTTTATGATCAGTCAGTGAATGAAGGAGCTCAAGAGTGCAAATATAGTTGCAATAAAGTGACAAATATGCCCTTTTATGTCAAACAAAGACCGAAATAAGTGGCATCAGTATGAGGATGAGAATGAGCGATCCAACCTCACACTGCAGATATCAGGGCAAAGCACAGTGGGGGGGTTGCAGTCTTCTTGGCTGGACCTTCTTCTGCAGTGTGTGATCTTCTAGGAGAGTCTTCATGCAGCATGCCTGCCAGTGTGGTCCACACTGCTTCTCTGTCAGTCTTGGGCACACTGCGTAGGTCTTTAAAACGTGGGTCCAGTGCAGTTGCGATCTGGAGCCATGCATAGTTGGTATGTTCCTGGCGGGAAGCAAGGTCTTCCTTAAACTTCTCTTTAAACCTCACCACATATGCAGGGTCCTCATCAGTTACTTCCATGACACGGCGCAGGTGGCAGAAGGCTGGTAGAACTACAGAGCAGGAGACGTAGGCCTCTCCTCCCAGCAGTTCAGTCACATATCTGCAGTGGAATACACACACACACACACACACACACACACACACACACACACACACACACACACACACACACACACACACACAGAGAGATAAGACAGCAAATTAAAAAAAGCTTTTTAATACTAGGTAATATTAATAAAATATTTGATTTCATTTATTTTTTAAATAAGACATTTTCATAATAACAAAACTGATTTAAGATGTATGTTTGATACATTTAATCTAAACCTACAATTATGGTCACAATGACAGGCTCACCTGCAGGGCTCTAGAAGTGTCTCCAGTCTCTGGAGTTTGTCCCACTCTGGAGGCGTCAGGAGGACAAGTTTATGCTTTTGTTTATCCAGAGTCGCGGTTACTGCAGTTTGGTTGCGGATCAAGCGCTTCACCATCTCCAGCGTGGAGTTCCAGCGCGTAGGCACGTCCTGGGCCAACGGCTCCTGCTTGCGCCCCAGTGACACCTGCTCTGCGTTCAGCTCTGCTGTGTTTGCTGGGCTGTGCTTAAAATGGCCAACAATTTTGCGGCATTTGGCCAGCGCAGTGACAAAGCCACTGTCTGCGAGACTCACTGTGATGCATCTCTGTAGAATGTGCGCGGTACACGGCATGTGATTGAATGGCATGATGCGAGCCGCGGCGATCATATTGCGCGCACTGTCCGTGCCTACTGTTGTCACCTTCTCCTCAATTCTCCACCTGCGAGCAACAGTCTGGAACTGCTCTGCACAAGCCTCCGCAAAGTGCCGCTCTTCCGTTTTCATTATAGTCAGCGCAAAGGATGTCAGAGCCCAGGCTTCAGTGATTAAATGCGCAGTAACTCCCAGGTAATTGTCATTACTCAATGATGTCCAGTGGTCTCCTGTCAGAGCCACGCATTCTGTGTGAACTAAAGCCTCTTCTTTTTTCTTTTTCTCCGTTTCATACAGTTCGTGGATTCGAATTGTTATTGTGCTTCTCGCTGGGGGCTTGTAGGACGCGTCCTGAGATGCAACCTTTAAAACATCCGCAAAGCCCTTGTCCTCCACAATGCTTAGCGGTCTGCAGTCCTTTGCTATCCATTTGGCTATATTGTCGGTCAGTTTGTCCAAAGAAGACTTACCGAGTGGCCTGCGTTCACTAAGAGTGGTCTGACGCAGGCCGGGTGAAGCTGCTGCCCCGACAAACGCGTGTTTGGCATTAAGGTGGTATTTTAAGGTCGAATTTGAACGGTGAAATTGAAACTCTTTACTACAGTGAGTGCAAATTACAACGCGTTTGTTTATTGTCCCATCTATGTTCTTCTTGTATTTAAATTCCCCATCCAGAAGGCCATCCGCTTCCTGCTTCTCCATTTTCAGTGGCGCGGTAAACAAATCAAGTGGAATTATGGGAGCGACTTATCTGCGTGTTGCGCTAAATAGTTAAATATTCTAACGTAATTAATTCCAAAATTTAATTATCGCAATTAACGCGTTAATTTCGACAGCTATAAATATAATATAATATAATATAATATAATATAATATAATATATCATGTTGCTATTTAATGTTTTTTGTTCGTGTTGCAGCTGCTCTGTGAGCCAAGCTTTCGTTGTTTAAATTCAATGGCAATATATCTCTGCACCACACGATGGCGATAGATTCTCACAGACAGTCTGTGCTCTGCTTCCGCCACCAGTCATCTTTAAATCTTTTTTTTAATTCAATGAAACCTTTATTTAACTGTCCATCTCGCGGCATTACTTAAAAAAAATCATATTTAAATACAAAGAAGATTAAATACATGAACGACAGTAAATTGATAAAATAAGAGCAAATAAATATATTTACAAATGATAGCAACATCAATGGAATAAAAGCATGAACAGCAGCAGAAGGAGAAAGAGGCCTGTATCTACATTATTACTCTGGCAGCTCTCAGTCTCCATACAGACAGGACACGTTGCAGCGTAATTGCAGACAGGTGCGTGGGCCTGAGCTCCGCCCAGGCAGAATGACGAGTGGAAGAAAGCAGCAACACAATAAACATATGTAGCCTTGCGGAGCCGGCCGGGCAGACACCGAGACAGAGTGCAAAGATTTTATACGTGACAACACACACAAAAAAACACACACAACAAAAATCAGAATGTGTTTGTGATTTGGATTTTTATTTAAAGGTGAAACCTTTTTTCTTTTCTTGTTTTGCCAGATTAGACATTTTGATTCATTTCATTTAGTTTTTTTGTTTTACTTTGATGCTATAATAGATGTTTTTAAAATGTAGTCATATTTAATACTATATTGCATCATGGCAAAAAAACAGTCTCCTCAAGCTGCTTTATACTGTAAGGTAAAAACACTACAGTAAAAGCCAGAAAACCCCAACAATCCAAAGATCCCCTTTGAGCAAGCACTGGGCGACAGTGGGGAGGAAAAACTCCCTTTAGGAAGAAACCTCCGGCAGAACCAGGCTCAAGAAGGGGCGGCCATCTGCTGCGACCGGTTGGGGGTGGGTGGGCAATCTCAGTCCACGAGGGCCGGTGTCCCTGCAGGTTTTAGATGTGTCCTCGAACCAACACAGCTGATTTAAACGGCTAAATTAGCTCCTCAACATGTCCTGAAGTTCTCCAGAGGCCTGGTAACGAACTAATCATGTGATTCAGGTGTGCTGAGCCAAGGTGAGATCTAAAACCTGCAGGGACACCGGCCCTCGTGGACTGAGAATGCCCACCCATGATATAGGGAGACAAGATGAAGTATACTTCTAATGGCCTATTTTAGCAGTTAATTTTTAACAATCAACTGGTGGTAATCCATCATCAGAATTGAGGAAAGGTGGTGTTGATGGAGACTCTACAGGAGGATTCACTGGGGAAGCCATACCTGCACTTCTGCCAGGGTGTCTTGGACGTACCTGAATAAATGTAGTTTTCCCTGGAAGTGGACGAGGATTAATCTGAGACGGAGTCTCCTCAGAACATCTCCCCATCATGCTTCTATGGTCCAACGATGCCAGCTTTTGTCCTTTCTGTTTTTCTAATTTAAGCTGGAGTTGAGCGTCTTTCACTCTAGATTTTAGATGACCTATCTCTTTTTCTTCATTGGCAGCCTTTTGGATAATCTGGTTCACTGGTCCAATGAGCTCCTCTCTTTGTCGGAATAAAGCGTACTCGGAAGACTTTACCATGTCATTGTACTGCTTTTTAAATGATTCCAGCTCCCGTGTTTTATCTAGTAAAGCTGCATCTAGATCCTTGCATCTGATACGTAGACAGTTCAGCTGTTTTTCAAGAAACTCCTTCGTTGTTCCAACAAAGGGGGTGCCTTCCACTCCGTCTACGTATTTCTTTTTCACGTTGTGGAACATATCCCTAAATTCCACCTTTTCTTTTCCTCTCAAGTGACCTGCATGTGGAAATGCCTTTTCAAAGGACAAAACGCACTGGCACAATTCCTCTTGGAAGTAGCGCTCTTTCTTCTCCAGCCAATTCACTTTGGATATAAATCTTTCCCGTTGCTTTTTTGTGGAGCGCAGTTTCTCTTCCAGCGCCACCTTTTCAGCCAGTGCCTGATTGTGTGCCGCTTTTACTTTGTGCCGGTCCACTGCTGTCTTTCTGTGGTTTTCCTGCTCTGTGCTTAGGGCCTTTTTGACGTCTTCAATTTTCTTTTTCAAAGAATCAACTTCGTCTTCAAGCATAGCCTTCATTTTCTTTTCCAAGGCCAGAGCTCTAATATTACTCTGGCATTTCTGCTTGATCGCCATATTCTGGGCCTTTTGGTCGTCTATCACTTTGCCCATTTGACCTTTCTCCTCTGTTAATTCTTTCATGTTTTTAACCATAAATTCATTTTCGTCTTGTAACTGTGTATTACGCGACAAAACACCGTCAATCCAACACTGCGAGGATTGACGTTCTTCCTCGCGTTCCTTAACCGCATTGACGGTCACACCTCTACTATTTTTTACTGCCGTCTGCAGCTTTTCTATTTTGGAGTCATACATGTTGATCACCTCTTCTAACTTCCTGTCTGCAGCATTTGCTTTGTTTTCCAGTTTTTTAGTATTTTCCTGGTAAAACTGCTGCATCTTATTTTTTTCCTCTTTGTGGCGTTTCAATAATAATTCAACAACTTGGCTGTTGTGAAATTGCTGACGTGCCACCTTTTCTTTCTCTGTTTCCAGCAGTCCTTGCAGGACTTGGACTTCGTCCTCGTGTTTTTCTTTAAGCTCAGCCAGAGTTTTCTCCGTCTCTGCGCGGAACTTTACCAGAGCTTCGTGGTCATCTTTTATCGAGTCCAACCTGTCTGCGATGTTTGTCCTGTCATCCAAGACCGAACCCAGCAGCTTATTATTCTGCAAAAGTTCATTGTTTTCTTTTGTTAGATCCTCGATCCGTTTCTTATTGACTGTATGCAGGTTTTTGAAGTAGTCAAGCTCAGTTTTGAGCTTTTCAACCTCGTCGATCATTGGCTGCAGTCTTTGCTCGAACTGTCTGGCATATGTTTCTTTTTCTTTTTCACTTTTTTTAACCATTGTTTTCGAGAAATTAACATTTCTGTCTTTGTTAGCTTTCGAACTCATTTCTGCTTTTTTATGTGCTGTATCACTCCAACAAAACGATAGCTTAATGAATTCCCTTTGACAGCTGTCCTCTATTTATAGACTTGAACATCAAAGGATGAAAGGACTGTCACTATGACATCACCACGTTCTGTGACGTAACAGGGCTTTGGAGCGTGATGTCACGGGGGTGGGCGTGGAAAGGATTTTGGGGGTCTAAACAAAGCGTGTCTTTTTTTAAAAACTTTATTTAACAAACAATGAGTATACAACATACGAACAGATGAAGTATACAACAGAACATGAACACAAAAAGCCAAGGGTGAAAGAAAAAGGTAACAATTATAAGAATACACGCAAAAATTCACATACATATATTGTTGTGAGAGCCTTTTTGTTGGTGCAGTCTGATATTGATTGTATGTGCATGTGCACATCCTTAAAATAATGACAGAAATATGGTGTTTTGTTAGTAAACTTACATTTATGGATAAAAAATTTAGCTAAAAGTATTAAGAAATTTATCATAAAAAACATTTCTCATACTTCTTGGGGAACTTAAAGAAACAGAATAAAACATTTTCCCATCGTAAAGAAAACTCCCTTAAAATATGGACAATAACAAAGCTGCTAAATTCCTTCCAGAATCTCTGTGTAAAAGAACAGTACCAAAAAAGATGTGTCACCGTTTCTGGATGATCCCCACAGAAAGTACAATTAGTATTTATGTCCCTTTTAAATTTGACCATGTAGTGACTGGCTGGATAACATGTATGTCGAATTTTAAAAGAGACTTCTTTCACCTTATTTACAATCAAATATTTATGGGGGACCATCCAGACTGTCTTCCGCTTGATATCTGGAACACTGATTGGAAAATTATATAGTGCAATAAAGTCGTTGTAAGTAAGTAGTTGTCCCTCTTTACTAACCAGCTGAGCCACCAATAGGATCCCATTTTGGAGCCAAGTTTCCAGGAAAAGTGATTTATTTTTCTATAAAATATCTCTGTTGTTCCAGATAAGGTATTTGTGAGGTGAGAAGTTGTGTTTATAAATGAGGGTCCACGCTAAGAGGACCTGCTTATGGAAGGATGAAAGCTTTACAGGGACTTTCTCAACATTGTAATTACAATTTCAAATAAAAGTAAAGCCACCAAAACGAGAGAAAATGTGGTATGGTATAAAGTTCCAGATAGAGGTAGGGTTTTAAGAAAATGTTTGGCCCAATTAATTTTGAAAGTGTTATTTAAAGTAGAAAAGTCTAAGACGTTAAGCCCACCTGATTCGTACTTATTCATCACAACAGTTTTTCTAATATAGTGCGTACGGTTTTTCCATATAAAATTAAAGAGCATACGGTCAATATCTTTACTACTTTTCTTATCCAGATGTAAGGAGAGAGCAGCATATGTTCATCGGGATATCCCTTCAGCTTTAGTAATTAACACTCTACCTTTCAAAGACAAGTCCCTTGTTCCAAGATGGCGCCGCCGCGTATGGATGCCCCGGTGCTTCAGTGCGTTACTTCTGTTTTGTTTTTGTGCATAACTTCTGTGTCTGGGCACTCCTCTGGATATTCTTACACTAGAGAAGAGCTTCTTAACTACAGGACTACAACACCTGTGGATTTACTTCCAATATTTGTCGCATCTGCGGCAGATTTACTGCAGACTCTGATCAGGAAAGTGAGACGCCGAAAGCGAGGAAAGCGAGCCGGCGCACTCGTGCGTCTGAGGAGACGCGGACTGCGAACTGCTCTTCCTGGGATCTTCCTTTCCGACGTACGCTCACTCAGGAATGAGATGGACGAGCTGGCCCTGATGAGAAGCATGAACAGAGACGTTGCCTCCTCCTGTGTCTTGTGTTTTACGGAGTCGTGGCTCTGTGAGGACATCCCGGACAGCGCGCTCAAGCTGGAGGGCTTTCATCTGCTGCGCGCGGACCGGCAGGCCTCTCTCTCTGGTAAGACCACAGGTGGATGTGTCTGCTTCTACATTAATAGTGGCTGGTGCACAGATGTAACAGTGATTGCTCAGCACTGCTCTTCCTCTCTGGAATACCTTTTTATTCACTGCAAACCGTTTTATTCTCCGCGGGAGTTTGCTTCATTCATCTTGGCCGCTGTTTACATCCCGCCAGATGCGGATGCGCAGGCAGCTCAGTGCGCACTCGCGGAGCAGATACTGCACATGGAGCGGACATTCCCGGACTCTCTCATCATTGCTCTTGGGGACTTTTACAACACCCCCCTCCTCACCCCACACAAAAGAGGATTTCACACCACCTCCTCCCACCACAACCCTTCATATTCATGAAGCAGATGCGAGGAAGCAGTTTAAGAGTCTGAATGCTCGGAAAGCTCCCGGCCCAGACGGTGTGTCTCGTCTACTGGACGCAGCCGGAGGGTTCACTTGGTTGTTTGCTCTCAATAGAAGCTGAGCGCGTCTCCGTGTCTGTGCTGGTAAACGATACTGAGTCCCAGTGCTCAGTAAACTGTACACCTGACCGTTATTCTCCCACTGAATCCGGTGTGTCCACGGTCCAACACGTGCTCAACACGATGGTGCTGACCGGTGCCCAAACACACCAGAACACCAAATAAGTAAAATAACACAAACACGAACTTCTCCATGGCTCGTCGGGATGGCAACTGCTCCAAAAGTGACACATGAAATAGGCTGACATTTGAGTTTGACACGGGAGGTGAGGGGGTGTTTTGAATATGCTTGACTCCGTCACGAGGTTGCGCACAGCATCACCGGCAAGGGGGCTTGGTTTGAGAGGTTTTTGGCATCTGTGATGTGATTTACAACCATCCACCCATGTACAGCAAGAAGCCGCACTCACAACCGTGGGCATCAGCAAGTTGGTGAAATTTAAACAAAACAAAACAGCATTCCATCTGAAACTCTCTTATTGTACCCAAAATACAAATTTTAGTGATTACATGTGGCTTCATTAATTATGTTCAAACGGATGAATACATAACGCAAGTAATAACTTTATGATCAGTCAGTGAATGAAGGAGCTCAAGAGTGCAAATATAGTTGCAATAAAGTGACAAATATGCCCTTTTATGTCAAACAAAGACCGAAATAAGTGGCATCAGTGTGAGGATGAGAATGAGCGATCCAACCTCACACTGCAGATATCAGGGCAAAGCACAGTGGGGGGGTTGCAGTCTTCTTGGCTGGACCTTCTTCTGCAGTGTGTGATCTTCTAGGAGAGTCTTCATGCAGCATGCCTGCCAGTGTGGTCCACACTGCTTCTCTGTCAGTCTTGGGCACACTGCGTAGGTCTTTAAAACGTGGGTCCAGTGCAGTTGCGATCTGGAGCCATGCATAGTTGGTATGTTCCTGGCGGGAAGCAAGGTCTTCCTTAAACTTCTCTTTAAACCTCACCACATATGCAGGGTCCTCATCAGTTACTTCCATGACACGGCGCAGGTGGCAGAAGGCTGGTAGAACTACAGAGCAGGAGACGTAGGCCTCTCCTCCCAGCAGTTCAGTCACATATCTGCAGTGGAATACACACACACACACACACACACACACACACACACACACACACACACACACACACACACACACACACACACACACACACAGAGATAAGACAGCAAATTAAAAAAAGCTTTTTAATACTAGGTAATATTAATAAAATATTTGATTTCATTTATTTTTTAAATAAGACATTTTCATAATAACAAAACTGATTTAAGATGTATGTTTGATACATTTAATCTAAACCTACAATTATGGTCACAATGACAGGCTCACCTGCAGGGCTCTAGAAGTGTCTCCAGTCTCTGGAGTTTGTCCCACTCTGGAGGCGTCAGGAGGACAAGTTTATGCTTTTGTTTATCCAGAGTCGCGGTTACTGCAGTTTGGTTGCGGATCAAGCGCTTCACCATCTCCAGCGTGGAGTTCCAGCGCGTAGGCACGTCCTGGGCCAACGGCTCCTGCTTGCGCCCCAGTGACACCTGCTCTGCGTTCAGCTCTGCTGTGTTTGCTGGGCTGTGCTTAAAATGGCCAACAATTTTGCGGCATTTGGCCAGCGCAGTGACAAAGCCACTGTCTGCGAGACTCACTGTGATGCATCTCTGTAGAATGTGCGCGGTACACGGCATGTGATTGAATGGCATGATGCGAGCCGCGGCGATCATATTGCGCGCACTGTCCGTGCCTACTGTTGTCACCTTCTCCTCAATTCTCCACCTGCGAGCAACAGTCTGGAACTGCTCTGCACAAGCCTCCGCAAAGTGCCGCTCTTCCGTTTTCATTATAGTCAGCGCAAAGGATGTCAGACCCCAGGCTTCAGTGATTAAATGCGCAGTAACTCCCAGGTAATTGTCATTACTCAATGATGTCCAGTGGTCTCCTGTCAGAGCCACGCATTCTGTGTGAACTAAAGCCTCTTCTTTTTTCTTTTTCTCCGTTTCATACAGTTCGTGGATTCGAATTGTTATTGTGCTTCTCGCTGGGGGCTTGTAGGACGCGTCCTGAGATGCAACCTTTAAAACATCCGCAAAGCCCTTGTCCTCCACAATGCTTAGCGGTCTGCAGTCCTTTGCTATCCATTTGGCTATATTGTCGGTCAGTTTGTCCAAAGAAGACTTACCGAGTGGCCTGCGTTCACTAAGAGTGGTCTGACGCAGGCCGGGTGAAGCTGCTGCCCCGACAAACGCGTGTTTGGCATTAAGGTGGTATTTTAAGGTCGAATTTGAACGGTGAAATTGAAACTCTTTACTACAGTGAGTGCAAATTACAACGCGTTTGTTTATTGTCCCATCTATGTTCTTCTTGTATTTAAATTCCCCATCCAGAAGGCCATCCGCTTCCTGCTTCTCCATTTTCAGTGGCGCGGTAAACAAATCAAGTGGAATTATGGGAGCGACTTATCTGCGTGTTGCGCTAAATAGTTAAATATTCTAACGTAATTAATTCCAAAATTTAATTATCGCAATTAACGCGTTAATTTCGACAGCTATAAATATAATATAATATAATATAATATAATATAATATAATATAATATAATATAATATAATATAATATAATATATCATGTTGCTATTTAATGTTTTTTGTTCGTGTTGCAGCTGCTCTGTGAGCCAAGCTTTCGTTGTCTAAATTCAATGGCAATATATCTCTGCACCACACGATGGCGATAGATTCTCACAGACAGTCTGTGCTCTGCTTCCGCCACCAGTCATCTTTAAATCTTTTTTTTAATTCAATGAAACCTTTATTTAACTGTCCATCTCGCGGCATTACTTAAAAAAAATCATATTTAAATACAAAGAAGATTAAATACATGAACGACAGTAAATTGATAAAATAAGAGCAAATAAATATATTTACAAATGATAGCAACATCAATGGAATAAAAGCATGAACAGCAGCAGAAGGAGAAAGAGGCCTGTATCTACATTATTACTCTGGCAGCTCTCAGTCTCCATACAGACAGGACACGTTGCAGCGTAATTGCAGACAGGTGCGTGGGCCTGAGCTCCGCCCAGGCAGAATGACGAGTGGAAGAAAGCAGCAACACAATAAACATATGTAGCCTTGCGGAGCCGGCCGGGCAGACACCGAGACAGAGTGCAACGATTTTATACGTGACAACATACACAAAAAAACACACACAACAAAAATCAGAATGTGTTTGTGATTTGGATTTTTATTTAAAGGTGAAACCTTTTTTCTTTTCTTGTTTTGCCAGATTAGACATTTTGATTCATTTCATTTAGTTTTTTTGTTTTACTTTGATGCTATAATAGATGTTTTTAAAATGTAGTCATATTTAATACTATATTGCATCATGGCAAAAAAACAGTCTCCTCAAGCTGCTTTATACTGTAAGGTAAAAACACTACAGTAAAAGCCAGAAAACCCCAACAATCCAATGATCCCCTTTGAGCAAGCACTGGGCGACAGTGGGGAGGAAAAACTCCCTTTAGGAAGAAACCTCCGGCAGAACCAGGCTCAAGAAGGGGCGGCCATCTGCTGCGACCGGTTGGGGGTGGGTGGGCAATCTCAGTCCACGAGGGCCGGTGTCCCTGCAGGTTTTAGATGTGTCCTCGAACCAACACAGCTGATTTAAACGGCTAAATTAGCTCCTCAACATGTCCTGAAGTTCTCCAGAGGCCTGGTAACGAACTAATCATGTGATTCAGGTGTGTTGAGCCAAGGTGAGATCTAAAACCTGCAGGGACACCGGCCCTCGTGGACTGAGAATGCCCACCCATGATATAGGGAGACAAGATGAAGTATACTTCTAATGGCCTATTTTAGCAGTTAATTTTTAACAATCAACTGGTGGTAATCCATCATCAGAATTGAGGAAAGGTGGTGTTGATGGAGACTCTACAGGAGGATTCACTGGGGAAGCCATACCTGCACTTCTGCCAGGGTGTCTTGGACGTACCTGAATAAATGTAGTTTTCCCTGGAAGTGGACGAGGATTAATCTGAGACGGAGTCTCCTCAGAACATCTCCCCATCATGCTTCTATGGTCCAACGATGCCAGCTTTTGTCCTTTCTGTTTTTCTAATTTAAGCTGGAGTTGAGCGTCTTTCACTCTAGATTTTAGATGACCTATCTCTTTTTCTTCATTGGCAGCCTTTTGGATAATCTGGTTCACTGGTCCAATGAGCTCCTCTCTTTGTCGGAATAAAGCGTACTCGGAAGACTTTACCATGTCATTGTACTGCTTTTTAAATGATTCCAGCTCCCGTGTTTTATCTAGTAAAGCTGCATCTAGATCCTTGCATCTGATACGTAGACAGTTCAGCTGTTTTTCAAGAAACTCCTTCGTTGTTCCAACAAAGGGGGTGCCTTCCACTCCGTCTACGTATTTCTTTTTCACGTTGTGGAACATATCCCTAAATTCCACCTTTTCTTTTCCTCTCAAGTGACCTGCATGTGGAAATGCCTTTTCAAAGGACAAAACGCACTGGCACAATTCCTCTTGGAAGTAGCGCTCTTTCTTCTCCAGCCAATTCACTTTGGATATAAATCTTTCCCGTTGCTTTTTTGTGGAGCGCAGTTTCTCTTCCAGCGCCACCTTTTCAGCCAGTGCCTGATTGTGTGCCGCTTTTACTTTGTGCCGGTCCACTGCTGTCTTTCTGTGGTTTTCCTGCTCTGTGCTTAGGGCCTTTTTGACGTCTTCAATTTTCTTTTTCAAAGAATCAACTTCGTCTTCAAGCATAGCCTTCATTTTCTTTTCCAAGGCCAGAGCTCTAATATTACTCTGGCATTTCTGCTTGATCGCCATATTCTGGGCCTTTTGGTCGTCTATCACTTTGCCCATTTGACCTTTCTCCTCTGTTAATTCTTTCATGTTTTTAACCATAAATTCATTTTCGTCTTGTAACTGTGTATTACGCGACAAAACACCGTCAATCCAACACTGCGAGGATTGACGTTCTTCCTCGCGTTCCTTAACCGCATTGACGGTCACACCTCTACTATTTTTTACTGCCGTCTGCAGCTTTTCTATTTTGGAGTCATACATGTTGATCACCTCTTCTAACTTCCTGTCTGCAGCATTTGCTTTGTTTTCCAGTTTTTTAGTATTTTCCTGGTAAAACTGCTGCATCTTATTTTTTTCCTCTTTGTGGCGTTTCAATAATAATTCAACAACTTGGCTGTTGTGAAATTGCTGACGTGCCACCTTTTCTTTCTCTGTTTCCAGCAGTCCTTGCAGGACTTGGACTTCGTCCTCGTGTTTTTCTTTAAGCTCAGCCAGAGTTTTCTCCGTCTCTGCGCGGAACTTTACCAGAGCTTCGTGGTCATCTTTTATCGAGTCCAACCTGTCTGCGATGTTTGTCCTGTCATCCAAGACCGAACCCAGCAGCTTATTATTCTGCAAAAGTTCATTGTTTTCTTTTGTTAGATCCTCGATCCGTTTCTTATTGACTGTATGCAGGTTTTTGAAGTAGTCAAGCTCAGTTTTGAGCTTTTCAACCTCGTCGATCATTGGCTGCAGTCTTTGCTCGAACTGTCTGGCATATGTTTCTTTTTCTTTTTCACTTTTTTTAACCATTGTTTTCGAGAAATTAACATTTCTGTCTTTGTTAGCTTTCGAACTCATTTCTGCTTTTTTATGTGCTGTATCACTCCAACAAAACGATAGCTTAATGAATTCCCTTTGACAGCTGTCCTCTATTTATAGACTTGAACATCAAAGGATGAAAGGACTGTCACTATGACATCACCACGTTCTGTGACGTAACAGGGCTTTGGAGCGTGATGTCACGGGGGTGGGCGTGGAAAGGATTTTGGGGGTCTAAACAAAGCGTGTCTTTTTTTAAAAACTTTATTTAACAAACAATGAGTATACAACATACGAACAGATGAAGTATACAACAGAACATGAACACAAAAAGCCAAGGGTGAAAGAAAAAGGTAACAATTATAAGAATACACGCAAAAATTCACATACATATATTGTTGTGAGAGCCTTTTTGTTGGTGCAGTCTGATATTGATTGTATGTGCATGTGCACATCCTTAAAATAATGACAGAAATATGGTGTTTTGTTAGTAAACTTACATTTATGGATAAAAAATTTAGCTAAAAGTATTAAGAAATTTATCATAAAAAACATTTCTCATACTTCTTGGGGAACTTAAAGAAACAGAATAAAACATTTTCCCATCGTAAAGAAAACTCCCTTAAAATATGGACAATAACAAAGCTGCTAAATTCCTTCCAGAATCTCTGTGTAAAAGAACAGTACCAAAAAAGATGTGTCACCGTTTCTGGATGATCCCCACAGAAAGTACAATTAGTATTTATGTCCCTTTTAAATTTGACCATGTAGTGACTGGCTGGATAACATGTATGTCGAATTTTAAAAGAGACTTCTTTCACCTTATTTACAATCAAATATTTATGGGGGACCATCCAGACTGTCTTCCGCTTGATATCTGGAACACTGATTGGAAAATTATATAGTGCAATAAAGTCGTTGTAAGTAAGTAGTTGTCCCTCTTTACTAACCAGCTGAGCCACCAATAGGATCCCATTTTGGAGCCAAGTTTCCAGGAAAAGTGATTTATTTTTCTATAAAATATCTCTGTTGTTCCAGATAAGGTATTTGTGAGGTGAGAAGTTGTGTTTATAAATGAGGGTCCACGCTAAGAGGACCTGCTTATGGAAGGATGAAAGCTTTACAGGGACTTTCTCAACATTGTAATTACAATTTCAAATAAAAGTAAAGCCACCAAAACGAGAGAAAATGTGGTATGGTATAAAGTTCCAGATAGAGGTAGGGTTTTAAGAAAATGTTTGGCCCAATTAATTTTGAAAGTGTTATTTAAAGTAGAAAAGTCTAAGACGTTAAGCCCACCTGATTCGTACTTATTCATCACAACAGTTTTTCTAATATAGTGCGTACGGTTTTTCCATATAAAATTAAAGAGCATACGGTCAATATCTTTACTACTTTTCTTATCCAGATGTAAGGAGAGAGCAGCATATGTTCATCGGGATATCCCTTCAGCTTTAGTAATTAACACTCTACCTTTCAAAGACAAGTCCCTTGTTCCAAGATGGCGCCGCCGCGTATGGATGCCCCGGTGCTTCAGTGCGTTACTTCTGTTTTGTTTTTGTGCATAACTTCTGTGTCTGGGCACTCCTCTGGATATTCTTACACTAGAGAAGAGCTTCTTAACTACAGGACTACAACACCTGTGGATTTACTTCCAATATTTGTCGCATCTGCGGCAGATTTACTGCAGACTCTGATCAGGAAAGTGAGACGCCGAAAGCAAGGAAAGCGAGCCGGCGCACTCGTGCGTCTGAGGAGACGCGGACTGCGAACTGCTCTTCCTGGGATCTTCCTTTCCGACGTACGCTCACTCAGGAATGAGATGGACGAGCTGGCCCTGATGAGAAGCATGAACAGAGACGTTGCCTCCTCCTGTGTCTTGTGTTTTACGGAGTCGTGGCTCTGTGAGGACATCCCGGACAGCGCGCTCAAGCTGGAGGGCTTTCATCTGCTGCGCGCGGACCGGCAGGCCTCTCTCTCTGGTAAGACCACAGGTGGATGTGTCTGCTTCTACATTAATAGTGGCTGGTGCACAGATGTAACAGTGATTGCTCAGCACTGCTCTTCCTCTCTGGAATACCTTTTTATTCACTGCAAACCGTTTTATTCTCCGCGGGAGTTTGCTTCATTCATCTTGGCCGCTGTTTACATCCCGCCAGATGCGGATGCGCAGGCAGCTCAGTGCGCACTCGCGGAGCAGATACTGCACATGGAGCGGACATTCCCGGACTCTCTCATCATTGCTCTTGGGGACTTTTACAACACCCCCCTCCTCACCCCACACAAAAGAGGATTTCACACCACCTCCTCCCACCACAACCCTTCATATTCATGAAGCAGATGCGAGGAAGCAGTTTAAGAGTCTGAATGCTCGGAAAGCTCCCGGCCCAGACGGTGTGTCTCGTCTACTGGACGCAGCCGGAGGGTTCACTTGGTTGTTTGCTCTCAATAGAAGCTGAGCGCGTCTCCGTGTCTGTGCTGGTAAACGATACTGAGTCCCAGTGCTCAGTAAACTGTACACCTGACCGTTATTCTCCCACTGAATCCGGTGTGTCCACGGTCCAACACGTGCTCAACACGATGGTGCTGACCGGTGCCCAAACACACCAGAACACCAAATAAGTAAAATAACACAAACACGAACTTCTCCATGGCTCGTCGGGATGGCAACTGCTCCAAAAGTGACACATGAAATAGGCTGACATTTGAGTTTGACACGGGAGGTGAGGGGGTGTTTTGAATATGCTTGACTCCGTCACGAGGTTGCGCACAGCATCACCGGCAAGGGGGCTTGGTTTGAGAGGTTTTTGGCATCTGTGATGTGATTTACAACCATCCACCCATGTACAGCAAGAAGCCGCACTCACAACCGTGGGCATCAGCAAGTTGGTGAAATTTAAACAAAACAAAACAGCATTCCATCTGAAACTCTCTTATTGTACCCAAAATACAAATTTTAGTGATTACATGTGGCTTCATTAATTATGTTCAAACGGATGAATACATAACGCAAGTAATAACTTTATGATCAGTCAGTGAATGAAGGAGCTCAAGAGTGCAAATATAGTTGCAATAAAGTGACAAATATGCCCTTTTATGTCAAACAAAGACCGAAATAAGTGGCATCAGTGTGAGGATGAGAATGAGCGATCCAACCTCACACTGCAGATATCAGGGCAAAGCACAGTGGGGGGGTTGCAGTCTTCTTGGCTGGACCTTCTTCTGCAGTGTGTGATCTTCTAGGAGAGTCTTCATGCAGCATGCCTGCCAGTGTGGTCCACACTGCTTCTCTGTCAGTCTTGGGCACACTGCGTAGGTCTTTAAAACGTGGGTCCAGTGCAGTTGCGATCTGGAGCCATGCATAGTTGGTATGTTCCTGGCGGGAAGCAAGGTCTTCCTTAAACTTCTCTTTAAACCTCACCACATATGCAGGGTCCTCATCAGTTACTTCCATGACACGGCGCAGGTGGCAGAAGGCTGGTAGAACTACAGAGCAGGAGACGTAGGCCTCTCCTCCCAGCAGTTCAGTCACATATCTGCAGTGGAATACACACACACACACACACACACACACACACACACACACACACACACACACACACACACACACAGAGATAAGACAGCAAATTAAAAAAAGCTTTTTAATACTAGGTAATATTAATAAAATATTTGATTTCATTTATTTTTTAAATAAGACATTTTCATAATAACAAAACTAATTTAAGATGTATGTTTGATACATTTAATCTAAACCTACAATTATGGTCACAATGACAGGCTCACCTGCAGGGCTCTAGAAGTGTCTCCAGTCTCTGGAGTTTGTCCCACTCTGGAGGCGTCAGGAGGACAAGTTTATGCTTTTGTTTATCCAGAGTCGCGGTTACTGCAGTTTGGTTGCGGATCAAGCGCTTCACCATCTCCAGCGTGGAGTTCCAGCGCGTAGGCACGTCCTGGGCCAACGGCTCCTGCTTGCGCCCCAGTGACACCTGCTCTGCGTTCAGCTCTGCTGTGTTTGCTGGGCTGTGCTTAAAATGGCCAACAATTTTGCGGCATTTGGCCAGCGCAGTGACAAAGCCACTGTCTGCGAGACTCACTGTGATGCATCTCTGTAGAATGTGCGCGGTACACGGCATGTGATTGAATGGCATGATGCGAGCCGCGGCGATCATATTGCGCGCACTGTCCGTGCCTACTGTTGTCACCTTCTCCTCAATTCTCCACCTGCGAGCAACAGTCTGGAACTGCTCTGCACAAGCCTCCGCAAAGTGCCGCTCTTCCGTTTTCATTATAGTCAGCGCAAAGGATGTCAGACCCCAGGCTTCAGTGATTAAATGCGCAGTAACTCCCAGGTAATTGTCATTACTCAATGATGTCCAGTGGTCTCCTGTCAGAGCCACGCATTCTGTGTGAACTAAAGCCTCTTCTTTTTTCTTTTTCTCCGTTTCATACAGTTCGTGGATTCGAATTGTTATTGTGCTTCTCGCTGGGGGCTTGTAGGACGCGTCCTGAGATGCAACCTTTAAAACATCCGCAAAGCCCTTGTCCTCCACAATGCTTAGCGGTCTGCAGTCCTTTGCTATCCATTTGGCTATATTGTCGGTCAGTTTGTCCAAAGAAGACTTACCGAGTGGCCTGCGTTCACTAAGAGTGGTCTGACGCAGGCCGGGTGAAGCTGCTGCCCCGACAAACGCGTGTTTGGCATTAAGGTGGTATTTTAAGGTCGAATTTGAACGGTGAAATTGAAACTCTTTACTACAGTGAGTGCAAATTACAACGCGTTTGTTTATTGTCCCATCTATGTTCTTCTTGTATTTAAATTTCCCATCCAGAAGGCCATCCGCTTCCTGCTTCTCCATTTTCAGTGGCGCGGTAAACAAATCAAGTGGAATTATGGGAGCGACTTATCTGCGTGTTGCGCTAAATAGTTAAATATTCTAACGTAATTAATTCCAAAATTTAATTATCGCAATTAACGCGTTAATTTCGACAGCTATAAATATAATATAATATAATATAATATAATATAATATAATATATCATGTTGCTATTTAATGTTTTTTGTTCGTGTTGCAGCTGCTCTGTGAGCCAAGCTTTCGTTGTCTAAATTCAATGGCAATATATCTCTGCACCACACGATGGCGATAGATTCTCACAGACAGTCTGTGCTCTGCTTCCGCAACCAGTCATCTTTAAATCTTTTTTTTAATTCAATGAAACCTTTATTTAACTGTCCATCTCGCGGCATTACTTAAAAAAAATCATATTTAAATACAAAGAAGATTAAATACATGAACGACAGTAAATTGATAAAATAAGAGCAAATAAATATATTTACAAATGATAGCAACATCAATGGAATAAAAGCATGAACAGCAGCAGAAGGAGAAAGAGGCCTGTATCTACATTATTACTCTGGCAGCTCTCAGTCTCCATACAGACAGGACACGTTGCAGCGTAATTGCAGACAGGTGCGTGGGCCTGAGCTCCGCCCAGGCAGAATGACGAGTGGAAGAAAGCAGCAACACAATAAACATATGTAGCCTTGCGGAGCCGGCCGGGCAGACACCGAGACAGAGTGCAAAGATTTTATACGTGACAACATACACAAAAAAACACACACAACAAAAATCAGAATGTGTTTGTGATTTGGATTTTTATTTAAAGGTGAAACCTTTTTTCTTTTCTTGTTTTGCCAGATTAGACATTTTGATTCATTTCATTTAGTTTTTTTGTTTTACTTTGATGCTATAATAGATGTTTTTAAAATGTAGTCATATTTAATACTATATTGCATCATGGCAAAAAAACAGTCTCCTCAAGCTGCTTTATACTGTAAGGTAAAAACACTACAGTAAAAGCCAGAAAACCCCAACAATCCAAAGATCCCCTTTGAGCAAGCACTGGGCGACAGTGGGGAGGAAAAACTCCCTTTAGGAAGAAACCTCCGGCAGAACCAGGCTCAAGAAGGGGCGGCCATCTGCTGCGACCGGTTGGGGGTGGGTGGGCAATCTCAGTCCACGAGGGCCGGTGTCCCTGCAGGTTTTAGATGTGTCCTCGAACCAACACAGCTGATTTAAACGGCTAAATTAGCTCCTCAACATGTCCTGAAGTTCTCCAGAGGCCTGGTAACGAACTAATCATGTGATTCAGGTGTGTTGAGCCAAGGTGAGATCTAAAACCTGCAGGGACACCGGCCCTCGTGGACTGAGAATGCCCACCCATGATATAGGGAGACAAGATGAAGTATACTTCTAATGGCCTATTTTAGCAGTTAATTTTTAACAATCAACTGGTGGTAATCCATCATCAGAATTGAGGAAAGGTGGTGTTGATGGAGACTCTACAGGAGGATTCACTGGGGAAGCCATACCTGCACTTCTGCCAGGGTGTCTTGGACGTACCTGAATAAATGTAGTTTTCCCTGGAAGTGGACGAGGATTAATCTGAGACGGAGTCTCCTCAGAACATCTCCCCATCATGCTTCTATGGTCCAACGATGCCAGCTTTTGTCCTTTCTGTTTTTCTAATTTAAGCTGGAGTTGAGCGTCTTTCACTCTAGATTTTAGATGACCTATCTCTTTTTCTTCATTGGCAGCCTTTTGGATAATCTGGTTCACTGGTCCAATGAGCTCCTCTCTTTGTCGGAATAAAGCGTACTCGGAAGACTTTACCATGTCATTGTACTGCTTTTTAAATGATTCCAGCTCCCGTGTTTTATCTAGTAAAGCTGCATCTAGATCCTTGCATCTGATACGTAGACAGTTCAGCTGTTTTTCAAGAAACTCCTTCGTTGTTCCAACAAAGGGGGTGCCTTCCACTCCGTCTACGTATTTCTTTTTCACGTTGTGGAACATATCCCTAAATTCCACCTTTTCTTTTCCTCTCAAGTGACCTGCATGTGGAAATGCCTTTTCAAAGGACAAAACGCACTGGCACAATTCCTCTTGGAAGTAGCGCTCTTTCTTCTCCAGCCAATTCACTTTGGATATAAATCTTTCCCGTTGCTTTTTTGTGGAGCGCAGTTTCTCTTCCAGCGCCACCTTTTCAGCCAGTGCCTGATTGTGTGCCGCTTTTACTTTGTGCCGGTCCACTGCTGTCTTTCTGTGGTTTTCCTGCTCTGTGCTTAGGGCCTTTTTGACGTCTTCAATTTTCTTTTTCAAAGAATCAACTTCGTCTTCAAGCATAGCCTTCATTTTCTTTTCCAAGGCCAGAGCTCTAATATTACTCTGGCATTTCTGCTTGATCGCCATATTCTGGGCCTTTTGGTCGTCTATCACTTTGCCCATTTGACCTTTCTCCTCTGTTAATTCTTTCATGTTTTTAACCATAAATTCATTTTCGTCTTGTAACTGTGTATTACGCGACAAAACACCGTCAATCCAACACTGTGAGGATTGACGTTCTTCCTCGCGTTCCTTAACCGCATTGACGGTCACACCTCTACTATTTTTTACTGCCGTCTGCAGCTTTTCTATTTTGGAGTCATACATGTTGATCACCTCTTCTAACTTCCTGTCTGCAGCATTTGCTTTGTTTTCCAGTTTTTTAGTATTTTCCTGGTAAAACTGCTGCATCTTATTTTTTTCCTCTTTGTGGCGTTTCAATAATAATTCAACAACTTGGCTGTTGTGAAATTGCTGACGTGCCACCTTTTCTTTCTCTGTTTCCAGCAGTCCTTGCAGGACTTGGACTTCGTCCTCGTGTTTTTCTTTAAGCTCAGCCAGAGTTTTCTCCGTCTCTGCGCGGAACTTTACCAGAGCTTCGTGGTCATCTTTTATCGAGTCCAACCTGTCTGCGATGTTTGTCCTGTCATCCAAGACCGAACCCAGCAGCTTATTATTCTGCAAAAGTTCATTGTTTTCTTTTGTTAGATCCTCGATCCGTTTCTTATTGACTGTATGCAGGTTTTTGAAGTAGTCAAGCTCAGTTTTGAGCTTTTCAACCTCGTCGATCATTGGCTGCAGTCTTTGCTCGAACTGTCTGGCATATGTTTCTTTTTCTTTTTCACTTTTTTTAACCATTGTTTTCGAGAAATTAACATTTCTGTCTTTGTTAGCTTTCGAACTCATTTCTGCTTTTTTATGTGCTGTATCACTCCAACAAAACGATAGCTTAATGAATTCCCTTTGACAGCTGTCCTCTATTTATAGACTTGAACATCAAAGGATGAAAGGACTGTCACTATGACATCACCACGTTCTGTGACGTAACAGGGCTTTGGAGCGTGATGTCACGGGGGTGGGCGTGGAAAGGATTTTGGGGGTCTAAACAAAGCGTGTCTTTTTTTAAAAACTTTATTTAACAAACAATGAGTATACAACATACGAACAGATGAAGTATACAACAGAACATGAACACAAAAAGCCAAGGGTGAAAGAAAAAGGTAACAATTATAAGAATACACGCAAAAATTCACATACATATATTGTTGTGAGAGCCTTTTTGTTGGTGCAGTCTGATATTGATTGTATGTGCATGTGCACATCCTTAAAATAATGACAGAAATATGGTGTTTTGTTAGTAAACTTACATTTATGGATAAAAAATTTAGCTAAAAGTATTAAGAAATTTATCATAAAAAACATTTCTCATACTTCTTGGGGAACTTAAAGAAACAGAATAAAACATTTTCCCATCGTAAAGAAAACTCCCTTAAAATATGGACAATAACAAAGCTGCTAAATTCCTTCCAGAATCTCTGTGTAAAAGAACAGTACCAAAAAAGATGTGTCACCGTTTCTGGATGATCCCCACAGAAAGTACAATTAGTATTTATGTCCCTTTTAAATTTGACCATGTAGTGACTGGCTGGATAACATGTATGTCGAATTTTAAAAGAGACTTCTTTCACCTTATTTACAATCAAATATTTATGGGGGACCATCCAGACTGTCTTCCGCTTGATATCTGGAACACTGATTGGAAAATTATATAGTGCAATAAAGTCGTTGTAAGTAAGTAGTTGTCCCTCTTTACTAACCAGCTGAGCCACCAATAGGATCCCATTTTGGAGCCAAGTTTCCAGGAAAAGTGATTTATTTTTCTATAAAATATCTCTGTTGATAAGGTATTTGTGAGGTGAGAAGTTGTGTTTATAAATGAGGGTCCACGCTAAGAGGACCTGCTTATGGAAGGATATGTTCTGTGACATATGTTCCTCACTTGGCTTGCTGTTTGTTTGCTAGCGATAGGCTACTTGACGACAGCATTAGCTAACCAGTGTTCCCCAACTTTTTGGGTGTTTCGTGGCCCGGGGGTTGGGTCAGGCAAAATTGCAGTAGCTTCCCTGATCATTTTACAAACATAAGTGAAGAGAATCTGGACTAAAAGGCCTAGACTTATGGTTGTGTGCTGAATCTATGAATCAAACTATCACCTGGAAACATAATTAACTGGTCCATAGCTGTGAAACTGGACATGAGTTCTTGATTCTATGGAGATTAACAGTAATCCAGAAATTTACAAATTTGTCCTGGTACATCGCGTAAATGTTGTCCCTGGGACATCGTGTAGATGTTGTCCCTGGGACATCGTGTAGATGTTGTCCCTGGGACATCGTGTAATTGTTGTCCCTGGGACATCGTGTAAATCAGAGAGAGAGGCCTGCCGGTCCGCGCGCAGCAGATGAAAGCCCTCCAGCTTGAGCGCGCTGTCCGGGATGTCCTCACAGAGCCACGACTCCGTAAAACACAAGACACAGGAGGAGGCAACGTCTCTGTTCATGCTTCTCATCAGGGCCAGCTCGTCCATCTCATTCCTGAGTGAGCGTACGTCGGAAAGGAAGATCCCAGGAAGAGCAGTTCGCAGTCCGCGTCTCCTCAGACGCACGAGTGCGCCGGCTCGCTTTCCTCGCTTTCGGCGTCTCACTTTCCTGATCAGAGTCTGCAGTAAATCTGCCGCAGATGCGACAAATATTGGAAGTAAATCCACAGGTGTTGTAGTCCTGTAGTTAAGAAGCTCTTCTCTAGTGTAAGAATATCCAGAGGAGTGCCCAGACACAGAAGTTATGCACAAAAACAAAACAGAAGTAACGCACTGAAGCACCGGGGCATCCATACGCGGCGGCGCCATCTTGGAACAAGGGACTTGTCTTTGAAAGGTAGAGTGTTAATTACTAAAGCTGAAGGGATATCCCGATGAACATATGCTGCTCTCTCCTTACATCTGGATAAGAAAAGTAGTAAAGATATTGACCGTATGCTCTTTAATTTTATATGGAAAAACCGTACGCACTATATTAGAAAAACTGTTGTGATGAATAAGTACGAATCAGGTGGGCTTAACGTCTTAGACTTTTCTACTTTAAATAACACTTTCAAAATTAATTGGGCCAAACATTTTCTTAAAACCCTACCTCTATCTGGAACTTTATACCATACCACATTTTCTCTCGTTTTGGTGGCTTTACTTTTATTTGAAATTGTAATTACAATGTTGAGAAAGTCCCTGTAAAGCTTTCATCCTTCCATAAGCAGGTCCTCTTAGCGTGGACCCTCATTTATAAACACAACTTCTCACCTCACAAATACCTTATCTGGAACAACAGAGATATTTTATAGAAAAATAAATCACTTTTCCTGGAAACTTGGCTCCAAAATGGGATCCTATTGGTGGCTCAGCTGGTTAGTAAAGAGGGACAACTACTTACTTACAACGACTTTATTGCACTATATAATTTTCCAATCAGTGTTCCAGATATCAAGCGGAAGACAGTCTGGATGGTCCCCCATAAATATTTGATTGTAAATAAGGTGAAAGAAGTCTCTTTTAAAATTCGACATACATGTTATCCAGCCAGTCACTACATGGTCAAATTTAAAAGGGACATAAATACTAATTGTACTTTCTGTGGGGATCATCCAGAAACGGTGACACATCTTTTTTGGTACTGTTCTTTTACACAGAGATTCTGGAAGGAATTTAGCAGCTTTGTTATTGTCCATATTTTAAGGGAGTTTTCTTTACGATGGGAAAATGTTTTATTCTGTTTCTTTAAGTTCCCCAAGAAGTATGAGAAATGTTTTTTATGATAAATTTCTTAATACTTTTAGCTAAATTTTTTATCCATAAATGTAAGTTTACTAACAAAACACCATATTTCTGTCATTATTTTAAGGATGTGCACATGCACATACAATCAATATCAGACTGCACCAACAAAAAGGCTCTCACAACAATATATGTATGTGAATTTTTGCGTGTATTCTTATAATTGTTACCTTTTTCTTTCACCCTTGGCTTTTTGTGTTCATGTTCTGTTGTATACTTCATCTGTTCTATGTTGTATACTCATTGTTTGTTAAATAAAGTTTTTAAAAAAAGACACGCTTTGTTTAGACCCCCAAAATCCTTTCCACGCCCACCCCCGTGACATCACGCTCCAAAGCCCTGTTACGTCACAGAACGTGGTGATGTCATAGTGACAGTCCTTTCATCCTTTGATGTTCAAGTCTATAAATAGAGGACAGCTGTCAAAGGGAATTCATTAAGCTATCGTTTTGTTGGAGTGATACAGCACATAAAAAAGCAGAAATGAGTTCGAAAGCTAACAAAGACAGAAATGTTAATTTCTCGAAAACAATGGTTAAAAAAAGTGAAAAAGAAAAAGAAACATATGCCAGACAGTTCGAGCAAAGACTGCAGCCAATGATCGACGAGGTTGAAAAGCTCAAAACTGAGCTTGACTACTTCAAAAACCTGCATACAGTCAATAAGAAACGGATCGAGGATCTAACAAAAGAAAACAATGAACTTTTGCAGAATAATAAGCTGCTGGGTTCGGTCTTGGATGACAGGACAAACATCGCAGACAGGTTGGACTCGATAAAAGATGACCACGAAGCTCTGGTAAAGTTCCGCGCAGAGACGGAGAAAACTCTGGCTGAGCTTAAAGAAAAACACGAGGACGAAGTCCAAGTCCTGCAAGGACTGCTGGAAACAGAGAAAGAAAAGGTGGCACGTCAGCAATTTCACAACAGCCAAGTTGTTGAATTATTATTGAAACGCCACAAAGAGGAAAAAAATAAGATGCAGCAGTTTTACCAGGAAAATACTAAAAAACTGGAAAACAAAGCAAATGCTGCAGACAGGAAGTTAGAAGAGGTGATCAACATGTATGACTCCAAAATAGAAAAGCTGCAGACGGCAGTAAAAAATAGTAGAGGTGTGACCGTCAATGCGGTTAAGGAACGCGAGGAAGAACGTCAATCCTCGCAGTGTTGGATTGACGGTGTTTTGTCGCGTAATACACAGTTACAAGACGAAAATGAATTTATGGTTAAAAACATGAAAGAATTAACAGAGGAGAAAGGTCAAATGGGCAAAGTGATAGACGACCAAAAGGCCCAGAATATGGCGATCAAGCAGAAATGCCAGAGTAATATTAGAGCTCTGGCCTTGGAAAAGAAAATGAAGGCTATGCTTGAAGACGAAGTTGATTCTTTGAAAAAGAAAATTGAAGACGTCAAAAAGGCCCTAAGCACAGAGCAGGAAAACCACAGAAAGACAGCAGTGGACCGGCACAAAGTAAAAGCGGCACACAATCAGGCACTGGCTGAAAAGGTGGCGCTGGAAGAGAAACTGCGCTCCACAAAAAAGCAACGGGAAAGATTTATATCCAAAGTGAATTGGCTGGAGAAGAAAGAGCGCTACTTCCAAGAGGAATTGTGCCAGTGCGTTTTGTCCTTTGAAAAGGCATTTCCACATGCAGGTCACTTGAGAGGAAAAGAAAAGGTGGAATTTAGGGATATGTTCCACAACGTGAAAAAGAAATACGTAGACGGAGTGGAAGGCACCCCCTTTGTTGGAACAACGAAGGAGTTTCTTGAAAAACAGCTGAACTGTCTACGTATCAGATGCAAGGATCTAGATGCAGCTTTACTAGATAAAACACGGGAGCTGGAATCATTTAAAAAGCAGTACAATGACATGGTAAAGTCTTCCGAGTACGCTTTATTCCGACAAAGAGAGGAGCTCATTGGACCAGTGAACCAGATTATCCAAAAGGCTGCCAATGAAGAAAAAGAGATAGGTCATCTAAAATCTAGAGTGAAAGACGCTCAACTCCAGCTTAAATTAGAAAAACAGAAAGGACAAAAGCTGGCATCGTTGGACCATAGAAGCATGATGGGGAGATGTTCTGAGGAGACTCCGTCTCAGATTAATCCTCGTCCACTTCCAGGGAAAACTACATTTATTCAGGTACGTCCAAGACACCCTGGCAGAAGTGCAGGTATGGCTTCCCCAGTGAATCCTCCTGTAGAGTCTCCATCAACACCACCTTTCCTCAATTCTGATGATGGATTACCACCAGTTGATTGTTAAAAATTAACTGCTAAAATAGGCCATTAGAAGTATACTTCATCTTGTCTCCCTATATCATGGGTGGGCATTCTCAGTCCACGAGGGCCGGTGTCCCTGCAGGTTTTAGATCTCACCTTGGCTCAACACACCTGAATCACATGATTAGTTCGTTACCAGGCCTCTGGAGAACTTCAGGACATGTTGAGGAGCTAATTTAGCCGTTTAAATCAGCTGTGTTGGTTCGAGGACACATCTAAAACCTGCAGGGACACCGGCCCTCGTGGACTGAGATTGCCCACCCACCCCCAACCGGTCGCAGCAGATGGCCGCCCCTTCTTGAGCCTGGTTCTGCCGGAGGTTTCTTCCTAAAGGGAGTTTTTCCTCCCCACTGTCGCCCAGTGCTTGCTCAAAGGGGATCATTGGATTGTTGGGGTTTTCTGGCTTTTACTGTAGTGTTTTTACCTTACAGTATAAAGCAGCTTGAGGAGACTGGTTTTTTGCCATGATGCAATATAGTATTAAATATGACTACATTTTAAAAACATCTATTATAGCATCAAAGTAAAACAAAAAAACTAAATGAAATGAATCAAAATGTCTAATCTGGCAAAACAAGAAAAGAAAAAAGGTTTCACCTTTAAATAAAAATCCAAATCACAAACACATTCTGATTTTTGTTGTGTGTGTTTTTTTGTGTATGTTGTCACGTATAAAATCTTTGCACTCTGTCTCGGTGTCTGCCCGGCCGGCTCCGCAAGGCTACATATGTTTATTGTGTTGCTGCTTTCTTCCACTCGTCATTCTGCCTGGGCGGAGCTCAGGCCCACGCACCTGTCTGCAATTACGCTGCAACGTGTCCTGTCTGTATGGAGACTGAGAGCTGCCAGAGTAATAATGTAGATACAGGCCTCTTTCTCCTTCTGCTGCTGTTCATGCTTTTATTCCATTGATGTTGCTATCATTTGTAAATATATTTATTTGCTCTTATTTTATCAATTTACTGTCGTTCATGTATTTAATCTTCTTTGTATTTAAATATGATTTTTTTTAAGTAATGCCGCGAGATGGACAGTTAAATAAAGGTTTCATTGAATTAAAAAAAAGATTTAAAGATGACTGGTGGCGGAAGCAGAGCACAGACTGTCTGTGAGAATCTATCGCCATCGTGTGGTGCAGAGATATATTGCCATTGAATTTAGACAACGAAAGCTTGGCTCACAGAGCAGCTGCAACACGAACAAAAAACATTAAATAGCAACATGATATATTATATTATATTATATTATATTATATTATATTATATTATATTATATTATATTATATTATATTTATAGCTGTCGAAATTAACGCGTTAATTGCGATAATTAAATTTTGGAATTAATTACGTTAGAATATTTAACTATTTAGCGCAACACGCAGATAAGTCGCTCCCATAATTCCACTTGATTTGTTTACCGCGCCACTGAAAATGGAGAAGCAGGAAGCGGATGGCCTTCTGGATGGGGAATTTAAATACAAGAAGAACATAGATGGGACAATAAACAAACGCGTTGTAATTTGCACTCACTGTAGTAAAGAGTTTCAATTTCACCGTTCAAATTCGACCTTAAAATACCACCTTAATGCCAAACACGCGTTTGTCGGGGCAGCAGCTTCACCCGGCCTGCGTCAGACCACTCTTAGTGAACGCAGGCCACTCGGTAAGTCTTCTTTGGACAAACTGACCGACAATATAGCCAAATGGATAGCAAAGGACTGCAGACCGCTAAGCATTGTGGAGGACAAGGGCTTTGCGGATGTTTTAAAGGTTGCATCTCAGGACGCGTCCTACAAGCCCCCAGCGAGAAGCACAATAACAATTCGAATCCACGAACTGTATGAAACGGAGAAAAAGAAAAAAGAAGAGGCTTTAGTTCACACAGAATGCGTGGCTCTGACAGGAGACCACTGGACATCATTGAGTAATGACAATTACCTGGGAGTTACTGCGCATTTAATCACTGAAGCCTGGGGTCTGACATCCTTTGCGCTGACTATAATGAAAACGGAAGAGCGGCACTTTTCGGAGGCTTGTGCAGAGCAGTTCCAGACTGTTGCTCGCAGGTGGAGAATTGAGGAGAAGGTGACAACAGTAGGCACGGACAGTGCGCGCAATATGATCGCCGCGGCTCGCATCATGCCATTCAATCACATGCCGTGTACCGCGCACATTCTACAGAGATGCATCACAGTGAGTCTCGCAGACAGTGGCTTTGTCACTGCGCTGGCCAAATGCCGCAAAATTGTTGGCCATTTTAAGCACAGCCCAGCAAACACAGCAGAGCTGAACGCAGACCAGGTGTCACTGGGGCGCAAGCAGGAGCCGTTGGCCCAGGACGTGCCTACGCGCTGGAACTCCACGCTGGAGATGGTGAAGCGCTTGATCCGCAGCCAAACTGCAGTAACCGCGACTCTGGATAAACAAAAGCATAAACTTGTCCTCCTGACGCCTTCAGAGTGGGACAAACTCCAGAGACTGGAGACACTTCTAGAGCCCTGCAGGTGAGCCTGTCATTGTGACCATAATTGTAGGTTTAGATTAAATGTATCAAACATACATCTTAAATCAGTTTTGTTATTATGAAAATGTCTTATTTAAAAAATAAATGAAATCAAATATTTTATTAATATTACCTAGTATTAAAAAGCTTTTTTTAATTTGCTGTCTTATCTCTCTCTCTCTGTGTGTGTGTGTGTGTGTGTGTGTGTGTGTGTGTGTGTGTGTGTGTGTGTGTGTGTGTGTGTGTGTGTGTGTGTGTGTATTCCACTGCAGATATGTGACTGAACTGCTGGGAGGAGAGGCCTACGTCTCCTGCTCTGTAGTTCTACCAGCCTTCTGCCACCTGCGCCGTGTCATGGAAGTAACTGATGAGGACCCTGCATATGTGGTGAGGTTTAAAGAGAAGTTTAAGGAAGACCTTGCTTCCCGCCAGGAACATACCAACTATGCATGGCTCCAGATCGCAACTGCACTGGACCCACGTTTTAAAGACCTACGCAGTGTGCCCAAGACTGACAGAGAAGCAGTGTGGACCACACTGGCAGGCATGCTGCATGAAGACTCTCCTAGAAGATCACACACTGCAGAAGAAGGTCCAGCCAAGAAGACTGCAACCCCCCCACTGTGCTTTGCCCTGATATCTGCAGTGTGAGGTTGGATCGCTCATTCTCATCCTCACACTGATGCCACTTATTTCGGTCTTTGTTTGACATAAAAGGGCATATTTGTCACTTTATTGCAACTATATTTGCACTCTTGAGCTCCTTCATTCACTGACTGATCATAAAGTTATTACTTGCGTTATGTATTCATCCGTTTGAACATAATTAATGAAGCCACATGTAATCACTAAAATTTGTATTTTGGGTACAATAAGAGAGTTTCAGATGGAATGCTGTTTTGTTTTGTTTAAATTTCACCAACTTGCTGATGCCCACGGTTGTGAGTGCGGCTTCTTGCTGTACATGGGTGGATGGTTGTAAATCACATCACAGATGCCAAAAACCTCTCAAACCAAGCCCCCTTGCCGGTGATGCTGTGCGCAACCTCGTGACGGAGTCAAGCATATTCAAAACACCCCCTCACCTCCCGTGTCAAACTCAAATGTCAGCCTATTTCATGTGTCACTTTTGGAGCAGTTGCCATCCCGACGAGCCATGGAGAAGTTCGTGTTTGTGTTATTTTACTTATTTGGTGTTCTGGTGTGTTTGGGCACCGGTCAGCACCATCGTGTTGAGCACGTGTTGGACCGTGGACACACCGGATTCAGTGGGAGAATAACGGTCAGGTGTACAGTTTACTGAGCACTGGGACTCAGTATCGTTTACCAGCACAGACACGGAGACGCGCTCAGCTTCTATTGAGAGCAAACAACCAAGTGAACCCTCCGGCTGCGTCCAGTAGACGAGACACACCGTCTGGGCCGGGAGCTTTCCGAGCATTCAGACTCTTAAACTGCTTCCTCGCATCTGCTTCATGAATATGGAGGGTTGTGGTGGGAGGAGGTGGTGTGAAATCCTCTTTTGTGTGGGGTGAGGAGGGGGGTGTTGTAAAAGTCCCCAAGAGCAATGATGAGAGAGTCCGGGAATGTCCGCTCCATGTGCAGTATCTGCTCCGCGAGTGCGCACTGAGCTGCCTGCGCATCCGCATCTGGCGGGATGTAAACAGCGGCCAAGATGAATGAAGCAAACTCCCGCGGAGAATAAAACGGTTTGCAGTGAATAAAAAGGTATTCCAGAGAGGAAGAGCAGTGCTGAGCAATCACTGTTACATCTGTGCACCAGCCACTATTAATGTAGAAGCAGACACGTCCACCTGTGGTCTTACCAGAGAGAGAGGCCTGCCGGTCCGCGCGCAGCAGATGAAAGCCCTCCAGCTTGAGCGCGCTGTCCGGGATGTCCTCACAGAGCCACGACTCCGTAAAACACAAGACACAGGAGGAGGCAACGTCTCTGTTCATGCTTCTCATCAGGGCCAGCTCGTCCATCTCATTCCTGAGTGAGCGTACGTCGGAAAGGAAGATCCCAGGAAGAGCAGTTCGCAGTCTGCGTCTCCTCAGACGCACGAGTGCGCCGGCTCGCTTTCCTCGCTTTCGGCGTCTCACTTTCCTGATCAGAGTCTGCAGTAAATCTGCCGCAGATGCGACAAATATTGGAAGTAAATCCACAGGTGTTGTAGTCCTGTAGTTAAGAAGCTCTTCTCTAGTGTAAGAATATCCAGAGGAGTGCCCAGACACAGAAGTTATGCACAAAAACAAAACAGAAGTAACGCACTGAAGCACCGGGGCATCCATACGCGGCGGCGCCATCTTGGAACAAGGGACTTGTCTTTGAAAGGTAGAGTGTTAATTACTAAAGCTGAAGGGATATCCCGATGAACATATGCTGCTCTCTCCTTACATCTGGATAAGAAAAGTAGTAAAGATATTGACCGTATGCTCTTTAATTTTATATGGAAAAACCGTACGCACTATATTAGAAAAACTGTTGTGATGAATAAGTACGAATCAGGTGGGCTTAACGTCTTAGACTTTTCTACTTTAAATAACACTTTCAAAATTAATTGGGCCAAACATTTTCTTAAAACCCTACCTCTATCTGGAACTTTATACCATACCACATTTTCTCTCGTTTTGGTGGCTTTACTTTTATTTGAAATTGTAATTACAATGTTGAGAAAGTCCCTGTAAAGCTTTCATCCTTCCATAAGCAGGTCCTCTTAGCGTGGACCCTCATTTATAAACACAACTTCTCACCTCACAAATACCTTATCTGGAACAACAGAGATATTTTATAGAAAAATAAATCACTTTTCCTGGAAACTTGGCTCCAAAATGGGATCCTATTGGTGGCTCAGCTGGTTAGTAAAGAGGGACAACTACTTACTTACAACGACTTTATTGCACTATATAATTTTCCAATCAGTGTTCCAGATATCAAGCGGAAGACAGTCTGGATGGTCCCCCATAAATATTTGATTGTAAATAAGGTGAAAGAAGTCTCTTTTAAAATTCGACATACATGTTATCCAGCCAGTCACTACATGGTCAAATTTAAAAGGGACATAAATACTAATTGTACTTTCTGTGGGGATCATCCAGAAACGGTGACACATCTTTTTTGGTACTGTTCTTTTACACAGAGATTCTGGAAGGAATTTAGCAGCTTTGTTATTGTCCATATTTTAAGGGAGTTTTCTTTACGATGGGAAAATGTTTTATTCTGTTTCTTTAAGTTCCCCAAGAAGTATGAGAAATGTTTTTTATGATAAATTTCTTAATACTTTTAGCTAAATTTTTTATCCATAAATGTAAGTTTACTAACAAAACACCTTATTTCTGTCATTATTTTAAGGATGTGCACATGCACATACAATCAATATCAGACTGCACCAACAAAAAGGCTCTCACAACAATATATGTATGTGAATTTTTGCGTGTATTCTTATAATTGTTACCTTTTTCTTTCACCCTTGGCTTTTTGTGTTCATGTTCTGTTGTATACTTCATCTGTTCGTATGTTGTATACTCATTGTTTGTTAAATAAAGTTTTTAAAAAGAGACACGCTTTGTTTAGACCCCCAAAATCCTTTCCACGCCCACCCCCGTGACATCACGCTCCAAAGCCCTGTTACGTCACAGAACGTGGTGATGTCATAGTGACAGTCCTTTCATCCTTTGATGTTCAAGTCTATAAATAGAGGACAGCTGTCAAAGGGAATTCATTAAGCTATCGTTTTGTTGGAGTGATACAGCACATAAAAAAGCAGAAATGAGTTCGAAAGCTAACAAAGACAGAAATGTTAATTTCTCGAAAACAATGGTTAAAAAAAGTGAAAAAGAAAAAGAAACATATGCCAGACAGTTCGAGCAAAGACTGCAGCCAATGATCGACGAGGTTGAAAAGCTCAAAACTGAGCTTGACTACTTCAAAAACCTGCATACAGTCAATAAGAAACGGATCGAGGATCTAACAAAAGAAAACAATGAACTTTTGCAGAATAATAAGCTGCTGGGTTCGGTCTTGGATGACAGGACAAACATCGCAGACAGGTTGGACTCGATAAAAGATGACCACGAAGCTCTGGTAAAGTTCCGCGCAGAGACGGAGAAAACTCTGGCTGAGCTTAAAGAAAAACACGAGGACGAAGTCCAAGTCCTGCAAGGACTGCTGGAAACAGAGAAAGAAAAGGTGGCACGTCAGCAATTTCACAACAGCCAAGTTGTTGAATTATTATTGAAACGCCACAAAGAGGAAAAAAATAAGATGCAGCAGTTTTACCAGGAAAATACTAAAAAACTGGAAAACAAAGCAAATGCTGCAGACAGGAAGTTAGAAGAGGTGATCAACATGTATGACTCCAAAATAGAAAAGCTGCAGACGGCAGTAAAAAATAGTAGAGGTGTGACCGTCAATGCGGTTAAGGAACGCGAGGAAGAACGTCAATCCTCGCAGTGTTGGATTGACGGTGTTTTGTCGCGTAATACACAGTTACAAGACGAAAATGAATTTATGGTTAAAAACATGAAAGAATTAACAGAGGAGAAAGGTCAAATGGGCAAAGTGATAGACGACCAAAAGGCCCAGAATATGGCGATCAAGCAGAAATGCCAGAGTAATATTAGAGCTCTGGCCTTGGAAAAGAAAATGAAGGCTATGCTTGAAGACGAAGTTGATTCTTTGAAAAAGAAAATTGAAGACGTCAAAAAGGCCCTAAGCACAGAGCAGGAAAACCACAGAAAGACAGCAGTGGACCGGCACAAAGTAAAAGCGGCACACAATCAGGCACTGGCTGAAAAGGTGGCGCTGGAAGAGAAACTGCGCTCCACAAAAAAGCAACGGGAAAGATTTATATCCAAAGTGAATTGGCTGGAGAAGAAAGAGCGCTACTTCCAAGAGGAATTGTGCCAGTGCGTTTTGTCCTTTGAAAAGGCATTTCCACATGCAGGTCACTTGAGAGGAAAAGAAAAGGTGGAATTTAGGGATATGTTCCACAACGTGAAAAAGAAATACGTAGACGGAGTGGAAGGCACCCCCTTTGTTGGAACAACGAAGGAGTTTCTTGAAAAACAGCTGAACTGTCTACGTATCAGATGCAAGGATCTAGATGCAGCTTTACTAGATAAAACACGGGAGCTGGAATCATTTAAAAAGCAGTACAATGACATGGTAAAGTCTTCCGAGTACGCTTTATTCCGACAAAGAGAGGAGCTCATTGGACCAGTGAACCAGATTATCCAAAAGGCTGGCAATGAAGAAAAAGAGATAGGTCATCTAAAATCTAGAGTGAAAGACGCTCAACTCCAGCTTAAATTAGAAAAACAGAAAGGACAAAAGCTGGCATCGTTGGACCATAGAAGCATGATGGGGAGATGTTCTGAGGAGACTCCGTCTCAGATTAATCCTCGTCCACTTCCAGGGAAAACTACATTTATTCAGGTACGTCCAAGACACCCTGGCAGAAGTGCAGGTATGGCTTCCCCAGTGAATCCTCCTGTAGAGTCTCCATCAACACCACCTTTCCTCAATTCTGATGATGGATTACCACCAGTTGATTGTTAAAAATTAACTGCTAAAATAGGCCATTAGAAGTATACTTCATCTTGTCTCCCTATATCATGGGTGGGCATTCTCAGTCCACGAGGGCCGGTGTCCCTGCAGGTTTTAGATCTCACCTTGGCTCAACACACCTGAATCACATGATTAGTTCGTTACCAGGCCTCTGGAGAACTTCAGGACATGTTGAGGAGCTAATTTAGCCGTTTAAATCAGCTGTGTTGGTTCGAGGACACATCTAAAACCTGCAGGGACACCGGCCCTCGTGGACTGAGATTGCCCACCCACCCCCAACCGGTCGCAGCAGATGGCCGCCCCTTCTTGAGCCTGGTTCTGCCGGAGGTTTCTTCCTAAAGGGAGTTTTTCCTCCCCACTGTCGCCCAGTGCTTGCTCAAAGGGGATCATTGGATTGTTGGGGTTTTCTGGCTTTTACTGTAGTGTTTTTACCTTACAGTATAAAGCAGCTTGAGGAGACTGTTTTTTTGCCATGATGCAATATAGTATTAAATATGACTACATTTTAAAAACATCTATTATAGCATCAAAGTAAAACAAAAAAACTAAATGAAATGAATCAAAATGTCTAATCTGGCAAAACAAGAAAAGAAAAAAGGTTTCACCTTTAAATAAAAATCCAAATCACAAACACATTCTGATTTTTGTTGTGTGTGTTTTTTTGTGTATGTTGTCACGTATAAAATCTTTGCACTCTGTCTCGGTGTCTGCCCGGCCGGCTCCGCAAGGCTACATATGTTTATTGTGTTGCTGCTTTCTTCCACTCGTCATTCTGCCTGGGCGGAGCTCAGGCCCACGCACCTGTCTGCAATTACGCTGCAACGTGTCCTGTCTGTATGGAGACTGAGAGCTGCCAGAGTAATAATGTAGATACAGGCCTCTTTCTCCTTCTGCTGCTGTTCATGCTTTTATTCCATTGATGTTGCTATCATTTGTAAATATATTTATTTGCTCTTATTTTATCAATTTACTGTCGTTCATGTATTTAATCTTCTTTGTATTTAAATATGATTTTTTTTAAGTAATGCCGCGAGATGGACAGTTAAATAAAGGTTTCATTGAATTAAAAAAAAGATTTAAAGATGACTGGTGGCGGAAGCAGAGCACAGACTGTCTGTGAGAATCTATCGCCATCGTGTGGTGCAGAGATATATTGCCATTGAATTTAGACAACGAAAGCTTGGCTCACAGAGCAGCTGCAACACGAACAAAAAACATTAAATAGCAACATGATATATTATATTATATTATATTATATTATATTATATTATATTATATTATATTTATAGCTGTCGAAATTAACGCGTTAATTGCGATAATTAAATTTTGGAATTAATTACGTTAGAATATTTAACTATTTAGCGCAACACGCAGATAAGTCGCTCCCATAATTCCACTTGATTTGTTTACCGCGCCACTGAAAATGGAGAAGCAGGAAGCGGATGGCCTTCTGGATGGGGAATTTAAATACAAGAAGAACATAGATGGGACAATAAACAAACGCGTTGTAATTTGCACTCACTGTAGTAAAGAGTTTCAATTTCACCGTTCAAATTCGACCTTAAAATACCACCTTAATGCCAAACACGCGTTTGTCGGGGCAGCAGCTTCACCCGGCCTGCGTCAGACCACTCTTAGTGAACGCAGGCCACTCGGTAAGTCTTCTTTGGACAAACTGACCGACAATATAGCCAAATGGATAGCAAAGGACTGCAGACCGCTAAGCATTGTGGAGGACAAGGGCTTTGCGGATGTTTTAAAGGTTGCATCTCAGGACGCGTCCTACAAGCCCCCAGCGAGAAGCACAATAACAATTCGAATCCACGAACTGTATGAAACGGAGAAAAAGAAAAAAGAAGAGGCTTTAGTTCACACAGAATGCGTGGCTCTGACAGGAGACCACTGGACATCATTGAGTAATGACAATTACCTGGGAGTTACTGCGCATTTAATCACTGAAGCCTGGGGTCTGACATCCTTTGCGCTGACTATAATGAAAACGGAAGAGCGGCACTTTGCGGAGGCTTGTGCAGAGCAGTTCCAGACTGTTGCTCGCAGGTGGAGAATTGAGGAGAAGGTGACAACAGTAGGCACGGACAGTGCGCGCAATATGATCGCCGCGGCTCGCATCATGCCATTCAATCACATGCCGTGTACCGCGCACATTCTACAGAGATGCATCACAGTGAGTCTCGCAGACAGTGGCTTTGTCACTGCGCTGGCCAAATGCCGCAAAATTGTTGGCCATTTTAAGCACAGCCCAGCAAACACAGCAGAGCTGAACGCAGAGCAGGTGTCACTGGGGCGCAAGCAGGAGCCGTTGGCCCAGGACGTGCCTACGCGCTGGAACTCCACGCTGGAGATGGTGAAGCGCTTGATCCGCAACCAAACTGCAGTAACCGCGACTCTGGATAAACAAAAGCATAAACTTGTCCTCCTGACTCCTTCAGAGTGGGACAAACCAACCCGTTCTCACTCCCGACGCGTAAAATAATGACGATTTGTCACGTCCCTTAACTTCTCATGCTGACGCCTAAGGTACCCTTCCACGTTTTTATGTGACGCTGTGGGTTGTCAATTCATTCCAATATGAACCCGCTCGCGGCGATCAGAGACGCTTCGAGCAGAGGCTCCAGCCATCCATTTACTCCAATAATAACCCCGTCACGGCGAAACATGACGCCGTGAAGCACAATCTAACTGGAGAACCGGGGACCCTCTCCGCGAACGGGTTTTTCTCCCTAATGTAATGCTTTCTTTTAATGACATCGTTAACATTTCTCAACAAAAACACGAAAGTATCACTGATAATTCAACAATAAAATCGCTTCATGTTGTGGCCATCACACAGTGTTTTCCAAACTGATTCACGATCTGAAAGTGCGCAGATTTAACGTACATAATCCTTCGTTAGGTTTATTATTTTCATTTCACACGTAAAACACATTTATAGATTCATTCACCACTCCTGCTAGTTTTGGATGCGCTCGGCTCCAGCCAATCAGACCAATTTACGCAGACGCACTAATCCCGTAACTGCACACTACCCATAATCCTCAACCGCCGTCGCTATGGAAATGAAGATGACAACAGCTTGGTGCTACCCGTTATTCCTTTATTTACTCTAAAATAATAACCAGCGATAATACGAAATTAAACTGGCCCAGTGTTTAATTATGTAATTAAAAAATGCAAATTGTAGTATTTTATTTTTTACAAATTGCAATATTTATCTACAGCGCGCCTTTAGCGACACGTCAACAGATCTTAAGCAAGGCGATTGGATGGTTTTTACTGCAATGCATCTTGGGAGTCGTAGTAAATGTATCTTTCAACTCATGGTCCTGCAGCGAAGTTTTCGACTGGACACGAGGCAGATCCTAGCTAAGTAAGTTGTGATAAACTGTGGGTAATTTGCATGTTCACTGAAATATTAATTTCAGTGATATTAAACTGATATTAAACTTGAAATGTTTTCACAGAGCAGTCTGTGTACCAAGAGAACTACTTCTGCAAAAGTTTATTTAAATTTTTTAGTGATGTATTCTCATGTGTAAGACACTTGCTTGGCCACCCAGCTAATGTTAGTACTGCTCTATTTTAGCAATGTATCTTTTCTGTAATCAATTCAGGGTTTTTTTTTAACCCTATTCACGTAATTAACTCAATATTAATGACTTTAATCTCGTAATTGATTTTTTTTCTAAATATGGTGTAATACTGCCTCGTAATATAAGTTATTTCTTTGGTCATAAATTATTTTTGTAATCGTTTCACCAAAACAGACCTGAAATAATCCCTACATGTTCCATTTTCATTTGCAGAAATGACAAAGCCAAAAACCAAACCATGCCCTTCCTGTCAGGCCCCAAACACCTGCAACAGGAAGACATGCAGTGGATGCCTGGGCAGCCTGAACCTAAAGGAGGGATTGAAAAAAAAAACAAGAACAGTTTAAAAACAGTAACTGGGCTGCCTCTGTTAAAAAAAACAGAAATGCGAGCAGGGTGGTTAATTCAGCCCAGTTGTCAGTAAGTTTAAAAGTTCTGATCTAATAAGTGGTTGGTCTGGTAGACAATTCTTTATTAATCACAGTTGTCAATGTTTTCTTGTATATCATGAAGTAAGAAACTAACAAGACATGTATATACACATAAAATATTAATTTATAAAAGAGCATAAATAAAAAAGTTATTCACATCAGAATAACATCATCACACTAAAGACATCCAACTAGAAAAAACTTGTTAAAAACTATTTTTATTCAAGCTACTTCTGATTTTTAATTTAATCGGCTATTAACTGAGAGACAAAACATTTCAAGATGGATTTTATCATACATTTACAGGTTTGGTCACCATAAATACTTTTTAACTATCGACAACAATAAAACAACAAAGATGTGAAACTTAAAGGTTTGTTATACATCAATTTGCTTACATGAAAGACTGGCTGCATGTTTTTCTTTGTTGTTCTTGCAGGTTTCAAAGCTACATGCCCTGGGCTACCAACCAATTCTGTTTCTTGGACAGTTTGACCGTAAGGGCCGTATAGTAGGGGACGTGATCACTCAGATCGAACCAGCGGAAGGTGCTGCACGTGACATCCTCATGAAGATGAGGAAGCTTTATGAACACCTTCTGAGAAGTAAGATATGCTTTGTCCATTATCTGTAACCAGGTGTCCTTATCAGGTAGCCTATCCTAGCTGTCTTTGGGTGATACTCATGGTACACCCTAGATAAGAAGGCAGATCATCACGGGGTACATAGAGACAAACAAGATGGTGAGGATGAGGATAGTTAACAGTCACCAGCTATTCTGTTCTACTCTACTCTATTCTGTTCTATTCTATTATTCAGCCAAGGTTCAGACCAGTAACCTTCTTGCTGTGAGGTGACAGCTGCCCTACATGTCCTGTTGCTAACATGAAAATAGTGTTATATCTGCCTTATTACCTCCCCATGTGTCGGTCACATCACCAAAGCTAGCCATACTGAACCTCTGGTGTTACCCACCTGAACAATTTTGTATGTGTGTGTGTATAGTATGGTCTTTCACACTCATGTATATACAAATGTAATTTTAAAAATCTTCACAAAAACCAGACCTGATAATTCTCTTCGAGACTTTCTAGTATAACAAATGTTATATAATGTTACCAATATGAACACCAAGATTCTTAAATAACTTATATACTTCTTAAGAGGTTACCTGATTACCTCCCTGAGGTAGTTAGCATCACCATTGTACAAAACTCCTAAGTCACAGTACTAGCTTGAAGTGTCAAATGTTATTCACTACAAAGTCAGGAAAGTAGTGTCATCAGAGGAAAAAGTCATTATCTATCTGGATTTATAGTCACACTCATTAATTTTTTAATGTACAATGTAGAAAAGCACTACAGATGTCACACTACCCTAGAGGGCACTTGTACTGAATTATTTGGGTCAGTGAGTGTGCGAGATGACTTATTTGATGCCAATATTTACCAGTTGTATCTTTAGTAAAAACTTAACTGAAAACATGCAAATCACTACTTATTATGTGTTTATGTGTACTGTACATTTTTTCAACCCATTTTAATGAATGTTTAATATTTAAAATTTTTCAGAATTACAAGCTTCACCTCCTGCTAAAAGTTCTACACCAGCAGCTGGACCATCCTCTGCTGACAGTGTCGATGCTGGACCAGTCCCAGACCCAGAGGCTCTAAACGAGGAATTTATTCTTCATTTAGAGCCTGTACCAACATCTTCCCTCTGTCAGCCTCCTGCATCCTCCTCTTCATCTCTGCTTCCTCCTGCATCCTCCTCTCCATCTCTGCTTCCTCCTGCATCCTCCTCTCCATCTCTGCTTCCTCCTGCATATTCCTCTCTGTCTCTGCTTCCTCCTGCATCCTCCTCTCCATCTCTGCTTCCTCCTGCATCCTCCTCTCCATCTCTGCTTCCTCCTGCATCCTCCTCTCCATCTCTGCTTCCTCCTGCATCCTCCTCTTCATCTCTGCTTTCTCCTGCATCCTCCTCTCCATCTCTGCTTCATCCTGCATCCTCCTCTCCATCTCTGCTTCCTCCTGCATCCTCCTCTCCATCTCTGCTTCCTCCTGCATCCTCCTCTCCATCTCTGCTTCCTCCTGCATCCTCCTCTCCATCTCTGCTTCCTCCTGCATCCTCCTCTCCATCTCTGCTTCCTCCTGCATCCTCCTCTTCATCTCTGCTTTCTCCTGCATCCTCCTCTCCATCTCTGCTTCATCCTGCATCCTCCTCTCCATCTCTGCTTCCTCCTGCATCCTCCTCTCCATCTCTGCTTCCTCCTGCATCCTCCTCTCCATCTCTGCTTCCTCCTGCATCCTCCTCTTCATCTCTGCTTTCTCCTGCATCCTCCTCTCCATCTCCACATCCTGCATCTCCCTCAATTTCTACGGTGTACACCTCGGATGTCCCAAACAAAAAAAGGACAAGGAAAGGTTAGACGTTATGGTATTGTAAATGTACGAAACACATGACATGTTCGTTAAGTTTGTTAAGATTTCTTTTTCTTAATTTTTGCATTTTTTCCAGTTTTACAGAACTCATGTAAATATTTCATTTGTTATTTTTCAGAATGCCGAAAACACCGTACACAGAAGATTTTCAAATATGAAGAGATAGTAGACAGGAGAGTTGTAAATGTAAGTAATTTAGCCTGCTGTTGTGCAGATTTGTTTGCGTCTTTGGACTTCCCGGATTTGAACTGTGCCTGACTGAATATCCATAAGCTTTTGTATTTGATGAATCTACACTAATTCAGCCACTGAGTCAGGATTTCACTCCAAATAGGACATTAAATAAGAACAGACCACCTGATACGACCTGGTCATGCTGCCTTCCTGATGTTTACGTTCTTTAAAGTCCTCCTGACATCATGCTCAGAAGGAGTGATTGATGTGGAGGTGCTCCTTCCCATTCAGTAACATCTGCTTCAGTTAGTTTTGCTTGTGAGCCACAATGTAAGCAGTGTTGCTTTGCTGACATGCACTCGATGCTGGCAGTACAAGCATTGTAGTGGTTCTTATGTTTTTGTAAACTAATTGTATAATATATTGAGCCATTCAATAGTACACAAATGTTTATAAGCTCCTTTTTGTATGCAACTTGCATGTCTTTCTTAATTAATTGTTTGTTTATATCATGTTTTTCAGGAAAAAGAAGAAGTTAAAGTCAAGTGGAAGCCTTGCTCAACATGGTATGTAGTAACAACTTTGTTGGACGGGAACAGACATTCATATTGTTGATAAATAGTTATCAACTCAATTTGAATTCATGTATTTGGACTAAAGTAAATTGGGAGCTTTTAGCTATCGAGCTCCTCTTCTGTGAGGAGCTTGATAGCTGTCCACCTCCAAAGTCCATTATGAGTTTTGGAGGTGGACATGGTCAACACTTTTAAGAGTAGGCATAAGACTTTACTTCTTTATAGAGCTTATAGTTAGGGCTGGTTCAGCTCAGCCCTTAGTTATGCTGTAATAGGACCAGACTGCTGGGGGTTAGTGTCCCCCCCCTCTCTCTCTGTCTCTTTCAGGGTTATGCAGGCTCAGTATTGGTTGAAGATGCAGTCACGTCTCCTTTTACTGAAAACTCTCCCCCTCTCCCTCACCACCATCTGTAAACACACATGTCTCAGTAATGCAGTTCATGCATGTTACTAACTAAACTTCTTCCCTGGAGTTTCTGTGCTCTCTCATCCAGCAGGTTCCAATGGATCGTGGCTGCTGCTGTGGTCCTGCTTGACATCTACTACATATATTAATACTCTCTGACTTGATTTGATTAATTTATATTACAATGAAGGTGTATAAAGCATGACATGAATATAGAAGATATTTCATCCTAAAAAATTGTCATATGTCACAACCTAAATTGTCCTATTTTGTGTGTGGTTGTCGTTGTTGTTTGTTATGTTTTTCTCCTGACAGTGGCAAAGTGTGTGATGACACATGGGAACCTGCGCAGTTTTACACACAGTAAACCAGGCACCACAGGTCGCAGAGATCGCACAGTTCACAGCTTGCAGTTCAGCATAAAAGTTCAAAATAAAATATTTACTATACATTTCAACCAGTGTCAGTCTCTGTTTCACTCTCTAATTGTGGCTTAAGTACCTAACATATTCATGAATCTGATCGATCAATAATATCTTCCCTGCACTCGACATCTCATAGTTTTACATATCAGCCAACATTATTGTCTACATCCTCATAAATATAGAAGTGACTTGCTTATTATAACATATTACAAGGTAAAGTAATACTGCACTGCACGTATAGTAAGTAACACCTACTGTGTATGGGAGCCTAAAGCAAAGTTAACTGCACCAGTACCAGCTTCAGAACATATTGTATATTATATGTTTCTACCTTTTTGTGATATGTCATGTTTAGATGCAGTGACAATTGCACATTTGGAGTTGTGGTCATATGTGGTCTTTATATACAGGGTATTAAAAAAAATTGACATTTTTTGCTATTTTTCTTGTTTGTTTGCACAATATTATTGTGTACATATTACATATGTAACATTATTGTTAATATTATTATTAGATATCAAAGATACAATTTGATTGAGGGTTTTCCTGTCATAATTTCAATAAAATTGCAATTACACACGTAAACAATAGGATCAAAATAAACTTTTAAAAAGTCTGTTGATCAAATGCTGATTTTCAAAACATTCTAGAGGAAAACAGAGATAAAATAATCTGAACAGTAACAGTGATTGTGGATGATGATGATGGAGGCTTCAATGGATTATTCTGTTTCAATCAATAGGTTTGTATCTATGACAATAATTTGATAAGTTTAACAGGTTGGTTTAGGCCTGGCAATACAGCAAATATTCACAAACTTTTGTTTTTGAAGAATGTTTATCTTTTTTGGGATGAAGCTATCTGGCAAAATGAGACAACCCTTTTAACCTAATCTTTATGTCTTTTTTGTGGCTATGATACTGGATTTTGGTTTGATGCATATGCAGGTTACAGCTGGGGAATGGCAGTATGTTGTGGATTGATTTGGCATGTTCAACCACTGTTACACCAAACTCTCTCACTTATAACATGATAAAGGCCTCTTACTCAGTGTCATGGATTTTCTATACTTTTGGGGACACAGGGCCAAAGTCTGAGGCAATAAGTCAGATCAAAGAAGGCAATGATTCTAAAATGGGAGTTTACTTATGTCATTATATATATATCCAGGAATATGTGCCAGAGGATAGTTGTCATGAAATCAATATTAAATCAAAGTATTCCTTAATTACCACAGCTGACACGAGTTCTCCATAGCTGCCTGCTGTCTCAGGATCTGTCTCCAAAAAAGGACCAGGGAGTGCTAACATGTTATGTTCTAAACTGATGAAGAAAATGCACATTAAACATAGTATAAACTTACTGAGTGAAGTAATGTCAAGAGGATTCCTTTAGCTCCTATTGGGTTGGTTCCTTGATCAATGCAATACAGAATCATTAATCTGGTTTTATGTAATGTCCTCAAAACATGTCAAAATGAGGCTCACTAGTCTGTGTGGCCTCCACATGCCTGTATGACCTCCCTACAACACCTGGGCATGCTCCTGATGAAGTGGCAGATGCTCTCCTGATGGATCTCCTCCCAGACTCCAGGACTAAAGCATCTGCCCACTCCTGGACATTTTGTGGTGCAGTTGGTGGATGGAGCGAGACATAATGTCCCAGATGTCCTCAATTGGATTCAGTTCTGGGGAATGGGCGGGCCAGTCCACAGCATCAATGCCTTCGTCTTGCAGGAACTGCTGACACACTCCAGCCACATGAGGTCTAGGATTGTCTTGCATTAGGAGGAACCCGGGGCCAACCGCACCAGCATATGGTCTCACAAGGGGTCTGAGGATCTCATCTCAGTACCTAATGGCAGTCAGGCTACCTCTGCCGAACACATGGAGGGCTGTGCTGCTCCCCAAAGAAATGCCACCCCACACCAAAACTGACCCACTGCCAAACTCATGCTGGAGGATGTTGCAGGAAGCAGAAGGTTCTCCACGGCGTCTCCAGACTGTCACAAGTGCTCAGTGTGAACCTGCTTTCATCTGTGAGGAGCACAGGGCGCCAGTGGCAAAGTTGCCAATCTTTGTGTTGTCTGGCAAATGCCAAACATACGGCACTGTGTTGGGCTGTAAGCACAACCCCACCTGTGGACGTCGGGCCCTCATACCACCCTCATGGAGTCCATTTCTGACCGTTTGAGCGGACGTGCACATTTGTGGCCTGCTGGAGGTCATTTTGCACAGCTCTGGCCTTTCTTTCCTACCCCACAGTACCTTCCCTTACCATTTGTTTCCTACTCTTTTACTTCTTCTTTGATGACGGTTGTCTTTCTAGATAAGCAATTTCATTTGCTCTGGGGCGAGTCAATGGCTCGGGTGCATTCTGGGACTGTCAGTTCACCAGTGTGCTGGCATGCTTCTTAACAAACACACCACTACAGCAAACATCTCAGTTGTACTTGTTGATTTCTTCGACAAAACACTGAACAAAAAATTTACTTGTGAGTGTGCTGCCTGGTGCTTTTAAATTTTGTGATTATTTGAGCAGCCCAGAAAGCATCCCATAAATTAAATTATGTTATCGTATCTGAACATGTACACTAGTCATTAAATTAGATGGGAAAGAATGATTCAGGGTAAACAACTGCACCAAGGAAATTCCATTTTTCTTCTCAAAATGTAAAATGTCTGTTGAAAAATCACATTGAACAGAGATGTGATTAACTTTTTATTTTACCAAACATAACATCAATGATGACACAATCAGTCTTCATCAGAAGTGCTCAAATCACTCTCAGTGGCATCGTCTGGAATGTCCTCCTCCTCCTCCGAGTCCATTTCCAGGAGTGGTTGGTGGCTGAGGATTCTCTTGTACATGTCCTTTACTTTGAGCATTTCAGCTTTCAGTTCACTTTGTTTTTTTAAAACCAGGCTACAGAGTCCCTTCTGTGCATCCTCCGACATGCCAACAAAGGAGGCTGTAAAAAGAACAAAACAAATAAATATGAGAAAAGTAAAAAAAACAAACAACAAAAAAACATCACCTCATAAACACAATGAATTAGGATGCTGTAATTAAACATTTTTTTAAAAGGGAGAAGGCAGTGTTAGCTAGCAATCTAGATATAGGTAAAAGATCCAGTAAGACTTTAGCATCTGCTCTTATTTTCAATCGATTCATCAAAAAATTAATAAATAAATAAAGTGCTTACAGTCTGAGGAGATTGTCCCCAACACCACAGAACGCATTCGCAACACTGTCCAGTGATGCCGCATCTCCCTGCAAAGGATCATCTCCTCCTCTCTCAGGCGCCTCACAGCCATCACCTTCTCAAAGACCTTTCTCTTTGTCCGGAGGTCAGCAGCAGCTACAGTTTAACAACATCAGATGGGAAAACATAGCAGCATATTATGATTCAAGAACAAAACATTCAACTACTGCTCAGATACTGGGAGCTTGTTTAAAAAGGATATTTATAAATCAAGAGCTTACGTTCACTTGTGCTCTGCCAGGGCCAAATATCGGTCTGCATGAGGGCATCACTGGATACGATTTGCTTTGTTGGTTCAGCGAGCTTGTTGTAGTCGTCAACAGCAGCCGCCAAGCGTTTCTTCTCAACTAAGATGACCTTGCGAATTCTGTGTCGCCTCTTGTTGCTATCTGTAAATAATCATAAAAAATTCACACCTTCACATAATGTATATAGTTTCATTTTAATCTACACTCATCAATTTGTTTGCTAGAACAAATCACATCCAGCTTAAACAAACCTGGATCTGATTTGATTCTGTTTACAAAGTAGCTGTACAAGCTGTACAAACTGAGCATCAAACGGTCCGTTTCAAAGAAACTGGGACGTACCATTTTGTCTGTAAAGACTTTGTGTTCGCACTCTGATGATGACGACAAGCTCCTCTATTCGTGCCTGCAACGCTCCAAGGCTGCCATCAGTTTGATCACTTTCTAAGTGAGAGGAATATTAATCAGAATACAGGATGAGTAACAGTCACCAAACTACAGTGGACTCTGTAATCACTGACTTGATGACATTCATTATAAGACATCTGGAGCCTTCATGTGCTGCTATCTCATGATAATCATGAGATAACAAGTATGTTGGTGTTCAGGTTTATAAAACCAACTAGTACGACATCATTTCAACCCAGGTTCTATCCAATTTGATGAAACGCAACAACTCTGCCATAAATTTGCTTTTCCAAGGCTTATTTTTCATTGTTTGTTGACACTGTCAGAAAGATCTTAACTCTAAGTTCTTTAATGAGGCCATGGTGGGTCCTATTGTTAGACATGAGTGCATTATATTGAGACTCACCTTCAGCCCATTTCTGCACATCGGCCACCCATTGCTGCAGTGTGTCGTCATCCACACCCAGCTCATTTCTGGTCGCATTCAGGCTCTCCACTTGTTCTCTAAGGATCCTTATGATCTAAGAATGCATTCATAAATGTCATTCATATTGACATTAAAAGAGTACTGGTGTTTTCCCCCCATTACCACACACATTAAAATGGGTGTTGAAAAAATGACCTTTAGATATCGCTGGCTCAAAGTGCGGCCCAGTTGTTCCACTTTCCTTTTGTTCCACCCCAAAGCCAGGAGGGTCAGCATGTCTGTTCGCCCTGCATTTCAGTTAGTATACAAATTAGAATTAATGAGCAGGAGACTGAGTGGAATCTCAGACACGGACACACACCTGCTTTAGACATGTACTTCGTTGTGATGGCCGCCCTAGACAGGAAACTGTTTACTTGTTCCACCTCTTCTCCAACTGTTGAACCGGCCCCATCCTGAAACGCACCTCCCCATTTGATCTATAGAAAGGAGGTCACAATACATGACTGCTGAATTCATTCAACCTTATAACAAAATGTCTCAAACTAATCCAAAACTACAAGCTGCAGTATACCTCGCATTTCCAAGTGTGAGCCTTTGCATGCATGACGGAGAGAAAAGGACGCATTGACAAGAGGTTCCTCAGCTCAGGGCACTGCTGAGCCACCTTGGTTAAATAGGGGAAATATTTACAGGCCACATCGGAGCAAAGGAACGTAATATGTCCTGGGATGCTAGCTGCCAACTTCCTCTGGAGAAAAAGGGGGTAAGCAAAGATCTCCCCTCGAAACATGTTCAATGCAGCTAAGAGGACTCCGTGGCGACAAACAGCTATTTCCATGCCCTCCTCATCCAACTTCCCAGTGGACTTTTTGGACGACTCCTTTGCTGCAGTCCAAGATGAAGATCCGCACAACCCTTTCCCCGGGACCTATACACTCAAAGATTTTAACATAAAAGACATGACATGATTAAGCCCTATCAGGGACAAACTTTTTAAAACAAACGCATAACAATTAGCTGAATTAGCCTCGAGTCACACAAGACCTCAGATCTCCCCAGGACAGCACTGATAACACAAAATAAAAATCATGTTGTTTTTTTTAAATACACATGGTGACAAAATTAAGTAAACATTAAGATAAAATAAAGTAAATAGTATTACGACAACACCAAGAGAAAAATAAAAAAAATATCGACCCATCCATATATGTCTACACACACACACACACACACACACACACACGTATATGGTTACGGCATTAACGTCATTTTAACAAGATTAACGCTAACAGCACTAATATATATATGTGTATCTTACATGATTTGTGTGTCTCTGGATGTATTTCACAAACTCAGCAACTTCCTCATCTTTTTCAATGAAGACACCTTCAAAGTTCCCCTGCTCTGAAGTGCTGAACGAACACAGTGACAGTTGTTTGAAAAGAAACATTAAAATACATTTTTCTACAAATCCATATTTGACTTATGTACACAATGCATAACGTACCTTGCATTAGACTGAAAGCGATAAAGCTTGCGGTTTCCATCAACTGAGACGGCAAGCATGTCTGGAGTGCAGGCAGGGCAGCTAAAGCATGGCTCCTTGCACATCTTGTCCACCTCAAACTTTACAGCACTCCACTCCAAGAAACTTTTACTGAAGGCATCAGCTGATATTCGGCCATTCTTTTACATAGAGGACATACAACAGAATATTCAAGGACAGTCATCATAAACATTGATTTGCACAATTTCCTTAAACTTAGCAAATTTAGAAACTCACCCTTCCAAAATGGGCTGTTCGTTCATCCAGCATTTTGACAAATGCCTTAAGTGACATCCCTGGTGCAGCCTTCTTAATGTCATAGAAAGACTGAAAGACATCCATTGAAAACAGGGTGCAGAAATTTAAGGTGCCAGGCCAATATCCACTACCCAGGATGTCCTTAACTGAGGGGGACCACATTAGGCCACAGCTGGTGCAGCTCACCACTGGCAGTGCAAGGTTATAACGGCCTTTAGAAAGGATAAGGATAAATTCAGTCATGGCTCAAAGCATTCATTTTTTTCATGTTGTTTTCAAATCGGTCTGGTAAATCCAAATGACCTTTGACAGGTGCCCACATATACTGCGGGCCGAGGGTAATTAAAACCAAGATAGCAATGCACAATTTGCAATAAAACCTCCAAACACATCTATTGTGTATGTAGTGTGTGACAAAAGGGCAACTTACCATTTATGGTTACAAGAGCCACAATTGCGCCGGGTGAAACCTCAACGTTACCTGCTGGGCAGTCACACACATGGTCTGGCCTTTGCACAGGCAACAGCCGAACTAACATTAAAACACACAATATATATAAAAAGAATTAGAAATTAACTGATACACAATAAATATACAATAACAGCACCCACTCATACTCATACATAGCAAGAAATGCATAAGACTTAAAAACTGTACCTATTGGCTTGTGAAACTCTGATGAAGGCTGCAAAAACCCTCCTGTTACTGCCTCTCTGTTGTGCAGGACAAAGCGTGTGTGAACTGCAATATCACAGTCAGCACAAAGGAATGGAAGAGGCAGGCAGTCCAGACACCTCACAACTACTTGTTTGCCACACTGACACACACGGTGTGACTGTGGATCCAGAGTAGCTAACATATTGTCTATAAGACAAGGCCTGGCCTCTTTCCACTTTTGCGAGGACACCATATTTCTGATCGCCCAGTGAGTAGCAGCTGACTCAGACGACGTCTCACAAGTCATGGCTGCGTCCTCTTCTCCATCCTCCAACAACTGAAGGAGCTCCTGACGAAGCACCTCAGTTCCATACACTAACAGAAAAAAAATAAAGAAAGGAAGAAACTCTGAAAAACACTCTAGGCAGTATGTTTCTTAGGACTCCACAAAAGCCCTGCATAACTCAACTATAACAACAAATATAAAAGTAAACAGAAATCACAATATATACAAGAAGGTAAAGTACCTTTTGTTGGGTTGACACTGGCAACATAACTAGGTTCTTCACGTGGACATTGATGCTGCTCTCTGGACACTGGGGGGGGGGGGGGGGGGGGGGGGGGGAATGAAGAATATTTACTTACTGAAATTCTTTGGTGAAAACAAGTTGTGAGATAAAATCAATGGTTGTGTGAACACTGACCACGTGGCATGCAACTAGTACTTCGACTGGTTGATGGTCTTTGAGGAATAAAAGCTCCCTGTCTGTCACGTTTTTTCCAGCGCACTGGTCTTGGCTGAGGTTCACTCTGTGCATCATTCTACGCAATTAACAAGGAAAAAAGGGAACACCTAAAATACAGTCTATGATTAAAGCAAAGATTATCAAACATCTTAAGTTAACCAACTTAATTTGACATAAACTTTAAAAAAAATTCAAATAACATAACGTTTACTCCGTACAAAATATTAGACAAGCGTGTTCCCTCTTTAACAACTGTTTCCACTAAAAATGTTACCTGCATATCTTGAAGGAGTTCGTCAGCAGCCTGAAGCTCTTCCTCCAGCTCGGGATCCTCTGAATCACTCATTTTCAAGCTAAAGAGGAAAGAGATTTTTGCAGAACTCAGTGACATAAACACATAACTAACGCAATTCAAATGATTTTCAGTCTTGGCGCTCCGGTTAATGTTAGCAATTAACGTTAGCATCATCAGTTTGTAAAGAGCTAGCAGAACTCTTAGCGCAAAAACTGCTTTACGCACCATGTGAGGGTATTTTGCAGCACACAAGTCCTTTAACGTTTGTAATAGATTTAATCCATCATCGTTGGATTAAATGGCTAATGCTGCAGTAGACAGTGTAGTGTTACCTAGCAAGCATGCTGACGGTAGCTGTAGCCATTTTTAAATACATTACACCGTTTCCGAGATCAGTCACCTCTGTTTGTTTGAAGCGTTTATGAAAAAACAAGCTTTGAAACACACATCAAGGTATTACTTTAAATATATGTATTTTTTACATACCTGCATTAGAATCAATCAGTTCCGCCTTGAAGGAAAAAATGTCCATCCCGGTTTTCCCTCCAAGGCACGAGCGATAAGCAGAGTTCTGTCCTTTCCTTCTAAGATTCCTAATTATTTAAAGTAACACTCAGGTATGCCATTCAGCTGGGTTAGTTACGACGTCGGGAGCAGCTTGGGAGAACAAGGAAACACAGACTGCTTCAGGTTGTCTTCCCAAATCGACTCAAAGGTTTATTTAGTACATAACAGCTTATATAGAGAAAAAAAAGGTTCGTGTGTCAGCAAGTTCTCAGTTCAAACCGGTACAGACCAAATAAGGAAACGTCTTCCTGCCTTGTGAGCAAAGAAGTATCCTGTGTGTAGTTTATCAGTTCAGCTACAATTTATGATCATCCCAGCAAAATACACTCCTAGACATAGAATACAGAGTTCTTTCATTAGTGAATTCTGAAACAAACCACCTGGCCTTTAACGAGCCTTTTCCAGGAGATAAAGAAAAAGGGAGGATGGGAGTAAGGAAGTGGTCTCGTCTCTGTGGTGTTTTCGACCTTGGGGTACCAGCCTGTGAGTCTTACACATTAATTCTTGGGTCACAGAGAAAGAGAAAAACAACTAGTAGATGGGCCTTATTGAGTAACAGTTTTCCTGTATAAAACAATATCCTGTAAATGCTAACCGTGGTATCAAAATATCACAACAGTTCTCTCCTTTTATCATGAAATGATAACATAGTATAAAGACAGAATGTAATAACATAATATAAAGACAAATCATAACTGTAACTGGTCCTTCGAGCAAGCTTAATATCAAAAATTCTGAGAGCGTATACATGGTATCACACAACAGACAATAATCATCAAAAACATGCTGCAACGGTTACAAAGGCTACAATTAGTTCCTTCCATCTTCCAAACGTGTCCTGTAGCCACTTATGTAGCCACTGACCGTGGCCTGTATTGGCAATTAGTTCTATCTTCAATGCTTCAAGTCTATTCATAGCTTGTGTGAATGAACCGTTAGGAGCGGTATTATTGGGAATGAAAGTACAGCATACATCAACGGTTACTAGACCACAGGTACCGGTCCAATTAACAGGTAAAGCTAATCTAAGGGTATTATTGCACAACCAATAAGCATGTGGGATTGGTCTGGTCAGGCGCGTGACCATGTGTGATTTAACTAACTCCCCCCAGTCAGTGTCATTTAATACACCGTCTGGGGGAACAATGATCGATTCTCCGCTCGAACTTGAACTGTGTGTGTGTTCCTCCAGATATGATACAACTTCAGCCATAGAGACAGCTAGCCATGTCTCATTACAGCGTGCACCTGGGGAGTCAGAGAAAAATGTATAGTTATCCTTTGTATAATCTATGTGTGTGTCTGGGCCAGTTAACTTTAGTCTGCGCAGACATATCATACTAGTATTAAAATGGAGAGGGATCTGTCCTAAGGGCAGTGAGGGCTTTAACCTATTCTTGGGGCGTTTCATTGGGGCGCAGGTCCCTGCGGTGTCATTAGATAACTTCAATAATTCGCCTAATGGAGTCTCAGGGTTAGTTGGTGTGTGTGTGTGTCTAAGTAGGCAGTCGAGAGGGCTCAGAGTCAACTGTAAAGCGTCTTTAAGGAGAGCATTATCTCCGCCGATTTCCTCTAGTCCCTCAGTGAGGGGGAAACCGGATATGGGGTATCCTACTATTACCTGTTCTGGATTAGCCTTTGAACAGACATAACAGTTACTGTTTCCTAAATCACGAGCGGCTGTTCTGGCATTTTCATACCAGGCGTTAGCTCCTGCTCTATGGGGTGCATAAAATCGTTTATTAGTGGCGTTTATGTTGTCATTTACTGATTTTAGGGAACGTGAGGAGTGCATTAAGTAGGTGTCTTGCAAAATAGAGCATGAGGTATCGTCAGCAAAATATGACCTGCAGAAATATGAACATGGTTGCAGTTTACAATACAAAATAGCAAAGAGAAATCCTAAGGTTAATGCGATAGATATGATAGATAACCTAAATATATAAGAAAGACAGTTCTTCAGTCGTCTTCTGGCCTGGTCCCAGGTTCGAGAGACACAGAATAAGCGTCGTGTGATGACAATGGGCATTTCATTTTCTCCATTATCAGGATGGAATGAGTCTAGCTTTATCAGGTTAGACATCATGTGGTACTTTTAGCTTTCTGTTCCTGCTGGATGTTTGAGTACCTTGTTGTTGTTCTTTCAGACGTTGTGTGTTAATCAGTGATTGCGTGTGTGTGTATGTACATTGGATCCGGGCGCTGGCTCGCCGGAGATGTCGTCTACCCGTGTGTGTTTATTTGCTCTAGTTCCGGGCGTTGGCCCGCCGGAGATGTCATCTGCTTGATCCGACGCCTGAGATGGTCCGATTGGGCTGGTCTTAACCCTGCTGGCATGAATCCACTGAGGTTGTCCGTCTGTGAGGATGCTGGTTCTTCGTCACTGCCAGTACAGTCTGGGGCTGGAACACGCGCGGCCTCCCAGAGTGTCCTTGGTTTTAGTGACTTCTCCAACACGCATCTCCTTGTCTCCACTGGTGGAACTGTGGAGGGGAAAGGCTGAGAGAGACAAACTTTCTGATAGTTATTATTCAGTGTTTCTACCAGGTTGTGAACATCAGTGGACAATGCAATATACATCACCTTCTACTAGCGGTGCCCCTCTGGAAGCTGACCATGGTGTTGGAAATAATCTTATTTCAAATGGAGATAATTTGGTTACTGCAGATGGAGTCATTCTAATCTCACAGAGGACTTGAGGAAGTAATTTGACCCAGGTCATTAAAGTTTTAGCACACTTTTGAATTACTTCTAATGTGAATGAAGATCCTCTATCACTGTTAATCTGGTGAGGTATTCCGAATCTGGGTATTATTTCATTGCTCAACTTTTGACAGACTACTTCTGCAGTTTCTTTTGATGTTGGATAAGCTTCTACTCATTTACTAAATTGATCCACTATTACCAGTAAGTACTTGATGCTTCCTTGCGCTGGCATATGTGTAAAATCAATTTGTAATGTATGAAATGGAAAATCTGGTTGTGGTAAATGCTGATGTTTTGCTTTTGATTTTCCTACATTAGTTCGTGCACATGTTAGACAGGTTGCTAATATGCTTTTTACTGCATGCAATGTTTTCTCAATTACAAATCTTGATTTTATTGCCCCTATTACCCCTCTTTGTCCGACATGACTCACACAGTGAAAATGTCGGGCAAGGACTGGCATCAGGGAATATGGGAGGGCAATCAAACCCTCAAGGTTTTTATATAGGCCATCTCTGTCATCTAAGGTACAGTCATTATTCTATGCAGAGGCTTGCTCTTGTATGAATTTTAAATCAACATTTGTTTCTAAATAGTCTGGGAGTTTAACAAGTGACAGCTGTAGGGGCACAGATAATACTTCCTGCGGAGGTGGGAGCTGTGATGCAGCTGCAGCTTTGGCTGTCACGTCTGCTAGAGCATTACCTGTTGCTTCGTCTGTGTCAGCTGTACTGTGTCCTTTCGTTTTTTTACAACTGCAACGGCCGATGGCAGCTGTATAGCCTGAAAAAGTCTTTGCACAAAATCAGAATTTAGCAATTTATTTTCCATCAGCAGATCTAAATCCTCTTTGTCTCCACAATGTGCCAAAGTCATGCACAACGCCAAATGCATAGCGGCTGTCTGTGTAAATTGTCACATGCTTATCCAAATGTAGCTCACAGGCGCGTATTAAAGCCATGAGCTCTGCTTTTTGTGCTGAGTGAAATGGTAATGAGTGAGCCTCTAGTATGATGTCAGGCAATGTCACCACTGAATAGCCACAAAGAAATGAGTTGTCATTCGGCCTTGAACAGGACCCGTCCACATAAACCGTGGCTGAGTCTGGGATAGGTGTTTGCTCTAAATCTGGACGTGGTGCTGTGGATTCCTGTATACGTGTCATGCAGTCATGATCGTCAAGCCTGTCTGAGCCATCCTGTCGGTCATAAGAACACAGCATAGGATCAATAAATGTGCTGGCGAATTGGGTGTGCTGCTCGCTTTTATAGTGAGATTTGCATATGTTGTGTAGTTATGTTTGCTAGAATGGTCGTGACCTGGTGATTGGTGTGTAGAATAGTGTCATGTGAGAGTGTGAGCTTCTCGCAGTCCCTTATCATGATAGAGCAAGCTGCTACTGCCCTCAGGCAGGCCGGCATTCCCTGAACAACCACGGACAGCACCTTTGAGTGGCGGAGATCAGCACTCCCTTTAATGCATTGAAAGAGGCAGGCATTTCTGTGGACCACAGTATTCGAGGAGGCTTGTCTTTTTTACAACAGTCACGCAGAATGTGGTCATGAAAAGAACAGTCTGGTATCCACTGTCTGCAATAGTTCACCATGCCCAGGAAGGACAACATTTCCTTCTGTGTAGTGGGACGAGGGACGGAGGTCACAGCTTTGACCCTGTCTGCAGTCATGGAACGTTTTCCGTGAGACAGTGTGAATCCCAAATATTGAACAGAAGTCTGACAGTACTGCATTTTCTTTGCTGATGCTTTGTGGCCAGTCTTTTGGAGGTGCTGGAGAAGCATGTGTGTAGCAGTTTGACATAGTTTTTCACTTTCAGCACAGAGGAGGAGGTCATCCACATGTGGATCAGGGTGCAGCCCTGGAGGAGTGAAGCACCATTGAGAAAGCAGCAGAGCTGTCTATCATGCCTTGGGGCAAACGAGTCCAAGTGTACTGCTTATTTCTATGTGTGAATGCAAATAACGGCTGTGTGTCTTCATGCACAGGTACTGAGAAAAAGGAGCGGAGCATAAATCCACCACGGTAAAATGTGTATGCAATGCATGTCAATATGCTGTGAACATCTGAAACGAGAGGTGGCAGAAGAATGTTGACTGCATTAATTTGCCTTAAGTCTTGTATGAAACGCCATACGCCAGGTTTGTTAGGCTTTGGCACAGGATTGACAGGAGTGTGGGCTTTATTACTCCTGTAGTCAATAAATCTCCTATCATGACATCTAGGGCTGAGGCTTTTTCGGCAGAAATGGGATGTTGCTTGACATATACTGGCTTGTTGTGTTTTTGTACGTGATAAAGTGTACAGTCAATAAATCCTATATCATTCTCACTTTTAGACCACAATGTCATATTCTGGTATTCAGCTGGCAACGTAAGTGCAGAAATAGTACAGTCGATAGGGTAGGTTAGATCTATGTGACGACATGGTGTAGTTATGTCATAACCTATGTCTGAGTTATGTGACAAAATCACTGTTTGACCTTCACTTGTGTGAGCAGTTATCATGTTGTTGAAAAGTGTGAGAGAAACAAAAGTGTGGCTCCCAGTCATGGGATTACCTGGTAGTGGCGTCTGTACACGTTTTTTTGGCACAGTGTGTGACATAGAGTACCGGACAAAAAGGATGTTGAGTTCATTCTCTGCTGAGGGTCCAGCTGACACAGAGGATGTTCCTTCTCCATCATGTCGGTACATAGGGCAGAGAAAACATAAGCTGTTATCAGTGTCAGCAAACATTTCACCCTTTATGTTAAATGAAATACACAAATTCATTTTTGCTCTGGGTGTCTGCGGCTGCTGGAAAACTGAGCTAAATTTGCACCTGTGGGGCCATTATTGCATGCTTCCCTTTGTTGCCAGTTACCTTGTCTGGAAGAGCTCCGCTGACGCCTAGTGGCAGGAACTTGTACTGCGTTCTGTGGTCGAGGCGCGTGTGCCCTGTTGGTGGCTGCAAAGCGACATTCTCTGGACCAGTGTCCTACCATTCCACAGCAAAAACACACATCTCTACTTTTATCCTTCCGTCCTCTGAAACTTCCTTGCTGTGCTGGAGCGGGTAATCCTGCATACATTAGTTTCTCACTTTCCTCTGAGCCTTCTACATCAAAATTCAACATTATCTTAACACTTTTAGCTTTCGTGGTAGTATCTGCACTGGCCTTCAGTTTTACTGACCTGTTTTCTGGCGATAATCGTTCGGGATAGGGCTCCGGAAATAAATTAGAATGCATTGAACTTACAGTCCGTAAGTTGTAAACAAAGTCAGTCACATAAGCACTTCCGCATGTTCTGGATACGTGATCATGGACGTCTTCACCGATTCGCGGACGTAGGTTACACGTAACCGGAAATGGGAGGCGCACTGAGCCGTTATTTGAGACTTTATTTTGTATTTTATTAATTTTTGGTTTTACAGGTACTTTAGATTTTTTATCGGACCTGTCTGTGGTCTTTGAATTATTCTGACCCATGTTCAGTGATTTCCAGAGGGGTTTACACGCTAGGAGGATTTAGGTTAGTATTTTCGCTGCGGCACAGCTGAGGTCACTTTAAATTTATTGCTAGCAATTTTTGTTTGGGTGAGCAACTCTCACTTAACGAGCAACTTCTCGCAAAACAACAGGCAACTCCCTGTGTCTTTCTGCTTTTAATTTACTGCTTTTAACCCTTGAGACCCGTGTTTTTTTTTTGTTTGTTTTTTTCAAAAGAAAAATTAAACAATTAATTATTATTATTATTTTTTTTACGTATAAATGTGTTGTGTCTTTCCACTTGATTATAACTGATTTATTTATAACATTTTATATAAAAGAAAAACGAGAAGCACATTAATTCATAGTAATTTAACATAAAATTGTTTGATAGTGTTAATTTGGAAAGCCACAACTAGCGGGTCCACCAACACCACACAAGGGTTAATTTACTTTATTCGGGGACTGAGGAAGTCGTCAGTGTATCTCTCTGGATCACTAAGTGAAACTTCGTCAGCATATCCCGTTTTTTTTATGGATCGATCACTGAGAGAGGTATAATACGGTCTTTATATAAATATGAAAGACGCATATTTACCTTCTGTCAGTCAATCCCACTTCTGACGCCAAATTGAAGGAAAAAAATGTCCATCCCGGTTTTCCCTCCAAGGCACGAGCGATAAGCAGAGTTCTGTCCTTTCCTTCTAAGATTCCTAATTATTTAAAGTAACACTCAGGTATGCCATTCAGCTGGGTTAGTTACGACGTCGGGAGCAGCTTGGGAGAACAAGGAAACACAGACTGCTTCAGGTTGTCTTCCCAAATCGACTCAAAGGTTTATTTAGTACATAACAGCTTATATAGAGAAAAAAAAGGTTCGTGTGTCAGCAAGTTCTCAGTTCAAACCGGTACAGACCAAATAAGGAAACGTCTTCCTGCCTTGTGAGCAAAGAAGTATCCTGTGTGTAGTTTATCAGTTCAGCTACAATTTATGATCATCCCAGCAAAATACACTCCTAGACATAGAATACAGAGTTCTTTCATTAGTGAATTCTGAAACAAACCACCTGGCCTTTAACGAGCCTTTTTCTAAGAGATAAGGAAGGGAGGATGGGAGTAAGGAAGTGGTCTCGTCTCTGTGGTGTTTTCGACCTTGGGGTACCAGCCTGTGAGTCTTACACATTAATTCTTGGGTCACAGAGAAAGAGAAAAACAACTAGTAGATGGGCCTTATTGAGTAACAGTTTTCCTGTATAAAACAATATCCTGTAAATGCTAACCGTGGTATCAAAATATCACAACACGCCTCATTTTCTTATTCTTATAAATGGGTCTCTCCGTTCTCCCATCAGCCTTTGCTTACACAGGTTGCGTCTGATTGGCTGGAGCCGAGCGCGTCCAAAACTAACAGGAGTGGTGAATGAATCTATAAATGTGTTTTACGTGTGAAATGAAAATAATAAACCTAACAAAGGATTATGTACGTTAAATCTGCGCACTTTCAGATCGTGAATCAGTTTGGAAAACACTGTGTGATGGCCACAACATGAAGCGATTTTATTGTTGAATTATCAGTGATACTTTCGTGTTTTTGTTGAGAAATGTTAACGATGTCATTAAAAGAAAGCATTAAATTAGGGAGAAAAACCCGTTCGCGGAGAGGGTCCCCGGTTCTCCAGTTAGATTGTGCTTCACGGCGTCATGTTTCGCCGTGACGGGGTTATTATTGGAGTAAATGGATGGCTGGAGCCTCTGCTCGAAGCGTCTCTGATCGCCGCGAGCGGGTTCATATTGGAATGAATTGACAACCCACAGCGTCACATAAAAACGTGGAAGGGTACCTTAGGCGTCAGCATGAGAAGTTAAGGGACGTGACAAATCGTCATTATTTTACGCGTCGGGAGTGAGAACGGGTTGGTGTTCGCTCAGACACATGAAAAATTAGAGGGAACATTGGACCCAAGCTTCGCCCCCACAACAGGGTCCTCAACCGTCCTGGAAGAAAGTCTAGTGTGGTATTCTACTGATCAACTGAGCATGCCACCTTTCCCAGTTTGTGTCCATAAACCTCTTTGTGTGCTCCCCTGTTGATCTTCTCTCATTCCTACACTGCTCTTTTGATGGTCATGTGATCTGTACACCTAAATACAGCCCAGTTATTGTTGTTGTTCACACCTGACGCCTGGGCTCATAAGTTGTCCTCAATATCTTGCATTTCCATCCCCCGTTTCTGACTCCCTGCCATCTGTCTTCTCCTTGATATTCTTCTATAATGAAACCTGCAATCATTGCAATCACCAATGAGTCAGCTGAATGGCTAGCTTATCACTTTAACTGAAACACTGTTCAGTCTCAACTTTGCAGTTACTATTTTCATCATTTATGTTACAAGCATTTGTAAGTGCAATTTGTTTGGAGGCACAATCGTCTGATTTTTGTGTGTGACAACATTTCTGCATCTCAAGAACGGTTTAGTTTGGACTACTTGCACAATTTTGCGCTTTAAACTGACCTGCAGTTTGGTTTGGCTAAAAACTTCAGAGCAGACATTTGCCCAAATTTCTGGGCGCTTTCTTGGGTCAGCACAGCTTCTCAGTTTAATATATGAAGTGCCAGATCTTTTTGCATGTCCACTTAATTTCAGAATTTAAGAAACAATCCATGTGGCTGAGGCCTGGTATCAGCTTGGCATCCTTTCATCTCTCTAGCCTTTTAGTTAATTATGCCTTACTAAAAACGTGTAAAACAGAGAGCACAATCTGTGATTAGGTATTGAAACAGCTGTTTACTCCCCAGATGTTTGTGTCCTCAAAGAAATTCCATTTTGATTTATGTGAATGTATTGTGCAGGTACTTTCTCTGCTTCGCCCTCATTGCTTGCTTTATCTGAGAACATAATCTGCCTTCTTTTAGCTTGGGGTAGGCCTCACTTTATGTTTTAAATTAAAACGCTTGAAGACAAAGTGAACTCTGGACAAGCGTGCGACCTAACTGAAGTCCAGGTGGGCTTGTTGATAATCACATTTTCACACTCATCTCGGGGCAGACCTGTGGTGTTCTGGTGCCAACCTGTCCCCTCCGTTTTTTGAGTGCCCCCCCCCCCCCCACATATAAAAAGAGACGGTTTATTTTATAATATTTTAGACAACAGCATATAAAACACCATTTGCTTGCACTTGTGTGTGTGTGTGTGTGTGTGTGTGTGTGTGTGTGTGTGTGTGTGTGTGTGTGTGTGTGTAAAAACTGAGATGTTCAGAGGTCTTGCTTCATGGTATCGAGCAGCTCACACAAAACAGGGTCTTTGTATTTTAATGTAGGTGCTGATGTAAACCACAATTTTCAGCAAACATCTATCAGGTCATTGCACTTTTCTTTATTTTTAAAGCTTAAGTATGCGTACATGGGATATATTAAAAACTGACAAGTTGTTTGAACATATGATGTGAAATCACTTAATTAACCTGCTGGATTTGCTAAAAGTTAAAATATTTATACTACTTTGGCTAATGGGTTTTGCACATTACTCTTAGCTTAGTAAGTGGCTATTAGTGAGGGTCATGATAATCAATTCAATTGCGTAATGGGCTGACTAAGTATTTCCAGACTAAGAGAAAAAGTCAGTCAACATATCCGTTGGTTTAGGTGTAGGCTTAATCCATTTCTGAGAAAACTGAAGAGCATAAGTGACGTTCTTACTTCGATTCGTCCAAATTCATGTGCGTTCCAGTCTGTTCAGCCTGTTTCTGTGTAGCACCAAGCAGTAGACCTAAACCTGGATGTGCTTCTGGGTTCTGCCTCTAATGAAAACAGACGAGTGTAAAATGCAACCATTGTTTGTAGTTTGCTGCCACCTACTGAGTGAAAAAAGAACTGAAGCTGTAAAAAGCAAACACGTTACAATAAAGTTGCTCCTAAATTCCTAATGATAGGCTTTATTTTGTTTCAGTTTCAGCTCACCATTCAGCTCATCAGACTGTTTTCCCTTTACATTTTGATATAATAATGATGGATTGCATTTATATAGCACTTTTCTAGGCACCCAAAGTGCTTTACAATTCCACTATTCATTCACTCTCATATTCACACACTGGTGGAGGCATCCCCAGAGCCACGGTCGCCCCATAATAGCTTTTTTGTACTACTGATACACATATTGTTAATTAATTACTGCCTTTTTCTTCCATTAGAGTAATATTTTCTTGAGCTGTGTAACTGGATTTGTTCAAATATTGTCCTTCAAGAGAAGGACATTTGCTCTCAACTCTTTCCTTGTTGAAATGTTATTCCAAGGAAGTGAGTTTCCTACAGGGTATGGAGGGTTAGTATGTGTTAATGATTTCAGTGTCATGCAGGGGAAAGTAGCATTCAGTGGAAGCTTCTCGGTGATTGTTTTAAATCCAAATGTGACCCTTATTTGTGGCGCATGTTAGCATACAGTCAGCTCAGGAGTTAGTATCAGTGATCTGGTTGTAAAATGAGTAAAAACAACCTCAGATTATCACATATTGACTACATCTATGTTTATGTAGCAAAAGTTGAGTCAAAATGCAGAAGCAGTATGTGAAAAACTATACTGTTACTGTTTCCATGGGAATTAAAAGGGTAAGAAGCAGTCATTTGCTGCTAATAATTTAATGCAAATGCTCTAGATTGACTTGTTGCACACTCTGTGCATCTGTCTTTAATAAAGAAGTGGAACAGCCTGACTCCTCGTTTCTCTCAGATGAGTGACATGAGGGGGTGGAGCTTCATTCAGCTTCCACTTATTTCACTCAGGTGTGCCCACATCCTCATTTTAGGTTTGACAGTGGCTGTATCCCAATTCAGGGTCTGCACTCTGCAGCCTTAAAGTACGCAGCCTTAACGGTCCACAAGGGCCGCGTACTCAAAGACCGCTAAGGCCAGAAGTGCGAGGCCTGTGAAATGGGACGGTCCAGCCTCTGTCTCGCTGCCCAGGTTGCCCAGCAACCATGATACGAACTGCTGGAAACGTTTCAAACAGCTTTGTTTGACAGAAATGAAGGAGAAAATCTTTTGTTCATTTGTTTGTTTGTGTCAACATGAGCTTTGCGTGATTTGATAAGTATCTGAGGCTGAGACCAGAGGACTGTAAAACATGATTGTTGGGCTTCATGTTTGTACTGAACAGTCATTTTAGGATTAGTTAGTAAATAACAATTAGCTAATGTTGTTCATGAGACTAAAGTCATCTCACTTTGGTAATGTAAATATAATATGGCCAATATTAAAGTTAGTATTATATTAATCAATATTAGTTATTACAGCTTCAGTAAAGATTCAAGTTGCAGTTATTTATATTTCCTATCACCTTAAATCTTCACTCAAAGACAAGTATCTCTCACAGTTTATATATACACACACATGTATTATATATAAGAGACAAATATTGTTCTTTTAACATGTTGGCTCAATGCTTACATTAATGTGTAAAAAGAAAATGTACGAGCTGTGATAACTGTTTCTGATAGAATGAAGAGTAGACTGATATATTAAATATTCCTTTATTGGGTGAGAAAATCAGACCATGTCATAACTGCTTTAAGTCACACAGAATAGATATCAGAGCCTTAAACAGGCTGACTTCTGCTAAATGGGTCTAACTGGGCAGAAAGTATACAAACACATAATATCCTTATAGAATATGATGTAACACTATAGATCAACTTACCTCAGAATATATAAAGCATATAAACAATTACAGTAATGTGATGCAACAAACACAGCAGTGCTACTAATCCAAAATACTCAAAGCTTCATAGAACTGAAACAAACATTTATTTTTAGGTCCATTCTGCTGCTGATACATACTTTATGTTTCTGAATATTAAACTTGTTGCTGCCTTTCATAGTGTGTAACTTGAAGGCCCTGAGTACTTTCTCCCACACTGAAAACACTGGGATGATAACATTATTTGAACATTACCTAATAAGACTGATTCAGGACAGACAATTAGTTATTTTAAACTTTTCTAGCAGTCCTTCACAAACAGGGAACAGTCTGTCTATTCTCTCCATCTGTCAGCTGCTGCTGGCTCTTCCTCCTCTGCTTCCTCACACACTGCTGAGTTTGTCCTGATGGATCATCAGGGGTGCAAAGCCTCACAGATGATGTGCAGCAGTGGGTCCCTCAGTCTGTCTGCAGTTGTCACACATGGAAATCAAATGTGTGAGAAGCTGCAGGATTCAAACACAAGTGTAACTTATAAATACATGTTCATACTTTTATTACACAATCAGAAAGAAAGACAAAGAGAGAGAGTGCAGGACAGACAGACAGGTGACAGTCTCAGGTGTACACACTGCTACAAACAGCACAAGAGAAGGAGGATTTGGTGTTTGTGTTATTACAAGTGCTAAACAAGAAGAGTTCCCAGATGATTCAGTGGACACATGTGTGACTCCTGTGATTAAAGCATCTTTCTTTCAGCTTAACGAGTGAACCGCCAGCTCGTTCAAAGACACGTTAAAGTCTGTTTGGTTCGACATCACCGAACAGAGGCAGCAATATAACATAGCTAAAGTTAACAGTGCAGTGAATCCTGCTTGTGCCGTGATATTCAGGACTGCAAACCGAGCAGCATCACTGACTTTCAGCTTGTTGTGTTTGTGGATATATGACTGACTTTAATTATCCATAAAAACATCAAATTCTCTGTAAGACTAAGGTTGACTATTGAGCGGAGTATATTTGAAAGCTTCAGCCGTCTGCCGTTTTTTCTGGCAAAATTATCCACACCCACCGCCATGCTATGAAGTCTGGGATATGTTGGGCCATGAAGGATACACATACCCATCCTTAAAATTCAGGGAAATGAAGGATGCATTTGAGGGCCGCATTTCGAGCTGCCTTCGAATTGGGACAGCCTTTGTCGCGTCGCTGTGACGTAATTGGCCTTAAAATGAATTTGAATTAATGATGGTGCCTTGTATGTGGGGCTGTCCAAATTCATGGGCTGCATCCTCCTGAGGCCGCATTTGTAGGCCTACAATCACTTGACCCATCCTTCAAATTCGGGGAAAAGGAGGACGCATTTGTAGACTGCATTTGGAGGAGTCTACGAATTTGGACAGTCTTTGTCGCGTCGCTGTAACGTAATAGGCCTACAAGCCGGGAGCGAGCTGGAAAAAAGCACACGCATTTTTGAGAAGGAGGCGGCTGCTCAGCCCCGGCTGTGTAGTCCAGAAAGGTCAAGTCAAGTCAGAAAAGCTGGTCTGTTGAGTGCAATTACCAAAGTCACCTTGAATTTGGTTTTTATTAAACCTTTATTCATCCAGGTAAAAAAAATCTCATTAAAAATCTAATTCCCAAGAGAGATCTGGCATCGTGGCAACAAAAGTCAAAATACACATACGACATAAGGATAAGGTTGCTACTTTTATTATCGAGATTACGGTAAGGGTGCTGAGTAGCTGAATAAGAAGTCTGTGCTGCAATTTTGAAACTGTTAATTTATTTGCAAAAGTTTCATTCTGCTACTTAATTCAATACAGGTTTTTATAATAAATTATTATGCATACATTATAAATCATAACTGTAGTTGCAATTCCTTTACTTTTGAAAGATCAAACGTCCCACAACTTAAAGTCCACAAGCCACTGCTGCATTGAGGTAATATTTCGTACGCAGGCAAAAGAAGTCCATTGTCCAAACATTTTAGTTGAGAGTTTTGGTTTATTTATCCATCTTGGCAAGCAATAACAAGATCCTTCCTGCTGCTTCTCCTGCTCTGGTAAAAAACCACAGGCCCACCCCAATGCATGCTGGTCCTATACCAGTCTCTTTATTCATAGAAACAAAATGGCCCTACAGCTCTTACTAATTTAACAAAATAACAACAAACAAAACAAATCATTTAACCCTTGTGTGGTGTTCATATCTTTATTACTCAGCCAGTGTTCATGGGTCTGGTGGACCCGCTAGAGTTTTGGCTTTCCAAATTAACACTATCAAACAATTTTATGTTAAATTACTCAACAGATGTTTACTTCATCCCAATTACAAGCCATATGAACAGCAAACATGGTTAATTTTTTCCCTTTACCTTTGTTAGATCACATTTATGAATTAATGTGCTTCTCTTTTTTCTTTCTTTCTTTTTTTTATAAAATGTTATAAAAAGCCCCTCTCTCTTCCAAAATCAATTGGATGGCCCTCGCCATCTTTTGCCATCTTGTTCAGTTGTGATAAAGAACCACACTGGCAAAGTATTATTTATAATATTTATGCCCCTAATTTGCCAGTGTGGGACAGGGTATGAGAGAATAAAATTTGGATCCCTCAAGAAAGAGGGTAAAATGTGTGAGGTGTAAGAGCAGACGGTGTTGATAGTTGAATTTTCAACAATGTTGCAACTTTGTGCGGGAGCAGGAGGGGAAGAAAACACTATCAGCAGCACCAGAAAGGAGGAAGACAGAGTGTGGGAACACAGGACCTGCACTTTCAACACTTTTATTAGACCTGGGTCCAGTGGACCCGAACACCTTGTATGTAATGTAAATGTGTGGGGGGAGGTACAGTATGAGGCCATTGAAAATTAGTTCGGATTTATGTTCTTCACAGAAAATAAGCCAAAGCCAATGAATTTCAGATTGAAAAAATAATTAATTGTTTAATTTTTCTTTTGAAAAAAACTGAAAACGGGTCTCACAGACCCGAACACCATACAAGGGTTAAAACAAAATATTAACCGACAAATAAACCCCAAAATATAAGTAAACTAACAACAAACTTTAACTAATTTCAAAAAAAATAAATAAAGAACAAATAGCTCCAACAATAACAAAAATGTAATGAGTCATAAATCATGTAATACGTAAATCCTTAAGAGCTGACGACAAATCTGTAAAGAAATTCCATTTTGACTTTCATTCTATCGACAATTACTATTGATTGATTTTCATTACAAAAAAGATTTAATAGGTTCCTTTAAATAATAATAATAATAATAATAATAATAATAATAATAATAATAATAAAGAAGGAAAGAAGTCAAAAGTTATCTCGATGAATTATCAGATGAGTGCGTCATAAACTTTAACTCACCAAACTAGCAGCATAAATTATGAAACCAGATAAGGTTTTATCAAACTTAATTTAAATCTCTTCTTTCAGCCAATTGGAAACTGTCAATCACATGCTAGCTTTCTAAATTGCCACTCAGCCACCAAAACAAAAATGTTGTAAAAGGGCAGGGAGATGCAGAACTCAAGAGAAAAACTTTATCGCTCTGTTTCTTTTGAAGCTGATATAAAATTGTATCAAAAACTCACACAGATGCAAAAGATTTGGACGTTTTTGGAATTCTAGCAAGTGTGAAATGACTTGCTATTGTTGGGATTTCTGGTTTATATATTGGGGATTTTACCTTGCAATATAAGTCCTTTCATACAACACAATAAAACACAACAGAAATCAGAAGGTTTTTGTGATTTGGATTTTTATTTATTTATTCATTTTTTCTCTTCTTTTTTGGTCAGGTTAGTACGGTGGCCCTCAGAGGCCAAACGGACTGCAACTTTAGAAAACACCAGCGATAAGAAAAATGCTGTTTTGTTTTTCCTATTTCCGTTGTGTTTTGTGTGCTTTTGCAGCATTTTTCTTACTGCTGGTGTCCGTTTGGCCTCTCAGGGCCACCGTAGGGTTAGAGATTTTGATTAATTTCATTGGAGTATACTTTAGTTTTATTGTTTTACTTTGATGCTATAATAGATGTTTAGAAAATTCAGTTATATTTAAGATTATATAGCATCATGGCAAAACAACAGTCTCCTCAAGCTGCTTTATACTGTAAGGTGAAAACACTACAGAAAAAGCCAGAAAACCCCAACAATCCAAAGATCCCCTTTGAGCAAGCACTGGGCGACAGTGGGGAGGAAAAACTCCCTTTAGGAAGAAACCTCCAGCAGAACCAGGCTCAAGAAGGGGCGGCCATCTGCTGCGACCGGTTGGGGGTGATGGAAAGAGAATAGAGGGAGACAAGATGAAGTATACTTCTAATGGCCTATTCCAATTGGTGGTAATACATCATAAGAATTGAGGAAAGGTGGTGTTGATGGAGACTCTGGGGAAGGCCTTCGTCTGCCAGGGTGTTTTGGAGCCACTTGAATAAATTTAGTTTGCACTGGAGGTGGACGAGGTTTAATCTGTGGAAAGATCTGAGACGGAGTCTCCCCATAACATCTCCCCATCACGCCTCTATGGACCAACGGTGCGAGCTTTTGTCCTTTCTGTTTTTCTAATTTAAGCTGGAGTTGAACGTCTTTCACTCTAGATTTTAGATGACCTATCTCTTTTTCTTCATTGCCAGCTTTTCTGATCATCTGGTTCACTGGTCCAATGAGCTCCTGTTTTTGTTTGAATAAAGCGTATTCGGAAGACTTTACCATATCATTGTACTGCTTTTTAAATGATTCCAGCTCCCGTGTTTTATCTAGTAAAGCTGCATCTAGATCCTTGCATCTGGTACGTAGACAGTTCAGCTGTTTTTCAAGAAACAGCTGAACTGTTCCAACAAAGGGGATGCCTTCCACACCGTCTACGTATTTCTTTTTCAAGTTGTGGAATATATCCCTAAATTCCACCTTTTCTTTTTCTCTGAAGTGACCTGCATGTGGAAATGCCTTTTCAAAGGACAAAACGCACTGGTACAATTCCTCTTGGAAGTGGCGCTTTTTCTTTTCCAGGCAATTCGTTTTGTGTGTGAATATTTCTGTTTGCTTTTTTGTGGCGCGCAGTTGCTCTTCCAGTGAGATCTTTTCAGCCAGTGCCTGATTGTGTGCCGTTTTTACTTTATGCCTGTCCACTGCTGTCTTTCTGTGGTTTTCCTGCTCTGTGCTTAGGGCCTTTTTTAGGTCTTCATTTTTCTTTTTCAAAGAATCAACTTCATCTTCGACCATAGCCTTCATTTTCTTTTCAAAGGCCAGAGCCCTAATATTTCTCTGACATTTCTGTTTGATCTCCATATTCTGGGCCTTTTGGTTGTCTATTACTTTGCCCATTTGATCTTTCTCGTCTGTTAATTCTTTCACGGTTTTATCCATCAATTCATTTTTGTCCTGTAACTTTGTATTACGTGTCAGAAGACCCTCAATCCAACACTGCGAGGATTGATGTTGTTCCTCGCGTTCTTTAACCGCATTGACGGCCACACCTCTACTATTTTTTACTGTTCTCTCAAGCTTTTCTATTTTGGAATCATACATTTCCATGACCTCTTCTAACTTTCTGTCTGCAGCATTGGCTTTGTCTTCGAGTTTTTTTTAGTATTTTCCTCGTAAAATTGCTGCATCTTATTTTTTTTCCTCTTTGTGGCGTTTCAATAATAATTCAACAACTTGGCTGTTGTGAAATTCCTGACGTACCACCTTTTCTTTTGCTGTTTCCAGCAGTCCTTGCAGGACTTCGACTTCGTCCTCATCATCTGTGATTAGGTATTGAAACAGCTGTTTACTCCCCAGATGTTTGTGTCCTCAAAGAAATTCCATTTAGATTTATGTGAATGTATTGTGCAGGTACTTTCTCTGCTTCGCCCTCATTGCTTGCTTTATCTGAGAACATAATCTGCCTTCTTTTAGCTTGGGGTAGGCCTCAGTTTATGTTTTAAATTAAAAAGCTTGAAGACAAAGTGAACTCTGGACAAGCGTGCGGCCTACCTGAAGCCCAGGTGGGCTTCTTGATAATCACATTTTCACACTCATCTCGGGGCACATCCGTGGTGTTCTGGTGCCAGCCTGTCCCCTCTGTTTTTGTGGGGGTTTTCCCCACATACGAAAATGGCCGCTTCTGCCTGGAGGGAGTTTTTTATTTTTGCTTTGCAGCTGCACAGGATCTGTATAGAAGTTTTAAACACTTCTACTTTAGGCAAATTTATAATATTTTAGACGACAGCACTGTTACGAGTTCAAAAATTGGGGATGGAGACAAGAGGAAAAACCACAATAACAACACTGGTCCGGCCGGGTTAAGTCAAACGATGATTTTAATGATCACACGCGTGGGAGATGGACACTGTATGCAGACAGCCTCAGATCTCAAAATGGTGGAGCATTGATCAAACTCTTATAGCCTCTGGTGCCCCCACCTTATCATAAAAGCCTAAACATTCACATGCTTTCTCTCACACGGCGCCTAAGCTACGACCTTGGCTCCCTGTTTATCTGCTCCTGCTGAGATGGGGCAGAAAACTCCAGCATGTTCCGTTCTCTTCTAATCAGACAAATAAGGCGATGACTTTTCTGCAAACAGTATTTCTTATAACTCAGCAGTATAATGCATCATGAAACAATATCATCCATTCACAATAAATCAGCAGTGTAATGCAAATCAGTTTAACAAATGCAATAGTTATCACCCTCTCCTAATTCAGGAGAATAATGCAAACTAAAACTACATAATAATTCACAATCTTTAATTAGGGGTCTAACATGGCATAAAATAATATTATAAACCTCACAGCACATAAAACACTGTTTGCTTGGATGCGTGTGTTTGTGTGTAAAAAGTGAGATGTTCAGAGGTCTTGCTTCATGGTATCGAACAGCCCACACAAAACAGGTTCTTTATGATTTAATTTAAGTGCTGATGTAAACCACAATGTTCAGCAAACATCTATCAGGTCATTGGACTGTATTTTTTTAAAGCTTAAGTATGCGCACATGGGATATATTAAAAACTGACAAGCCGTTTGAACACATGATGTGAAATCACTTAATCAACCTGCTGGATTTTCCAAAAGTTAAAATATTTATACTACTTTGGCACATTGCTCTTAACTTATTAAGGTGGCTATTAGTGAGGGTCATGATAATCAATTCAATTGAGCAGAAGTGACATTCTTACTTCGATTCGTCCAAATTCATGTGAGTTCCAGTCTGTTCAGCCTGTTTCTGTGTAGCACCAAGCAGTAGACCTAAACCTGGATGTGCTTCTGGGTTCTGCCTCTAATGAAAACGGATGAGTGTAAAATGCAACCATTGTTTGTAGTTTGCTGCCACCTAAAGAAACTGATGGACATTATGAACAATGCTGGGCATCCTCTGCACACGGCCATAAACAATCAGAAGAGTCTGTTCAGTGACAGGTTGCTTCTCCCCAAGACAAGAACTAACAGACTTAAAAACTCCTTTGTCCCACACGCCATCAAACTGTTTAACTCCTCTCGGGAGGGGAGAGGGAGGGGAAACAGGAGGACAAAGGAGGGGGGAACAACTAAGCTGTAGTGCCTCTTCACCTCACTGTACAATACCTTGTGCAATACTTTTTGTAAATAGTCAACAGTGCAATAGACTCAATACTTGAAATGTGCAATTCACTTGTATTTTTATTTTTTATTCCTATTTATCCCCTTTGTATATTTTATTTATATTTGTCTCTGTATTTATATATATGTGTGTGTGTGTGTGTGTGTGTGTGTGTGTGTGTGTGTGTGTGTGTGTGTGTGTGTGTATATATATATATATATATATAACAATTCTGTAACTGTAACTTCGGTCGTTGCTGTGCTTTTTGGAAGTCGAATTTCCCAGAGGAACCCACCCGAGGGATTAATAAAGTTCTATCTTATCTTATCTCTTACCTACTGAGTGAAAAAAGAACTGAAGTTGTAAAAAGTCACTATTCCTAATGATAGGCTTCGTTTTGTTTCAGTTTCAGTTCACTATACAGCTCATCAAACTGTTTTCCCTTTACGTTTTGATATAATAGCTTTTTAGTACTACTGAGACACATACTGCCTTTTTCTTCCGTTAGAGTAATATTTTCTTGAGCTGTGTAACTGGATTTGTTCAAACATAGAGGTAGTTTGGATTCACTGACACAGGAGCCATACGCCCTTTCTGCAGTTTCTATGCTTCCTTAGCTCGTTTATGTCGCCATTGTTAATCCTGTCCTGTGCAAAGAAAAGCCCAAGCTACACTTGTCTGACTGACAGAAGGTTCAAGAGAAGGACATTTGCTCTCAACTCTTTCCCTGTTGAAATGTTATTCCAAGCAAGTGAGTTTCCTACAGGGTATGGAGGGTTAGTATGTGTTAATGATTTCAGTGTCATGCAGGGGAAAGTAGCATTCAGTGGAAGCTTCTCGGTGATTGTTTTAAATCCAAATATGACCCTTATTTGTGGCGCATGTTAGCATACAGTCAGCTCAGGAGTTAGTATCAGTCATGTGGTTGTCACGAGGTTGCGCACAGCATCACCGGCAAGAGGGCTTGGTTTGAGAGGTTTTTGGCATCTGTGATGTGATTTACAACCATCCACCCATGTACAGTAAGAAGCTGCACTCACAACCGTGGGCATCAGCAAGTTGGTGAAATTTAAACAAAACAGCATTACATCTGAAACTCTCTTATTGTACCCAAAATACAAATTTTAGTGATTACATGTGGCTTCATTAATTATGTTCAAAAGGATGAATACATAACGCAAGTAATAACTTTATAATCAGTCAGTGAATGAAGGAGCTCAAGAGTGCAAATATAGTTGCAATAAAGTGACAAATATGCCCTTTTATGTCAAAGACCGAAATAAGTGGCATCAGTGTGAGGATGAAAATGAGCGATCCAACCTCACACTGCAGATATCAGGGCAACGCACAGTGGGGGGGCGGGGGGTTGCAGTCTGCGCGCACAAGAGGGCTAACAACGCTGTGAGTGACAGAATCCACCCAAACTGAGGAACAGCTTCTTCCCCAGAGCTGAAGCCTGCACTGTTTGCACTATAATATAATATAATATAATATGTTGCTATTTAATGTTTTTTGTTCGTGTTGCAGCTGCTCTGTGAGCCAAGCTTTCGTTGTCTAAATTCAATGGAAATATATCTCTGCACCACACGATGGCGATAGATTCTCACAGTCTGTGCTCTGCTTCCGCCACCAGTCATCTTTAAATCTTTTTTTTTTTAATTCAATGAAACCTTTAACTCGCAGCATTACTTTAAAAAAAATCATATTTAAATACAAAAAAAATTAAATACATGAACGACAGTAGTAGAAAATTGATAAAATAACACCAAATAAATATATTTACAAATGATAGCAACATCAATGGAATAAAAGCATGAACACCAGCAGAAGGAGAAAGAGGCCTGTATCTACATTATTACTCTGGCAGCTCTCAGGCTCCATACAGACAGGACACGTTGCAGCGTAATTGCAGACAGGTGCGTGGGCCTGAGCTCCGCCCAGGCAGAATGACGAGTGGAAGAAAGCAGCAACACAATAAACATATGTAGCCTTGCGGAGCCGGCCGGGCAGACATCGAGACCGTGACAGAGTGCAAAACTTTTATACTTGACAACTGTTAAGAGTTCAAATATTGAGGAAGGAGAGTAAAAACAACCATGGTCCAGAAGAGCTTGGTCAAACAATTGATTTTAATGAACACACGCGTGGGGGGAGTAGTCGGAGTTTCCTGTCACTCTGACTTTGCACAGAGTGTACTCAGAATCAACAGAATCAGCACATACACACTTAAGATTATAACAAGCATTCAATCAAAAGCATTTATTATAGATTCAACTCAACAGTTTAAATTGGTTATAACTGCACCTGTAACAAAGGCTAATTGGGTGCCAATATGTTTAAACATCTGAATGCAATATCAGTGCTGTAGATTATATTATTAATGCAATGGTAATGATGATGATTATTAACAATAGCAATAACAATTAACAATAACATCCTCTGGCTCAGCAAATCAGACAACCTCATGTCATCTAGGTGGTCCAATAATAAAATGCCAGCTCCCACTTGAGAACACTCCATGCGTAAGATTAGGTTTTTTCTGCGTCCCTCTCGTGGTCCATCAGGCCTCGGGCCTCCAGGATCCTCACCCCCCTGTGGTCGCCGAGATCTTCTGCAAAGGAAACAAAACAGCTTTTCCTGCGCCTCCCTAACTTATCATGTTTGGGACTCTTTAATCAAAAGCATGATCCTAATTATGTTCTTGACTTATTGACTTGTATATACACACACACACACATATATACTCTTCAACGTTACTCATTTTAAGCGCTGCTTTCACGTCCCTGCATGTTTCCTATTGCTCGCCTTATCTGATCATCAACATCCTGTACACAAAACTGTCGCTGCTGCAAGTGCCTTAACTCTGATCTAAAGTCACCTTTCACAAGAAAATCATTATAAGCGCCTATTCTACTAAAAGATCCAAGAGAGAACAACCATTTTAATCAATTAAGTTTAAGCATATAAGCAATTACTCATGCATACATTTTATCATAGCTAAACGCTGCCTAAAAACAACTCCTGTGTGTTAACACCAACTTCATTTTAACACTCACATTTCCTATGTTATAACCCATTTTTGGTATAGCCTTTTTATTTCATTTTGCTCCTTTTAATGTAACAATACCTTCTAATTCTAGTTTATCAGACTTAACCAAAATAAATGCTTTCCTTCCTTTGGTCCTTCTTTAAAGCAAGAAACTCTTATCCAGTTCCTCTTTTCTGTCACTTGTTACAGGGCCAGCTCAAGTTCAGTTACAAGCTAAATGAATTTCAGGCCTCTGGCCTGACAGGTTTATGGATTCTATGTGTTTGTAAGCATGTGCGGCCTTCTATGCTCCAGTCACTTAGCACAATAGATTGCCTGGACATTCGCGCCAAACAAAGCTTTTGACCTTCATTTTAATAGACTGAGCCACAACTCCTTAATAAGCATCAAAATGCAATGTATATAAAATCATTTCTACGTATAAGCTCTCCCCTCTATCCTAAAAATAAATCTGTAATAACATTATAACCACTTCTTCTAGAAATCAAAAAGAACTCAGACATTTTCTACTCCTACAACTTTCACTAGTTTTCCCCAAAGCATATCTTTTTGTCAAAGTGTCCCACAATTTCCCTCTAAGATTTGTATACAGCTTTAAAAACACCGGCATTGTATCTTCTAAACAGGATTCAGTTCACTTTAATCCTTTAACCTTAACATAAAAATAACAATTTCTGCTTCAGTTTTACCATATCTAAATGATCAAAAACCCCAAAAGTTATAAAATAATCCTAAAACCCATTTCAAATTAAACCTTAAATTCCCCCTTTTTTGACACATCTCATGTGTCAAACTAAAAATGCTCCACCCAAGCTTAGGAAATTAAAAGAAAAATACAGTTAGTCATATCATCCCTCAAAACACCTCAGCAATCCTCCTCTCAGGTATATTTGCTCCGACCCTGCAAACCTGTCTTTAAGGAATGAAATCCATTTAATCATCATGTCACATCTTTTCGAACTCCCAGCTCTATCCACAGCCTGCATCCTTGGAACTTCCTAAAAACAAAACCTGAACTTCACATTCCATACTCAGTTTTCCCCCTTATGATCCAATCTGTGTTATAAAAATAAACTTAGAACAGTTATCAGTCATGTGTTTCTTCAGTTAATGGTAACATGAGTTATATCAAAAAAAATGTTTCCCCTTTAGCATTCTCCCAACAATATACTATAATACCATAATCTAACCCCAGTCAATAAAACAGAAATTTTCTCAAAGCAAACATCAGCAACCCAAAATCAACATCGCCAGAATTAAGCCTTCCACTCCTCCTGCTTATGGCAAAAGCAAAGCAAAGCATACCCTTTCTCTTGCTGGCATGGCAAGTGGTTTGTCCACATTTATTCATCCCCACCGTCATCCAGTCACACACATCCACACCATGTATTCACACCAGGTATTGCTAATAGTGGAGCCTCCCGCGCAAGTAATCAGATTCTCCACTCTCAGCAAAATGAGCTCATTCATTTGTTTTATTTGTCATAGTAAAATAGTTCTTTATGCTTTTGGACTGGATTGACTCGCTATTATTGTCCCGATTCGTATTTTGAAGAAAAGACAAACGACTACAAAGTCCCAATAAGGTGCGTCAAAACAAGGATTTTATTGAAATATATATGGGGGGGGGGGGGGGGGGGGGGAGTAGAGCACGATCACTCAAACAGCGGCGATCTTCCCCGAACAATACTTGGGGTGTAACATGCATATGATGACCAGTAATATGCGTCACCGCAGATGAAAAACAACATGCATGTTCCCCCCCAGTTGTTCTGCAAAGCCCACCATGGCGTCCCTGGTAAGGTTTGAGAGCCTCAGCAAATTATAATGAACATAATTAATGCGATCAACATTTTTATTTGGAGTTATCCATAGGAACACACTTTCAAATCCTGCTGCTATTTGGTTAACTAATTTATATTCATCAGGAACTCCCCTGGGAACTCCAATCGAGTCAATCCAGGTAGGCGAGTCAGTTCTCGGGTCATAAATCTGTGTACCCGTTGTGCTTCTTTCCCTCAACATGCGTCTCCTACATCTGACTGTCAATGTACGCGTGTCATGTTGTGGAATGGCTTTTACCCTACTCCCTATTAGCATCAATGGTGCTCCTAACAGCACCATAGCACGTCCCCACACTCCCCAAAGGAACACGCACCAAAAGGGTGTGATGTCCACAGTAATAATACAACCCACCTCTAGCCCATGTACCTATTATGGTGTTTGGGTCACTTACATTATTTGTGGTCCTTCCCGTGAGCGTCCTCTCACACCAACTAGGGTCAATTTCTCCCAGAGTGTATTTCACGGCGTCCGTAGAAAATTCAAAACATGTGTAATTATTTTGTTTAGGTATGAATGAACCTGTCTGCGTACGCTTGTCAATTGGTGGATATAAACTTGACAGTGTGATGCAGTCACCCGTGGCCACAGCTTCTCTAGTTAATCTCAACATGCAATTATAACCCCACTCATCCTCTGGATACAGAGGCGCAGGCTCAGTAAACAAACGAGGTCTAGCTGTAGCACAGGCAACACAATCATCTACATGCTGTTCCCTAGCATTTTGAGCCACCCAATCCAGCCAGAGATTGCTGTCACTGAATCCGGTGGCACGTTCAATTAAATCTTTTCAGGCAAGTGTAGTCAACTGCAACTACCTTCCTATCTGAGTTTTGGTTAATTTTTATCAGTGATGTCCCATTGTCCCTTACTACAGGCCTCATTGGTTTAGCTTTACTAAGAAAATTAACTTTTATTAACCTTTTTGGATCTATCCCTACAGTTTCCACACCCAGAACTAAATATAAGGAATTTTGACGCCACCAGTTCCCCATTGACAAGGTCAATGGATTCTGGGCCGGACTATAATCTCTCTGAAGTTTTAGCTCATTCTCTGGCCCCTGCTCTGACGCCTCCCAATCTTCCCCAGTGTAACCTTTTACCTGATCCCAGTTCCGACACCAATTGGCATAAGGACGACTTCCCCTTTCACAATATGTGTTCACAGCATAATCCCAACACACCCACACATTAAATCCCCTCCAGCTACTGTCAGCTCCCTTACAGATAAAAACGTTGCACAAATCAAACGTGAATGAAGTGGTGGACCCATTAACATAGTCTAATTCTAGTCCACCATATATGCTGAGGCACTCATCCCTTTTACCTGAGACTTCACGCTTAACCTTCCTTGGCAACGCAATCAATTTGGACTCTGAAGCGGGTAGACCTCTGCGTCTGGGCAATTCACCTGTCTGCCAAAAAACAAAGAAACATTAGAACACTCACGCACGCCAACACCCCAGTTATTTTCCAATCTCCCCACAAGCCCATGGTTTTGGTTCCCCTACTCTCCTCTAACTCTAGACTGGAGCCCCAGCCTATCACGCTTCACGCCTCTTTGGCACCTCCTCTTTGAGTGAAGAGACGCCCCGGATCCTTCTCTTCTTTCTTCGACTTCCCAGGTAGACTATTTGGGGATGAGCTTGTCTCCACCAAGCTCTCGTCTGCCACTGCACATTGAGACCAATGGAACCAGGTCTGGCCTTTCCCCTTCAACTGGACCGCTGTTGTGGTACGAGCGTTCACTTCAAATGGCCCCGTCCACCTCGGGTCTTTCCACTTTCGCTTGATGACCTTCAGCCACACCACCTTGGCGTCGGGTGCGGACCTGTCCACCGTGGTCACTCCTGCTGCAACCTGTTGTGTGAAACTAGACACAAGAGCTTTTAATTCTTTCCAATATTCTGCATGCGTTCTGTTACTTTTTATACTCTCTTCAGCCGGGACTGCCGTCCAGGGACCTGGAAACTGTCGTCCTGTCAACAGCTCGTACGGCGTGAAGCCTGTGGATTGGTTAACAGAACATCTTATGATCATTAATGCAATGGGCAGGGATGCGACCCAATTTAGCCCCGTCTGAGCACAAATTTTGTTCTTCAAATTTAGATTCATCCTTTCTACTTTCCCTTGGGACTGAGGATGATACACAGTTCCAAACGTGTGTTGCACCCCCAGCCTCTGTTCTGCCTCCGCCAAATCTTTGTTTTTAAAATGGGTCCCATTATCTGACCGAATTCGCTTGGGGAACCCATACCTCCTTTTAGACAGGGACTTTCAATCTGATCAGGTCCCCACTGGTAGCCTTCTCCTCAGCCAGTTGTAATCTGGAAAGCCCACCTTATATTTGCTCTCCCGAGAATTTGTCACCGCTGTTATTCACTGTTGCAGGCCTGCTTAGAACAAAAATGAGAAAAAAAAAGAGAGCTGATTATTAGCTCATCAAAGCACCTGACAGGTTTTCTTTAAGTGCACTGTTACAAAAATAATGGGCCCCTTCTTAGACGTCCATGTTTAATAAAACTCCCTCTATTAAAAACAAAAACAACCCAAACCTAACTGACAGAATCAACCCATCTCCACAACAACCTCAAAAATCTTAAACAAAAAGTTGTGCCACCAGAGTCCTGACACTCCCAGGTCAACTCATGTAATTTCACCTCCTCAATACACCGAAAGTCTTGTTAAAACCACACAATTTGCACACAACAATCGCCCCCTTTATGCACTTTAACATACTTAGATTCAGCATAAGATAACCCCATTACAACAACGTATCAACACTAAACTATAAATTTCCTATCCAAATCTGCTATGCTTCCTCTCCTGAAAGAGAGGCGCACACACACACACAGTCATCTCTCAATAAGTTGCTGTGACAAGACAAATACATGTTCAAACATTACCACCTTGTTAAATTATTTTATTTCTTTCTACAGTGATCACTGGTTTTGATCACTCAGTACGAGGGCACTCCTAAGTCACTCTTTTAAAACTACTTCAATCACTTTTTCTTTTTTCCATAATTCACTCCCTTGTCATATAGCTTCTTTTGAGTTATTCCTCAACTTCAAACTCAAGTGCATTTTATTCTTTTTTTTTGCCTGTCCCGTTTGGTTCTTTGGCCATCAGAATTATTGTCTGAAGGCGAGAAAAGATGCCCAACGGATTTACTTTACCAAATTGACCATCCCAGCCTTGCCGTAATGGTCTATTTGATTCATCTTTTATGGTTTATTTTCACTCGCTTTGCCCATTTGCTCTCTCATCTGTTAAATCTTCAGTTTGGTCCTGTAACTTTGTATTACAGGTCAAAAGACCCTCAATCCACACTGCGAGGATTGATGTTGTTCCTCGCGTTCTTTAACCGCATTGACGGCCACACTACTATTTTTTACTGTTCTCTTAAGCTTTATTTTGGAATCATACATTTCAATGACCTCTTCTAACTTTCTGTCTGCAGCATTGGCTTTGTCTTCCAGTTTTTTAGTATTTTCCTCGTAAAATTGCTGCATCTTATTTTTTTATTTTCACTCGCTAGATACGGGACTGACTTGAATGAGGAAAAGAAAAGGGAGAAAGGAAGAGGGGGGAGAAACAGTGGAGAAGAGGGACGGGGATAAAGGGCAGAAAAAACCTCGCGTTTTATGGTGACTCCTGAATTTCCTCCACTTCCTCCTCATCCTTAAAATACTCCGGATGAGTGTCCACAGCATTGTTCAGTCTGATGGCATCCTCCATGACCTGGACAACATGATACCATTAGAATGACATCATAGAATGAGGGGTGTGACCAGAGCCAGAAATGCACTCATTGATCCTTTTGTTGATTTATTGCTATCATACACTACTAATCAACTAATCGAAGTGCAAGTGTCACAGTCTGTTATTTATTCTCCCTCCATGCAAGGCAACATCCAGGGGTGGTGCTGTGGGTTCAGCATGGCTGGCAGCCATTGTTCAATCATGCCTCCCCTATTTCAGTTGGAACGCTGGGGCCTGGAGGAGAGAGCTGCGGACTGCCATGCACCATGAGCAGCCGATGGGAGCGAGAACAGTCGCAGTTCTTGCTTTTTCTGTTGGGGAGGCCCAAATAGTGCCATTCAACCTTCAGCAGCAGCAGCAAGGGGCTGTTTTTACAATGTCTGCCAGGTAATTCTACACCGACTGGGTAGAGGGCATCAGAGGGCCACTACTGCCATTTCTGAGGAGGACAGATGGAGCTGGGGGACAGGCCCTTCGCATATGCTAATGCACAATGCAGTAGCCAAAGACCACTGGAAATTAAACCAAGGGGCAAAATATACAGCCCAAGGCTGCGGTTCGCTCCTGCGTGTGTAACGGAGCAAAGGTGATTTTATTTTTTCCACAGTGTTTTTAAAGGAGGGAAACCTTCCTCCAAACGGACAGAGCAGTGGAGTCGCCAAGGGAAAGCACACAAATTAAAAACTGTGGAGCCTGCGGCTTAATTTGACTCAACATGGGAAACCTCACCCGGCCACGGAAAGGATTGACAGATTGATATTTATAGTTAAAAATATAAAATGAATTAAAACAACCCTGGCCAGGGGACAACACAATAAAAATCAATAAAACACAACATTAAAAGTCCAGTGGCGTCCGCCACGGTACACTAAAACAAAAAAACAACTCTTTAAATGAACAAAAAAAAAAAAAAAAAAAAAAAATCATGGAAAGAATTTCCACGTGATTAAATTGCTTTATTTTAGCATTATGCAATTCTGTTACTCCAACTTAATGCACTCAAGTCGGACCAACTTAATTAAAGATTGATTCATCAATGTATTTACTGCATTTTGATCCAATATATTTTAATAGTGTTGATCCAACAAAGAGTTTTGTTCCAACTCAATTCAGGTTTTCTCCAACTAATTTACTAAATTTGGTCCCAGCTTAAGTTAATTGAGTTAAACCAACTCATACAAATTAAGTTATTCCAACACAAGTCTTTAATGCTAATAGAAAGCACTTTAATCACATGGAAATTCTTTCCATGATTATTTGAAGTTAATTTAAAGAGTAATTTTTTGGAGCATTTAACAAAGTCTAGAGTCTGGTTAACATACATTTCACTATTACATCTAAAAGGTAAATACAAATTTGTCATACACATCTTTTTGTTTTCTCCAATTTCTAGCAAATTTCAGGTTCAGTGAATAGACCAGACCAAGCAACATTGTCACTGCAAAAACTACATTGCCCAACTCACCCATCACTTCCACCCCCTCTAGAACAATCATAACATCCTGAGGGTCATCGCCAGGCTCCGCACCCTCTGACCGAATGACACAGATTCCAAAGACTGTCTCTGCTATGGCAGTGGCCATGCTTTCTATCAACTTCCTGTGACAATAAAACAAACAAATTTAAAAAAAAGATAATGATTTCTCACTAATGTCCATTGCAAACAGTTTTAAAAGTACATCTGTTTTACATTAATGTAAAATACCTAAAAGCTTTATTCATTCAAGCCTTATAATAATGTAAATGTAATCAAAAATGACTGCCCGATATTTTTCCTCACTCAAGAGAAGTTCATTCAATACCTCAACAATGTTCTGTCTTTCAAAATCTTGAGTTGTGATAGGGGTGACTGTGGCACAGGAGGTAGAGCAAGTTGTCTACTGCTTTAATCCCTGGCTTCTCTAATCTGATACTAAAACTATCAATGGGTAACACACTGAACCCCAAGTTGCTCCTGATACATCCATTGAAGTGTAAATGTTACATAAAAATCTTGTATGAATGAGGTTGTTATAATGATATTATAATAATGATAGTATAAAACACTCAAGAATGCTGCGTGTAGTTAGGGCTGCTCAATTAATCGAATTTTAATCACGATTACGATCTGGGCTTTCAACTAGGGCTGAACGATATATCGCATTTGCGATAATATCGCGACATGATCAAGTGCAATTTTCTAACCGCAAAGGCTGCGATTATAAGGCTGTCCAAATAACTACCATATCCCAGAATTCATAGCGCGGCCCAGCCAAACTCCAGTTTCCAGCAATGGCGGCCGCTACTAAGTTTTAAAATTACTCATACTAATCTTTCTGGGTCACAAAATAAACTTTTAACATATTTTCAGGCGAGAAAGTAGTTGTGTAAACATCAAATATCTGCTCGGTTTATCAAGATATCCCATATTTGCAAAAGTGCTTCGACGTTTTCAGAGGCGTCTGCTACCCACCAGCTCGACAGCTAGCCGGGAGCTCGAGGATTACTGATGCGGCCGAGAACGGCACAACTCCCGGCACATTATTTTCAGATCACCGCGGAGTTTCGCTGCTCGGGTTAAACGTAATATATAAGTCACTTAGACAACCTAAAAATGTTATTGTTGGGCTTTTTTCAGTGTTTTGTTTGTTCGTGAGTAAATCGGTTTGGCTGAGATTAAAGTTATTAGATTAGATAAAATAAAACTTTATTAATCCCCCGGGTGGGTTCCTCCTTGGTTTTCACACAGCTGACTAAACGTCAAACAGAAAACTTATTAAACAGAAGTATGAGACAGTCGAGAATTTACACCAGTGTCTGGTTATATTTTAGATAGCAAGAAGCAGACGTCCGAGTTTATTAAACTCCACCGAGACAGCGGTGACGCTAATCAGAACTAGCCTTCTGATTCAGAAGGCTAGACCGTCCAATTTCACGCCTTTAAACTTTAAAGGCGTGTTTGTGTGTGTGTTTATACAATTGCTATTATGTTTGCACTTTATGTGTAATGTTACTGACTGCAGAGATCAGTAAGATGTGTGTATTTTTTATTTATTAGTTTTATTTATTTAATATTATTTTTTAATTGAATGACTGTCTAGTAGTTCACAGATGTCGAAAAACTGAGTGTGGTAAAGCCACTGATTTTTTTTTTTTTTTTTTTTATGTATATTTCTGCAATCTGCACATTGTACTGACTTTCATTTTAATGTTTACACCAGGGTTCCTTGTCAGCACTTTATGCTCAGATGTTTGTAAGCTAAAAATAAACTATTGTGTATGTTCAAATATACTGTTGTGATTGAAGAAGTTAAATAAAAATGTCAGTCATCAATTCATGCATCACCTCATGTCATCATAACAGAGGTCTGTCTTCCAGGAAAGAACAGTTTAAAATTAATGTAATATAGTATTGGCCATACTATATGATGTATTGCTTGTCTTTGTTTAATAATACAGAAGACAAAGACCTTAAAAAAATAATAATCGCATCGCAATCGCAGTATTGGGGCAAAAAAAAAAAATCGCAATTAGATTATTTTCCATAATCGTTCAGCCCTACTTTCAACGATCATTAAAAGTGACTGAGCCGATTATTAGCCCCTCCCTCGTGCTTTACTCTCGCGCTGCTCCGTGTGGCAAATCGAGCGCACCTCTTGTTTCCAACACGTGTCACAACAATTAAGAGGACCCGAGGGAAGCTCGGAAAGCTAAGCAGAAGTTATTTGGAGAGGAGAGTGACTGCCGTTGGTTGAAAAGAGGGGTAAAAAAACAAAAACAAAAAAAACTTCAGTGGTGTGGAAACATTATGGGTTCGCCGAGTCAGACATCGTGTGTAAACTTTGCTACGGTGTTGTAGCTGCACCACTGCAAAGTTCACTAAACAGATGTTCACATTTATTTCTTATATTGCAAACATTTGCACTGTTATCAGTATTTGCACACTATTTTATATTATTTGTTAAAGTCATTATTCAATACATTGTTATTGTTAACCTTTACAGTCAGAGCGGGCATGCTCCGTTTTGCGTAACTATTTTTAAATCCCTGTAGAACCGGAACCGCGTAAGCTAGCGCAATAATTTTTTGCATATGAAACCAGAGGAGTTGTACTTACATCTTATGCTATCAGCTTGTCCTAGGTCACGGTTGCAAAAATTGCACAAAACGCACTAGCAGGAACAAACACAATATTCCAGAAACACGCTTTGCCGATTTGATCAGCTGTTCGCAACACTTCCCACATTGAAACAGACGTCAGCGCGAACTATCGCACGTCCGCCATTTCCTGCCAGAAACCCGAAGTGACGTCATCTTCGCGGAAACTGTAGTTTTTTTACTTGTAGGCCTTAAACACCTATACTGGTGTTTTTATAAGTCATGTTAGACTTTACTGAATAGTTTCTGGGATGCTTAGAACTCATATTGCACTGCTGGAAATAGTTTATTTTGATGCACATGCTGTTTTCTTTGCAAATTTGAATCATAGGATTGTTTTTCCTGCAGTATATAAAAATTGCTTTATCTCCAAAATAAAACTATGAAGACACTCAAAATAAATTTCCTGTTGTTGTAAACTATTTTTTGCATTTAAAGTTTTGAGGGATAAACCTCTTAAATTTCTCCAAGTAGAAATATATGTAAAAAACCATTTTCAATTTTTTTGTAGTTTATTGCACTTTTTGCAATTAATCAGAATCAGAATACTTTATTGATCCCTGGGGGAAATTATTTTTTGTTACAGTGCTCCATTTTAATGTAGTTACTATGGACTTAATGCATACATATTATTAAAATATGGGCTATAACAGTTGTATTGATGTATAGCAACTTGAAATGCTCCCAATGGCACTATAACATGTAAAAAAATAATATAAGCTCTGGCGGACTGTTCTATAGTAGGTCTTAAAGGGTTAAATATCGTCAAATAATCGAGACCTCAATTTCAGTGAAAATAATCGTGATTATCATTTTTGCCATAATCGAGTAGCCCTACGTGTAGTATCCAGTGAGAAACTTAAAGCTCTTACTTTTCCCATTTTAAAAGCTATTTTTTTACAGCCACCGGTAATTTATAGGAAAACCCCATCCCCTGAAACTTTTTGCATGTAGTTCAAGCTTATCTTTGATCATCTCCTTAGTTAAGGATACAGGCAAGTTAACATACCAGGTAATCCTTCACCAGCTCAGGATCTTCATTCAGGTACACGCAAAGACCTTTGGCAATGTATTCTCTTCTGATTTCAACAGCATCAGTACACAGAGTGGGGGGGGGAGGGGGGGGGGGAAACAAATATATACGGAAATCCATCTCAACGACCTAGCAGTGGGATTAAAGAACTTTTAACTGAATTACCAGGAATTTGTGAGAAATACAGAGGCTATTGTTTTACAGTCTTAATCTTTTCAAATAGTATTCATGCATTTTAGACAATTCTGTCATTCTAATATTGTTTTTTACTTTGTATTAATTTAATCATGCCATACCCCCAATTCAAGAAAGTTTAGATGTGTACATAAAATCAGAATGCAATGTTTTCTTGGTCTCAAAACTATGTCACTTACAAATGAATATATTAAATTTTTAACATGGGAATGTGATAATTTAAGAAAAATATTAGCTCACCATGAATTTGATGAACGGGCCTGCCAGCTCTCCAGACCTTTCACCACCTGATAAGATTAAACATTTATTATCTTTACAGGAGGGAACTGCAAGTCTAAGTTTAAGTAGAAAAATATTTAATTTAAAAAACAAAAAACAAAACAGGAAAACATATCTGTTCATGTTTTGTCTTTCCTCCTCAGTGTACTAAAAACACAAGTTGTTAAATAAACCACTCTCCATCAGTTGCAACTTACAAATTTCAACAACCCACACGTAAAATGTAAATTTATCACAACAGTCTCTGTGGTAGAGCCAAACTAGCTTATGTGCAGAGTTTAAGTTATAAACAATATCTATATTTGGAGTAGCTAAGTCTTTCATATTAGGCTATCATGACATTGTGCTATATTCTTGCACTAATGTGTTAGCTAGCTATCCATCCATCCATCCATCCATTCGCTTCCGCTTATCCTTTTCAGGGTCGCTGGAGCCTATCCCAGCTGTCATAGGGCGAAAGGCGGGGTACACCCTGGACAGGTCGCCAGTCTGTCGCAGAGCTAACACACAGGGACAGACAACCATTCACACTCACATTCACTCGCACATTCACACCTAGTGGCAATTTGGATTATCCAATTAACCTATCCCCACAAGCTGCATGTCTTTGGACGGTGGGAGGAAGCCGGAGTACCCGGAGAGAACCCACGCAAACACGGGGAGAACATGCAAACTCCACACAGAAAGACCCCGGCCTGATGTTGGAATTGAACTCAGGACCTTCTTGCTGTGAGGCAACAGTGCTAACCACCGTGCTGCCGTGTTAGCTAGCTAGAATGGCATAAACAGATTTAAAAAAAACAACAACAACAGAACAAATGTGAATAAATAGAACTGAAAAGAATCGACAAACTAATGATACCTTTGTGCAAAAAGTATTTTCATCAAGATGGATGAAGATAGATTCACTCTTACCTTTCCAAGATGACTGTGGAGCAAACCATGTGCTTTCCTGCCTCTTGTTTAGAATCTCACGTGATCTTGTGATATCGCGAGTCTTTAAGGCAGCTAACCACTCTTGTTAGATTTTATCATGTCATATCAACAAGAATTTAAGAGGTGCTAGTTGGTGAATTTCATGTAGATCTTATATGATTTTATTACGTTCACCTTAGAAACATAAATTCATTGTGTTCAAATTACATGTTAGAGTCTTGTAAATGCAATAAACCACCAAATTTCACTTTGAGTGTATAAGAGTCACTAAGAATTAAAAATCCAGTGAAGCGGTGCAGGAGGGAAACCCGGCGGCGTCCTCGCCTTCCTCTCCGCGTTCTGCGCCCCGGTGCGCTAAAGAAAGGAAGGCAGCGGTAGTCACTATTCTTTTAGGCAGCTATAATTCATTAAAGGGGACAAGTCAAAAGACTTACCCCGGGTGGGCAGAGCTCTTAACTCTGCCCGCCGCTTCTTTGTAACCGCCAATCGGCACCGGCCCGCCTCGCCGCCTCTAATTCCCTGCAGACACGTAATCTGGCCTCCTGTTGCTGCAGCAGTCGGACCGCTCGCTCCGTGTTGCTGGCACTGTATCCTCCTCTCCTGAACGCCAAGCTCCACCAGCCCTCCGGGCTTGCAGGCGCCGCCGCCTGACACCACTCACGCCTGCCCGTCTCTCAAGCCTCTTTCTCCATGGTCTGCCAGGCCCTCTTATTGGCCTCTGTGACCTCCCAGGTGTGATCAGGTTTATAATCAGGTAGGGGCGGAGTCTTTCCAGGACAAGTCACCAAATAAATACCATAAAAAACATGCAGTAAAACTCATAAAAATAAACCAGTGTACAATATTAAAATATTGAAAAGGTAAAACACAGCAAAACATGCATAGTAAAAAACCCTAGATAACTTGTCCCTTTCCACCCCGTGACACGTGACACACACCTTGACTTTGGGAACAGATTGATGTGATTGCTGTGATTGATGCGATATTTGGCCACATTGCTATAACGACACCACTCGATTACTTCACACGCATGCTACCAATAATCCATAAATTGCTGCTTAAGGAACTAAGGACAATACATTTAAATGCAAGTTCTTTTTTCTAATGTGTTGTACAACTATCAAATTCATTTTTTTATGTTACATAGTAATATGGTCCTTACCGATTGTGAAACTAAATTAATTCGTTTCATAGATCTAATCCATACTGCTCCTTTAAGGCAGCAAACTCGCTATATTCTATTCATTATACCAATTAATAACACCAGTGGTAAACAAAAACACTACTTTAAAACAACTCAGTGCAAATAGGCATGGATGTTCATTTGCTTTCAACTCACAACAACAACTCAACTTCCAAACCAAAACACCAACACAAAGGAGTGTGAGTTTAGACAGCACCAGTTAGCTAATCACATAGAACTGTAATCTTTGACATTTGTTTACCAAGTGAACAGCTTTAACATTTAAGCAGCTGTAACTGTTAGTGCAAACACTGTGTATTTATAAGGAAAGAGCTTCAAGTCTCCAGATCTACTAGCTAACAAAAGACACATTACGCTTTCACCTGCTTCTCTGCTTCAACAGCAACAATGTTCCTCTTACGTCAGAGGCACAGCTACAGCAAGTGTAGAGCCAAGCAGCCTCACCAGCGTAACCAGTGTTGCTCTTTTAGCTTTGAATGTTTTAACTTAAATGCATTAACAACTTGTGTAATAATTCTAAAAAAAGGTTTCTAACTTTTATCTGTTTGTAACCCTGGGCTACACAACATCCATAAACAACATGTATCCATTCAATATCAATCCAACCAACAAACCTGCATTAACCCAACTATCCATAAAGCCAGCAACCATCCAGCCAACATGCATCAACCCAAAACTCCAACCAGACAGCATGCATCATAGTAAGACTAGGTGGACTGCTGTGGATTCATTTGAATCTTACTCTGCACAGCTGCAGAACACTGTTGATGTAGCTCTCGTCCTTTTCGACCTTATTCCTGAAAAGGCTGGTTTGTTTCTTGTCAGCAGGGTCGATGTCCTTGGGCCACCCCCCTCCACTTGGTTTACTCCACAGCTTCTTGTCTTGTGAAGTTTTGTGTTCACCTGAAAACAACAAGTAGCACCTGAGATTCACACAGACAGGCAATTCACACAGTGCACTGTTAATCAGGAGGTAGAGCAGGTCACTAATCAGAAGGTTGGTGGTTCAGTCCTTGGCTGCATCCCTTGGGCAAGATACTGAACCCTGAATTGCTTTCTGATGCATTCATCAGAGTGTGATAAAAAACACAGAAAAGTTGCTTTTATGAATGGGTGAATGAGGCATGTTCTGTATATAAGAACCACTCTCTTTACTCTGTATGTAATTTCAACCCTTTTGGCAATCCAGTTCAAGCTGTGTGTAGGTGATCAGTTACTGCAGGAGCGTCACACTCATTTTAGCTCATGGACTGCTTCTAGCTTGATTTATCCTAGCCCAATACTAATAAGATAATAATAATAATGAATACTGTATTGATCCCCGAGGGAAAATCCCTCTCTGCATTTAACCCATTCACTCAGAGAAGGAGTGGGAAGACACTGGGCACCCAAAGAGCAGTGCGTAGAGACAGCACCTTGCTCAGGGGTACCTCGGGGGAGCCGTTCAGTGGATTCGAACCCCCAACCTTCCAATCATAGGGCCACCACTGTACCTACTGAGCTATCCCTGCCCATAACTCTAGAGCATTCACATTTCTCTGTGTAAAGGCAGCTGATCTGTACGGAGCCCCTCTGATGACATGGTACAAAAAATAAATAAATTGTGGCCACGAAATACCATTTCAAGGCCACGAAATAGGTATAACGTGCCCACGAAACACTTGATGATATATATATATATATATCATCCCAGGGCACATTCACTAGAGCCTGCGTCAGCCATAGTACGGAGTCCTTGCTGTTGGTGATGTCCTTAAGGTGAGTGTATTATATTTTATATTTATTTCATATTGTTATCCCGCAATTCGGCAGTTATTTATTCAGACCTATATTGTTACTATGTTCTAAATTGTATCTGCTGACGTTTCAAATGTTGTATCCTCATGTTGCTACTACACGTTGTTTTGTTGTGCTAATATGTAGCCGTAAACTCATTTTTAACTGTAGGACGTTTCAAAGTAGAGCAAGGCTGAAGGCTACTAATAAACGAGGTATGTTCAACATAAAACCTTAGTTCTCTGTGTCACGAAGTTGTCTCTCTTTTACCCTGGCCACATCACCATACTAGCTGGTGCAACTAATCTGGTCTGGACAATAATAACAGTTTTAGACGGAAAGCATCTTAAAATTGCCTCTTTTTTTCGCTGAACATCTCCTTTGAAAGTAGCATCATGTGAGTCACACTTGTCAAGGTAATGCATGCTAAATGAGCCGTAGCTTTCAATGCATCACCGGATGAAGCCTTGCAGTTACAGTAGCTCACTGCAGGTATCACGTTGCCAAGGGAACTAATAAAGCATACAGTGATCAGAATGATTTTGTATTGATGCAGGTTGCCATTGCTAATACTGAACTACTTAAACTCCAAGTAGACAATCGCTCCATTCCTCATTACCATAGATAATATCTAAGTAATAAAACAATCATTATCAAATTCTGATTTGCCATATATAAAGTGATTTTATAGGTAGGCTATCATGTAAAAATCTGCTACATAAAATTTATAACCGAGTGTAAAAATACTAATTTCATTTTCATGTGGTTTGGAGGTCAGCTATGGATACTCGGCTGCGAGAATTTTTAACAGAGCGTAAAGTTGAAGAAGATGTGATCAAGAAACTTGAAGATGAGAATGTAAGCCACTGCAGCTGTTGCTGTGTGCGTGTGTCTGTGTGTTTGTTTTTGAACGGAGAGCCGCAATCCACAATTTACTATGCACATTCTAAAATAAATTATTGAATTTCATATTTTGGTTTAATCAATGACATTAATTAATGACATGATATGTTTAAAGAGTAATTTAAAAAGTAATTTTTGTTCATCTTATGTTGGACAAATGTGTACCACATTACCAAAAGTATCTGTTATCAAAAGTAGATAGCAAAAAACAACTCTAAAATATGCAGTTGTATGTATTCATTGTTTTTTTAATATTGACACTTTTATTAATTTGTTATTTATATTTTTCAGATTGATGAAACTCTCATTCCCTTAATGACAGACAGTGACCTGGCAAAGTACATCCCCAAAGTTGGCGATAGAGTCTCCACTGTGGCCTTCTGCAGACAAGCAACACGTCACCATCCAGGAAAGAATCTATACTCTCAAGGCTACGACAAAGACTGACAGGAGCTGAGGGAATGCCTCCTAAAAAGAAATTGTCTCAGTGGGCAGAAAATACAAATGCAAAACGAACAGTGAGACGAATTGAGGTTGGCTGGATGGATTTTGATGAGGAGAAGGGTGGGTTCAAACAGGTGACGTGTGTAAGTGGTGGTGGAACAATAATGGATTGGATTTATATAGTGCTTTTCAAGGCACCCAAAGTGCTTTACAATGCCACTATTCATTCACTCTCACATTCACACACACTGGTGGAGGCAGCTACAGTTGTAGCCACAGCTGCCCTGGGGCAGACTGACAGAAGCGAGGCTGCCATATCGCGCCATCGGCCCCTCTGGCCAACACCAGTAGGCAGTAGGGTAAAGTGTCTTGCCCAAGGACACAACGACCAGGACAGAGAGCCCAGGGATCGAACCGGCGACCTTCTGGTATCCCAGATACGCTTCCCAACCCCCTGAGCCATGGTCGCCCCAACAAGGCATTTATCTGTAGATAAAAATGAAACAGTGTCAAATATCAAACTTATGGCTGAAAATCAGTTTTTCCCCAATGGCACCTCAAAAAAAACCAAAAGTCTTTCACACTATTCAACTCATATTGAGAGCTCACAGATGCATGTGGATGCTTCCAGTACAGTTGATGAGTTGTATAAGCAAAGTAAGGTCAAAATTCTGCGACTTTATCTGTGTACCAGAAAGAAAACACAACAGCAGCCTCAAGACGTAGAGGCCGATCATGCAATAACCCAGCCCTCTGTGGTAGATCTCACTGACAATGAACCTAATCAGGCCGCTGATGATCTGTTGGTGGAAAACGTGAATTCAGAACCATCAAACTTTGTAATTAATGATGGAGCTTCCATAAGTGGATATTTGGAACTGAATGACACATTACCATGGGATGGTCTGCCAAATGTAGGTGAAAGTGAAGATTCTGATGCAGTTGTTATTATTAGTGGGGATAACAGGGTGGATATTAGTGTGGTTGAACTAAACCCTGAAACACTGTTTACAGAAAAAGAGTCTGATCCACCTCATCACACATTGTCTCTCTCACCGGGGCTGACAGGAGAGGCCAATATTCCTGACCAAGCACCCCCTGAACCACGATCTTGTCCCGTAATACTAACTGTTAGAAGAGGTCATTGTCTTACTGATTTGATCAGTGCCTTTGAGGACTCAAACATTATTTCATCTGAGGTCAATATCACAGATAGGACACAAAGTACTTATTCAGGCCCCAATGTTTGTAATCAAGTGCTGGCGTCCCGTTGTGGGTTCTGTAGCTGGTTTACTCCCACCAGAAGGACTGCATCATTTCATTGCAGAAAAAAAACCAACTGTAAAAACAGTGAAGGAGCTTCTAATCTTTCCAGAGGAGATGACAGCTGCCCAGTCAACAGTTTCTCGTTACCTGAAAAGGTACATTGGAGAAATTGATATCTTCAGCTTTTCCTGCGGTTCTGTACAGGATCCAATCTGTTCGATAAAGCCATACTAATTGAGTTCATAGAAACTACAGATTTCCTCTGCAGACCACAATCCCACACATGTGGATGTGTGCTAAAGCTGCCCCTTGGTTATCACAGCTAACCAGACTTTCGCAGTGAATTTAACAGCATTCTCGCAAGCTCTATGTGGGTGATGGATGTGGTGTAGGTCAGTGTTACCCAACCATGGTCCTCAAGGCACTCTGCCCTACACGTTTTAGGTTTTCCACCCTAACAGTTCATAGAAACACGGGTGTAGTTAACAGTAACATGAAGGAATGAATGTGAATGTTCAATAGACTGGGCCGTTAAGTTCTCTTAACGGTGTAGCCCGTTGTGCCTTTTTCATGTGCAGCCTTTTTTTTCATCTGGTCAGTAAGTGCTTTCTTAGTTTCTCCCGCTAATTAAAATAGTAAGCTAAAGGGAATGTTCAGGTTATTTGAAGTGGAGTTGCCTGTAGTAGACAGCACTTAGCACTCTGACTTTGCAGAAGCAGCAGTTAGATATTGGGGACAAAATAAGGCAACAAATTGCTTGGGGAATGAGACCACAAAACAACACCAGTTGAAAATACATATACATATTTAAATGATTTTAATTTTCAGTGCTTCACCTGGCAGGAATCCGTACACTAAACATAGAAGTGCATCTGTTCCTGCTGCACACATTGTTACTGTGTTTTTGGCTAGTGCCAAAATAAATGACTAATTTTAACATTCTAATACTTTTTTACTACAGGAAGAGTAACAAATATTTCCAATATAGCATACAGTAACAGTTCTACAAACTGGAAGATTGCTGAGTGCTGTCTACTGTATATACAAACATAAGTACAACACCATTACAAATACCATATTCCAACTGATTAAGCATGTTCTATATTAAAGTATTTCAGATGTTTGCAGAAATCTTAATAGAAACAAGAATGTGAACCTTTATGTTCCTAATGGGTTTAGAAGAAAAGTTGTCAATTACAGAGATTGGTTACATTGTGAAGAGGTTTGTATAACCTCTTCACAATGTAACTGTTATTTTAGCCTGTTATTATATGCAAAATACAACCTGTTTTTGAGTATGGTGTATTTTGAAAGACACCAGTAAACCATTCTCATTTGTACAAAACATTGTCCTCTCTGTTACATTCTATACATCTTTAAACATGAACATGTCTAATGACACCGCTGAAAGTTATTTAATTACTCATTCTATAATATCATACACGTGCTGTGATTTTTAAGAAAAGAAGCCGTTCTTTATCAAACATGGGATTGCTTTAATCTATTCCACAATAACAAAAATATAGGCTCAAGAAACATTTGGAGCATTGGTGACACAACTATGATTCTACACTTTAGCCTACTTGGTCTTCTTGTCTAATTGATCACAACATTAGCTATATTGCCAGTCTATGTGGTTGTTATCCAAGGTGCTCTTGTTTTTGTTAGAAATGAACACATTTTTGCTACCAAAAACTATTATGAACAACTTTTGATGCTTTAACAGTTTGATAAGTTTAACTCAATCCCAAAAGGATTTATTTTTTTCTAACCTGTATCATATTTTAGTTTAATACTCCACGCTTTGTAGCTACTGTGAGATTATTCTGTTATCATATGTTATCTTATATCTGTAGTTAAAGTAGTTGAATTATGTTAACAGCTGTAGAACATATATGTATCCCTTAGTCTAGATTGTGTGCAAAGTATGTAGCTTAGTTTCCCTTATATTTTTAGGTTAAAAGAATGTGACCATTTTTGGATTTGTTAGACAGGTGTGGATTACCCTGTACCCTTGATCTGCTGTGAATGTGTTACACTGTTTCTTGACATTTCATACTGCTGAATCATGAAGAGAATGTTGTGTGCAGAGGACCTTGTGCCGATAATAGAAGAGACAGACCACATTCCATACCCCCACCTTTACAGAGAGCAGAAAGACAGGGAGCCGAGGTCATAACTTAGGCGCCGTAACAGAGAAAGAATGTGAATGTTTAGGCTTTTACGACTAGGTGGGGGCCACTAGAGGCTATAAGAAGCGGAGTAGCCCGTCACCATTTTGAGATTTGCTGTGACCCTCTTCATGCATGTCTCCCCATCATGATGGCTTATGCTCATAAAGTGTTGGATTGTATGGAAATAAAAGATTGTTGATTGAGCATTTATACACCGAGTATTGTCCTTCCTTCAGCCCAAAGATTCAAAGAATTGGGAGATTTTAACACTACCAAGAGCAAGCAACACTTCATGATGAGTTAATTTACTGACATGGATAAAATGAAAATTATGTTATACAGTCTTTTCTGATAATTTTGATACAAAGACAAGATAAGTACACACTGGAGAAAAATAATTACTTAATAATAAGTACATTAAGCTGTAGGAATACGTACTGAAGTACAAAATGTACTACATTTGTATGTTTGTGTCCATTTAAGTAGCCTCAAATAACTGTGAACGAACTGTATCCCTGAGATGAAAATATAAATCAAGGGCCTGGGACATGGTAGATGGGAATTCCAAGCTTGATTCCTCCATTATTATTGTGCACAAATCAAACACTTGCACATCACATGGGACTGAACTAACAAAAGTGCAGCTATTTTTACACAAGGTCAAATCTTCTGTCAGTGGAACGAGACAGTCTTCTGCACCCCAAAGGTGAGGGGCCATGTACATGACATCAGGTATCCCACAGGGCACGTTGTTATTCTTTGAGGGCCTTATACGGTGAGCATTCCAAACACTCCGGATGTCATTCAATACCTCCTGATGAAGAAACAAGAATTAGGTCAGAGCTGTAATACAAGGCATTTTTAAAATGGTCGACAATAAGTGTGGTGCATCCTTAAATGAATTGAAAAGCAGCAATGTTTGGATGCAGTTTAATGAAAACCAAAGGAAGAGGGAGTGATTGCAAAAAAAGAAAAGAAAGAACCACACCAGGCAAACCACTGAGTTGTGGGATCTGGGCTTTATACTAATACTAATACTAATCTTGGTCCGGATGCGCAAAGCTTTTCAACTTTATGCGCATAATACAGGTGACAAAATCAATATTTTTCAATCCCATGAGGGGATCCAATATCATCTGAGTCCTGAATGTACCAATGATAGAGCGCTGAAGAGTTACTGATGCGTGAAGCCTCTGACTGCTTTTGACAGACTGGCAGTGACAGATCGGTAGCTGCAGCATAACTGCTGATGCAGAATGAGCGCAGACAAGGATAATGTCCTCCGATCAGAAAAAAACAACATTTAAGTCGTGCTGACTTCTGATCAGTTCAATTGGCAAAGTGTTCCCTGATTTAAAAACTTTGGCTGGGTCGATGCTTCAGCCTCCATTACGCACATACAGAGTGCAGTTGACCTACTTCAACAACGTTAGGAATACATTGCATTTACCGTTCGGTAAAGGTAATGTCGTTTTAACTACGGTATGTAAACGATTATTTTGTTACCCTTACTGCTAAAACAGCGTAATTTAATGTAATTAATTACCACCACTGGTTATCATAATATGGGTCATTTACCTGAATGATTGACATGAAGCAGAACTGTGACAGAGCTTTGTCAATGAAATCCCCAAAGAAGAATCCTTCGTCCTTCAGTTCTCCTAGAAGCTTGATCCATGACTCGACTCCTTCTTTTCTCATCACTGCCCACCAGCTCTCAATTCTCTGGTTTGCCGTACTTGCTCCTGTGACATAGCTTCTGTCTCCTGCTCTATCATCCCCGTCATTTCTCTGTAAATAACGCTGGAGGTCTCTGACCAACACGTTCTCAGTGCCCATGTCAGTTCGTACGAGCCTGGGGAAACCCCCACGACTCTCCACTGCTTCCACAAAGTAAGCTCCGATAACCTTTGGGTCACTGTTAGTGTGTGCGGCCCGCAGCCAAATGATGTTGCGTGAGAAACCGTCGATGCATCCATTAATACATATCCCATATGGCTTTAGTTTGTCATAAGAGTCTATGTGCCACACAAAGTTAGGCCCCTGAGCAAAATATTGCCTCCTTCTGAGACGTGTGGTCTGGCGAACCTGGGAACCTAATGGGTCCAGTAAAGAGATGAGGATCCTGACGTCTTCTTTCCTGATCGCAGTGCCGTGTTGTTTGCACTTTGTAAACATCCACCGATAACCGTGATCCTTCCCAGGCCCTTGCAGTTGGTTCACAATAAAATCTATCCCGGCGTCCAGGTCGTACTTACGTCTGTAAAGCGACTTGGCTCTCAATATCCGGTTTAAATGTCTCTCCGTAATGATGGTTCCTTGCATTGCCAGGCTTTTCAAAATGCGTTTGTAGCTCATTCCCAGCCTAAAATAAAACTCAATCAGACTGTCTCTGTCCATGGTGTATAGGTTTAGCTTCTTTTAGCTTGGGGTAGGCCTCAGTTTATGTTTTAAATTAAAACGCTTGAAGACAAAGTGAACTCTGGACAAGCGTGCGGCCTACCTGAAGCCCAGGTGGGCTTGTTGATAATCACATTTTCACACTCATCTCGGGGCACATCCGTGGTGTTCTGGTGCCAGCCTGTCCCCTCTGTTTTTGTGGGGGTTTTCCCCACATACGAAAATGGCCGCTTCTGCCTGGAGGGAGTTTTTTATTTTTGCTTTGCAGCTGCACAGGATCTGTATAGAAGTTTTAAACACTTCTATTTTGGGCAAATTTATAATATTTTAGACGACAGAACATAAAACACTGTTTGCTTGCGTGCGTGTGTTTGTGTGTAAAAAGTGAGATGTTCAGAGGTCTTGCTTCATGGTATCGAACAGCCCACACAAAACAGGTTCTTTATGATTTAATTTAAGTGCTGATGTAAACCACAATGTTCAGCAAACATCTATCAGGTCATTGGACTGTATTTTTTTAAAGCTTAAGTATGCGCACATGGGATATATTAAAAACTGACAAGCCGTTTGAACACATGATGTGAAATCACTTAATCAACCTGCTGGATTTGCCAAAAGTTAAAATATTTATACTACTTTGGCACATTGCTCTTAACTTATTAAGGTGGCTATTAGTGAGGGTCATGATAATCAATTCAATTGAGCAGAAGTGACGTTCTTACTTCGATTCGTCCAAATTCATGTGAGTTCCAGTCTGTTCAGCCTGTTTCTGTGTAGCACCAAGCAGTAGACCTAAACCTGGATGTGCTTCTGGGTTCTGCCTCTAATGAAAACGGATGAGTGTAAAATGCAACCATTGTTTGTAGTTTGCTGCCACCTACTGAGTGAAAAAAGAACTGAAGTTGTAAAAAGTCAGTATTCCTAATGATAGGCTTCGTTTTTTTTCAGTTTCAGTTCACTATACAGCTCATCAAACTGTTTTCCCTTTACGTTTTGATATAATAGCTTTTTAGTACTACTGAGACACATACTGCCTTTTTCTTCCGTTAGAGTAATATTTTCTTGAGCTGTGTAACTGGATTTGTTCAAACATAGAGGTAGTTTGGATTCACTGACACAGGAGCCATACGCCCTTTCTGCAGTTTCTATGCTTCCTTAGCTCGTTTATGTCGCCATTGTTAATCCTGTCCTGTGCAAAGAAAAGCCCAAGCTACACTTGTCTGACTGACAGAAGGTTCAAGAGAAGGACATTTGCTCTCAACTCTTTCCCTGTTGAAATGTTATTCCAAGCAAGTTAGTTTCCTACAGGGTATGGAGGGTTAGTATGTGTTAATGATTTCAGTGTCATGCAGGGGAAAGTAGCATTCAGTGGAAGCTTCTCGGTGATTGTTTTAAATCCAAATATGACCCTTATTTGTGGCGCATGTTAGCATACAGTCAGCTCAGGAGTTAGTATCAGTCATGTGGTTGTCACGAGGTTGCGCACAGCATCACCGGCAAGAGGGCTTGGTTTGAGAGGTTTTTGGCATCTGTGATGTGATTTACAACCATCCACCCATGTACTGTAAGAAGCTGCACTCACAACCGTGGGCATCAGCAAGTTGGTGAAATTTAAACAAAACAAAACAGCATTACATCTGAAACTCTTATTGTACCCAAAATACAAATTTTAGTGATTACATGTGGCTTCATTAATTATGTTCAAAAGGATGAATACATAACGCAAGTAATAACTTTATAATCAGTCAGTGAATGAAGGAGCTCAAGAGTGCAAATATAGTTGCAATAAAGTGACAAATATGCCCTTTTATGTCAAACAAAGACCGAAATAAGTGGCATCAGTGTGAGGATGAAAATGAGCGATCCAACCTCACACTGCAGATATCAGGGCAACGCACAGTGGGGGGGCGGGGGAGGGGGGTTGCAGTCTGCGCGCACAAGAGGGCTAACAACGCTATGAGTGACAGAATCCACCCAAACTGAGGAACAGCTTCTTCCCCAGAGCTGAAGCCTGCACTGTTTGCACTATAATATAATATAATATAATATGTTGCTATTTAATGTTTTTTGTTCGTGTTGCAGCTGCTCTGTGAGCCAAGCTTTCGTTGTCTAAATTCAATGGAAATATATCTCTGCACCACACGATGGCGATAGATTCTCACAGTCTGTGCTCTGCTTCCGCCACCAGTCATCTTTAAATCTTTTTTTTTATTCAATGAAACCTTTAACTCGCAGCATTACTTTAAAAAAATCATATTTAAATACAAAAAAAAAATAAATACATGAACGACAGTAGTAGAAAATTGATAAAATAACACCAAATAAATATATTTACAAATGATAGCAACATCAATGGAATAAAACCATGAACACCAGCAGAAGGAGAAAGAGGCCTGTATCTACATTATTACTCTGGCAGCTCTCAGGCTCCATACAGACAGGACACGTTGCAGCGTAATTGCAGACAGGTGCGTGGGCCTGAGCTCCGCCCAGGCAGAATGACGAGTGGAAGAAAGCAGCAACACAATAAACATATGTAACCTTGCGGAGCCGGCCGGGCAGACATCGAGACCGTGACAGAGTGCAAAACTTTTATACTTGACAACACACACAAAAACCCCCACACACAACAAAAATCTGAATTTTTGTGATTTGGATTTTTATTTAAAGGTGAAACCTTTTTTCTTTTCTTTTTTTTGCCAGATTAGACATTTTGATTAATTTCATTGAAGTATACTTTAGTTTTTTTGTTTTACTTTGATGCTATAATAGATGTTTTTAAAATTTAGTAATATTTAATACTATATTGCATCATGGCAAAACAACAGTCTCCTCAAGCTGCTTTATACTGTAAGGTGAAAACACTACAGAAAAAGCCAGAAAACCCCAACAATCCAATGATCCCCTTTGAGCAAGCACTGGGCGACAGTGGGGAGGAAAAACTCCCTTTAGGAAGAAACCTCCGGCAGAACCAGGCTCAAGAAGGGGCGGCCATCTGCTGCGACCGGTTGGGGGTGATGGAAAGAGAATAGAGGGAGACAAGATGAAGTATACTTCTAATGGCCTATTCCAATTGGTGGTAATACATCATAAGAATTGAGGAAAGGTGGTGTTGATGGAGACTCTGGGGAAGGCCTTCGTCTGCCAGGGTGTTTTGGAGCCACTTGAATAAATTTAGTTTGCACTGGAGGTGGACGAGGTTTAATCTGTGGAAAGATCTGAGACGGAGTCGGAGTCTCCCCATAACATCTCCCCATCACGCCTCTATGGACCAACGGTGCGAGCTTTTGTCCTTTCTGTTTTTCTAATTTAAGCTGGAGTTGAACGTCTTTCACTCTAGATTTTAGATGACCCATCTCTTTTTCTTCATTGCCAGCCTTTCTGATCATCTGGTTCACTGGTCCAATGAGCTCCTGTTTTTGTTTGAATAAAGCGTATTCGGAAGACTTTACCATATCATTGTACTGCTTTTTAAATGATTCCAGCTCCCGTGTTTTATCTAGTAAAGCTGCATCTAGATCCTTGCATCTGGTACGTAGACAGTTCAGCTGTTTTTCAAGAAACTCGGTCGTTCCAACAAAGGGGATGCCTTCCACACCGTCTGTCACGGCTGCCGAGGCGAGCCGTGTGGAGTTGGAAAAAGGACCCAAGAGCAAGCAGTGTATGAAAAGATTAGTGGAGTTTATTTACAAGGTGTCAGTGGCAGGAACAGAAAACGAATAATGAGACAAACTAACGGAAACCTAAACTAAAGAGCAACTAGAAATCCACAGGACACGGGGAGAAAGGCAGAGAGACGCAGACTGACGGAGGATACAGAGACGCAGAGAGACACAGATGAATGCAGAAAAGCGCGGACTTACATGGAGTAATACAGACGAACCGGCAACAGGCAGGAGAACACACAGGGCTTAAATACACACACCAGTAATCAGGGGATAAGAGACAGGAGGGCAACACAGCTGGGAGAAATCAGAGCTGACGGGACAGGGGAAATGTAAACTGAACACACTCACATCAGACATGAACCTTCAGAATAAAACAGGAAATTAACAGACAGAGAACCAGACAGGACACTGAACTTGACAGGCAGACTCATGAGCAGACACAAAAACACCATGGACAGACAGAGGGAACACAGAGAAGTGGGAGCAGGCAGGCAAAGAACAGAAACCTAACAAATGGCAAAATAACAACAGAATACACACTCGGAATGAACAAAAGCATAAGGAAACACAAAACACTGAGTCCTCAGACTCAGGACCATGACACCGTCTACGTATTTCTTTTTCAAGTTGTGGAATATATCCCCAAATTCCACCTTTTCTTTTTCTCTCAAGTGACCTGCATGTGGAAATGCCTTTTCAAAGGACAAAACGCACTGGTACAATTCCTCTTGGAAGTGGCGCTTTTTCTTTTCCAGGCAATTCGTTTTTTGTGTGAATATTTCTGTTTGCTTTTTTGTGGCGCGCAGTTGCTCTTCCAGTGAGATCTTTTCAGCCAGTGCCTTCGTTTTCTTTTCAAAGGCCAGAGCCCTAATATTTCTCTGACATTTTTGTTTCATCTCCATTTGCTGGGCCGTTTTTTCGTTGATGGTCTTCCCCATTTGAGCTTTCTCATCTGTTAAATCTTTCACCGTTTTGCCTATTAATTTGTTTTGGTCCTGCAGCTTTGCATTATGCGTCAAAATGCCCTCGATCCACGCGTGTGATCATTAAAATCATCGTTTGACTTAACCCGGCCGGACCAGTGTTGTTATTGTGGTTTTTCCTCTTGTCTCCATCCCCAATTTTTGAACTCGTAACAGTGCTGTCGTCTAAAATATTATAAATTTGCCTAAAATAGAAGTGTTTAAAACTTCTATACAGATCCTGTGCAGCTGCAAAGCAAAAATAAAAAACTCCCTCCAGGCAGAAGCGGCCATTTTCGTATGTGGGGAAGACCCCCACAAAAACAGAGGGGACAGGCTGGCACCAGAACACCACGGATGTGCCCCGAGATGAGTGTGAAAATGTGATTATCAACAAGCCCACCTGGGCTTCAGGTAGGCCGCACGCTTGTCCAGAGTTCACTTTGTCTTCAAGCGTTTTAATTTAAAACATAAACTGAGGCCTACCCCAAGCTAAAAGAAGCTAAACCTATACACCATGGACAGAGACAGTCTGATTGAGTTTTATTTTAGGCTGGGAATGAGCTACAAACGCATTTTGAAAAGCCTGGCAATGCAAGGAACCATCATTACGGAGAGACATTTAAACCGGATATTGAGAGCCAAGTCGCTTTACAGACGTAAGTACGACCTGGACGCCGGGATAGATTTTATTGTGAACCAACTGCAAGGGCCTGGGAAGGATCACGGTTATCGGTGGATGTTTACAAAGTGCAAACAACACGGCACTGCGATCAGGAAAGAAGACGTCAGGATCCTCATCTCTTTACTGGACCCATTAGGTTCCCAGGTTCGCCAGACCACACGTCTCAGAAGGAGGCAATATTTTGCTCAGGGGCCTAACTTTGTGTGGCACATAGACTCTTATGACAAACTAAAGCCATATGGGATATGTATTAATGGATGCATCGACGGTTTCTCACGCAACATCATTTGGCTGCGGGCCGCACACACTAACAGTGACCCAAAGGTTATCGGAGCTTACTTTGTGGAAGCAGTGGAGAGTCGTGGGGTTGGCCTACCCCAAGCTAAAAGAAGGCAGATTATGTTCTCAGATAAAGCAAGCAATGAGGGCGAAGCAGAGAAAGTACCTGCACAATACATTCACATAAATCAAAATGGAATTTCTTTGAGGACACAAACATCTGGGGAGTAAACAGCTGTTTCAATACCTAATCACAGATGATGAGGACGAAGTCGAAGTCCTGCAAGGACTGCTGGAAACAGCAAAAGAAAAGGTGGTACGTCAGGAATTTCACAACAGCCAAGTTGTTGAATTATTATTGAAACGCCACAAAGAGGAAAAAAATAAGATGCAGCAATTTTACGAGGAAAATACTAAAAAAAACTCGAAGACAAAGCCAATGCTGCAGACAGAAAGTTAGAAGAGGTCATGGAAATGTATGATTCCAAAATAGAAAAGCTTGAGAGAACAGTAAAAAATAGTAGAGGTGTGGCCGTCAATGCGGTTAAAGAACGCGAGGAACAACATCAATCCTCGCAGTGTTGGATTGAGGGTCTTCTGACACGTAATACAAAGTTACAGGACGAAAATGAATTGATGGATAAAACCGTGAAAGAATTAACAGACGAGAAAGATCAAATGGGCAAAGTAATAGACAACCAAAAGGCCCAGAATATGGAGATCAAACAGAAATGTCAGAGAAATATTAGGGCTCTGGCCTTTGAAAAGAAAATGAAGGCTATGGTCGAAGATGAAGTTGATTCTTTGAAAAAGAAAAATGAAGACCTAAAAAAGGCCCTAAGCACAGAGCAGGAAAACCACAGAAAGACAGCAGTGGACAGGTATAAAGTAAAAACGGCACACAATCAGGCACTGGCTGAAAAGATCTCACTGGAAGAGCAACTGCGCGCCACAAAAAAGCAAACAGAAATATTCACACAAAAAACGAATTGCCTGGAAAAGAAAAAGCGCCACTTCCAAGAGGAATTGTACCAGTGCGTTTTGTCCTTTGAAAAGGCATTTCCACATGCAGGTCACTTCAGAGAAAAAGAAAAGGTGGAATTTAGGGATATATTCCACAACTTGAAAAAGAAATACGTAGACGGTGTGGAAGGCATCCCCTTTGTTGGAACAACGAAGGAGTTTCTTGAAAAACAGCTGAACTGTCTACGTACCAGATGCAAGGATCTAGATGCAGCTTTACTAGATAAAACACGGGAGCTGGAATCATTTAAAAAGCAGTACAGTGATATGGTAAAGTCTTCCGAATACGCTTTATTCAAACAAAAACAGGAGCTCATTGGACCAGTGAACCAGATGATCAGAAAAGCTGGCAATGAAGAAAAAGAGATAGGTCATCTAAAATCTAGAGTGAAAGACGTTCAACTCCAGCTTAAATTAGAAAAACAGAAAGGACAAAAGCTCGCACCGTTGGTCCATAGAGGCGTGATGGGGAGATGTTATGGGGAGACTCCGACTCCGTCTCAGATCTTTCCACAGATTAAACCTCGTCCACCTCCAGTGCAAACTAAATTTATTCAAGTGGCTCCAAAACACCCTGGCAGACGAAGGCCTTCCCCAGAGTCTCCATCAACACCACCTTTCCTCAATTCTTATGATGTATTACCACCAATTGGAATAGGCCATTAGAAGTATACTTCATCTTGTCTCCCTCTATTCTCTTTCCATCACCCCCAACCGGTCGCAGCAGATGGCCGCCCCTTCTTGAGCCTGGTTCTGCTGGAGGTTTCTTCCTAAAGGGAGTTTTTCCTCCCCACTGTCGCCCAGTGCTTGCTCAAAGGGGATCTTTGGATTGTTGGGGTTTTCTGGCTTTTTCTGTAGTGTTTTCACCTTACAGTATAAAGCAGCTTGAGGAGACTGTTGTTTTGCCATGATGCTATATAATCTTAAATATAACTGAATTTTCTAAACATCTATTATAGCATCAAAGTAAAACAATAAAACTAAAGTATACTTCAATGAAATTAATCAAAATCTCTAACCCTACGGTGGCCCTGAGAGGCCAAACGGACACCAGCAGTAAGAAAAATGCTGCAAAAGCACACAAAACACAACGGAAATAGGAAAAACAAAACAGCATTTTTCTTATCGCTGGTGTTTTCTAAAGTTGCAGTCCGTTTGGCCTCTGAGGGCCACCGTACTAACCTGACCAAAAAAGAAGAGAAAAAATGAATAAATAAATAAAAATCCAAATCACAAAAACCTTCTGATTTCTGTTGTGTTTTATTGTGTTGTATGAAAGGACTTATATTGCAAGGTAAAATCCCCAATATATAAACCAGAAATCCCAACAATAGCAAGTCATTTCACACTTGCTAGAATTCCAAAAACGTCCAAATCTTTTGCATCTGTGTGAGTTTTTGATACAATTTTATATCAGCTTCAAAAGAAACAGAGCGATAAAGTTTTTCTCTTGAGTTCTGCATCTCCCTGCCCTTTTACAACATTTTTGTTTTGGTGGCTGAGTGGCAATTTAGAAAGCTAGCATGTGATTGACAGTTTCCAATTGGCTGAAAGAAGAGATTTAAATTAAGTTTGATAAAACCTTATCTGGTTTCATAATTTATGCTGCTAGTTTGGTGAGTTAAAGTTTATGACGCACTCATCTGATAATTCATCGAGATAACTTTTGACTTCTTTCCTTCTTTATTATTATTATTATTATTATTATTATTATTTAAAGGAACCTATTAAATCTTTTTTGTAATGAAAATCAATCAATAGTAATTGTCGATAGAATGAAAGTCAAAATGGAATTTCTTTACAGATTTGTCGTCAGCTCTTAAGGATTTACGTATTACATGATTTATGACTCATTACATTTTTGTTATTGTTGGAGCTATTTGTTCTTTATTTATTTTTTTTGAAATTAGTTAAAGTTTGTTGTTAGTTTACTTATATTTTGGGGTTTATTTGTCGGTTAATATTTTGTTTTAACCCTTGTATGGTGTTCGGGTCTGTGAGACCCGTTTTCAGGCTGGCACCAGAACACCACGGATGTGCCCCGAGATGAGTGTGAAAATGTGATTATCAACAAGCCCACCTGGGCTTCAGGTAGGCCGCACGCTTGTCCAGAGTTCACTTTGTCTTCAAGCGTTTTAATTTAAAACATAAACTGAGGCCTACCCCAAGCTAAAAGAAGCTAAACCTATACACCATGGACAGAGACAGTCTGATTGAGTTTTATTTTAGGCTGGGAATGAGCTACAAACGCATTTTGAAAAGCCTGGCAATGCAAGGAACCATCATTACGGAGAGACATTTAAACCGGATATTGAGAGCCAAGTCGCTTTACAGACGTAAGTACGACCTGGACGCCGGGATAGATTTTATTGTGAACCAACTGCAAGGGCCTGGGAAGGATCACGGTTATCGGTGGATGTTTACAAAGTGCAAACAACACGGCACTGCGATCAGGAAAGAAGACGTCAGGATCCTCATCTCTTTACTGGACCCATTAGGTTCCCAGGTTCGCCAGACCACACGTCTCAGAAGGAGGCAATATTTTGCTCAGGGGCCTAACTTTGTGTGGCACATAGACTCTTATGACAAACTAAAGCCATATGGGATATGTATTAATGGATGCATCGACGGTTTCTCACGCAACATCATTTGGCTGCGGGCCGCACACACTAACAGTGACCCAAAGGTTATCGGAGCTTACTTTGTGGAAGCAGTGGAGAGTCGTGGGGTTGGCCTACCCCAAGCTAAAAGAAGGCAGATTATGTTCTCAGATAAAGCAAGCAATGAGGGCGAAGCAGAGAAAGTACCTGCACAATACATTCACATAAATCAAAATGGAATTTCTTTGAGGACACAAACATCTGGGGAGTAAACAGCTGTTTCAATACCTAATCACAGATGATGAGGACGAAGTCGAAGTCCTGCAAGGACTGCTGGAAACAGCAAAAGAAAAGGTGGTACGTCAGGAATTTCACAACAGCCAAGTTGTTGAATTATTATTGAAACGCCACAAAGAGGAAAAAAATAAGATGCAGCAATTTTACGAGGAAAATACTAAAAAAAACTCGAAGACAAAGCCAATGCTGCAGACAGAAAGTTAGAAGAGGTCATGGAAATGTATGATTCCAAAATAGAAAAGCTTGAGAGAACAGTAAAAAATAGTAGAGGTGTGGCCGTCAATGCGGTTAAAGAACGCGAGGAACAACATCAATCCTCGCAGTGTTGGATTGAGGGTCTTCTGACACGTAATACAAAGTTACAGGACGAAAATGAATTGATGGATAAAACCGTGAAAGAATTAACAGACGAGAAAGATCAAATGGGCAAAGTAATAGACAACCAAAAGGCCCAGAATATGGAGATCAAACAGAAATGTCAGAGAAATATTAGGGCTCTGGCCTTTGAAAAGAAAATGAAGGCTATGGTCGAAGATGAAGTTGATTCTTTGAAAAAGAAAAATGAAGACCTAAAAAAGGCCCTAAGCACAGAGCAGGAAAACCACAGAAAGACAGCAGTGGACAGGTATAAAGTAAAAACGGCACACAATCAGGCACTGGCTGAAAAGATCTCACTGGAAGAGCAACTGCGCGCCACAAAAAAGCAAACAGAAATATTCACACAAAAAACGAATTGCCTGGAAAAGAAAAAGCGCCACTTCCAAGAGGAATTGTACCAGTGCGTTTTGTCCTTTGAAAAGGCATTTCCACATGCAGGTCACTTGAGAGAAAAAGAAAAGGTGGAATTTAGGGATATATTCCACAACTTGAAAAAGAAATACGTAGACGGTGTGGAAGGCATCCCCTTTGTTGGAACAACGAAGGAGTTTCTTGAAAAACAGCTGAACTGTCTACGTACCAGATGCAAGGATCTAGATGCAGCTTTACTAGATAAAACACGGGAGCTGGAATCATTTAAAAAGCAGTACAATGATATGGTAAAGTCTTCCGAATACGCTTTATTCAAACAAAAACAGGAGCTCATTGGACCAGTGAACCAGATGATCAGAAAAGCTGGCAATGAAGAAAAAGAGATAGGTCATCTAAAATCTAGAGTGAAAGACGTTCAACTCCAGCTTAAATTAGAAAAACAGAAAGGACAAAAGCTCGCACCGTTGGTCCATAGAGGCGTGATGGGGAGATGTTATGGGGAGACTCCGACTCCGTCTCAGATCTTTCCACAGATTAAACCTCGTCCACCTCCAGTGCAAACTAAATTTATTCAAGTGGCTCCAAAACACCCTGGCAGACGAAGGCCTTCCCCAGAGTCTCCATCAACACCACCTTTCCTCAATTCTTATGATGTATTACCACCAATTGGAATAGGCCATTAGAAGTATACTTCATCTTGTCTCCCTCTATTCTCTTTCCATCACCCCCAACCGGTCGCAGCAGATGGCCGCCCCTTCTTGAGCCTGGTTCTGCTGGAGGTTTCTTCCTAAAGGGAGTTTTTCCTCCCCACTGTCGCCCAGTGCTTGCTCAAAGGGGATCTTTGGATTGTTGGGGTTTTCTGGCTTTTTCTGTAGTGTTTTCACCTTACAGTATAAAGCAGCTTGAGGAGACTGTTGTTTTGCCATGATGCTATATAATCTTAAATATAACTGAATTTCCTAAACATCTATTATAGCATCAAAGTAAAACAATAAAACTAAAGTATACTTCAATGAAATTAATCAAAATCTCTAACCCTACGGTGGCCCTGAGAGGCCAAACGGACACCAGCAGTAAGAAAAATGCTGCAAAAGCACACAAAACACAACGGAAATAGGAAAAACAAAACAGCATTTTTCTTATCGCTGGTGTTTTCTAAAGTTGCAGTCCGTTTGGCCTCTGAGGGCCACCGTACTAACCTGACCAAAAAAGAAGAGAAAAAATGAATAAATAAATAAAAATCCAAATCACAAAAACCTTCTGATTTCTGTTGTGTTTTATTGTGTTGTATGAAAGGACTTATATTGCAAGGTAAAATCCCCAATATATAAACCAGAAATCCCAACAATAGCAAGTCATTTCACACTTGCTAGAATTCCAAAAACGTCCAAATCTTTTGCATCTGTGTGAGTTTTTGATACAATTTTATATCAGCTTCAAAAGAAACAGAGCGATAAAGTTTTTCTCTTGAGTTCTGCATCTCCCTGCCCTTTTACAACATTTTTGTTTTGGTGGCTGAGTGGCAATTTAGAAAGCTAGCATGTGATTGACAGTTTCCAATTGGCTGAAAGAAGAGATTTAAATTAAGTTTGATAAAACCTTATCTGGTTTCATAATTTATGCTGCTAGTTTGGTGAGTTAAAGTTTATGACGCACTCATCTGATAATTCATCGAGATAACTTTTGACTTCTTTCCTTCTTTATTATTATTATTATTATTATTTAAAGGAACCTATTAAATCTTTTTTGTAATGAAAATCAATCAATAGTAATTGTCGATAGAATGAAAGTCAAAATGGAATTTCTTTACAGATTTGTCGTCAGCTCTTAAGGATTTACGTATTACATGATTTATGACTCATTACATTTTTGTTATTGTTGGAGCTATTTGTTCTTTATTTATTTTTTTTGAAATTAGTTAAAGTTTGTTGTTAGTTTACTTATATTTTGGGGTTTATTTGTCGGTTAATATTTTGTTTTAACCCTTGTATGGTGTTCGGGTCTGTGAGACCCGTTTTCAGGCTGGCACCAGAACACCACGGATGTGCCCCGAGATGAGTGTGAAAATGTGATTATCAACAAGCCCACCTGGGCTTCAGGTAGGCCGCACGCTTGTCCAGAGTTCACTTTGTCTTCAAGCGTTTTAATTTAAAACATAAACTGAGGCCTACCCCAAGCTAAAAGAAGCTAAACCTATACACCATGGACAGAGACAGTCTGATTGAGTTTTATTTTAGGCTGGGAATGAGCTACAAACGCATTTTGAAAAGCCTGGCAATGCAAGGAACCATCATTACGGAGAGACATTTAAACCGGATATTGAGAGCCAAGTCGCTTTACAGACGTAAGTACGACCTGGACGCCGGGATAGATTTTATTGTGAACCAACTGCAAGGGCCTGGGAAGGATCACGGTTATCGGTGGATGTTTACAAAGTGCAAACAACACGGCACTGCGATCAGGAAAGAAGACGTCAGGATCCTCATCTCTTTACTGGACCCATTAGGTTCCCAGGTTCGCCAGACCACACGTCTCAGAAGGAGGCAATATTTTGCTCAGGGGCCTAACTTTGTGTGGCACATAGACTCTTATGACAAACTAAAGCCATATGGGATATGTATTAATGGATGCATCGACGGTTTCTCACGCAACATCATTTGGCTGCGGGCCGCACACACTAACAGTGACCCAAAGGTTATCGGAGCTTACTTTGTGGAAGCAGTGGAGAGTCGTGGGGTTGGCCTACCCCAAGCTAAAAGAAGGCAGATTATGTTCTCAGATAAAGCAAGCAATGAGGGCGAAGCAGAGAAAGTACCTGCACAATACATTCACATAAATCAAAATGGAATTTCTTTGAGGACACAAACATCTGGGGAGTAAACAGCTGTTTCAATACCTAATCACAGATGATGAGGACGAAGTCGAAGTCCTGCAAGGACTGCTGGAAACAGCAAAAGAAAAGGTGGTACGTCAGGAATTTCACAACAGCCAAGTTGTTGAATTATTATTGAAATGCCACAAAGAGGAAAAAAATAAGATGCAGCAATTTTACGAGGAAAATACTAAAAAAAACTCGAAGACAAAGCCAATGCTGCAGACAGAAAGTTAGAAGAGGTCATGGAAATGTATGATTCCAAAATAGAAAAGCTTGAGAGAACAGTAAAAAATAGTAGAGGTGTGGCCGTCAATGCGGTTAAAGAACGCGAGGAACAACATCAATCCTCGCAGTGTTGGATTGAGGGTCTTCTGACACGTAATACAAAGTTACAGGACGAAAATGAATTGATGGATAAAACCGTGAAAGAATTAACAGACGAGAAAGATCAAATGGGCAAAGTAATAGACAACCAAAAGGCCCAGAATATGGAGATCAAACAGAAATGTCAGAGAAATATTAGGGCTCTGGCCTTTGAAAAGAAAATGAAGGCTATGGTCGAAGATGAAGTTGATTCTTTGAAAAAGAAAAATGAAGACCTAAAAAAGGCCCTAAGCACAGAGCAGGAAAACCACAGAAAGACAGCAGTGGACAGGTATAAAGTAAAAACGGCACACAATCAGGCACTGGCTGAAAAGATCTCACTGGAAGAGCAACTGCGCGCCACAAAAAAGCAAACAGAAATATTCACACAAAAAACGAATTGCCTGGAAAAGAAAAAGCGCCACTTCCAAGAGGAATTGTACCAGTGCGTTTTGTCCTTTGAAAAGGCATTTCCACATGCAGGTCACTTCAGAGAAAAAGAAAAGGTGGAATTTAGGGATATATTCCACAACTTGAAAAAGAAATACGTAGACGGTGTGGAAGGCATCCCCTTTGTTGGAACAACGAAGGAGTTTCTTGAAAAACAGCTGAACTGTCTACGTACCAGATGCAAGGATCTAGATGCAGCTTTACTAGATAAAACACGGGAGCTGGAATCATTTAAAAAGCAGTACAATGATATGGTAAAGTCTTCCGAATACGCTTTATTCAAACAAAAACAGGAGCTCATTGGACCAGTGAACCAGATGATCAGAAAAGCTGGCAATGAAGAAAAAGAGATAGGTCATCTAAAATCTAGAGTGAAAGACGTTCAACTCCAGCTTAAATTAGAAAAACAGAAAGGACAAAAGCTCGCACCGTTGGTCCATAGAGGCGTGATGGGGAGATGTTATGGGGAGACTCCGACTCCGTCTCAGATCTTTCCACAGATTAAACCTCGTCCACCTCCAGTGCAAACTAAATTTATTCAAGTGGCTCCAAAACACCCTGGCAGACGAAGGCCTTCCCCAGAGTCTCCATCAACACCACCTTTCCTCAATTCTTATGATGTATTACCACCAATTGGAATAGGCCATTAGAAGTATACTTCATCTTGTCTCCCTCTATTCTCTTTCCATCACCCCCAACCGGTCGCAGCAGATGGCCGCCCCTTCTTGAGCCTGGTTCTGCTGGAGGTTTCTTCCTAAAGGGAGTTTTTCCTCCCCACTGTCGCCCAGTGCTTGCTCAAAGGGGATCTTTGGATTGTTGGGGTTTTCTGGCTTTTTCTGTAGTGTTTTCACCTTACAGTATAAAGCAGCTTGAGGAGACTGTTGTTTTGCCATGATGCTATATAATCTTAAATATAACTGAATTTCCTAAACATCTATTATAGCATCAAAGTAAAACAATAAAACTAAAGTATACTTCAATGAAATTAATCAAAATCTCTAACCCTACGGTGGCCCTGAGAGGCCAAACGGACACCAGCAGTAAGAAAAATGCTGCAAAAGCACACAAAACACAACGGAAATAGGAAAAACAAAACAGCATTTTTCTTATCGCTGGTGTTTTCTAAAGTTGCAGTCCGTTTGGCCTCTGAGGGCCACCGTACTAACCTGACCAAAAAAGAAGAGAAAAAATGAATAAATAAATAAAAATCCAAATCACAAAAACCTTCTGATTTCTGTTGTGTTTTATTGTGTTGTATGAAAGGACTTATATTGCAAGGTAAAATCCCCAATATATAAACCAGAAATCCCAACAATAGCAAGTCATTTCACACTTGCTAGAATTCCAAAAACGTCCAAATCTTTTGCATCTGTGTGAGTTTTTGATACAATTTTATATCAGCTTCAAAAGAAACAGAGCGATAAAGTTTTTCTCTTGAGTTCTGCATCTCCCTGCCCTTTTACAACATTTTTGTTTTGGTGGCTGAGTGGCAATTTAGAAAGCTAGCATGTGATTGACAGTTTCCAATTGGCTGAAAGAAGAGATTTAAATTAAGTTTGATAAAACCTTATCTGGTTTCATAATTTATGCTGCTAGTTTGGTGAGTTAAAGTTTATGACGCACTCATCTGATAATTCATCGAGATAACTTTTGACTTCTTTCCTTCTTTATTATTATTATTATTATTATTTAAAGGAACCTATTAAATCTTTTTTGTAATGAAAATCAATCAATAGTAATTGTCGATAGAATGAAAGTCAAAATGGAATTTCTTTACAGATTTGTCGTCAGCTCTTAAGGATTTACGTATTACATGATTTATGACTCATTACATTTTTGTTATTGTTGGAGCTATTTGTTCTTTATTTATTTTTTTTGAAATTAGTTAAAGTTTGTTGTTAGTTTACTTATATTTTGGGGTTTATTTGTCGGTTAATATTTTGTTTTAACCCTTGTATGGTGTTCGGGTCTGTGAGACCCGTTTTCAGGCTGGCACCAGAACACCACGGATGTGCCCCGAGATGAGTGTGAAAATGTGATTATCAACAAGCCCACCTGGGCTTCAGGTAGGCCGCACGCTTGTCCAGAGTTCACTTTGTCTTCAAGCGTTTTAATTTAAAACATAAACTGAGGCCTACCCCAAGCTAAAAGAAGCTAAACCTATACACCATGGACAGAGACAGTCTGATTGAGTTTTATTTTAGGCTGGGAATGAGCTACAAACGCATTTTGAAAAGCCTGGCAATGCAAGGAACCATCATTACGGAGAGACATTTAAACCGGATATTGAGAGCCAAGTCGCTTTACAGACGTAAGTACGACCTGGACGCCGGGATAGATTTTATTGTGAACCAACTGCAAGGGCCTGGGAAGGATCACGGTTATCGGTGGATGTTTACAAAGTGCAAACAACACGGCACTGCGATCAGGAAAGAAGACGTCAGGATCCTCATCTCTTTACTGGACCCATTAGGTTCCCAGGTTCGCCAGACCACACGTCTCAGAAGGAGGCAATATTTTGCTCAGGGGCCTAACTTTGTGTGGCACATAGACTCTTATGACAAACTAAAGCCATATGGGATATGTATTAATGGATGCATCGACGGTTTCTCACGCAACATCATTTGGCTGCGGGCCGCACACACTAACAGTGACCCAAAGGTTATCGGAGCTTACTTTGTGGAAGCAGTGGAGAGTCGTGGGGTTGGCCTACCCCAAGCTAAAAGAAGGCAGATTATGTTCTCAGATAAAGCAAGCAATGAGGGCGAAGCAGAGAAAGTACCTGCACAATACATTCACATAAATCAAAATGGAATTTCTTTGAGGACACAAACATCTGGGGAGTAAACAGCTGTTTCAATACCTAATCACAGATGATGAGGACGAAGTCGAAGTCCTGCAAGGACTGCTGGAAACAGCAAAAGAAAAGGTGGTACGTCAGGAATTTCACAACAGCCAAGTTGTTGAATTATTATTGAAACGCCACAAAGAGGAAAAAAATAAGATGCAGCAATTTTACGAGGAAAATACTAAAAAAAACTCGAAGACAAAGCCAATGCTGCAGACAGAAAGTTAGAAGAGGTCATGGAAATGTATGATTCCAAAATAGAAAAGCTTGAGAGAACAGTAAAAAATAGTAGAGGTGTGGCCGTCAATGCGGTTAAAGAACGCGAGGAACAACATCAATCCTCGCAGTGTTGGATTGAGGGTCTTCTGACACGTAATACAAAGTTACAGGACCAAAATGAATTGATGGATAAAACCGTGAAAGAATTAACAGACGAGAAAGATCAAATGGGCAAAGTAATAGACAACCAAAAGGCCCAGAATATGGAGATCAAACGGAAATGTCAGAGTAATACTAGAGCTCTGGCCTTGGAAAAGAAAATGAAGGCTATGGTCGAAGATGAAGTTGATTCTTTGAAAAAGAAAAATGAAGACCTAAAAAAGGCCCTAAGCACAGAGCAGGAAAACCACAGAAAGACAGCAGAATATGCATCTTCTTTTTGTTTTCATATTTTAATCTATATTTAATTGTTTTGTGGTTTGCAGTGTTTTGTGTTGTTTCACTTTAAATTTGTAAAAGGAAAAAGCTGAAAATTTAAATAGTTAAAAGTTGAAATGTGAATATTTGATTTTTGTATTATATGATTTATTTATTACATTTTATGTGAAGTGAATAAAAAGTATATTTACGGTTGCCCCTACAGACAAAGCACATACAAACTTCAAATCACGTATGAACTCTGAAGCACATACAAACTCCAAAACACGTAAAAACTCTGAAGCACGTAAAAACTCTGAAGCACGTAAAAACTCAAAACACGTACAAAAGACAACAGAAGTGCTCCAGGATGCTGGGCGCAGTGTTGAGCTTTTGTTACCTAGTGGCTACACAAGCCAGCAAGTACCAACGACCGGATTTGGTGTGTGGTAGTAACAGGTAAATGAACTTTTTTTTTAAATTATTTGGATATATATGAGTGCGTGTGTATAAATACACAAACAATACACACATGCTTTTAATTGTGTAATTTAAGTGATCTAGTAGCTCTGCTTTGGAAGTTCAGTTCATGCTAGAAATGTGTTTTGAAGTTTTTACGTGTTTTGTCTCTAGGGGCCACCGCATATATTTATATATAAACATATATGAATAAAACCACTTTTTTTACGCTAGTAATTCCTTTTGTGCATAATTTTATATTATTGTTAATAATAAATTAATTAAAGCAACAAAACAACCCGAAGAGCCGGTTTGGAGCCGAAAGAGCCGGCTCTTTTTAGTGAGCCCAACCAAAAGAGCCGGATCTCTAAAAAGAGCCGGAAATCCCATCACTATTAGGGTGGGTTAGGTTAGGGGAATGGAAATTCCTCTCTGCACAAGGAGGGCAGGAGTAGGTGCACGCTCCGCACCATGACCCTTCCCGAGACCCACCATCCCATCTACCGTATCCGGCAATCCCCAGGTCCGAATTGAGGTAAGTACCGTCCTTTTCTTTTTCAGGTTCAGGTAAGTACCAAATTATGTTTAATTTTACCAAAGTTGTGTTTTATTTGTCCTGTTTTTTTAGGTTTCTAACTGTGTTTTAATAAAATTTGATTTCTCAATGAATTTAGTCTGTGTCATTTTTAATTCCAATTTTTAGGCTTTTAAACTGTTTTTATCCATAAATTATCCAATTTTTAGGTTATAAATTTATGATATTCCAATTTTTAGGCCAGTAAATCAATATGTAAATGAAAAAAACATCAAAAGAAACCCCCCCCCCCCCCCAAAAAAAAAATAACAAACTAAAACAACAAGCAAAAACACTTTTTAGCGCTGACGCATGGCTGTAGCTACATTTCGGCTGGGCTGTGCCTTCTTCAGGGTGTGCACATGCGTCGCTGGCCAAATTAAAATGAAGAAACTCTTCTCTGCCCCTCCTTTTATAGTGTGCTGTGTCTCCTCCCACTCGATTTCTGTTTTATTGGGGGTTTTTTTGTTCAGTATCTTTAATGTTTGTCCTGTGTTAGCTTAGGCTTTTTTTGTTTTTATTATTTTTCTGGCACCTCCTTCTGTAATGTCTTTTCCATTATCCATCCTTATTTTTCTATTGTTATGGCACCCCCTTCTTATTTGTCCTTTCCGTTAATTTTTTCGTGATTTTGTTCCTTTCCTGTGATTATCCTATTCATCCTGCTCTGTCCTTGTTATGAGATCCTCCGTGACCTTTTGTGCTATGTTGCGTTTTATTGTGTTGTCAAGTGGAATTTGTGCACACTTTCCCGAGGTTTCTTCCCATCATCTGGCACCTGGGAGTTTTTCCTTGTCTTCCTAGAGAGCCAGCTTGGCCTGGGTCAGGAGCTCTATCACAGCAAAACAACAAAAAAAAGACTTTTATGAAAGAACGACTTGAATTTTGTGTTATTTAAAAACACGTATTTAATTATTATTCAGTGTTGTGTGTGATAGCAAACTGCCAGCCTTAAACCTGAAAAAAACTCATGATTTTATAGAACTAGACAATGCATTTCCTGAAGAAAATTTCAATGTAATGATTATTTATTAATACGTTTTGTATTCAGTATTTAGTTTTATAAAGTAAATGCTGACCACACAAGTTTCCTTCTGGATTAATAAAGTTTTAAAAAATATCTGTAAAGTGTTATGAAATATAAAAATGTTTTTGTTGAGAATATGTCCACACAAAATAATTAAATAGGGCATTTTCTGTTATTTAACAGAGGTTTTCTGTTTTATAATTACACTGCAGTTTGGACGACGAGCTTCTGGAACGTTTTTAGGCATTTGTTCACATTTTGCAATTTAAGCCCCAAGAAACATAAAGATTTTATTATTTTATTCCAGCAGCACTCCATTATCATGTACACTGTAAAATCTAACATTGTGTTTAATTAAAAAATGTAAGGATATACTAAACTCAATTTTTATCAGTTTGTTTAAATAAGTTACCAGTAGTTTTTATTCAAAAAGCTGATCAACCCAGTTTATTTGAGTTGTCTTGAATTGGAAAAACTAAGTAAGCTAGAAATTTTGCTTCTCAGTGCAGGCTTTTAAAAGATATGGTTTGAAAATGCCATGTCACTGCTATCCTCCTCACTTTGCACAGATCAGTCTGCATGTTCATGGCACCCACATTTTTTTATTGCATTAGTTTGAGCAAACCTGGGTTCAGATGGAGCAGCTTGAGCTCAAGAGATAATTTCTGTGATTTTTTGCGTGATACTCTGGCTTGGAAGTAAACTGTTTTTGTACCTTCTTTCAGTTTAGAACCAGGTTTTGAACTTGCTAGCTAGCCAGCTTGTTAGCCTAGCATTAGCCTAGCGTTGCTGCTGCTTCTCAGCTCATGTTACGTAGAAAATTAACCCCAAGTGAAAAAGATAAGCGCAAAATCACAGACAGACAGTACGCAAAATGCCTATGTCCTGTTGTGTTTACGGATGCTCCAGTAGGTCGACCAGAGAAACTGATAAACGGTATTTTAGGGTACCAAAAATAGCCCAACGAAGAGGAGAAAAATGGAAAATTCTAACCGAAAAACGTAGGAAAAAATGGATTTTAAATTTACGTTTACAGTTGGGAGGAGCAGAGTCTGCCAATGCCCGTGTCTGCAGCGACCACTTCGTCAGAGGTAATGTTATGTTTGCAAACGAACTTATTAGCATTAGGTTGTCGTTAAATTCTCGTTTACTTAGTGCTTTTAAGTTAGTAGTCTAATATTGACTTGATTGGGACTATAGGCTGCCCAAGTGCTTTGGATGACGACGAGTCGGAGGACTGGGCTCCGACGGTCAATCTCGGCTACGAACGAAAACCCAGATCGGAATCAGTTCTCAAACGAGAGAAAAGAATGAAGCTTAAGGCAGAACAGCATCGATGTGCAGAGGCGATTTTGGATATGCAACAGACGGCTGAGAGCCCGGATTTGAGCCTAGTGACAGTGGAGAACCCCGAACTGCAGCTTCCAGCTGAGAATCCACAACCAGAAGACTTCAGTGTGAATGAGACATTCACTTATCCAGGTAAGATATTGTGCTGAGATGTAAAACAAACAAGAATCATGTCAAAGAGAAAAAGATGCCATTATCTGTAATGATTATGGTCCAAGTTACATATTACATGTTTGTGATTTTTTTTAATCACAGAGTAAATCCATACCATTTTATTCAGAAAAAAAGAAAAAGTGGCACTTATTACCGTCAGGCACACACCACAGGTTTTTGTACACTGCTATGGTTCTTATATTGCCAGATTCCAGACAGTCTCCTTTCACAGATAAGTAAAGATATCCGTAATGTAAGGTTTCTGTGGTGAGAAACATATAAATATATTTTTTGTTTAGACGCAACATGTTTTTTTGTTGATTAAAAAAAATAATTACATTAAATTAACATAGTGAATTAAACACATTACACCAGATTCTAATAGCCCACTAAAAAAACTCCTACAGTGAAAATGAGTAAAAATTGAGGTTGCCTCTATTATGCTGATTATGCTCCCCCACTGTTATATTGCAGGCTGTGCGGATGCTGGATGCCAGACAGAGCTGACGATGGATGACATCGAGAAGATGGAGGATGTTTTGAGACAGAACACAGCAGAGCTGGTTGATCTTCGGAGCAAGGCTCTGGACACACAGTTCAGCCAGGAGGCTTTTGAAAAAAATGAAGACAAGACAAAGTTCTACACAGGGCTCCCCAACTTCTTAGTTTTAATTCAGATTTTTGAACTGTGCGAGCCCTATATCACCTCGGGACCTATGTCTTTGTTGTCCAAATTTGAACAATTCATACTAGTTTTGCTGAGGCTGAGACTAAATCTGCCCCTGAAAGATTTAGCTTTCAGGTTCAATATTTCTCTGTCCACTGCTTCTAGAGTTTGGCATAAAGTAATTGACATACTTCATAAAAGGTTAGAGTTCCTAATTGAGTGGCCAGAGCGACATGTTCTTCAAGCTACGATGCCACTGAGTTTCAGACAGGCATTTGGATGTAAAGTGGCTGTGATTGTTGATTGCTTTGAAGTCTTTATTGAGAGACCATCTAATCTTCTTGCACAAGCTCAAACTTGGTCCAACTACAAGCACCATCACACTGTAAAATTTTTGATTGGTGTTGCCCCCCAAGGCTACGTCACTTACATATCTTCTGCCTGGGGAGGGAGAGTTAGCGATAAGCAGATCACAATAGAGAGTGGCCTCCTAAATAACTTGTTACCTGGAGATATTGTCCTTGCAGATCGTGGGTTCAATATTGGCGATAATGTGGGGTTTTACTGTGCTTCACTACAGACACCGGCATTCACTAAAGGGAGAAAACAGCTGTCAGCCTATGAAGTGGCAGAGACAAGGAAAATAGCCAATTTGCGTATCCATGTTGAGCGAGTCATAGGTTTAGTCAGGAGGAAATATCAAATTCTGCAGAGCAGGGCTATGCCAATAGAGAACATGTCCACAAAGCCAGGTGAGACACATGCATTGATCGACAAGATTGGGGTAATTTGTTGTGCCTTATCAAATCTCTCCGAGTCTGTTGTCCCACTGGAGTAAGGGGGGTGGGTGGTAATCAATCAGTTAAAAAAAATTAAATGTCTTGTCACTGTCACGGCTCACAGAAGGGGGTGGAGAGGAAGAGTAGTGTCCAGTATCTGCTGCTTGGCTCTGGTGATAAGTAGAACAGGGTAGAGTAATAGTAGTACCTAAGTCCTGACTCCTGATTAGTCTGTAAATGTTTTCAAATGAAATATTTTTCTCCAACTGTCAAATTGTGCTGGCAGTTTGTACAGTATTATACTGTGAGATGGATTGCAATCTATTTTGTTTATTTGTTTAAAAGTCTAATCTTGTAAATAAACCACCAATGTATTATTATGCTGCCTCAATAGCATTTAATCATTGTGTAGTGTTACACAACACTTAAATGACACAATTAAATGTACAATAAAATTAAATGACAATTTGTGCTCTAATGCTACGTCAGAGCAAATACAATAGCCAGAACTCATGACTACCATCAGGTCATAACAATATTCAAAATGTCATTATGTTGTCGTCCTTTTATCACATTACACATGTATGTTTGTAACTTGCTGTCCCAGTATTTCTGGGAGTATACTGTTTCTAAAAAAACACTCAACTTTAGGAATCGCATCATCCCAAAACTCAAGGTCAGGCAAAATCCTTTCAACAAATATGTCATTGCGGTTCCACACAACAAAGTCACAGTACTCTGCATTTGCAATGTGAAGCTGTGCCTGAATTTGGTAATAGTAGTCATGAGTTGGGTCCAGTGTGACATTATCCCCGTCACTGATGAGGCAGAAGCCCTTCTCCCCAGCACGCATGTGCAGGTTGACCGCATCTTTCTGAGAGTGTGGGCACTAAAATCACAGTGATGAGAACAACAATCAAGATTTATCTGATGAAACAGTGAAGAAGCAAAGATGATGGGTGTGGTCTGTGTTATCATAATCTCTCATTGCCCAAAACAAATGTCTATTTGACACAGACAATAAAGCCTCATCTTATCTTAATTGAACAATAGATTAGAAATTAGAAAAGGTATTTCCTGCATTTTTACTCAGTTCACTGATTCTTATGGAAAGATGTCACACCTATGGCCTTGACTACAACAGAGTCAATACCTTAATCTCGCAGATGCCAGTTCCATGACAGTCACAAGTGACTATCCCATCAGGGGAGGACCCCATGTATGGCCACTTGGGGTTCAGCCAGAGACCGCTGTCCATACATGAGAAGCCTGCATGCTCCTGGCTCATAAGCTTCTCATATGCTCCTCTGGCTTGTGCTTCATGTTTGCATCCATAACTATAAACAGAACACATGCCAAACATGAAAAGGAAATTATTACTTAGTATTGGATGTGTAAAACAGTAAAGTGATGTATTATACAATATGCCATTACCCTAAACTATACTTAGTTCTTACCCTGTATAACCCTAGCCGTATAAGCCTATAACTAACCTCCATCTTCATAACACTTTTTTAGTTACAGTTATGGACAGTTTCATACCCCAAATCTTAACTCTGCCTTACCCTACATCAAACCCTAAATACCTTGTAGCAGCTGTGGTGAACCTATATGCCTCTGGATAGCATATGGCCTTGATCAAGCTCTTTGATGGTTGCTGGGGGTTGGTCTTAAGAACTTGTTTCAGCTTAGAGGCAGTTACGCGTCCAGCTCTTTGCCTAAACCAAATACTGCTTGCACTCTGACTTCGAGTCGCCCTCTCTACAGCCTGGACTTGGGACAGGGTGAGCTCTTCAAGCTGGAAGTCCAGGCATAGCTCTTCAAGGTCTTTGGGGGGGGAGCTGCAGTGTCTCTGGTGTTCTGTACTCAGGCACAGTTTTAGGAAGCATGCTAGACTGGGGGACAAATTCTTTGTGGTAAGGTTCCCTAGACATCAGTGCTGCACTCCTTGGACAGTTTTTGCTTAAACTCTCAAAAAACCTACAGTATGTCTCTGAATCTCTCTGCACTCTTGGGCATGGAAGTGATTTCCCAACCTTTTGTGTACTTGTGCAGCCATCAATGGAACACTCAAGCTTTCGTTTTTTTGACTTTGCTGAAGAGAAGTCAATCAGAGTTACTGGGCAAGCAGGAATCTGGAAAAATTAAGCCAAAGAAGATCATTAAAATTTAAAAAGCTCTTTTCCAAAACGCTATATATTCGTTTCCAAAAATATTCGAAATTGAACAGTGATGGCAGTGGAGTGAGTATGTGTGTTTTAGGCTGGGTATAGTGGTTGGTTGGCAGTGAAGTGTGTGTGTGTATGTTGGGTGGGGATGGAGGTGCCATGTGCTGGGTATAAAAGGAGTGGAAAGTAAGCAGTTCCATGTTGATGAAAATGTGGTGTGAGGAGTTGTGAGTATTGAGGAATGCATGAGAAATGTGAATATATAAAGTGCTGCAGTCAGGTGTGTGTGTGCGCAGAAAACAAGTGCTAGGGTGTTGAGGCATGCATGAGAAGGGTGTGATATACAGTATACGGTTCTGCAGTCATGGTTATGTTAGTCATGAAAAAGGAAATGGCTTTTAAATGCTGTTATAGCGTTTTGGAATAGAACTCTTCATTTATTAAAGTACTGCCTTTTGTCTGACCCCTCACCTGCAACCTGCCCGGCTTGATTAGATCTACCAGCTTGAAGCCCCCGCCGGTATAGCCTACAGGGTCATTGAGGCACTCAAGCTTCCCCACCACGACAAGGTAGCAGTATAGGGGAAGATATTTTATCCTACTGTCACATGAAGTCCCAATATAACATTCTTTATCCTACATTTTGCTTTTTGGCTTACCTTTTTAACATGAGATGGCATCAGCCACTTGCACTGCTCTGATGTGCATGTCGCTCTCATTTTCACCCCAGCTTCAACTGCAAAAAGAACAGCTCCAACGTGCGAGCATGATTCTGATAGTCTGGAAATAGAGCACATAATCTTTTTAACATGAAATGCAATATTTACAGTACATTTTGATGATGCATAGCTTACTAATACTAATGTGCAATGGCACTTTATTTGAAGTAACATGTTTATTCATTAACTCTTTCTCAACAGCCTATAGAGAAATCATTATCTAGGTGATGACATGACTGAATAGTTCTACCCTCTATCTGAAAAATGCATCTGAGTGTCATGAGGGATCTAAGGCAATCACACAAATTCTTAGCTGATGAATTCTTAGCTAAACGAAAACACTCTCTCCCCACTACTACTGAAGTACACCTGCAAAATGCTAGCAGTGCCCTATGCGTATATGTGTGTGTGTGTGTGTGTGTGTGTGTGTTCTCATTGCAATAACATCCTACTTAATTAGGCTACTAACCCTGCCATACAATTGCAATGAGCTGCAATCACCTCTCCATCCTCCTTTGCAATTACCCAAGTCTTCAGAGGTGTCTCGTTAGACCGCTGAGAATGGTTTACCTTGAAACAAACAACTGTCACTGTTATGATATTTTGATACCACGGTAAGCATTTACAGGATATTGTTTTATACAGGAAAACTGTTACTCAATAAGGCTCATCTACTAGTTGTTTTTCTCTTTCTCTGTGACCCAAGAATTAATGTGTAGGACTCACAAGCTGGTACCCCAAGGTCGAAAACACCACAGAGATGAGACCACTTCCTTACTCCCATCCTCCCTTCCTTATCTCTTAGAAAAAGGCTCGTTAAAGGCTAGGTGGTTTGTCTCAGAATTCACTAATGAAAGAACTCTGTATTTTATGTCTAGGAGTGTATTTTGCTGGGATGATCATAAATTATAGCTGAACTGATAAACTACACAAGGGATACTTTGCTCAGAAGGCAGGAAGACGTTTCCTTATTTAGTCTGTACCGGTTTGAACTGGGAAAGCCGACACACGAACCTTTTTTTTCTCTATATAAACTGCTGTGTATCAAATAAACCTTTGAGTTGATTCTGGGAAAGCAATCTGAACAGTTTCTGTATCACTTTGTTCTCCTAGCTGCTCCCGATATCGTAACTAACCCCGCTGAACGGCATACCTGAGTGTTACTTTGAATAATTAGGAGTCTTATAAGGAAAGGACAAACTCTGCTTATCGCTCACGCCACGGAGGAAACCCGGGAAGGCAATTTCCTTCAATTTTGGTGTCAGAAGTGGGATTCCTGACAGAAGGTAAATATGCGTCTTTCATATTTATATAAAGACCTATTATACCTCTCTCAGTGATCGATCCATAAAGAAACGGGATATGCTGACGAAGTTTCACTTAGTGATCCAGAGAGATACACTGACTGACTTCCTCAGTCCCCGAGTAAAGTAAATTAACCCTTGTGTGGTGTTGGTGGACACAGGAAGTTGCCTGTTGTCTTGAATATTTTAATTTTGTTTAAAAAATAATAATAATTAATTGTTTAATTAAACGTACGTTAAAAAGTGAGAAGTTGCTCACTCAGAAAAAGTGACACAGGAAGTCGCCTGTTGTCTTAAATACTTCTCGTTAAGTCAGAAGTTGCTCAGAAAGAGTGACACAGGAAGATTGCCTGTTATCTTGAAACGTACGTTAAAAAGTGAGAAGTTGCTCACTCACAGAAAGCTAGTAAATAATTAAATTTAATTTTGTTAAAAAAACAAAAAAAAAAAAACAAAAGAAAACTGAAAACGGGTCTCACAGATCCGATTACCATACAAGGGTTAAAAGCAGTAAATTAAAAGCAGAAAGACACAGGAAGTTGCCTGTTGTTTTACGAGAAGTTGCTCGTTAAGCGAGAAGTTGCTCGCTAAGTGAGAGTTGCTCACACAAACAAAAAATTGCTAGCAATAAATTTAAAGTAACCTCAGCTGTGCCGCAGCGAAAATACTAACATAAATCCTTCAAGCGTGTAAACCCCTCTGGAAATCACTGAACATGGGTCAGAATAATTCAAAAACCACAGACAAGTCCGATAAAAAATCAAAATTACCTGTAAAACCAACAAAAATTAAATTTAAAGTCTCAAACAACAGCTCAGTACGACTCCCATTTCCAGTTACGTGTAACCCACGTCCACGAATCGGCGAAGACTTCCATGATTACGTATCCAGAACATGCGGAAGTGCTTATGTGACTGACTTTGTTTACAACTTACGGACTGTGAGTACAATGCATTCTAATCTCTTTTCGGAGCCTTATCCCGAACGATTATCGCCAGAAACCAGGTCAGTAGAAATGTTGAATATCATTTGTGATAAGAAAAGTAGTCTGCTTAAAAAGTCCTGTAGAAAATATGATAGAATGCCGCGACGTGATGCATCAAATGTTACCGCTATGGACAAAAGGACCGGAACCAGGCGTAGATACTTTAACATCAAATAAAACTAGTGCAGGCTCTAGCAAAGAAAATAAATCTACTGCGGGAAAAGCTAGTCTTGCATGCTCAGCCATTCAGCCCACAGCCCCGCCGCCTTACGAAGATGAGACCGAATTAATAGTTGCTGCAGCAGCCGCATGCAAACAACGTCAGCGCTTTGATCCAACCAGCTTAAAAGACAGTGACACAGAACCTGAATCACATGCAACGGATCTTAGACACCTAATTGAACAAGATCAGGAAAAACAATATATACGCCGCGAGGAAGAATTAGCAGAACATAGAAAGAGAGAAAAACTTTTGAAAGAAGAATGTGAGGAACTTATGAAAAACAATTTAGACGTCTATGAAGAAAAACTTTTGCATCAGGCAGTGTCCACAATAGACACCCACATGAAACGCCACGATATCGTAGCTAGAGGTTTAGAGGTAGCTAAAGAAATACCTGTTACCCGAACTTTAATAAAGACTTATCTAAAAGGAAAAAAGGAAAAACAAAGCCGGAATGACAAAGGTCCTCACGCCAACACTCGCGGTAGTAAACAAACAAACCCAAAATCTAGTGACGTCAATGACGCTTACCCCTTTATGATAATAGGAGATCAGTGTTGTATTCAGCCCCCTAAAATCTCAGAATTAGTGACAACTATTAAAGAGCTTCCCAATCCTCTTAAAAATCCTACAGCCTTTGTCTCTGCACTACAGAGAAGTACCAGATATCACCATTTGGGTGGTCCGGATTACAGGTACATATTGTGTCAATGCATTCCTGGAGTAACCGAGTCACAACTCATAAGAGAGATAGGTGAATTAGACCCAAAGCATGATAAAGCATCCACAACTGCAGAGTTTTTGTGGGTAAATAATGACAAAGTCGCCGATTTCTTTAAGAATCTAAAGAAATTCCTGCTCACAATGTCCAGAGACAAAATTGACTTAAATGCAGTAACTATGTGTAAACAGAAGCCTGATGAATCTATCCTAGTATTCATAAAACGCTTTATGCACTGTTGGACTGATGAGGCATGCATGCCAGAGGATGGTAATGATCAGATTTTCATCACCACCTTTTTGAACAATATCCACCCTGAGTGCTCTCAGTTGCTAAAAGTGACAGCTACTGATAATCTCTACGAATTGAGTAAAGATGCTTTCTTAAAGCTTGTACAAGTGAAGGCCAGTGCAGACCTTTTTCCTACTATCACAAGAGCTAACAGTGTTAAGATGATGTTGAATTTTGATGTTCAAGGCTCAGAGGAAAGTGAGAAATTAATGTATGCAGGACTACCCGCTCCAGCACAGCAAGGAAGTTTCAGAGGACGGAATGGTAAGAATAGAGATGTTTGTTTTTATTGTGGAAGGGTAGGACACTGGTCCAGAGAGTGTCGCTTTGCAGCCACCAACAGGGCACACACGCCTCAACCACAGAACGCAGTACAAGTTCCCGCCACTAGGCGTCAGCAGAGCTCTTCCAGTCAAGGTAACTGGCAACCACAAGAAACATGCAATAATGGCCCCACATCTAGGCCGCAGCCTTACAACCCACATTATAACCCACAAGGCAGACAAGCTAGAGGTGCAAATTTAGCTCAGTTTTCCAGTAACCGCAGACACCCAGAGCATGAATCAGAATGGGAAAGGGTGCGTTACAATTCTCACCATGATCTTTTCCCATCACCTGATAATCCCCGGCTGGGTCGCTACTAGGGAGGCCCAGGTGAGGATGAGGGACAGCAGTGTGAAGCACTACACACGATGCTGCATCTGCAGCTGTCCCCTAACACAGAACATTTGCCCATGCTACAAGTAGAAATAGATGGTAAAAAATACCCATTTTTAGTGGATAGTGGAGCCACTAAAAGTTCACTGTCTGGGAAATTCTATAATGGGCCTGTGTCCTCTGTGTGCATCAACACTATGGGAATTAATGGAACTGTAGTGCAATGCCCTAAAACTCATTCTCTAAAGACACGTTGGGGCTCTAAACCAGATGAAATCACATATCATCCATTTGTAATTATTCCAAACTCGCCTGTGAATTTATTAGGCAGAGATTTAATGGCAAAAATGAATTTGTGTATTTCATTTAACACAAAGGGTGAAATGTTTGCTGATACTGATAACAGCTATGTTTTCTCTGCCTTATGTACCATGGAGAAGGAACAGCCTCTGTGTCAGCTGGACGGCTCAGCAGAGAATGAACTCAACACCTTTTTGTCTGGTATTCCACGACACACACTGTGCCAAAGACGTGTTCAAAAACCACTGCCAGGTAATCCCATATCTGGGAGCCACACTTTTGTTTCTCTCACACTGTTCAACAACATGATAACTGCTCACACAAGTGAAGGCCAAACAGTGGTTTTGTCACATAACTCAGACATAGGTTATGACATAACTACACCATGTCGTCACATAGATCTAACCTATCCTATCCACTGTACTATTTCTGCACTTACGTTGCCAGCTGAATACCAGAATATGACATTGTGGTCTAAAGGTGAGAATGATGTAGGATTTATTGACTGTATACCTTATCACGCACAGCTAAAAAACAACAAGCCAGTATATGTCAAGCAATATCCCATTTCTGCCGAAAAAGCCTCAGCCCTAGATGTCATCATAGGAGATTTATTGACTACAGGAGTAATAAAGCCTACAGTATCTCCATATAATACTCCTGTCAATCCTGTGCCAAAGCCTAACAAACCTGGCGTATGGCGTTTCACACAAGACTTAAGACAAATTAATGCAGTCATTATCCCTTTGCCACCTCTGGTCCCAGATGTCCCCAGCATATTGACATGTATTCCATCCACAGCCACACATTTTACCGTGGTGGATTTATGCTCTGCCTTTTTCTCAGTGCCTGTGCATGAAGATACACAGCCGTTATTTGCATTTACACATAGAAATAAGCAGTACACTTGGACTCGTCTGCCTCAAGGCATGATAGACAGCCCTGCTGCTTTCTCAATGGTGATCCGTGCTACCCTGGACAGCTTTACTCCTCCTGAGGGCTGTACTCTGATCCAGTATGTGGACGATCTCCTCCTCTGTGCTCCGAGTGAGGAATTGTGTCAAACTGCTACACACATGCTTCTCCAGCACCTCCAAAAGACTGGCCACAAAGCATCTGCAAAGAAAATGCAGTACTGTCAGACTTCTGTTCAATATTTGGGATTTACACTGTCTCACGGAAAACGTTCCATGACTGCAGACAGGGTCAAAGCTGTGACCTCCGTCCCTCGGCCTACTACACAGAAGGAAATGCTGTCCTTCTTAGGCATGGTGAACTATTGCAGACAGTGGATACCAGACTGTTCTTTTCATGACCACATTCTGCGTGAATGCTGCAAAAAAGACAAGCTTCCTCGAATACTGTGGTCCACAGAAATGACTGCCTCTTTCAATGCATTGAAGGGAGCGCTGACCTCCGCCCCTTGTTTGGGTCTGCCTGACTACCACTTACCTTTCCATCTGTACGTTACAGAGAACGGCACGACCTGCACAGGTGTACTGGCCCAAGAGCATGGCAGTGGCTACCGTCCAGTAGCCTTCTATTCAAAGGTATTGCCAGCAGTAGTTCAGGGGATGCCGGCCTGCCTGAGAGCAGTAGCAGCTTGCTCTATCATGATAAGGGACTGCGAGAAGCTTACACTCTCACATGACACTATTCTACACACCAATCACCAGGTCACGACCATTCTAGCAAACATAACTACACAACACATGACTGCACAACGTCGCTCAGGTTATGAAGCTACACTGACCTCCACAGCAAACCTCACCATAAAAGCAAGCAGCACACCCAATTCGCCAGCACATTTATTGATCCATATGCTGTGTTCTTCTGACCGACAGGATGGCTCAGACAGGCTTGATGTTCATGACTGCATGACACGTATACAGGAATCCACAGCACCACGTCCAGATTTAGAGCAAACACCTATCCCAGACTCAGCCACGGTTTATGTGGACGGGTCCTGTTCAAGGCCGAATGACAACTCATTTCTTTGTGGCTATTCAGTGGTGACATTGCCTGACATCATACTAGAGGCTCACTCATTACCATTTCACTCAGCACAAAAAGCAGAGCTCATGGCTTTAATACGCGCCTGTGAGCTCCATTTGGATAAGCGTGTGACAATTTACACAGACAGCCGCTATGCGTTTGGCGTCGTACATGACTTTGGCACATTGTGGAGACAAAGAGGATTTAGATCTGCTGATGGAAAACCGATTGCTAATTCTGATCTTGTGCAGAGACTTTTGCAGGCTATACAGCTGCCATCGGCCGTTGCAGTTGTAAAAACGAAAGGACACAGTACAGCTGACACAGACGAAGCAACAGGTAATGCCTTAGCAGACGTGACAGCCAAGGCTGCAGCTGCATCGCAGCTCCCACCTCCACAGGAAGTATTATCTGTGCCCCTACAGCTGCCACTTGTTACACTCCCAGACTATTTCGAAACAAATGTTGATTTAAAATTCATACAAGCGCAAGCATCTGCCTGTGATTACACCTATTGGGAGAATAATGGCTGTACCTTAGATGACAGAGATGGCCTATATAAAAACCTTGAGGGTTTGATTGCCCTCCCATCTTCCCTGCTGCCAGTCCTTGTCCGACATTTTCACGGTGTGAGTCATGTCGGACAAGGAGGGGTAATAGGGGCAATAAAATCAAGATTTGTAATTGAGAAAACATTGCATGCAGTAAAAAGCATATTAGCAACCTGTCTAACATGTGCACGAACTAATGTAGGAAGACCAAAAGCAGAACATCAGCATTTACCACAACCAGATTTTCCATTTCATACATTACAAATTGATTTCACACACATGCCAGCACAAGGAAGCATCAAGTACTTACTGGTAATAGTGGATCAATTTAGTAAATGGGTAGAAGCTTATCCAACCTCAAAAGAAACTGCAGAAGTAGTCTGTCAAAAGTTGTGCAATGAAATAATACCCAGATTCGGAATACCTCACCAAATTAACAGTGATAGAGGACCTTCATTTACATCAGAAGTAATTCAAAAGTGTACTAAAACTCTAGGAATAGACTGGAAATATCATGTGCCATACCATCCTCAGAGTTCAGGAGTTGTAGAAAGAATGAATAGGACCATAAAAAATCGCCTGACTAAAGCAATGATAGAAACAGGAATGACCTGGATCAAACTACTTCCTCAAATCCTCTGTGAGATTAGAATGACTCCATCCGCAGCAACCAAATTATCTCCATTTGAAATAATCATGGGAAGACCATTTCCAACACCATGGTCAGCTTCCAGAGGGGCACCGCTATTGGAAGGGGACATAGACACTGCATTGTCCGACTATGTCCACAATCTGGTAGAAACACTGAATAATAACTATCAGAAAGTTTGTCTCTCCCAGCCTCTCCCCTCCACAGATCCAACCCACAAGTGGAGACCAGGGGACGCGGTGCTAGTGAAGTCACTAAAACCAAGAACACTCGGGGAGGCCGCGTTTTCCAGCCCCCAGACTGTACTGGCAGTGACGAGAACCAGCATCCTTACGGACGGACAACCTCAGTGGATTCATGCCAGCAGGGTTAAGACCAGCCCAATCGGACCATCTCAGGCGTCGGATCAAGCAGACGACATCTCCGGCGAGCCAGCGCCCGGAACTAGAGCAAATAAACACACACGGGTAGATGACATCTCAGGCGAGCCAGCGCCCGGATCCAGTGCACACACGCAATCACTGATTAACACACAACGTCTGAAAGAGCCACAGCAAGGTACTCGAACATCCAGCAGGAATAGAAAGCCAAAAGTACCACATGATGTCTAACCTGATAAAGCTAGACTCACTCCATCCTGATAATGAAGAAAATGAAATGCCCATTGTCATCATACGGCGCTTATTCGATGTCTCTCGAACCTGGGACCAGGCCAGAAGACGACTGAAGAACTGTTTTTCTTATATATTTAGGTTATTTATCATACTTATCGCATTAACCTTAGGATTTTTCTTTGCTATTTTGTATTGTAAACTGCAACCATGTTCACATTTCTGCAGGTCATATTTTGCTGACGATACTTCATGCTCTATTTTGCGAGACACCTACTTAATGCACTCTTCACGTTCCCTAAAATCAGTAAATGACAACATAGACGCCACTAATAAACCATTTTATGCACCCTCTAGAGTAGGAGTCAACTCCTGGTATGAAAATGCTAGAACAGCTGCTCGTGATTTAGGAAACAGCAATTGTTATGTCTGTTCAAAGGGTAATCCAGAACAGGTTATAGTGGGATACCCAATCTCAGGTTTTCCCCTGACAAAGATGCTATTCAAAAATGATGAAAAGGGGCCCTTAACAGTAACCCTGATTGAAGCGGTGCGAGTGGAACTAAGTCCTTTAGATTGTCTACTCATATACACAGGACAAGTCTCTAGTAAGGATGTTAGCATGATTAACGACTCTACCCACCCCTGTAACCCAATGAATCGCCCCGAAGACCGCACTGAACCTCTTTCGCCCCCAAAACAGGTGCGCCATCACCCAAATATCTTGATGACATGCATACACCGACCAAAACTTGAAAACATAAATTATGACGCGCAAAACTATACATTTTTTTCTGACTCTCCAGGAGCACGCTGTAACGAAACATGGCTAGCAGCGAGTGTTGACAGGACACAACATAGACATATGTTTTTTTATCTATATGCATATATAAGTACGCATTCAGATAACTCCACAATCCTGCATTCGCCCAACACACTAAACGACTCGTACTGGGGAGGCATATTAAAAGGCTTTACAGCTTCGCGCCTGACCAGACCAATCCCACATGCTTATTGGATGTGCAATAATACCCTTAGAGTGGCTTTACCTGTTAATTGGACCGGTACCTGCGGTCTAGTAACTTTAGCTCAAGAACTACTAATACAACAAACCTCAGATCTGCCTGTATCCAGCAAACGTACAAGACGCTCCACTTACTCACATAACGTTTACATAGATGCTATAGGGGTTCCACGCGGGATACCAAGGGAATTGAAGGCACAAGGGGAAATATCCGCAGGGTTTGTCTCACTAATACCGCATATACAGGTAAACAAAAATGTAGCCTGGATCAATTATGTTTATTACAATCAGCAAAGACTTACTAATTTGACCAATACGGCCCTTAAGGCCCTAGGAGAACAGATGTCGGCTACCTCTTTAATGACCATGCAAAATAGGATGGCCTTAGACATGCTGTTAGCTGAGAAAGGAGGTGTTTGCGCGATGTTCGGAGATGTTTGTTGTACTTTCATTCCCAATAATACAGCCCCTAACGGTTCATTCACACAAGCTATGAATAAACTTGAAGCATTGCAGATAGAACTAAGAGCCAATGCAGGTCACGGTCAGTGGATAGACAAGTGGCTGCAGGACACGTTTGGAAAATGGAAGGAACTAATTGTAGCTTTTGTAACCATTGTAGCATGTATTATTTTGTTTTTGATGATTATTGCCTGTTGTGTGGTACCCTGTGTACGTTCAATGATAACCCGTATAGCTACTAGTACAGCTACTTGAATGTATTTGCAATTGGCACAAATTGACCCAGATTATGTGTCAGATGTCATCGGTGATGATCCTGATGTATGTATTGAGCATTAGATTGTGAATTACTCGATTGTCCAAGAAGAGAATGTCGTTTTCTTGTTCTTCTTTTCTTGTTTTTAAGATTTTGATATTAAGCTCACTCGAAGGACTAGTTACATTTATGATTTGTTTCACATTTATGATTTATCTTTATATTATGTTATTACATTCTGTCTTTATACTATGTTATCATTACATGATAAAAGGGGAGAACTGTTATGATATTTTGATACCACGGTAAGCATTTACAGGATATTGTTTTATACAGGAAAACTGTTACTCAATAAGGCTCATCTACTAGTTGTTTTTCTCTTTCTCTGTGACCCAAGAATTAATGTGTAGGACTCACAAGCTGGTACCCCAAGGTCGAAAACACCACAGAGATGAGACCACTTCCTTACTCCCATCCTCCCTTCCTTATCTCTTAGAAAAAGGCTCGTTAAAGGCTAGGTGGTTTGTCTCAGAATTCACTAATGAAAGAACTCTGTATTTTATGTCTAGGAGTGTATTTTGCTGGGATGATCATAAATTATAGCTGAACTGATAAACTACACAAGGGATACTTTGCTCAGAAGGCAGGAAGACGTTTCCTTATTTAGTCTGTACCGGTTTGAACTGGGAAAGCCGACACACGAACCTTTTTTTTCTCTATATAAACTGCTGTGTATCAAATAAACCTTTGAGTTGATTCTGGGAAAGCAATCTGAACAGTTTCTGTATCACTTTGTTCTCCTAGCTGCTCCCGATATCGTAACTAACCCCGCTGAACGGCATACCTGAGTGTTACTTTGAATAATTAGGAGTCTTATAAGGAAAGGACAAACTCTGCTTATCGCTCACGCCACGGAGGAAACCCGGGAAGGCAATTTCCTTCAGTCACTCTAACGAAGTCCTAAGGATGTGGCATGTTTGTTGACGTTAAAGCCGCTACCGCTAACTGTTAGCGTGTTTAAGATAAAGCAATATAAGAACAAACACTCACCCTTGCAAACACCAAACTGTATCCATCACGGAGACGTTTTGTTCCAAGGTTGTGGACCCACCCGCTGACAAAAAAATTGTACGCCTCCAGACTCTTGAAAGCTTTCATTTGCTGCCTAGTGTAGTAAGAAGTCTGGAGGACCAAGTAGTTGGTGATATCCACAGCCTCGATAGTAGGCAAATCCTTTACTTCTGTGGTGTATTCGGACATTTTCAAAGAATACGGATCACGTCCGATATATTTTTTAACTATCTGTTTATATCTCTCCCGAGAAACGGGGTCTAAAGTTGCACAATAGCTGCTCTCCTGACTCTCCACAGTGTCCTCCATGTTTACTTCCGCCCTCCACTCAAAAATCGCGCTGCCTCCGCACGTCATCAGAACCACGTGACCGCAACCCAACTATTCATTAAAAAATTGATATATATATTCGCTTCCGTGACTTTTTGATGGGTGAAGCAATGTAAGGGAAATTATGTCTTTTCTGTTTTTCTAATTTAAGCTTGAGTTGAATGTCTTTCACTCTAGATTTTAGATGACCTATCTCTTATACTTCATTGCCAGCCTTTTCGATAATTTGGTTCACTGGTCCAATGAGCTCCTGTCTTTACCATACCATTGTACTTCTTTTGAAACTATTCCAGCTCCCGTTTTTTATCTAGTAAAGCTGTCTCTAGATATTTGCATCTGGTACATAGACAGTTCAGCTGTTTTTCAAGAAACTCCTTTGTTATTCCAACAAAGGGGATGCCTTCCACACCGTCTATGCATTTCTTTTTCAAGTTGAGGAACATATCCCTAAATTTCACCTTTTCTTTTCCCTGAAGTGAACTGCATTTGGAAATGCCTTTCCAAAGGACAAAATGCACTTTACAGTTCTTCTTGGAAGTAGTGCTCTTTCTTCTCCAGCCAATTAGCTTTGTGTATAAATTTTTCTCTTTGCTTTATTGTGGAGCACAGTTTCTCTTCGAGACCCACCTTTTCACCCAGTGCTTGATTATGTGCCGTTTTTACTTTATACCTGTCCACTGCTGTCTTTCTGTGGTTTTCCTGCTCTGTGCTTAGGGCCTTTTTTAGGTCTTCATTTTTCTTTTTCAAAGAATCAACTTCATCTTCGACCATAGCCTTCATTTTCTTTTCCAAGGCCAGAGCTCTAATATTACTCTGACATTTCCGTTTGATCTCCATATTCTGGGCCTTTTGGTTGTCTATTACTTTGCCCATTTGATCTTTCTCGTCTGTTAATTCTTTCACGGTTTTACCCATTAATTCATTTTCGTCCTGTAACTTTGTATTATGTGTCAAAAGACCCTCAATCCAATACTGCGAGGATTGATGTTCCTCCTCGCGTTCTTTAACCGCATTGGCGGTCACACCTGTACTAATTTTTACTGTTCTCTCAAGCTTTTCTATTTGGTTATCATACATTTCTATGAGCTTTTCTAACTTTCTTTCTGCAGCATTAGCTTTGTCTTCGAGTTTTTTTAGTATTTTCCTCGTAAAATTGCTGCATCTTATTTTTTTCCTCTTTGTGGCGTTTCAATAATAATTCAACAACTTGGCTGTTGCGAAATTCCTGACGTGCCACCTTTTCTTTTTCTGTTTCCAGCAAATGTCAAGGCTCGGCTGTGTGGCAGGCAGGAGGAGGACCCAAAATGCAAAACTCACACACACGGGGATGAACTCAAAAAGCAGCTTTATTGCTGACCAAAGATAATAGGAGATACAAAACTAAACTGGGAAAAACTAACATAAAGCTCACCAGGAAACACGGGGGAATCACACACAGCATGAGGGACGACGTCACGCTGAACAGAGGGAGACGCAGACAGAAATACACAGAGGGTTAACGAGGAAAGTGGGAACACACGGGGAACACAGGTGACACTGATAATCATAACGAGACAGGGCGGGGTGAACTGAACATGACATGTACGGGCGTGAGAGTCACAAAGTAAACAGGAAGTGCACAGAGGTTCAGACAGGAGGAGAGAGAGAGCACGGGGAAAACACAGACATAACGGGCTGGGAAAACATGAAACAACCACAAAGGGAGACGAGGGCTCATAAATACATAGAGGGCACACAGACCGAACCCAGCATCTTATTATTCTGCAAAAGTTCATTGTTTTCTTTTGTTAGATCCTCGATCCATTTCTTATTGACTGTATGGAGTTTTTTGAAGCAGTCAAGCTCAGTTTTAAGCTTTTCAACCTCATCGATCATTGGATGCAGTCTGTGGTCGAACTGTCTGGCATATGTTTCTTTTTCACTTTTGTTAACCATTGTTTTCAAGAAATTAACATCTTTTTCTTTGTTAGGTTTCAAACTCATTTCTGCTTTTTATGTGCTGTATCACTCCAACAAAACGATAGCTCAATAATCAATCCACTTTGACAGGTTTCGTCTATTTAAGGACTTGAACATCAAAGGATGAAAGGACTGTCACTATGACATCACCACGTTCTGTGACGTAATGTCATTAAACGTCACCACGTTCTGTGGTATGTGATGGGCAGTAATTAGTAACAGTCTTAGTTGTGCAGGCGGAGGCGAGACGTAGATGGGAAAGGAGAGGGGTCCGGGTGAGGTGTGAATGGAGTCCGAAAACACAAAAACTGTTGCAAGCTGGGTAGAGAGGCAGGTGCGTGGAACAAAGAAGCTGCGAGCAGACCGGCGTCGGACTGAGGTCAGGAATATGGAGGTGAAGAGCTGGCATCCAGCGGGCTGCTGAGAGCACAGGGGAAAACAATTAAAACAGAGTTTAACTATGACGAGGTTCTATGACTGAAGCCTTCACTAACGAGGGTTAGTCGACATCCTGGCACTGAATGTTTGAGAACACCGGCACTAGTGATGTGCGATACCACTGATTTCCTTTCCGATCCGATACAAAGTATCGTCGATACCATTCAGGGTGGTATCGACGATACTGATCCGATACCGATACTTTGTACAAAAACTTATTTTATTGATTGTATCTCAAATTATAGCATCATAATGACTACAGGACATCAGAGTACTTGTTTCCAACAATGCTTAGTTTTAATATTACTCTTATTTCTCTTTCTGGGTCGCAAAAAAACTTTTAACATATTTTCAGGTGAGAATGTAAACTTCAAAATATCTGAGCCCATCGACACATTGTTTTCAAACCCCTGTGGTCTTTCACTACTCGGGTTAAACATGATATATAAGTCACTTAGATAACTTAAAAATGTTATTGTTTGGCTTTTTCAGTGTTTTATTTGTTTGTGAGTAAATCAGTTTGGCTGAGATTAAAGTTATTAGATTAGATTAAATAAAATGTAACTTTATTAATCCCTCAGGAGGGTTTTCACACAGCTAAATAAACGTCAAACAGAAAACTGATTAAACAGAAGTGTGAGACGGTCGAGAGTTTACACCAGTGTCCGGTTATATTTTAGATAGCAAGGAGCTGACGGCAGTTTCACTCCACCGAGGGAGCTCGTGCCGTACTACCCAGCTTTCTTTAGACCACGAAGGCCGGGCCCTCAGGTGGAACCAGCCTCTGAATTTGGACACCCCCGCTGTTTCCGGACATTTAATGTATTTTATCCGATAAATAAACACTGTAAAATGTATTTATCCCCCCAACAGCCTTTGTCTCCCTAGTGTGGCCACGACACCTCACGTTTTTGCCACATGTATCGCAAACCACGTGTCAGTTTTTGTGGAGGTAAAATAGGTTTGCACATGACTCCAATTACGCTCAGCCATTGTTGTGAGTGCGCACGCCAAGGGGCTGCAAGACAGACAGCCTATTTCGCAAATGACTATGAAAGGCGGAAGAGGAAGTAGTTCCTTTGAGTGTAGACAATCCGAATGTTATCCGGTTGTTCAGTGATGACGCGACGAATCCTACTTCCGGGTCTAAAGTAGTCTGCGTTTAATATGGCTTTTGTGTTGTTAACATGTTTAATGTTATGTATTTTCTTCTATTTAGTCTCAAAAAGCTCCTAAAACAGTCAGTGATCACTGTTGACCTCCCTCGGCTTTTATTACCACTAATCATTTATTTAAGCTCAGTTTTTAAAACTAGCTACAGCCCAGCCCATGCAGCAGTATATGAATGACTAACCTCGTATTGTGGATGGATTATCTCAGTTGTTCTCCTGGCTGAAGTCTGGTCCTTTTACAGCATCCTGCCATGCGATTACATTTCTTCCTGACCACCGAGAACACTCACGTTAACTTTTATCGAGTGGAAAAAAAGTTAGCTTGTTTATATTATGCTAACATAGCTGTGTCGCTAGCGGTCACGTAGCACATCATTATATACCAGCTAGCCAAACTTCAGTAACCCAACAATCGTCACTGCTGTTTAGTTTTCTGTCTTCATTTATGTTGGAAGTGATAACAGAGCTGTATGTTTGAATTTGTTTCCAAAACCCCGCAGTCAGGACATGCTATATTGTATTTAGATAGAAGCTAGCGAGCTAACTCCCTGCTAACTTCTAACTCCGTTAAATGTCATAAATTCCGTTTTCATGGATGCCTGGATGTTAAACTCAATTGTTACACCCGGTAGAGCAGAACACTGATCATTTTATTAAAGATGAAAGACTTTAGACAGTTTTTCAACTCTCAGTAATGCCATAGTGATCGTTTGATATATGGACCTGCAGCGAAGTTTAGACCCAGACACGGCTAGTGACGTCAGACTGAACAACCGGATAGTTTCTTTCCACTGTGTTCCTGTTAATGATAAACTACAAATTTACCCTAAATTACTAAAATATCGATATTTTAATGTGAGAATCGATTCTAGAACATAAATGACTGGTATCGGAGGAATCGATATTTCAGGATCGATCCGCACATCACTAACCGGCACGCTGGAAAAATCCAGAACTCACCCGACCATGACAAAATCTGAATTAGTCAGTCTACACATGCTCCAACACATTGTGAGGTGATTGTATTGGAGCGAGAATCCCCAAGAGAGGCAGGTGCGTCTTCACAGATCGGCCAGTGTAGGTAAAAATGACAATCTCGTTGACTCACGAAGCAAACCCTGAGCTGTGGCTCCTCCTCCCGATCCAGCGATAAAGCAATTTAAACTAGAGGTGGCCCTACCCTTTACCATTAAAAAAAAAAAACAACAGTGATCAATAGAGCAATTTCAGGTAGGCAGACTCTTGCTTTGACCAATCAGAGAGATTGGGTCTAACCTGAACTGGAAGTTATCGCCTGTCAGAGTTTGAGGTCATAGAATAGAATAGAATAGAATAGAATAGAATAGAATAGAATTCAACTTTATTGTCATTGCACATGCACAGGTACAGGGCAACGAAATGCAGTTTGCATCCATCCAGAAGTGCTTTAGTGATATAGATATATTACAATATATATTAGCAATAATATAGATATGTGAGTATATTACAGAAATGGGTCTATTATGGTATGTTATAATGTACACGGTATGAACTATGTTGTGAATATTCTATAACTATAAGTATGTACAGGCTGTAGTGAGTACAAGCTATGTACAGGATATGAACAGGATATAAATATGAAAAACTATACAGAATATGAAATAAATAACTTTACAGAAATCTGAGATATACAGCTATACAGAAATGGGAACTATGCAAGTTGTAAACAGTTGTAGGGTTAAAAATTATCGAATGTACAGAATGATTATTTACACAGAACTATACAGTAGTGCAGTTAAGATAAGTGAGATATAATTCCTACAGAGGCTATATAAAGTGCTAGTGGTTGTGAGTGGTGGTTCAGTCCATGTTATTATTGTGTGTTTGAGGGTACAGTTGTCCATTGTGTGTGTGTGTGTGTGTTCAGTCCATGAGTTTAACGTGGGTCAGATGTCAGGAGGCAGAGTTCAGGAGTCTGACAGCTGTGGGGAAGAAGCTGTTCCGGTACCTGGTGGTCTTAGTCCGGAGGCTCCTGTAGCGCCTCCCAGAGGGCAGGAGGGTGAAGAGTCCATGTGATGGGTGACTGGGGTCTTTGATGATTTTCCCAGCCCTTTTCAGACACCGCTTCCTGTAGATGTCTTTCATGGCAGGAAGTGGTGCTCCGGCGATGCGCTGGGCAGTTTTCACGACCCTCTGCAACGCCTTCCGGTCCGAGGCAGAGCAGTTCCCGTACCAGACTGTTATACAGTTGGTCAGGATGCTCTCGATGGTGCAGCGATAGAAGTTCACCAGGATGTCTGAGGACAGGTGGTTCTTCCTCAGAGTCCTCAAGAAGAGGAGGCACTGGTGAGCCTTCTTGACCAGCTTGGAGCAGTTGGTCGTCCAGGTGAGATCCTCGGAGATGTGGACTCCCAGGAACTTGAAGCTGCTCACACGCTCCACAGCCGTCCCCTTAATGTGGATGGGTGGATGTGGGTCAGCATTCCTCCTGTAGTCCACGATGAGCTCCTTGGTCTTCTCGGTGTTAAGCAGCAGGTTGTTTCTGTCGCACCACTCAGCCAGACGATCCACCTCCTCCCTGTAGGCAGCCTCATCGTTGTCACTGATGAGGCCAATCACCGTGGTGTCATCTGCAAACTTAATGATGGTGTTGGAACCATCAGCAGGTCTGCAGTCATGGGTGAAGAGGGAATAGAGGAAAGGGCTCATCACACAGCCTTGTGGTACACCGGTGTTCATTGTGATGGTAGATGAGCAGTGGTTATCCAGCCGGACATGTTGGGGGCGGTTGGTCAGGAAGTCCAGTAACCATTTGCAGATGGGGGAACTGATGCCCAGGTCTGTCAGTTTCCTGATGAGTTGTGAGGGGTGGATTGTATTGAATGCTGAGCTGAAGTCTATTAACAGCATTCTGGCGTAGGTGTTGTTGTTGTCCAGGTGTGAGAGGACAGAGTGCAGTGCAATGGAGACTGCATCCTCTGTGCTCCTGTTCTGGCGGTATGTGAATTGGTGGGGGTCCAGGGTGGGGGGGAGACAGGATTTGAAGTGTGCTAGGACCAGCTGCTCTAAGCACTTAGTGATGATGGGGGTGAGTGCTACTGGGCGGTAGTCATTGAGGCAAGATGGGTTGGAGTTTTTGGGTATCGGGACGATGGAGGTGGATTTGAAGCAGGCCGGTACCACAGCGAGGGCCATGGACAGGTTGAATATGTCTGTCAGCACTCCTGCAAGCTCCCCAGAACACACTCTGAGAACACGCCCGGGGATGCCATCAGGACCTGCAGCCTTGTGGACATTGATCCTGCTCAGCACCGCTCCTACATCGGTAGGGGAGAGAGTCAGAGGTTGGTGGTCTGGCGTCACGTCTGCTTTGGTTGTGGTTGTGGGGTTCCCTCGCTCAAAACGAGCATAAAAGTTGTTGAGCTCGTTGAGGAAGGAGACATCAGAGGATGCGGGGGAGGGTTTGGTGGTCCTGTAGTCTGTAATGGTCTGGAGTCCTTGCCACATGCGTCGGGGGTTGGAGTTGGAGAAGTGTTCTTCTACCTTCTTTTTGTAATGGTGTTTGGCTTTTTTGATGCCCTTCTTTAGATTAGTCCTGGCTGTACTGTAGGCGTGTGCATCTCCTGACCTAAAGGCGGTGTTGCGGGCCTTCAGGAGGAGACGAACATCCCGGTTCATCCAAGGCTTCTGGTTGGGGTACATGGTGATCCGTTTCTGGGTGGTGACACTGTCTGTGGTTTCGGAGATGTAATCCAGTACAGATGAGGCGTACTGGTCCAGGTCTGTGTGGGTAAACATATTCCAGTCTGTGTTTTTAAATCTGTCCTGGAGCACTTCGTCTGTCCCCTCTGGCCACACTTTAATTGTCCTCACAGCAGGTTTCACACGTTGGATGAGTGGTGAATACCTAGGTGTGAGGAACAGGGAGAGATGGTCCGATTGTCCAATGTGGGGGAGGGGTGTGGCTTTGTAGGCTCCAGCCAGGTTGGAATACACATGGTCTAAAGCAGGGGTGCCCAATCCCGGTCCTCGAGAGCTACCGTCCTGCAGCTTTTAGATGCATCCTTGTTCCCACACAGCTGAATCAAATGAATGGCTTGTTATCAGGCCTTTGCCAAACATGATGGCATGCTGAAGAGGTAATCAAACCATTTGATTCAGCTGTGTTGGAGTAGGGATGCATCTAAAAGCTGCAGGATAGTAGCTCTCGAGGACCGGGATTGGGCAGCCCTGGTCTAAAGTCTTGTCTCCTCTGGTGTGGCAGGAGACATGTTGGTGGAATCTGGGGAGGACTGTCTTTAAGTTGGTGTGGTTGAAGTCGCCAGCAACCATGTCAGACCAGTAGAAAAAAAGTTACGTTTTTACTGTAACACCACAAACATTTTTAACAAAATATCTTCATAACTTGAAATGCAAATAGAAATTTTTAATTTAAAAATGTATCCACAAGTTTTGCAAACAACAAAGTTACATGCAATCTTTTACCTAAAAATGCAGCAAAGGCTAAAACCGGTGTTTGTGAAACCACGTTAATGACACCGTGTACAACCATTGGAGATGTGAGCAGGACAGACAGATCAATTGATGGAAAAGTGTGGACTTTATACTAGTTTTTAAATTGTGTTGATAGGCCACGTAAAACCAGAGTTATGCTAAAAATATATGCAATGTTTGTTTTTCTTCCTGAATACTATCGCTGTTTATATTTACTGCAAAAAGAAACAGTAAAAACTGCGTTTTATAAGGAAAACGTTCAAAAGCCTGTGAGCAAAAATCAAACCATTGAAATGTGAGAGATTTGAGACATTTAGCGCAAAACTTGTGTAGTGTAGTCAATAGTTTTGTTGTGTGTGTCAGAACAATGAGGCGACTGTTGAATGTTACAGGTGTTACAGGAGTGATACATCTCCTGTTGTTCTCCTTTATCTCATAGTGGACAGAAATTCCTCAAGTCATGCACGGCTCAGCTGGCTGCAGTGTTCACGCACATCTTCAACCTTTCCCTCTCTCTGTCTGTAGTCCCAGCCTGCTTCAAAATGGCCACCATCGTCCCTGTACCCAAATCCTCCACCATCTCCTCATTGAACGACTGGCGACCTGTAGCCCTGACCCCCATCGTAAGCAAATGCTTCGAGAAGCTGGTCAGGGACTTCATCTGTTCTGCACTACCCGACTCACTGGACCCTCTACAGTTCGCATACCGCCACAACAGGTCCACTGATGATGCCATAGCCCTGACACTACATACTGCCCTGTCACACCTGGAGAAGAGAGACACGTATGTGAGAATGCTGTTTGTAGATTACAGCTCAGCATTCAATACCATCGTTCCCTCGAAGCTGGACAGGAAACTGCAGGATCTAGGACTGAGCAGCTCCCTCTGCAGCTGGATCCTTAGCTTCCTGTCTGACAGACGCCAAGTGGTCAGAATGGGCAGCATCACCTCATCCCCCATCACACTGAACACTGGTGCTCCACAGGGGTGTGTACTGAGCCCTCTCCTGTACTCACTCTACACCTACGACTGCACGGCCACTAACAACTCCAACATCATTGTGAAGTTTGCGGACGACACTACAGTGGTGGGTCTTATCACCAACAGTGATGAGACGGCTTACAGGGAGGAGGTCAGCGCCCTGACCCACTGGTGTCAAGACAACCATCTCACACTCAACGTCGCAAAGACAAAGGAGTTGATAGTGGACTTCTGGAGGTGCAGAGAAGTACACACCCCCATCACCATCAACAGCGCTGCTGTGGAGAGAGTGAGCAGCTTCCGGTTCCTTGGTGTACATCTGGCTGAGGATCTTACGTGGTCAGTACACACAAACAAAACAGTGAAGAAGGCGCAGCAGCGCCTCTTCTTTCTCAGGAGACTGAAAAGATTCGGCATGAGCCCCCGCATCCTCAGGACCTTCTATCACTGTGCCATTGAGAGCATCCTCACTGGATGCATCACCACCTGGTATGGCAACAGCACCGCCTACAACTGCAAAGCTCTCCAGCGAGTAGTGCGGTGCTCTGAACGGATAATTGGAGGTGAGCTTCCCTCCCTCCAAGACATCTACAGGAAGCAGTGCCTGAGGAAAGCGGGGAGGATCATCAAGGACTCCAGTCACCCCAGCCATAAACTGTTCAGACTGCTTCCATCAGGAAGGAGGTTCTGCAGCATCCGGTCCCGTACCAGCAGACTGAGAGACAGCTTCTTCCATCAGGCCATCAGACTGCTGAACACTTCATAGACACCTCACCTTCACTACTGGAACTTTAACATTATGCACTCCATACTGTACAGTAACGCCACTGTTTTGCACATGTCTCAACTCTGTATATTTTTATATATTTTATTTATTGTTGACTCTATTTAATTTGTAAAATATGTGTACACACACACACACACACACACACACACACACACACACACACACACACACACACACACACACACACACACACACACACACACACACACACGTAGAAAAATATTTAGTATACACATCCAGAAATGCATATACTATTATATATTGTACATATATTTATTAGTTTCAGATGTAGCCATTCTTGTATTTTGCTTGTTTACATTATTGTATTTTGCACAACTCTGTTGCTTGTGAAGCTCGCACACAAGAATTTCACTCACATGTGCTGTACCAATGTACCTGCACATGTGATGTGACAATAAAAGTGATTTGATTTGATCTTGATTTGAAATTATTTTTGGAGTGGCACAAATAATTTGTGTGGCATCAAATTTGATGCAGAACAGCTGATTGTTCTGTAAATAGTTTGAAATGTTTATTTAAAAAAACGCCTTGGCTGCATTTTAAGTAAACAGCTGCAAAAAACTTTGTTTGCATAGATCAGTTACTTTTTTGAAGACGTAATTATATAATTAATTGCCCAACATTGGTCATTATATACTGTATTTTGCAGACAGAGAGTTACAGGACTCTCTCCCAGACCACAGACTCATACTCATAATACAAGTCAGAGCTTTTTTTTTTTTTTTTTTTTTTTTTTAAAAAGAAAGTTGCGTTTTCAAAATTGGAGTTCAAGTTATTTTTACTTCCAATAGTGTTAACATACTACACAGGTCATGAACAAGATTTTTTTTTGAATTTTTGTTGTAAGTGGGCTAAAGGAGTTAATTAAAAAAAAGTCTAACATAAATTTAAATGTTGTAATTTGATTATTTTAATAAACCATGTAACTTGGATGGATTCAATGCTGACGTGACCACAGTGCACACGCCTGCTGTTGCTCACAGTGGTCCAAGGGACCGCTCAGAGAGTTTGTGTGTTCGCTCAGACACATGAAAAATTAGAGGGAACATTGGACCCAAGCTTCGCCCCCACAACAGGGTCCTCAACCGTCCTGGAAGAAAGTCTAGTGTGGTATTCTACTGATCAACTGAGCATGCCACCTTTCCCAGTTTGTGTCCATAAACCTCTTTGTGTTCTCCCCTGTTGATCTTCTCTCATTCCTACACTGCTCTTTTGATGGTCATGTGATCTGTACACCTAAATACAGCCCAGTTATTGTTGTTGTTCACACCTGACGCCTGGGCTCATAAGTTGTCCTCAATATCTTGCATTTCCATCCCCCGTTTCTGACTCCCTGCCATCTGTCTTCTCCTTGATATTCTTCTATAATGAAACCTGCAATCATTGCAATCACCAATGAGTCAGCTGAATGGCTAGCTTATCACTTTAACTGAAACACTGTTCAGTCTCAACTTTGCAGTTACTATTTTCATCATTTATGTTACAAGCATTTGTAAGTGCAATTTGTTTGGAGGCACAATCGTCTGATTTTTGTGTGTGACAACATTTCTGCATCTCAAGAACGGTTTAGTTTGGACTACTTGCACAATTTTGCGCTTTAAACTGACCTGCAGTTTGGTTTGGCTAAAAACTTCAGAGCAGACATTTGCCCAAATTTCTGGGCGCTTTCTTGGGTCAGCACAGCTTCTCAGTTTAATATATGAAGTGCCAGATCTTTTTGCATGTCCACTTAATTTCAGAATTTAAGAAACAATCCATGTGACTGAGGCCTGGTATCAGCTTGGCATCCTTTCATCTCTCTAGCCTTTTAGTTAATTATGCCTTACTAAAAACATGTAAAACAGAGAGCACAATCTGTGATTAGGTATTGAAACAGCTGTTTACTCCCCAGATGTTTGTGTCCTCAAAGAAATTCCATTTAGATCTATGTGAATGTATTGTGCAGGTACTTTCTCTGCTTCGCCCTCATTGCTTGCTTTATCTGAGAACATAATCTGCCTTCTTTTAGCTTGGGGTAGGCCTCACTTTATGTTTTAAATTAAAACGCTTGAAGACAAAGTGAACTCTGGACAAGCGTGCGACCTAACTGAAGTCCAGGTGGGCTTGTTGATAATCACATTTTCACACTCATCTCGGGGCAGACCTGTGGTGTTCTGGTGCCAACCTGTCCCCTCCGTTTTTTGAGTGCCCCCCCCCCCCCACATATAAAAAGAGACGGTTTATTTTATAATATTTTAGACAACAGCATATAAAACACCATTTGCTTGCACTTGTGTGTGTGTGTGTGTGTGTGTGTGTGTGTGTGTGTGTGTGTGTGTGTGTGTGTGTGTGTGTGTGTGTGTGTGTGTAAAAACTGAGATGTTCAGAGGTCTTGCTTCATGGTATCGAGCAGCTCACACAAAACAGGGTCTTTGTATTTTAATGTAGGTGCTGATGTAAACCACAATTTTCAGCAAACATCTATCAGGTCATTGCACTTTTCTTTATTTTTAAAGCTTAAGTATGCGTACATGGGATATATTAAAAACTGACAAGTTGTTTGAACATATGATGTGAAATCACTTAATTAACCTGCTGGATTTGCTAAAAGTTAAAATATTTATACTACTTTGGCTAATGGGTTTTGCACATTACTCTTAGCTTAGTAAGTGGCTATTAGTGAGGGTCATGATAATCAATTCAATTGCGTAATGGGCTGACTAAGTATTTCCAGACTAAGAGAAAAAGTCAGTCAACATATCCGTTGGTTTAGGTGTAGGCTTAATCCATTTCTGAGAAAACTGAAGAGCATAAGTGACGTTCTTACTTCGATTCGTCCAAATTCATGTGAGTTCCAGTCTGTTCAGCCTGTTTCTGTGTAGCACCAAGCAGTAGACCTAAACCTGGATGTGCTTCTGGGTTCTGCCTCTAATGAAAACAGACGAGTGTAAAATGCAACCATTGTTTGTAGTTTGCTGCCACCTACTGAGTGAAAAAAGAACTGAAGCTGTAAAAAGCAAACACGTTACAATAAAGTTGCTCCTAAATTCCTAATGATAGGCTTTATTTTGTTTCAGTTTCAGCTCACCATTCAGCTCATCAGACTGTTTTCCCTTTACATTTTGATATAATAATGATGGATTGCATTTATATAGCACTTTTCTAGGCACCCAAAGTGCTTTACAATTCCACTATTCATTCACTCTCATATTCACACACTGGTGGAGGCATCCCCAGAGCCACGGTCGCCCCATAATAGCTTTTTTGTACTACTGATACACATATTGTTAATTAATTACTGCCTTTTTCTTCCATTAGAGTAATATTTTCTTGAGCTGTGTAACTGGATTTGTTCAAATATTGTCCTTCAAGAGAAGGACATTTGCTCTCAACTCTTTCCTTGTTGAAATGTTATTCCAAGGAAGTGAGTTTCCTACAGGGTATGGAGGGTTAGTATGTGTTAATGATTTCAGTGTCATGCAGGGGAAAGTAGCATTCAGTGGAAGCTTCTCGGTGATTGTTTTAAATCCAAATGTGACCCTTATTTGTGGCGCATGTTAGCATACAGTCAGCTCAGGAGTTAGTATCAGTGATCTGGTTGTAAAATGAGTAAAAACAACCTCAGATTATCACATATTGACTACATCTATGTTTATGTAGCAAAAGTTGAGTCAAAATGCAGAAGCAGTATGTGAAAAACTATACTGTTACTGTTTCCATGGGAATTAAAAGGGTAAGAAGCAGTCATTTGCTGCTAATAATTTAATGCAAATGCTCTAGATTGACTTGTTGCACACTCTGTGCATCTGTCTTTAATAAAGAAGTGGAACAGCCTGACTCCTCGTTTCTCTCAGATGAGTGACATGAGGGGGTGGAGCTTCATTCAGCTTCCACTTATTTCACTCAGGTGTGCCCACATCCTCATTTTAGGTTTGACAGTGGCTGTATCCCAATTCAGGGTCTGCACTCTGCAGCCTTAAAGTACGCAGCCTTAACGGTCCACAAGGGCCGCGTACTCAAAGACCGCTAAGGCCAGAGGTGCGAGGCCTGTGAAATGGGACGGTCCAGCCTCTGTCGCGCTGCCCAGGTTGCCCAGCAACCATGATACGAACTGCTGGAAACGTTTCAAACAGCTTTGTTTGACAGAAATGAAGGAGAAAATCTTTTGTTCATTTGTTTGTTTGTGTCAACATGAGCTTTGCGTGATTTGATAAGTATCTGAGGCTGAGACCAGAGGACTGCAAAACATGATTGTTGGGCTTCATGGTTGTACTGAACAGTCATTTTAGGATTAGTTAGTAAATAACAATTAGCTAATGTTGTTCATGAGACTAAAGTCATCTCACTTTGGTAATGTAAATATAATATGGCCAATATTAAAGTTAGTATTATATTAATCAATATTAGTTATTACAGCTTCAGTAAAGATTCAAGTTGCAGTTATTTATATTTCCTATCACCTTAAATCTTCACTCAAAGACAAGTATCTCTCACAGTTTATATATACACACATGTATTATATATAAGAGACAAATATTGTTCTTTTAACATGTTGGCTCAATGCTTACATTAATGTGTAAAAAGAAAATGTACGAGCTGTGATAACTGTTTCTGATAGAATGAAGAGTAGACTGATATATTAAATATTCCTTTATTGGGTGAGAAAATCAGACCATGTCATAACTGCTTTAAGTCACACAGAATAGATATCAGAGCCTTAAACAGGCTGACTTCTGCTAAATGGGTCTAACTGGGCAGAAAGTATACAAACACATAATATCCTTATAGAATATGATGTAACACTATAGATCAACTTACCTCAGAATATATAAAGCATACAATTACAGTAATGTGATGCAACAAACACAGCAGTGCTACTAATCCAAAATACTCAAAGCTTCATAGAACTGAAACAAACATTTATTTTTAGGTCCATTCTGCTGCTGATACATACTTTATGTTTCTGAATATTAAACTTGTTGCTGCCTTTCATAGTGTGTAACTTGAAGGCCCTGAGTACTTTCTCCCACACTGAAAACACTGGGATGATAACATTATTTGAACATTACCTAATAAGACTGATTCAGGACAGACAATTAGTTATTTTAAACTTTTCTAGCAGTCCTTCACAAACAGGGAACAGTCTGTCTATTCTCTCCATCTGTCAGCTGCTGCTGGCTCTTCCTCCTCTGCTTCCTCACACACTGCTGAGTTTGTCCTGATGGATCATCAGGGGTGCAAAGCCTCACAGATGATGTGCAGCAGTGGGTCCCTCAGTCTGTCTGCAGTTGTCACACATGGAAATCAAATGTGTGAGAAGCTGCAGGATTCAAACACAAGTGTAACTTATAAATACATGTTCATACTTTTATTACACAATCAGAAAGAAAGACAAAGAGAGAGAGTGCAGGACAGACAGACAGGTGACAGTCTCAGGTGTACACACTGCTACAAACAGCACAAGAGAAGGAGGATTTGGTGTTTGTGTTATTACAAGTGCTAAACAAGAAGAGTTCCCAGATGATTCAGTGGACACATGTGTGACTCCTGTGATTAAAGCATCTTTCTTTCAGCTTAACGAGTGAACCGCCAGCTCGTTCAACGACACGTTAAAGTCTGTTTGGTTCGACATCACCGAACAGAGGCAGCAATATAACATAGCTAAAGTTAACAGTGCAGTGAATCCTGCTTGTGCCGTGATATTCAGGACTGCAAACCGAGCAGCATCACTGACTTTCAGCTTGTTGTGTTTGTGGATATATGACTGACTTTAATTATCCATAAAAACATCAAATTCTCTGTAAGACTAAGGTTGACTATTGAGCGGAGTATATTTGAAAGCTTCAGCCGTCTGCCGTTTTTTCTGGCAAAATTATCCACACCCACCGCCATGCTATGAAGTCTGGGATATGTTGGGCCATGAAGGATACACATACCCATCCTTAAAATTCAGGGAAATGAAGGATGCATTTGAGGGCCGCATTTCGAGCCGCCTTCGAATTGGGACAGCCTTTGTCGCGTCGCTGTGACGTAATTGGCCTTAAAATGAATTTGAATTAATGATGGTGCCTTGTATGTGGGGCTGTCCAAATTCATGGGCTGCATCCTCCTGAGGCCGCATTTGTAGGCCTACAATCACTTGACCCATCCTTCAAATTCGGGGAAAAGGAGGACGCATTTGTAGACTGCATTTGGAGGAGTCTACGAATTTGGACAGTCTTTGTCGCGTCGCTGTAACGTAATAGGCCTACAAGCCGGGAGCGAGCTGGAAAAAAGCACACGCATTTTTGAGAAGGAGGCGGCTGCTCAGCCCCGGCTGTGTAGTCCAGAAAGGTCAAGTCAAGTCAGAAAAGCTGGTCTGTTGAGTGCAATTACCAAAGTCACCTTGAATTTGGTTTTTATTAAACCTTTATTCATCCAGGTAAAAAAAATCTCATTAAAAATCTAATTCCCAAGAGAGATCTGGCATCGTGGCAACAAAAGTCAAAATACACATACGACATAAGGATAAGGTTGCTACTTTTATTATCGAGATTACGGTAAGGGTGCTGAGTAGCTGAATAAGAAGTCTGTGCTGCAATTTTGAAACTGTTAATTTATTTGCAAAAGTTTCATTCTGCTACTTAATTCAATACAGGTTTTTATAATAAATTATTATGCATACATTATAAATCATAACTGTAGTTGCAATTCCTTTACTTTTGAAAGATCAAACGTCCCACAACTTAAAGTCCACAAGCCACTGCTGCATTGAGGTAATATTTCGTACGCAGGCAAAAGAAGTCCATTGTCCAAACATTTTAGTTGAGAGTTTTGGTTTATTTATCCATCTTGGCAAGCAATAACAAGATCCTTCCTGCTGCTTCTCCTGCTCTGGTAAAAAACCACAGGCCCACCCCAATGCATGCTGGTCCTATACCAGTCTCTTTATTCATAGAAACAAAATGGCCCTACAGCTCTTACTAATTTAACAAAATAACAACAAACAAAACAAATCATTTAACCCTTGTGTGGTGTTCATATCTTTATTACTCAGCAAGTGTTCATGGGTCTGGTGGACCCGCTAGAGTTTTGGCTTTCCAAATTAACACTATCAAACAATTTTATGTTAAATTACTCAACAGATGTTTACTTCATCCCAATTACAAGCCATATGAACAGCAAACATGGTTAATTTTTTCCCTTTACCTTTGTTAGATCACATTTATGAATTAATGTGCTTCTCTTTTTTCTTTCTTTCTTTTTTTTATAAAATGTTATAAAAAGCCCCTCTCTCTTCCAAAATCAATTGGATGGCCCTCGCCATCTTTTGCCATCTTGTTCAGTTGTGATAAAGAACCACACTGGCAAAGTCTTATTTATAATATTTATGCCCCTAATTTGCCAGTGTGGGACAGGGTATGAGAGAATAAAATTTGGATCCCTCAAGAAAGAGGGTAAAATGTGTGAGGTGTAAGAGCAGACGGTGTTGATAGTTGAATTTTCAACAATGTTGCAACTTTGTGCGGGAGCAGGAGGGGAAGAAAACACTATCAGCAGCACCAGAAAGGAGGAAGACAGAGTGTGGGAACACAGGACCTGCACTTTCAACACTTTTATTAGACCTGGGTCCAGTGGACCCGAACACCTTGTATGTAATGTAAATGTGTGGGGGGAGGTACAGTATGAGGCCATTGAAAATTAGTTCGGATTTATGTTCTTCACAGAAAATAAGCCAAAGCCAATGAATTTCAGGTTGAAAAAATAATTAATTGTTTAATTTTTCTTTTGAAAAAAACTGAAAACGGGTCTCACAGACCCGAACACCATACAAGGGTTAAAACAAAATATTAACCGACAAATAAACCCCAAAATATAAGTAAACTAACAACAAACTTTAACTAATTTAAAAAAAAATAAATAAAGAACAAATAGCTCCAACAATAACAAAAATGTAATGAGTCATAAATCATGTAATACGTAAATCCTTAAGAGCTGACGACAAATCTGTAAAGAAATTCCATTTTGACTTTCATTCTATCGACAATTACTATTGATTGATTTTCATTACAAAAAAGATTTAATAGGTTCCTTTAAATAATAATAATAATAATAATAATAATAATAATAATAATAATAATAATAAAGAAGGAAAGAAGTCAAAAGTTATCTCGATGAATTATCAGATGAGTGCGTCATAAACTTTAACTCACCAAACTAGCAGCATAAATTATGAAACCAGATAAGGTTTTATCAAACTTAATTTAAATCTCTTCTTTCAGCCAATTGGAAACTGTCAATCACATGCTAGCTTTCTAAATTGCCACTCAGCCACCAAAACAAAAATGTTGTAAAAGGGCAGGGAGATGCAGAACTCAAGAGAAAAACTTTATCGCTCTGTTTCTTTTGAAGCTGATATAAAATTGTATCAAAAACTCACACAGATGCAAAAGATTTGGACGTTTTTGGAATTCTAGCAAGTGTGAAATGACTTGCTATTGTTGGGATTTCTGGTTTATATATTGGGGATTTTACCTTGCAATATAAGTCCTTTCATACAACACAATAAAACACAACAGAAATCAGAAGGTTTTTGTGATTTGGATTTTTATTTATTTATTCATTTTTTCTCTTCTTTTTTGGTCAGGTTAGTACGGTGGCCCTCAGAGGCCAAACGGACTGCAACTTTAGAAAACACCAGCGATAAGAAAAATGCTGTTTTGTTTTTCCTATTTCCGTTGTGTTTTGTGTGCTTTTGCAGCATTTTTCTTACTGCTGGTGTCCGTTTGGCCTCTCAGGGCCACCGTAGGGTTAGAGATTTTGATTAATTTCATTGAAGTATACTTTAGTTTTATTGTTTTACTTTGATGCTATAATAGATGTTTAGAAAATTCAGTTATATTTAAGATTATATAGCATCATGGCAAAACAACAGTCTCCTCAAGCTGCTTTATACTGTAAGGTGAAAACACTACAGAAAAAGCCAGAAAACCCCAACAATCCAAAGATCCCCTTTGAGCAAGCACTGGGCGACAGTGGGGAGGAAAAACTCCCTTTAGGAAGAAACCTCCAGCAGAACCAGGCTCAAGAAGGGGCGGCCATCTGCTGCGACCGGTTGGGGGTGATGGAAAGAGAATAGAGGGAGACAAGATGAAGTATACTTCTAATGGCCTATTCCAATTGGTGGTAATACATCATAAGAATTGAGGAAAGGTGGTGTTGATGGAGACTCTGGGGAAGGCCTTCGTCTGCCAGGGTGTTTTGGAGCCACTTGAATAAATTTAGTTTGCACTGGAGGTGGACGAGGTTTAATCTGTGGAAAGATCTGAGACGGAGTCGGAGTCTCCCCATAACATCTCCCCATCACGCCTCTATGGACCAACGGTGCGAGCTTTTGTCCTTTCTGTTTTTCTAATTTAAGCTGGAGTTGAACGTCTTTCACTCTAGATTTTAGATGACCTATCTCTTTTTCTTCATTGCCAGCTTTTCTGATCATCTGGTTCACTGGTCCAATGAGCTCCTGTTTTTGTTTGAATAAAGCGTATTCGGAAGACTTTACCATATCATTGTACTGCTTTTTAAATGATTCCAGCTCCCGTGTTTTATCTAGTAAAGCTGCATCTAGATCCTTGCATCTGGTACGTAGACAGTTCAGCTGTTTTTCAAGAAACAGCTGAACTGTTCCAACAAAGGGGATGCCTTCCACACCGTCTACGTATTTCTTTTTCAAGTTGAGGAATTTATCCCTAAATTCCACCTTTTCTTTTTCTCTGAAGTGACCTGCATGTGGAAATGCCTTTTCAAAGGACAAAACGCACTGGTACAATTCCTCTTGGAAGTGGCGCTTTTTCTTTTCCAGGCAATTCGTTTTTTGTGTGAATATTTCTGTTTGCTTTTTTGTGGCGCGCAGTTGCTCTTCCAGTGAGATCTTTTCAGCCAGTGCCTGATTGTGTGCCGTTTTTATTTTATGCCTGTCCACTGCTGTCTTTCTGTGGTTTTCCTGCTCTGTGCTTAGGGCCTTTTTTAGGTCTTCATTTTTCTTTTTCAAAGAATCAACTTCATCTTCGACCATAGCCTTCATTTTCTTTTCAAAGGCCAGAGCCCTAATATTTCTCTGACATTTCCGTTTGATCTCCATATTCTGGGCCTTTTGGTTGTCTATTACTTTGCCCATTTGATCTTTCTCGTCTGTTAATTCTTTCACGGTTTTATCCATCAATTCATTTTCGTCCTGTAACTTTGTATTACGTGTCAGAAGACCCTCAATCCAACACTGCGAGGATTGATGTTGTTCCTCGCGTTCTTTAACCGCATTGACGGCCACACCTCTACTATTTTTTACTGTTCTCTCAAGCTTTTCTATTTTGGAATCATACATTTCCATGACCTCTTCTAACTTTCTGTCTGCAGCATTGGCTTTGTCTTCGAGTTTTTTTAGTATTTTCCTCGTAAAATTGCTGCATCTTATTTTTTTCCTCTTTGTGGCGTTTCAATAATAATTCAACAACTTGGCTGTTGTGAAATTCCTGACGTACCACCTTTTCTTTTGCTGTTTCCAGCAGTCCTTGCAGGACTTCGACTTCGTCCTCATCATCTGTGATTAGGTATTGAAACAGCTGTTTACTCCCCAGATGTTTGTGTCCTCAAAGAAATTCCATTTAGATTTATGTGAATGTATTGTGCAGGTACTTTCTCTGCTTCGCCCTCATTGCTTGCTTTATCTGAGAACATAATCTGCCTTCTTTTAGCTTGGGGTAGGCCTCAGTTTATGTTTTAAATTAAAAAGCTTGAAGACAAAGTGAACTCTGGACAAGCGTGCGGCCTACCTGAAGCCCAGGTGGGCTTCTTGATAATCACATTTTCACACTCATCTCGGGGCACATCCGTGGTGTTCTGGTGCCAGCCTGTCCCCTCTGTTTTTGTGGGGGTTTTCCCCACATACGAAAATGGCCGCTTCTGCCTGGAGGGAGTTTTTTATTTTTGCTTTGCAGCTGCACAGGATCTGTATAGAAGTTTTAAACACTTCTACTTTAGGCAAATTTATAATATTTTAGACGACAGCACTGTTACGAGTTCAAAAATTGGGGATGGAGACAAGAGGAAAAACCACAATAACAACACTGGTCCGGCCGGGTTAAGTCAAACGATGATTTTAATGATCACACGCGTGGGAGATGGACACTGTATGCAGACAGCCTCAGATCTCAAAATGGTGGAGCATTGATCAAACTCTTATAGCCTCTGGTGCCCCCACCTTATCATAAAAGCCTAAACATTCACATGCTTTCTCTCACACGGCGCCTAAGCTACGACCTTGGCTCCCTGTTTATCTGCTCCTGCTGAGATGGGGCAGAAAACTCCAGCATGTTCCGTTCTCTTCTAATCAGACAAATAAGGCGATGACTTTTCTGCAAACAGTATTTCTTATAACTCAGCAGTATAATGCATCATGAAACAATATCATCCATTCACAATAAATCAGCAGTGTAATGCAAATCAGTTTAACAAATGCAATAGTTATCACCCTCTCCTAATTCAGGAGAATAATGCAAACTAAAACTACATAATAATTCACAATCTTTAATTAGGGGTCTAACATGGCATAAAATAATATTATAAACCTCACAGCACATAAAACACTGTTTGCTTGGATGCGTGTGTTTGTGTGTAAAAAGTGAGATGTTCAGAGGTCTTGTTTCATGGTATCGAACAGCCCACACAAAACAGGTTCTTTATGATTTAATTTAAGTGCTGATGTAAACCACAATGTTCAGCAAACATCTATCAGGTCATTGGACTGTATTTTTTTAAAGCTTAAGTATGCGCACATGGGATATATTAAAAACTGACAAGCCGTTTGAACACATGATGTGAAATCACTTAATCAACCTGCTGGATTTTCCAAAAGTTAAAATATTTATACTACTTTGGCACATTGCTCTTAACTTATTAAGGTGGCTATTAGTGAGGGTCATGATAATCAATTCAATTGAGCAGAAGTGACATTCTTACTTCGATTCGTCCAAATTCATGTGAGTTCCAGTCTGTTTAGCCTGTTTCTGTGTAGCACCAAGCAGTAGACCTAAACCTGGATGTGCTTCTGGGTTCTGCCTCTAATGAAAACGGATGAGTGTAAAATGCAACCATTGTTTGTAGTTTGCTGCCACCTAAAGAAACTGATGGACATTATGAACAATGCTGGGCATCCTCTGCACACGGCCATAAACAATCAGAAGAGTCTGTTCAGTGACAGGTTGCTTCTCCCCAAGACAAGAACTAACAGACTTAAAAACTCCTTTGTCCCACACGCCATCAAACTGTTTAACTCCTCTCGGGAGGGGAGAGGGAGGGGAAACAGGAGGACAAAGGAGGGGGGAACAACTAAGCTGTAGTGCCTCTTCACCTCACTGTACAATACCTTGTGCAATACTTTTTGTAAATAGTCAACAGTGCAGTAGACTCAATACTTGAAATGTGCAATTCACTTGTATTTTTATTTTTTATTCCTATTTATTCTATTTATCCCCTTTGTATATTTTATTTATATTTGTCTCTGTATTTATATATATGTGTGTGTGTGTGTGTATGTGTGTATATATATATATATATATATATATATATATATATAACAATTCTGTAACTGTAACTTCGGTCGTTGCTGTGCTTTTTGGAAGTTGAATTTCCCAGAGGAACCCACCCGAGGGATTAATAAAGTTCTATCTTATCTTATCTTATCTCTTACCTACTGAGTGAAAAAAGAACTGAAGTTGTAAAAAGTCACTATTCCTAATGATAGGCTTCGTTTTGTTTCAGTTTCAGTTCACTATACAGCTCATCAAACTGTTTTCCCTTTACGTTTTGATATAATAGCTTTTTAGTACTACTGAGACACATACTGCCTTTTTCTTCCGTTAGAGTAATATTTTCTTGAGCTGTGTAACTGGATTTGTTCAAACATAGAGGTAGTTTGGATTCACTGACACAGGAGCCATACGCCCTTTCTGCAGTTTCTATGCTTCCTTAGCTCGTTTATGTCGCCATTGTTAATCCTGTCCTGTGCAAAGAAAAGCCCAAGCTACACTTGTCTGACTGACAGAAGGTTCAAGAGAAGGACATTTGCTCTCAACTCTTTCCCTGTTGAAATGTTATTCCAAGCAAGTGAGTTTCCTACAGGGTATGGAGGGTTAGTATGTGTTAATGATTTCAGTGTCATGCAGGGGAAAGTAGCATTCAGTGGAAGCTTCTCGGTGATTGTTTTAAATCCAAATATGACCCTTATTTGTGGCGCATGTTAGCATACAGTCAGCTCAGGAGTTAGTATCAGTCATGTGGTTGTCACGAGGTTGCGCACAGCATCACCGGCAAGAGGGCTTGGTTTGAGAGGTTTTTGGCATCTGTGATGTGATTTACAACCATCCACCCATGTACAGTAAGACTGTTAAACAAAAGATTCGAACATCAACTCTGCCTTTCCTCCGCCTCTGCGCGACACCTAACGCGGGCGGGGTGCGCCCTTTTTTCTTTCTTTGAATACACTTTATTGACAAAGCACAAAATACAGATATACAAATACAAAATAGCAAACACAATTTCAGGGGGTTTGTATAAAAAAAAACCCAAAATAGACAGTCTATTAAAGAATCACATGATATTGAACAGGGAACATTAGTTTATGGTTTTGACAGCGTTTAGATTTTGAGAATGTTGTATGGTTTTAACATATTGTTTGGTTTCATTTAAAAAGCACTGAAAGGATGGTTTTGCGTTAGAAAATTTCGACTTATGTGTATGAAATTTAGCCAATAATATCAATAAATTAATGAAATAAAATTCGTTTTCCCTGTGCATGGGGTACTTAAAGAAACCAAACAATATTTTCTCGTAACAAAGAGAGAACTCAGAAAAGATAAAGGAAACAACAAAAACACAAAATTCTTGCCAGAAAAGATTGGGGTGCGCGCTCTTCATTTATCCGCCTGGGCTCGGCTAGACGCGCTGCTGGTTGTAACACACGCCTTGAAAGTCTGCTGTCACACGGAAACCTGACGACAACTGTTAGGTATTTTAGTACCATGGTAGCATTTACTGGATATTGTTTTATAGTGACATTATGCAGGAAAACTCTGTCATTCAATAAGGCCCCTTTGTTTTAGTTATTTTTCTCTTTGACCCAAGAATTGATGTGTGAGAATCACAGGCTGGTACAAGGTTGAAATACCACAGAGATCACTCCCTCAGCTACATTAGTTTCTTAATCTTTTAGGAGACGCCTGTTGAGGCCAAATGGTTTGTTTCAGATTTCACTAATGTAAGAACTCTTTGTTTTGTGCCTTGAAAATATGTCGCTGAGATAATCACAATTGTAGCTGAACTGATACACTACACAAAGGATGCTTCTTCACCCAAGGGCAGGAAGACGCTGCCTTATCTTGGTCTGTACTGGTTTAAACTGATAATCTGCTGTCTCATGAATTTTACCCTCTATATAAACTGTTGTACTTGTGAATAAAGTTGAGTCAATTTGGGAAGACAACCTGAAGCAGTCTCTGTTTTCTTGTTCTCCCAAGCTGCTCCCGAGCTCGTACTAACACGCTGAATGGCATGCTTGAATATTGCTTGAGAATATATTTGACTGTGTTACAGACTAAGGGACATTCTCTGCTGATAGACGTCCACGCCTCGAAGGAAGTCGATCCACGGATTAGGCCCTGGAAACCGTTTCCTTCAGTTCTTTCTTTTCTTTTTTTGCAATCACTCCCTCTTCCTTTGGTTTTCATTAAACTGCATCCAAACATTGCTGCTTTTCAATTCATTTAAGGATGCACCACACTTATTGTCGACCATTTTAAAAATGCCTTGTATTACAGCTCTGACCTAATTCTTGTTTCTTCATCAGGAGGTATTGAATGACATCCGGAGTGTTTGGAATGCTCACCGTATAAGGCCCTCAAAGAATAACAACGTGCCCTGTGGGATACCTGATGTCATGTACATGGCCCCTCACCTTTGGGGTGCAGAAGACTGTCTCGTTCCACTGACAGAAGATTTGACCTTGTGTAAAAATAGTTGCACTTTTGTTAGTTCAGGCCCATGTGATGTGCAAGTGTTTGATTTGTGCACAATAATAATGGAGGAATCAAGCTTGGAATTCCCATCTACCATGTCCCAGGCCCTTGATTTATATTTTCATCTCAGGGATACAGTTCGTTCACAGTTATTTGAGGCTACTTAAATGGACACAAACATACAAATGTAGTACATTTTGTACTTCAGTACGTATTCCTACAGCTTAATGTACTTATTATTAAGTAATTATTTTTCTCCAGTGTGTACTTATCTTGTCTTTGTATCAAAATTATCAGAAAAGACTGTATAACATAATTTTCATTTTATCCATGTCAGTAAATTAACTCATCATGAAGTGTTGCTTGCTCTTGGTAGTGTTAAAATCTCCCAATTCTTTGAATCTTTGGGCTGAAGGAAGGACAATACTCGGTGTATAAATGCTCAATCAACAATCTTTTATTTCCATACAATCCAACACTTTATGAGCATAAGCCATCATGATGGGGAGACATGCATGAAGAGGGTCACAGCAAATCTCAAAATGGTGACGGGCTACTCCGCTTCTTATAGCCTCTAGTGGCCCCCACCTAGTCGTAAAAGCCTAAACATTCACATTCTTTCTCTGTTACGGCGCCTAAGTTATGACCTCGGCTCCCTGTCTTTCTGCTCTCTGTAAAGGTGGGGGTATGGAATGTGGTCTGTCTCTTCTATTATCGGCACAAGGTCCTCTGCACACAACATTCTCTTCATGATTCAGCAGTATGAAATGTCAAGAAACAGTGTAACACATTCACAGCAGATCAAGGGTACAGGGTAATCCACACCTGTCTAACAAATCCAAAAATGGTCACATTCTTTTAACCTAAAAATATAAGGGAAACTAAGCTACATACTTTGCACACAATCTAGACTAAGGGATACATATATGTTCTACAGCTGTTAACATAATTCAACTACTTTAACTACAGATATAAGATAACATATGATAACAGAATAATCTCACAGTAGCTACAAAGCGTGGAGTATTAAACTAAAATATGATACAGGTTAGAAAAAAATAAATCCTTTTGGGATTGAGTTAAACTTATCAAACTGTTAAAGCATCAAAAGTTGTTCATAATAGTTTTTGGTAGCAAAAATGTGTTCATTTCTAACAAAAACAAGAGCACCTTGGATAACAACCACATAGACTGGCAATATAGCTAATGTTGTGATCAATTAGACAAGAAGACCAAGTAGGCTAAAGTGTAGAATCATAGTTGTGTCACCAATGCTCCAAATGTTTCTTGAGCCTATATTTTTGTTATTGTGGAATAGATTAAAGCAATCCCATGTTTGATAAAGAACGGCTTCTTTTCTTAAAAATCACAGCACGTGTATGACATTATAGAATGAGTAATTAAATAACTTTCAGCGGTGTCATTAGACATGTTCATGTTTAAAGATGTATAGAATGTAACAGAGAGGACAATGTTTTGTACAAATGAGAATGGTTTACTGGTGTCTTTCAAAATACACCATACTCAAAAACAGGTTGTATTTTGCATATAATAACAGGCTAAAATAACAGTTACATTGTGAAGAGGTTATACAAACCTCTTCACAATGTAACCAATCTCTGTAATTGACAACTTTTCTTCTAAACCCATTAGGAACATAAAGGTTCACATTCTTGTTTCTATTAAGATTTCTGCAAACATCTGAAATACTTTAATATAGAACATGCTTAATCAGTTGGAATATGGTATTTGTAATGGTGTTGTACTTATGTTTGTATATACAGTAGACAGCACTCAGCAATCTTCCAGTTTGTAGAACTGTTACTGTATGCTATATTGGAAATATTTGTTACTCTTCCTGTAGTAAAAAAGTATTAGAATGTTAAAATTAGTCATTTATTTTGGCACTAGCCAAAAACACAGTAACAATGTGTGCAGCAGGAACAGATGCACTTCTATGTTTAGTGTACGGATTCCTGCCAGGTGAAGCACTGAAAATTAAAATCATTTAAATATGTATATGTATTTTCAACTGGTGTTGTTTTGTGGTCTCATTCCCCAAGCAATTTGTTGCCTTATTTTGTCCCCAATATCTAACTGCTGCTTCTGCAAAGTCAGAGTGCTAAGTGCTGTCTACTACAGGCAACTCCACTTCAAATAACCTGAACATTCCCTTTAGCTTACTATTTTAATTAGCGGGAGAAACTAAGAAAGCACTTACTGACCAGATGAAAAAAAAGGCTGCACATGAAAAAGGCACAACGGGCTACACCGTTAAGAGAACTTAACGGCCCAGTCTATTGAACATTCACATTCATTCCTTCATGTTACTGTTAACTACACCCGTGTTTCTATGAACTGTTAGGGTGGAAAACCTAAAACGTGTAGGGCAGAGTGCCTTGAGGACCATGGTTGGGTAACACTGACCTACACCACATCCATCACCCACATAGAGCTTGCGAGAATGCTGTTAAATTCACTGCGAAAGTCTGGTTAGCTGTGATAACCAAGGGGCAGCTTTAGCACACATCCACATGTGTGGGATTGTGGTCTGCAGAGGAAATCTGTAGTTTCTATGAACTCAATTAGTATGGCTTTATCGAACAGATTGGATCCTGTACAGAACCGCAGGAAAAGCTGAAGATATCAATTTCTCCAATGTACCTTTTCAGGTAACGAGAAACTGTTGACTGGGCAGCTGTCATCTCCTCTGGAAAGATTAGAAGCTCCTTCACTGTTTTTACAGTTGGTTTTTTTTCTGCAATGAAATGATGCAGTCCTTCTGGTGGGAGTAAACCAGCTACAGAACCCACAACGGGACGCCAGCACTTGATTACAAACATTGGGGCCTGAATAAGTACTTTGTGTCCTATCTGTGATATTGACCTCAGATGAAATAATGTTTGAGTCCTCAAAGGCACTGATCAAATCAGTAAGACAATGACCTCTTCTAACAGTTAGTATTACGGGACAAGATCGTGGTTCAGGGGGTGCTTGGTCAGGAATATTGGCCTCTCCTGTCAGCCCCGGTGAGAGAGACAATGTGTGATGAGGTGGATCAGACTCTTTTTCTGTAAACAGTGTTTCAGGGTTTAGTTCAACCACACTAATATCCACCCTGTTATCCCCACTAATAATAACAACTGCATCAGAATCTTCACTTTCACCTACATTTGGCAGACCATCCCATGGTAATGTGTCATTCAGTTCCAAATATCCACTTATGGAAGCTCCATCATTAATTACAAAGTTTGATGGTTCTGAATTCACGTTTTCCACCAACAGATCATCAGCGGCCTGATTAGGTTCATTGTCAGTGAGATCTACCACAGAGGGCTGGGTTATTGCATGATCGGCCTCTACGTCTTGAGGCTGCTGTTGTGTTTTCTTTCTGGTACACAGATAAAGTCGCAGAATTTTGACCTTACTTTGCTTATACAACTCATCAACTGTACTGGAAGCATCCACATGCATCTGTGAGCTCTCAATATGAGTTGAATAGTGTGAAAGACTTTTGGTTTTTTTTGAGGTGCCATTGGGGAAAAACTGATTTTCAGCCATAAGTTTGATATTTGACACTGTTTCATTTTTATCTACAGATAAATGCCTTGTTGGGGCGACCATGGCTCAGGGGGTTGGGAAGCGTATCTGGGATACCAGAAGGTCGCCGGTTCGATCCCTGGGCTCTCTGTCCTGGTCGTTGTGTCCTTGGGCAAGACACTTTACCCTACTGCCTACTGGTGTTGGCCAGAGGGGCCGATGGCGCGATATGGCAGCCTCGCTTCTGTCAGTCTGCCCCAGGGCAGCTGTGGCTACAACTGTAGCTGCCTCCACCAGTGTGTGTGAATGTGAGAGTGAATGAATAGTGGCATTGTAAAGCACTTTGGGTGCCTTGAAAAGCACTATATAAATCCAATCCATTATTGTTCCACCACCACTTACACACGTCACCTGTTTGAACCCACCCTTCTCCTCATCAAAATCCATCCAGCCAACCTCAATTCGTCTCACTGTTCGTTTTGCATTTGTATTTTCTGCCCACTGAGACAATTTCTTTTTAGGAGGCATTCCCTCAGCTCCTGTCAGTCTTTGTCGTAGCCTTGAGAGTATAGATTCTTTCCTGGATGGTGACGTGTTGCTTGTCTGCAGAAGGCCACAGTGGAGACTCTATCGCCAACTTTGGGGATGTACTTTGCCAGGTCACTGTCTGTCATTAAGGGAATGAGAGTTTCATCAATCTGAAAAATATAAATAACAAATTAATAAAAGTGTCAATATTAAAAAAACAATGAATACATACAACTGCATATTTTAGAGTTGTTTTTTGCTATCTACTTTTGATAACAGATACTTTTGGTAATGTGGTACACATTTGTCCAACATAAGATGAACAAAAATTACTTTTTAAATTACTCTTTAAACATATCATGTCATTAATTAATGTCATTGATTAAACCAAAATATGAAATTCAATAATTTATTTTAGAATGTGCATAGTAAATTGTGGATTGCGGCTCTCCGTTCAAAAACAAACACACAGACACACGCACACAGCAACAGCTGCAGTGGCTTACATTCTCATCTTCAAGTTTCTTGATCACATCTTCTTCAACTTTACGCTCTGTTAAAAATTCTCGCAGCCGAGTATCCATAGCTGACCTCCAAACCACATGAAAATGAAATTAGTATTTTTACACTCGGTTATAAATTTTATGTAGCAGATTTTTACATGATAGCCTACCTATAAAATCACTTTATATATGGCAAATCAGAATTTGATAATGATTGTTTTATTACTTAGATATTATCTATGGTAATGAGGAATGGAGCGATTGTCTACTTGGAGTTTAAGTAGTTCAGTATTAGCAATGGCAACCTGCATCAATACAAAATCATTCTGATCACTGTATGCTTTATTAGTTCCCTTGGCAACGTGATACCTGCAGTGAGCTACTGTAACTGCAAGGCTTCATCCGGTGATGCATTGAAAGCTACGGCTCATTTAGCATGCATTACCTTGACAAGTGTGACTCACATGATGCTACTTTCAAAGGAGATGTTCAGCGAAAAAAAGAGGCAATTTTAAGATGCTTTCCGTCTAAAACTGTTATTATTGTCCAGACCAGATTAGTTGCACCAGCTAGTATGGTGATGTGGCCAGGGTAAAAGAGAGACAACTTCGTGACACAGAGAACTAAGGTTTTATGTTGAACATACCTCGTTTATTAGTAGCCTTCAGCCTTGCTCTACTTTGAAACGTCCTACAGTTAAAAATGAGTTTACGGCTACATATTAGCACAACAAAACAACGTGTAGTAGCAACATGAGGATACAACATTTGAAACGTCAGCAGATACAATTTAGAACATAGTAACAATATAGGTCTGAATAAATAACTGCCGAATTGCGGGATAACAATATGAAATAAATATAAAATATAATACACTCACCTTAAGGACATCACCAACAGCAAGGACTCCGTACTATGGCTGACGCAGGCTCTAGTGAATGTGCCCTGGGATGATATATATATATATATATCATCAAGTGTTTCGTGGGCACGTTATACCTATTTCGTGGCCTTGAAATGGTATTTCGTGGCCACAATTTATTTATTTTTTGTACCATGTCATCAGAGGGGCTCCGTACAGATCAGCTGCCTTTACACAGAGAAATGTGAATGCTCTAGAGTTATGGGCAGGGATAGCTCAGTAGGTACAGTGGTGGCCCTATGATTGGAAGGTTGGGGGTTCGAATCCACTGAACGGCTCCCCCGAGGTACCCCTGAGCAAGGTGCTGTCTCTACGCACTGCTCTTTGGGTGCCCAGTGTCTTCCCACTCCTTCTCTGAGTGAATGGGTTAAATGCAGAGAGGGATTTTCCCTCGGGGATCAATACAGTATTCATTATTATTATTATCTTATTAGTATTGGGCTAGGATAAATCAAGCTAGAAGCAGTCCATGAGCTAAAATGAGTGTGACGCTCCTGCAGTAACTGATCACCTACACACAGCTTGAACTGGATTGCCAAAAGGGTTGAAATTACATACAGAGTAAAGAGAGTGGTTCTTATATACAGAACATGCCTCATTCACCCATTCATAAAAGCAACTTTTCTGTGTTTTTTATCACACTCTGATGAATGCATCAGAAAGCAATTCAGGGTTCAGTATCTTGCCCAAGGGATGCAGCCAAGGACTGAACCACCAACCTTCTGATTAGTGACCTGCTCTACCTCCTGATTAACAGTGCACTGTGTGAATTGCCTGTCTGTGTGAATCTCAGGTGCTACTTGTTGTTTTCAGGTGAACACAAAACTTCACAAGACAAGAAGCTGTGGAGTAAACCAAGTGGAGGGGGGTGGCCCAAGGACATCGACCCTGCTGACAAGAAACAAACCAGCCTTTTCAGGAATAAGGTCGAAAAGGACGAGAGCTACATCAACAGTGTTCTGCAGCTGTGCAGAGTAAGATTCAAATGAATCCACAGCAGTCCACCTAGTCTTACTATGATGCATGCTGTCTGGTTGGAGTTTTGGGTTGATGCATGTTGGCTGGATGGTTGCTGGCTTTATGGATAGTTGGGTTAATGCAGGTTTGTTGGTTGGATTGATATTGAATGGATACATGTTGTTTATGGATGTTGTGTAGCCCAGGGTTACAAACAGATAAAAGTTAGAAACCTTTTTTTAGAATTATTACACAAGTTGTTAATGCATTTAAGTTAAAACATTCAAAGCTAAAAGAGCAACACTGGTTACGCTGGTGAGGCTGCTTGGCTCTACACTTGCTGTAGCTGTGCCTCTGACGTAAGAGGAACATTGTTGCTGTTGAAGCAGAGAAGCAGGTGAAAGCGTAATGTGTCTTTTGTTAGCTAGTAGATCTGGAGACTTGAAGCTCTTTCCTTATAAATACACAGTGTTTGCACTAACAGTTACAGCTGCTTAAATGTTAAAGCTGTTCACTTGGTAAACAAATGTCAAAGATTACAGTTCTATGTGATTAGCTAACTGGTGCTGTCTAAACTCACACTCCTTTGTGTTGGTGTTTTGGTTTGGAAGTTGAGTTGTTGTTGTGAGTTGAAAGCAAATGAACATCCATGCCTATTTGCACTGAGTTGTTTTAAAGTAGTGTTTTTGTTTACCACTGGTGTTATTAATTGGTATAATGAATAGAATATAGCGAGTTTGCTGCCTTAAAGGAGCAGTATGGATTAGATCTATGAAACGAATTAATTTAGTTTCACAATCGGTAAGGACCATATTACTATGTAACATAAAAAAATGAATTTGATAGTTGTACAACACATTAGAAAAAAGAACTTGCATTTAAATGTATTGTCCTTAGTTCCTTAAGCAGCAATTTATGGATTATTGGTAGCATGCGTGTGAAGTAATCGAGTGGTGTCGTTATAGCAATGTGGCCAAATATCGCATCAATCACAGCAATCACATCAATCTGTTCCCAAAGTCAAGGTGTGTGTCACGTGTCACGGGGTGGAAAGGGACAAGTTATCTAGGGTTTTTTACTATGCATGTTTTGCTGTGTTTTACCTTTTCAATATTTTAATATTGTACACTGGTTTATTTTTATGAGTTTTACTGCATGTTTTTTATGGTATTTATTTGGTGACTTGTCCTGGAAAGACTCCGCCCCTACCTGATTATAAACCTGATCACACCTGGGAGGTCACAGAGGCCAATAAGAGGGCCTGGCAGACCATGGAGAAAGAGGCTTGAGAGACGGGCAGGCGTGAGTGGTGTCAGGCGGCGGCGCCTGCAAGCCCGGAGGGCTGGTGGAGCTTGGCGTTCAGGAGAGGAGGATACAGTGCCAGCAACACGGAGCGAGCGGTCCGACTGCTGCAGCAACAGGAGGCCAGATTACGTGTCTGCAGGGAATTAGAGGCGGCGAGGCGGGCCGGTGCCGATTGGCGGTTACAAAGAAGCGGCGGGCAGAGTTAAGAGCTCTGCCCACCCGGGGTAAGTCTTTTGACTTGTCCCCTTTAATGAATTATAGCTGCCTAAAAGAATAGTGACTACCGCTGCCTTCCTTTCTTTAGCGCACCGGGGCGCAGAACGCGGAGAGGAAGGCGAGGACGCCGCCGGGTTTCCCTCCTGCACCGCTTCACTGGATTTTTAATTCTTAGTGACTCTTATACACTCAAAGTGAAATTTGGTGGTTTATTGCATTTACAAGACTCTAACATGTAATTTGAACACAATGAATTTATGTTTCTAAGGTGAACGTAATAAAATCATATAAGATCTACATGAAATTCACCAACTAGCACCTCTTAAATTCTTGTTGATATGACATGATAAAATCTAACAAGAGTGGTTAGCTGCCTTAAAGACTCGCGATATCACAAGATCACGTGAGATTCTAAACAAGAGGCAGGAAAGCACATGGTTTGCTCCACAGTCATCTTGGAAAGGTAAGAGTGAATCTATCTTCATCCATCTTGATGAAAATACTTTTTGCACAAAGGTATCATTAGTTTGTCGATTCTTTTCAGTTCTATTTATTCACATTTGTTCTGTTGTTGTTGTTTTTTTTAAATCTGTTTATGCCATTCTAGCTAGCTAACACGGCAGCACGGTGGTTAGCACTGTTGCCTCACAGCAAGAAGGTCCTGAGTTCAATTCCAACATCAGGCCGGGGTCTTTCTGTGTGGAGTTTGCATGTTCTCCCCGTGTTTGCGTGGGTTCTCTCCGGGTACTCCGGCTTCCTCCCACCGTCCAAAGACATGCAGCTTGTGGGGATAGGTTAATTGGATAATCCAAATTGCCACTAGGTGTGAATGTGCGAGTGAATGTGAGTGTGAATGGTTGTCTGTCCCTGTGTGTTAGCTCTGCGACAGACTGGCGACCTGTCCAGGGTGTACCCCGCCTTTCGCCCTATGACAGCTGGGATAGGCTCCAGCGACCCTGAAAAGGATAAGCGGAAGCGAATGGATGGATGGATGGATGGATAGCTAGCTAACACATTAGTGCAAGAATATAGCACAATGTCATGATAGCCTAATATGAAAGACTTAGCTACTCCAAATATAGATATTGTTTATAACTTAAACTCTGCACATAAGCTAGTTTGGCTCTACCACAGAGACTGTTGTGATAAATTTACATTTTACGTGTGGGTTGTTGAAATTTGTAAGTTGCAACTGATGGAGAGTGGTTTATTTAACAACTTGTGTTTTTAGTACACTGAGGAGGAAAGACAAAACATGAACAGATATGTTTTCCTGTTTTGTTTTTTGTTTTTTAAATTAAATATTTTTCTACTTAAACTTAGACTTGCAGTTCCCTCCTGTAAAGATAATAAATGTTTAATCTTATCAGGTGGTGAAAGGTCTGGAGAGCTGGCAGGCCCGTTCATCAAATTCATGGTGAGCTAATATTTTTCTTAAATTATCACATTCCCATGTTAAAAATTTAATATATTCATTTGTAAGTGACATAGTTTTGAGACCAAGAAAACATTGCATTCTGATTTTATGTACACATCTAAACTTTCTTGAATTGGGGGTATGGCATGATTAAATTAATACAAAGTAAAAAACAATATTAGAATGACAGAATTGTCTAAAATGCATGAATACTATTTGAAAAGATTAAGACTGTAAAACAATAGCCTCTGTATTTCTCACAAATTCCTGGTAATTCAGTTAAAAGTTCTTTAATCCCACTGCTAGGTCGTTGAGATGGATTTCCGTATATATTTGTTTCCCCCCCCCCTCCCCCCCCCACTCTGTGTACTGATGCTGTTGAAATCAGAAGAGAATACATTGCCAAAGGTCTTTGCGTGTACCTGAATGAAGATCCTGAGCTGGTGAAGGATTACCTGGTATGTTAACTTGCCTGTATCCTTAACTAAGGAGATGATCAAAGATAAGCTTGAACTACATGCAAAAAGTTTCAGGGGATGGGGTTTTCCTATAAATTACCGGTGGCTGTAAAAAAATAGCTTTTAAAATGGGAAAAGTAAGAGCTTTAAGTTTCTCACTGGATACTACACGTAGGGCTACTCGATTATGGCAAAAATGATAATCACGATTATTTTCACTGAAATTGAGGTCTCGATTATTTGACGATATTTAACCCTTTAAGACCTACTATAGAACAGTCCGCCAGAGCTTATATTATTTTTTTACATGTTATAGTGCCATTGGGAGCATTTCAAGTTGCTATACATCAATACAACTGTTATAGCCCATATTTTAATAATATGTATGCATTAAGTCCATAGTAACTACATTAAAATGGAGCACTGTAACAAAAAATAATTTCCCCCAGGGATCAATAAAGTATTCTGATTCTGATTAATTGCAAAAAGTGCAATAAACTACAAAAAAATTGAAAATGGTTTTTTACATATATTTCTACTTGGAGAAATTTAAGAGGTTTATCCCTCAAAACTTTAAATGCAAAAAATAGTTTACAACAACAGGAAATTTATTTTGAGTGTCTTCATAGTTTTATTTTGGAGATAAAGCAATTTTTATATACTGCAGGAAAAACAATCCTATGATTCAAATTTGCAAAGAAAACAGCATGTGCATCAAAATAAACTATTTCCAGCAGTGCAATATGAGTTCTAAGCATCCCAGAAACTATTCAGTAAAGTCTAACATGACTTATAAAAACACCAGTATAGGTGTTTAAGGCCTACAAGTAAAAAAACTACAGTTTCCGCGAAGATGACGTCACTTCGGGTTTCTGGCAGGAAATGGCGGACGTGCGATAGTTCGCGCTGACGTCTGTTTCAATGTGGGAAGTGTTGCGAACAGCTGATCAAATCGGCAAAGCGTGTTTCTGGAATATTGTGTTTGTTCCTGCTAGTGCGTTTTGTGCAATTTTTGCAACCGTGACCTAGGACAAGCTGATAGCATAAGATGTAAGTACAACTCCTCTGGTTTCATATGCAAAAAATTATTGCGCTAGCTTACGCGGTTCCGGTTCTACAGGGATTTAAAAATAGTTACGCAAAACGGAGCATGCCCGCTCTGACTGTAAAGGTTAACAATAACAATGTATTGAATAATGACTTTAACAAATAATATAAAATAGTGTGCAAATACTGATAACAGTGCAAATGTTTGCAATATAAGAAATAAATGTGAACATCTGTTTAGTGAACTTTGCAGTGGTGCAGCTACAACACCGTAGCAAAGTTTACACACGATGTCTGACTCGGCGAACCCATAATGTTTCCACACCACTGAAGTTTTTTTTGTTTTTGTTTTTTTACCCCTCTTTTCAACCAACGGCAGTCACTCTCCTCTCCAAATAACTTCTGCTTAGCTTTCCGAGCTTCCCTCGGGTCCTCTTAATTGTTGTGACACGTGTTGGAAACAAGAGGTGCGCTCGATTTGCCACACGGAGCAGCGCGAGAGTAAAGCACGAGGGAGGGGCTAATAATCGGCTCAGTCACTTTTAATGATCGTTGAAAGTAGGGCTGAACGATTATGGAAAATAATCTAATTGCGATTTTTTTTTTTTGCCCCAATACTGCGATTGCGATGCGATTATTATTTTTTTAAAGGTCTTTGTCTTCTGTATTATTAAACAAAGACAAGCAATACATCATATAGTATGGCCAATACTATATTACATTAATTTTAAACTGTTCTTTCCTGGAAGACAGACCTCTGTTATGATGACATGAGGTGATGCATGAATTGATGACTGACATTTTTATTTAACTTCTTCAATCACAACAGTATATTTGAACATACACAATAGTTTATTTTTAGCTTACAAACATCTGAGCATAAAGTGCTGACAAGGAACCCTGGTGTAAACATTAAAATGAAAGTCAGTACAATGTGCAGATTGCAGAAATATACATAAAAAAAAAAAATCAGTGGCTTTACCACACTCAGTTTTTCGACATCTGTGAACTACTAGACAGTCATTCAATTAAAAAATAATATTAAATAAATAAAACTAATAAATAAAAAATACACACATCTTACTGATCTCTGCAGTCAGTAACATTACACATAAAGTGCAAACATAATAGCAATTGTATAAACACACACACAAACACGCCTTTAAAGTTTAAAGGCGTGAAATTGGACGGTCTAGCCTTCTGAATCAGAAGGCTAGTTCTGATTAGCGTCACCGCTGTCTCGGTGGAGTTTAATAAACTCGGACGTCTGCTTCTTGCTATCTAAAATATAACCAGACACTGGTGTAAATTCTCGACTGTCTCATACTTCTGTTTAATAAGTTTTCTGTTTGACGTTTAGTCAGCTGTGTGAAAACCAAGGAGGAACCCACCCGGGGGATTAATAAAGTTTTATTTTATCTAATCTAATAACTTTAATCTCAGCCAAACCGATTTACTCACGAACAAACAAAACACTGAAAAAAGCCCAACAATAACATTTTTAGGTTGTCTAAGTGACTTATATATTACGTTTAACCCGAGCAGCGAAACTCCGCGGTGATCTGAAAATAATGTGCCGGGAGTTGTGCCGTTCTCGGCCGCATCAGTAATCCTCGAGCTCCCGGCTAGCTGTCGAGCTGGTGGGTAGCAGACGCCTCTGAAAACGTCGAAGCACTTTTGCAAATATGGGATATCTTGATAAACCGAGCAGATATTTGATGTTTACACAACTACTTTCTCGCCTGAAAATATGTTAAAAGTTTATTTTGTGACCCAGAAAGATTAGTATGAGTAATTTTAAAACTTAGTAGCGGCCGCCATTGCTGGAAACTGGAGTTTGGCTGGGCCGCGCTATGAATTCTGGGATATGGTAGTTATTTGGACAGCCTTATAATCGCAGCCTTTGCGGTTAGAAAATTGCACTTGATCATGTCGCGATATTATCGCAAATGCGATATATCGTTCAGCCCTAGTTGAAAGCCCAGATCGTAATCGTGATTAAAATTCGATTAATTGAGCAGCCCTAACTACACGCAGCATTCTTGAGTGTTTTATACTATCATTATTATAATATCATTATAACAACCTCATTCATACAAGATTTTTATGTAACATTTACACTTCAATGGATGTATCAGGAGCAACTTGGGGTTCAGTGTGTTACCCATTGATAGTTTTAGTATCAGATTAGAGAAGCCAGGGATTAAAGCAGTAGACAACTTGCTCTACCTCCTGTGCCACAGTCACCCCTATCACAACTCAAGATTTTGAAAGACAGAACATTGTTGAGGTATTGAATGAACTTCTCTTGAGTGAGGAAAAATATCGGGCAGTCATTTTTGATTACATTTACATTATTATAAGGCTTGAATGAATAAAGCTTTTAGGTATTTTACATTAATGTAAAACAGATGTACTTTTAAAACTGTTTGCAATGGACATTAGTGAGAAATCATTATATTTTTTTTTTAAATTTGTTTGTTTTATTGTCACAGGAAGTTGATAGAAAGCATGGCCACTGCCATAGCAGAGACAGTCTTTGGAATCTGTGTCATTCGGTCAGAGGGTGCGGAGCCTGGCGATGACCCTCAGGATGTTATGATTGTTCTAGAGGGGGTGGAAGTGATGGGTGAGTTGGGCAATGTAGTTTTTGCAGTGACAATGTTGCTTGGTCTGGTCTATTCACTGAACCTGAAATTTGCTAGAAATTGGAGAAAACAAAAAGATGTGTATGACAAATTTGTATTTACCTTTTAGATGTAATAGTGAAATGTATGTTAACCAGACTCTAGACTTTGTTAAATGCTCCAAAAAATTACTCTTTAAATTAACTTCAAATAATCATGGAAAGAATTTCCATGTGATTAAAGTGCTTTCTATTAGCATTAAAGACTTGTGTTGGAATAACTTAATTTGTATGAGTTGGTTTAACTCAATTAACTTAAGCTGGGACCAAATTTAGTAAATTAGTTGGAGAAAACCTGAATTGAGTTGGAACAAAACTCTTTGTTGGATCAACACTATTAAAATATATTGGATCAAAATGCAGTAAATACATTGATGAATCAATCTTTAATTAAGTTGGTCCGACTTGAGTGCATTAAGTTGGAGTAACAGAATTGCATAATGCTAAAATAAAGCAATTTAATCACGTGGAAATTCTTTCCATGATTTTTTTTTTTTTTTTTTTTTTTGTTCATTTAAAGAGTTGTTTTTTTGTTTTAGTGTACCGTGGCGGACGCCACTGGACTTTTAATGTTGTGTTTTATTGATTTTTATTGTGTTGTCCCCTGGCCAGGGTTGTTTTAATTCATTTTATATTTTTAACTATAAATATCAATCTGTCAATCCTTTCCGTGGCCGGGTGAGGTTTCCCATGTTGAGTCAAATTAAGCCGCAGGCTCCACAGTTTTTAATTTGTGTGCTTTCCCTTGGCGACTCCACTGCTCTGTCCGTTTGGAGGAAGGTTTCCCTCCTTTAAAAACACTGTGGAAAAAATAAAATCACCTTTGCTCCGTTACACACGCAGGAGCGAACCGCAGCCTTGGGCTGTATATTTTGCCCCTTGGTTTAATTTCCAGTGGTCTTTGGCTACTGCATTGTGCATTAGCATATGCGAAGGGCCTGTCCCCCAGCTCCATCTGTCCTCCTCAGAAATGGCAGTAGTGGCCCTCTGATGCCCTCTACCCAGTCGGTGTAGAATTACCTGGCAGACATTGTAAAAACAGCCCCTTGCTGCTGCTGCTGCTGCTGAAGGTTGAATGGCACTATTTGGGCCTCCCCAACAGAAAAAGCAAGAACTGCGACTGTTCTCGCTCCCATCGGCTGCTCATGGTGCATGGCAGTCCGCAGCTCTCTCCTCCAGGCCCCAGCGTTCCAACTGAAATAGGGGAGGCATGATTGAACAATGGCTGCCAGCCATGCTGAACCCACAGCACCACCCCTGGATGTTGCCTTGCATGGAGGGAGAATAAATAACAGACTGTGACACTTGCACTTCGATTAGTTGATTAGTAGTGTATGATAGCAATAAATCAACAAAAGGATCAATGAGTGCATTTCTGGCTCTGGTCACACCCCTCATTCTATGATGTCATTCTAATGGTATCATGTTGTCCAGGTCATGGAGGATGCCATCAGACTGAACAATGCTGTGGACACTCATCCGGAGTATTTTAAGGATGAGGAGGAAGTGGAGGAAATTCAGGAGTCACCATAAAACGCGAGGTTTTTTCTGCCCTTTATCCCCGTCCCTCTTCTCCACTGTTTCTCCCCCCTCTTCCTTTCTCCCTTTTCTTTTCCTCATTCAAGTCAGTCCCGTATCTAGCGAGTGAAAATAATAAAATAAGATGCAGCAATTTTACGAGGAAAATACTAAAAAACTGGAAGACAAAGCCAATGCTGCAGACAGAAAGTTAGAAGAGGTCATTGAAATGTATGATTCCAAAATAAAGCTTAAGAGAACAGTAAAAAATAGTAGTGTGGCCGTCAATGCGGTTAAAGAACGCGAGGAACAACATCAATCCTCGCAGTGTGGATTGAGGGTCTTTTGACCTGTAATACAAAGTTACAGGACCAAACTGAAGATTTAACAGATGAGAGAGCAAATGGGCAAAGCGAGTGAAAATAAACCATAAAAGATGAATCAAATAGACCATTACGGCAAGGCTGGGATGGTCAATTTGGTAAAGTAAATCCGTTGGGCATCTTTTCTCGCCTTCAGACAATAATTCTGATGGCCAAAGAACCAAACGGGACAGGCAAAAAAAAAGAATAAAATGCACTTGAGTTTGAAGTTGAGGAATAACTCAAAAGAAGCTATATGACAAGGGAGTGAATTATGGAAAAAAGAAAAAGTGATTGAAGTAGTTTTAAAAGAGTGACTTAGGAGTGCCCTCGTACTGAGTGATCAAAACCAGTGATCACTGTAGAAAGAAATAAAATAATTTAACAAGGTGGTAATGTTTGAACATGTATTTGTCTTGTCACAGCAACTTATTGAGAGATGACTGTGTGTGTGTGTGTGCGCCTCTCTTTCAGGAGAGGAAGCATAGCAGATTTGGATAGGAAATTTATAGTTTAGTGTTGATACGTTGTTGTAATGGGGTTATCTTATGCTGAATCTAAGTATGTTAAAGTGCATAAAGGGGGCGATTGTTGTGTGCAAATTGTGTGGTTTTAACAAGACTTTCGGTGTATTGAGGAGGTGAAATTACATGAGTTGACCTGGGAGTGTCAGGACTCTGGTGGCACAACTTTTTGTTTAAGATTTTTGAGGTTGTTGTGGAGATGGGTTGATTCTGTCAGTTAGGTTTGGGTTGTTTTTGTTTTTAATAGAGGGAGTTTTATTAAACATGGACGTCTAAGAAGGGGCCCATTATTTTTGTAACAGTGCACTTAAAGAAAACCTGTCAGGTGCTTTGATGAGCTAATAATCAGCTCTCTTTTTTTTTCTCATTTTTGTTCTAAGCAGGCCTGCAACAGTGAATAACAGCGGTGACAAATTCTCGGGAGAGCAAATATAAGGTGGGCTTTCCAGATTACAACTGGCTGAGGAGAAGGCTACCAGTGGGGACCTGATCAGATTGAAAGTCCCTGTCTAAAAGGAGGTATGGGTTCCCCAAGCGAATTCGGTCAGATAATGGGACCCATTTTAAAAACAAAGATTTGGCGGAGGCAGAACAGAGGCTGGGGGTGCAACACACGTTTGGAACTGTGTATCATCCTCAGTCCCAAGGGAAAGTAGAAAGGATGAATCTAAATTTGAAGAACAAAATTTGTGCTCAGACGGGGCTAAATTGGGTCGCATCCCTGCCCATTGCATTAATGATCATAAGATGTTCTGTTAACCAATCCACAGGCTTCACGCCGTACGAGCTGTTGACAGGACGACAGTTTCCAGGTCCCTGGACGGCAGTCCCGGCTGAAGAGAGTATAAAAAGTAACAGAACGCATGCAGAATATTGGAAAGAATTAAAAGCTCTTGTGTCTAGTTTCACACAACAGGTTGCAGCAGGAGTGACCACGGTGGACAGGTCCGCACCCGACGCCAAGGTGGTGTGGCTGAAGGTCATCAAGCGAAAGTGGAAAGACCCGAGGTGGACGGGGCCATTTGAAGTGAACGCTCGTACCACAACAGCGGTCCAGTTGAAGGGGAAAGGCCAGACCTGGTTCCATTGGTCTCAATGTGCAGTGGCAGACGAGAGCTTGGTGGAGACAAGCTCATCCCCAAATAGTCTACCTGGGAAGTCGAAGAAAGAAGAGAAGGATCCGGGGCGTCTCTTCACTCAAAGAGGAGGTGCCAAAGAGGCGTGAAGCGTGATAGGCTGGGGCTCCAGTCTAGAGTTAGAGGAGAGTAGGGGAACCAAAACCATGGGCTTGTGGGGAGATTGGAAAATAACTGGGGTGTTGGCGTGCGTGAGTGTTCTAATGTTTCTTTGTTTTTTGGCAGACAGGTGAATTGCCCAGACGCAGAGGTCTACCCGCTTCAGAGTCCAAATTGATTGCGTTGCCAAGGAAGGTTAAGCGTGAAGTCTCAGGTAAAAGGGATGAGTGCCTCAGCATATATGGTGGACTAGAATTAGACTATGTTAATGGGTCCACCACTTCATTCACGTTTGATTTGTGCAACGTTTTTATCTGTAAGGGAGCTGACAGTAGCTGGAGGGGATTTAATGTGTGGGTGTGTTGGGATTATGCTGTGAACACATATTGTGAAAGGGGAAGTCGTCCTTATGCCAATTGGTGTCGGAACTGGGATCAGGTAAAAGGTTACACTGGGGAAGATTGGGAGGCGTCAGAGCAGGGGCCAGAGAATGAGCTAAAACTTCAGAGAGATTATAGTCCGGCCCAGAATCCATTGACCTTGTCAATGGGGAACTGGTGGCGTCAAAATTCCTTATATTTAGTTCTGGGTGTGGAAACTGTAGGGATAGATCCAAAAAGGTTAATAAAAGTTAATTTTCTTAGTAAAGCTAAACCAATGAGGCCTGTAGTAAGGGACAATGGGACATCACTGATAAAAATTAACCAAAACTCAGATAGGAAGGTAGTTGCAGTTGACTACACTTGCCTGAAAAGATTTAATTGAACGTGCCACCGGATTCAGTGACAGCAATCTCTGGCTGGATTGGGTGGCTCAAAATGCTAGGGAACAGCATGTAGATGATTGTGTTGCCTGTGCTACAGCTAGACCTCGTTTGTTTACTGAGCCTGCGCCTCTGTATCCAGAGGATGAGTGGGGTTATAATTGCATGTTGAGATTAACTAGAGAAGCTGTGGCCACGGGTGACTGCATCACACTGTCAAGTTTATATCCACCAATTGACAAGCGTACGCAGACAGGTTCATTCATACCTAAACAAAATAATTACACATGTTTTGAATTTTCTACGGACGCCGTGAAATACACTCTGGGAGAAATTGACCCTAGTTGGTGTGAGAGGACGCTCACGGGAAGGACCACAAATAATGTAAGTGACCCAAACACCATAATAGGTACATGGGCTAGAGGTGGGTTGTATTATTACTGTGGACATCACACCCTTTTGGTGCGTGTTCCTTTGGGGAGTGTGGGGACGTGCTATGGTGCTGTTAGGAGCACCATTGATGCTAATAGGGAGTAGGGTAAAAGCCATTCCACAACATGACACGCGTACATTGACAGTCAGATGTAGGAGACGCATGTTGAGGGAAAGAAGCACAACGGGTACACAGATTTATGACCCGAGAACTGACTCGCCTACCTGGATTGACTCGATTGGAGTTCCCAGGGGAGTTCCTGATGAATATAAATTAGTTAACCAAATAGCAGCAGGATTTGAAAGTGTGTTCCTATGGATAACTCCAAATAAAAATGTTGATCGCATTAATTATGTTCATTATAATTTGCTGAGGCTCTCAAACCTTACCAGGGACGCCATGGTGGGCTTTGCAGAACAACTGGGGGGGAACATGCATGTTGTTTTTCATCTGCGGTGACGCATATTACTGGTCATCATATGCATGTTACACCCCAAGTATTGTTCGGGGAAGATCGCCGCTGTTTGAGTGATCGTGCTCTACTCCCCCCCCCCCCCCCCCCCCCCCATATATATTTCAATAAAATCCTTGTTTTGACGCACCTTATTGGGACTTTGTAGTCGTTTGTCTTTTCTTCAAAATACGAATCGGGACAATAATAGCGAGTCAATCCAGTCCAAAAGCATAAAGAACTATTTTACTATGACAAATAAAACAAATGAATGAGCTCATTTTGCTGAGAGTGGAGAATCTGATTACTTGCGCGGGAGGCTCCACTATTAGCAATACCTGGTGTGAATACATGGTGTGGATGTGTGTGACTGGATGACGGTGGGGATGAATAAATGTGGACAAACCACTTGCCATGCCAGCAAGAGAAAGGGTATGCTTTGCTTTGCTTTTGCCATAAGCAGGAGGAGTGGAAGGCTTAATTCTGGCGATGTTGATTTTGGGTTGCTGATGTTTGCTTTGAGAAAATTTCTGTTTTATTGACTGGGGTTAGATTATGGTATTATAGTATATTGTTGGGAGAATGCTAAAGGGGAAACATTTTTTTTGATATAACTCATGTTACCATTAACTGAAGAAACACATGACTGATAACTGTTCTAAGTTTATTTTTATAACACAGATTGGATCATAAGGGGGAAAACTGAGTATGGAATGTGAAGTTCAGGTTTTGTTTTTAGGAAGTTCCAAGGATGCAGGCTGTGGATAGAGCTGGGAGTTCGAAAAGATGTGACATGATGATTAAATGGATTTCATTCCTTAAAGACAGGTTTGCAGGGTCGGAGCAAATATACCTGAGAGGAGGATTGCTGAGGTGTTTTGAGGGATGATATGACTAACTGTATTTTTCTTTTAATTTCCTAAGCTTGGGTGGAGCATTTTTAGTTTGACACATGAGATGTGTCAAAAAAGGGGGAATTTAAGGTTTAATTTGAAATGGGTTTTAGGATTATTTTATAACTTTTGGGGTTTTTGATCATTTAGATATGGTAAAACTGAAGCAGAAATTGTTATTTTTATGTTAAGGTTAAAGGATTAAAGTGAACTGAATCCTGTTTAGAAGATACAATGCCGGTGTTTTTAAAGCTGTATACAAATCTTAGAGGGAAATTGTGGGACACTTTGACAAAAAGATATGCTTTGGGGAAAACTAGTGAAAGTTGTAGGAGTAGAAAATGTCTGAGTTCTTTTTGATTTCTAGAAGAAGTGGTTATAATGTTATTACAGATTTATTTTTAGGATAGAGGGGAGAGCTTATACGTAGAAATGATTTTATATACATTGCATTTTGATGCTTATTAAGGAGTTGTGGCTCAGTCTATTAAAATGAAGGTCAAAAGCTTTGTTTGGCGCGAATGTCCAGGCAATCTATTGTGCTAAGTGACTGGAGCATAGAAGGCCGCACATGCTTACAAACACATAGAATCCATAAACCTGTCAGGCCAGAGGCCTGAAATTCATTTAGCTTGTAACTGAACTTGAGCTGGCCCTGTAACAAGTGACAGAAAAGAGGAACTGGATAAGAGTTTCTTGCTTTAAAGAAGGACCAAAGGAAGGAAAGCATTTATTTTGGTTAAGTCTGATAAACTAGAATTAGAAGGTATTGTTACATTAAAAGGAGCAAAATGAAATAAAAAGGCTATACCAAAAACGGGTTATAACATAGGAAATGTGAGTGTTAAAATGAAGTTGGTGTTAACACACAGGAGTTGTTTTTAGGCAGCGTTTAGCTATGATAAAATGTATGCATGAGTAATTGCTTATATGCTTAAACTTAATTGATTAAAATGGTTGTTCTCTCTTGGATCTTTTAGTAGAATAGGCGCTTATAATGATTTTCTTGTGAAAGGTGACTTTAGATCAGAGTTAAGGCACTTGCAGCAGCGACAGTTTTGTGTACAGGATGTTGATGATCAGATAAGGCGAGCAATAGGAAACATGCAGGGACGTGAAAGCAGCGCTTAAAATGAGTAACGTTGAAGAGTATATATGTGTGTGTGTGTGTGTGTGTATATACAAGTCAATAAGTCAAGAACATAATTAGGATCATGCTTTTGATTAAAGAGTCCCAAACATGATAAGTTAGGGAGGCGCAGGAAAAGCTGTTTTGTTTCCTTTGCAGAAGATCTCGGCGACCACAGGGGGGTGAGGATCCTGGAGGCCCGAGGCCTGATGGACCACGAGAGGGACGCAGAAAAAACCTAATCTTACGCATGGAGTGTTCTCAAGTGGGAGCTGGCATTTTATTATTGGACCACCTAGATGACATGAGGTTGTCTGATTTGCTGAGCCAGAGGATGTTATTGTTAATTGTTATTGCTATTGTTAATAATCATCATCATTACCATTGCATTAATAATATAATCTACAGCACTGATATTGCATTCAGATGTTTAAACATATTGGCACCCAATTAGCCTTTGTTACAGGTGCAGTTATAACCAATTTAAACTGTTGAGTTGAATCTATAATAAATGCTTTTGATTGAATGCTTGTTATAATCTTAAGTGTGTATGTGCTGATTCTGTTGATTCTGAGTACACTCTGTGCAAAGTCAGAGTGACAGGAAACTCCGACTACTCCCCCCACGCGTGTGTTCATTAAAATCAATTGTTTGACCAAGCTCTTCTGGACCATGGTTGTTTTTACTCTCCTTCCTCAATATTTGAACTCTTAACAGTTGTCAAGTATAAAAGTTTTGCACTCTGTCACGGTCTCGATGTCTGCCCGGCCGGCTCCGCAAGGCTACATATGTTTATTGTGTTGCTGCTTTCTTCCACTCGTCATTCTGCCTGGGCGGAGCTCAGGCCCACGCACCTGTCTGCAATTACGCTGCAACGTGTCCTGTCTGTATGGAGCCTGAGAGCTGCCAGAGTAATAATGTAGATACAGGCCTCTTTCTCCTTCTGCTGGTGTTCATGCTTTTATTCCATTGATGTTGCTATCATTTGTAAATATATTTATTTGGTGTTATTTTATCAATTTTCTACTACTGTCGTTCATGTATTTAATTTTTTTTGTATTTAAATATGATTTTTTTTAAAGTAATGCTGCGAGTTAAAGGTTTCATTGAATTAAAAAAAAAAAGATTTAAAGATGACTGGTGGCGGAAGCAGAGCACAGACTGTGAGAATCTATCGCCATCGTGTGGTGCAGAGATATATTTCCATTGAATTTAGACAACGAAAGCTTGGCTCACAGAGCAGCTGCAACACGAACAAAAAACATTAAATAGCAACATATTATATTATATTATATTATAGTGCAAACAGTGCAGGCTTCAGCTCTGGGGAAGAAGCTGTTCCTCAGTTTGGGTGGATTCTGTCACTCACAGCGTTGTTAGCCCTCTTGTGCGCGCAGACTGCAACCCCCCGCCCCCCCACTGTGCGTTGCCCTGATATCTGCAGTGTGAGGTTGGATCGCTCATTTTCATCCTCACACTGATGCCACTTATTTCGGTCTTTGACATAAAAGGGCATATTTGTCACTTTATTGCAACTATATTTGCACTCTTGAGCTCCTTCATTCACTGACTGATCATAAAGTTATTACTTGCGTTATGTATTCATCCTTTTGAACATAATTAATGAAGCCACATGTAATCACTAAAATTTGTATTTTGGGTACAATAAGAGAGTTTCAGATGTAATGCTGTTTTGTTTAAATTTCACCAACTTGCTGATGCCCACGGTTGTGAGTGCAGCTTCTTACTGTACATGGGTGGATGGTTGTAAATCACATCACAGATGCCAAAAACCTCTCAAACCAAGCCCTCTTGCCGGTGATGCTGTGCGCAACCTCGTGACAACCACATGACTGATACTAACTCCTGAGCTGACTGTATGCTAACATGCGCCACAAATAAGGGTCATATTTGGATTTAAAACAATCACCGAGAAGCTTCCACTGAATGCTACTTTCCCCTGCATGACACTGAAATCATTAACACATACTAACCCTCCATACCCTGTAGGAAACTCACTTGCTTGGAATAACATTTCAACAGGGAAAGAGTTGAGAGCAAATGTCCTTCTCTTGAACCTTCTGTCAGTCAGACAAGTGTAGCTTGGGCTTTTCTTTGCACAGGACAGGATTAACAATGGCGACATAAACGAGCTAAGGAAGCATAGAAACTGCAGAAAGGGCGTATGGCTCCTGTGTCAGTGAATCCAAACTACCTCTATGTTTGAACAAATCCAGTTACACAGCTCAAGAAAATATTACTCTAACGGAAGAAAAAGGCAGTATGTGTCTCAGTAGTACTAAAAAGCTATTATATCAAAACGTAAAGGGAAAACAGTTTGATGAGCTGTATAGTGAACTGAAACTGAAACAAAACGAAGCCTATCATTAGGAATAGTGACTTTTTACAACTTCAGTTCTTTTTTCACTCAGTAGGTAAGAGATAAGATAAGATAAGATAGAACTTTATTAATCCCTCGGGTGGGTTCCTCTGGGAAATTCGACTTCCAAAAAGCACAGCAACGACCGAAGTTACAGTTACAGAATTGTTATATATATATATATATATACACACACACACACACACACACATATATATAAATACAGAGACAAATATAAATAAAATATACAAAGGGGATAAATAGGAATAAAAAATAAAAATACAAGTGAATTGCACATTTCAAGTATTGAGTCTATTGCACTGTTGACTATTTACAAAAAGTATTGCACAAGGTATTGTACAGTGAGGTGAAGAGGCACTACAGCTTAGTTGTTCCCCCCTCCTTTGTCCTCCTGTTTCCCCTCCCTCTCCCCTCCCGAGAGGAGTTAAACAGTTTGATGGCGTGTGGGACAAAGGAGTTTTTAAGTCTGTTAGTTCTTGTCTTGGGGAGAAGCAACCTGTCACTGAACAGACTCTTCTGATTGTTTATGGCCGTGTGCAGAGGATGCCCAGCATTGTTCATAATGTCCATCAGTTTCTTTAGGTGGCAGCAAACTACAAACAATGGTTGCATTTTACACTCATCCGTTTTCATTAGAGGCAGAACCCAGAAGCACATCCAGGTTTAGGTCTACTGCTTGGTGCTACACAGAAACAGGCTGAACAGACTGGAACTCACATGAATTTGGACGAATCGAAGTAAGAATGTCACTTCTGCTCAATTGAATTGATTATCATGACCCTCACTAATAGCCACCTTAATAAGTTAAGAGCAATGTGCCAAAGTAGTATAAATATTTTAACTTTTGGAAAATCCAGCAGGTTGATTAAGTGATTTCACATCATGTGTTCAAACGGCTTGTCAGTTTTTAATATATCCCATGTGCGCATACTTAAGCTTTAAAAAAATACAGTCCAATGACCTGATAGATGTTTGCTGAACATTGTGGTTTACATCAGCACTTAAATTAAATCATAAAGAACCTGTTTTGTGTGGGCTGTTCGATACCATGAAGCAAGACCTCTGAACATCTCACTTTTTACACACAAACACACGCATCCAAGCAAACAGTGTTTTATGTGCTGTGAGGTTTATAATATTATTTTATGCCATGTTAGACCCCTAATTAAAGATTGTGAATTATTATGTAGTTTTAGTTTGCATTATTCTCCTGAATTAGGAGAGGGTGATAACTATTGCATTTATTAAACTGATTTGCATTACACTGCTGATTTATTGTGAATGGATGATATTGTTTCATGATGCATTATACTGCTGAGTTATAAGAAATACTGTTTGCAGAAAAGTCATCGCCTTATTTGTCTGATTAGAAGAGAACGGAACATGCTGGAGTTTTCTGCCCCATCTCAGCAGGAGCAGATAAACAGGGAGCCAAGGTCGTAGCTTAGGCGCCGTGTGAGAGAAAGCATGTGAATGTTTAGGCTTTTATGATAAGGTGGGGGCACCAGAGGCTATAAGAGTTTGATCAATGCTCCACCATTTTGAGATCTGAGGCTGTCTGCATACAGTGTCCATCTCCCACGCGTGTGATCATTAAAATCATCGTTTGACTTAACCCGGCCGGACCAGTGTTGTTATTGTGGTTTTTCCTCTTGTCTCCATCCCCAATTTTTGAACTCGTAACAGTGCTGTCGTCTAAAATATTATAAATTTGCCTAAAGTAGAAGTGTTTAAAACTTCTATACAGATCCTGTGCAGCTGCAAAGCAAAAATAAAAAACTCCCTCCAGGCAGAAGCGGCCATTTTCGTATGTGGGGAAAACCCCCACAAAAACAGAGGGGACAGGCTGGCACCAGAACACCACGGATGTGCCCCGAGATGAGTGTGAAAATGTGATTATCAAGAAGCCCACCTGGGCTTCAGGTAGGCCGCACGCTTGTCCAGAGTTCACTTTGTCTTCAAGCTTTTTAATTTAAAACATAAACTGAGGCCTACCCCAAGCTAAAAGAAGGCAGATTATGTTCTCAGATAAAGCAAGCAATGAGGGCGAAGCAGAGAAAGTACCTGCACAATACATTCACATAAATCTAAATGGAATTTCTTTGAGGACACAAACATCTGGGGAGTAAACAGCTGTTTCAATACCTAATCACAGATGATGAGGACGAAGTCGAAGTCCTGCAAGGACTGCTGGAAACAGCAAAAGAAAAGGTGGTACGTCAGGAATTTCACAACAGCCAAGTTGTTGAATTATTATTGAAACGCCACAAAGAGGAAAAAAAATAAGATGCAGCAATTTTACGAGGAAAATACTAAAAAAAACTCGAAGACAAAGCCAATGCTGCAGACAGAAAGTTAGAAGAGGTCATGGAAATGTATGATTCCAAAATAGAAAAGCTTGAGAGAACAGTAAAAAATAGTAGAGGTGTGGCCGTCAATGCGGTTAAAGAACGCGAGGAACAACATCAATCCTCGCAGTGTTGGATTGAGGGTCTTCTGACACGTAATACAAAGTTACAGGACAAAAATGAATTGATGGATAAAACCGTGAAAGAATTAACAGACGAGAAAGATCAAATGGGCAAAGTAATAGACAACCAAAAGGCCCAGAATATGGAGATCAAACAGAAATGTCAGAGAAATATTAGGGCTCTGGCCTTTGAAAAGAAAATGAAGGCTATGGTCGAAGATGAAGTTGATTCTTTGAAAAAGAAAAATGAAGACCTAAAAAAGGCCCTAAGCACAGAGCAGGAAAACCACAGAAAGACAGCAGTGGACAGGCATAAAGTAAAAACGGCACACAATCAGGCACTGGCTGAAAAGATCTCACTGGAAGAGCAACTGCGCGCCACAAAAAAGCAAACAGAAATATTCACACACAAAACGAATTGCCTGGAAAAGAAAAAGCGCCACTTCCAAGAGGAATTGTACCAGTGCGTTTTGTCCTTTGAAAAGGCATTTCCACATGCAGGTCACTTCAGAGAAAAAGAAAAGGTGGAATTTAGGGATAAATTCCTCAACTTGAAAAAGAAATACGTAGACGGTGTGGAAGGCATCCCCTTTGTTGGAACAGTTCAGCTGTTTCTTGAAAAACAGCTGAACTGTCTACGTACCAGATGCAAGGATCTAGATGCAGCTTTACTAGATAAAACACGGGAGCTGGAATCATTTAAAAAGCAGTACAATGATATGGTAAAGTCTTCCGAATACGCTTTATTCAAACAAAAACAGGAGCTCATTGGACCAGTGAACCAGATGATCAGAAAAGCTGGCAATGAAGAAAAAGAGATAGGTCATCTAAAATCTAGAGTGAAAGACGTTCAACTCCAGCTTAAATTAGAAAAACAGAAAGGACAAAAGCTCGCACCGTTGGTCCATAGAGGCGTGATGGGGAGATGTTATGGGGAGACTCCGTCTCAGATCTTTCCACAGATTAAACCTCGTCCACCTCCAGTGCAAACTAAATTTATTCAAGTGGCTCCAAAACACCCTGGCAGACGAAGGCCTTCCCCAGAGTCTCCATCAACACCACCTTTCCTCAATTCTTATGATGTATTACCACCAATTGGAATAGGCCATTAGAAGTATACTTCATCTTGTCTCCCTCTATTCTCTTTCCATCACCCCCAACCGGTCGCAGCAGATGGCCGCCCCTTCTTGAGCCTGGTTCTGCTGGAGGTTTCTTCCTAAAGGGAGTTTTTCCTCCCCACTGTCGCCCAGTGCTTGCTCAAAGGGGATCTTTGGATTGTTGGGGTTTTCTGGCTTTTTCTGTAGTGTTTTCACCTTACAGTATAAAGCAGCTTGAGGAGACTGTTGTTTTGCCATGATGCTATATAATCTTAAATATAACTGAATTTTCTAAACATCTATTATAGCATCAAAGTAAAACAATAAAACTAAAGTATACTCCAATGAAATTAATCAAAATCTCTAACCCTACGGTGGCCCTGAGAGGCCAAACGGACACCAGCAGTAAGAAAAATGCTGCAAAAGCACACAAAACACAACGGAAATAGGAAAAACAAAACAGCATTTTTCTTATCGCTGGTGTTTTCTAAAGTTGCAGTCCGTTTGGCCTCTGAGGGCCACCGTACTAACCTGACCAAAAAAGAAGAGAAAAAATGAATAAATAAATAAAAATCCAAATCACAAAAACCTTCTGATTTCTGTTGTGTTTTATTGTGTTGTATGAAAGGACTTATATTGCAAGGTAAAATCCCCAATATATAAACCAGAAATCCCAACAATAGCAAGTCATTTCACACTTGCTAGAATTCCAAAAACGTCCAAATCTTTTGCATCTGTGTGAGTTTTTGATACAATTTTATATCAGCTTCAAAAGAAACAGAGCGATAAAGTTTTTCTCTTGAGTTCTGCATCTCCCTGCCCTTTTACAACATTTTTGTTTTGGTGGCTGAGTGGCAATTTAGAAAGCTAGCATGTGATTGACAGTTTCCAATTGGCTGAAAGAAGAGATTTAAATTAAGTTTGATAAAACCTTATCTGGTTTCATAATTTATGCTGCTAGTTTGGTGAGTTAAAGTTTATGACGCACTCATCTGATAATTCATCGAGATAACTTTTGACTTCTTTCCTTCTTTATTATTATTATTATTATTATTATTATTATTATTATTATTATTATTATTATTATTTAAAGGAACCTATTAAATCTTTTTTGTAATGAAAATCAATCAATAGTAATTGTCGATAGAATGAAAGTCAAAATGGAATTTCTTTACAGATTTGTCGTCAGCTCTTAAGGATTTACGTATTACATGATTTATGACTCATTACATTTTTGTTATTGTTGGAGCTATTTGTTCTTTATTTATTTTTTTTTAAATTAGTTAAAGTTTGTTGTTAGTTTACTTATATTTTGGGGTTTATTTGTCGGTTAATATTTTGTTTTAACCCTTGTATGGTGTTCGGGTCTGTGAGACCCGTTTTCAGTTTTTTTCAAAAGAAAAATTAAACAATTAATTATTTTTTCAACCTGAAATTCATTGGCTTTGGCTTATTTTCTGTGAAGAACATAAATCCGAACTAATTTTCAATGGCCTCATACTGTACCTCCCCCCACACATTTACATTACATACAAGGTGTTCGGGTCCACTGGACCCAGGTCTAATAAAAGTGTTGAAAGTGCAGGTCCTGTGTTCCCACACTCTGTCTTCCTCCTTTCTGGTGCTGCTGATAGTGTTTTCTTCCCCTCCTGCTCCCGCACAAAGTTGCAACATTGTTGAAAATTCAACTATCAACACCGTCTGCTCTTACACCTCACACATTTTACCCTCTTTCTTGAGGGATCCAAATTTTATTCTCTCATACCCTGTCCCACACTGGCAAATTAGGGGCATAAATATTATAAATAATACTTTGCCAGTGTGGTTCTTTATCACAACTGAACAAGATGGCAAAAGATGGCGAGGGCCATCCAATTGATTTTGGAAGAGAGAGGGGCTTTTTATAACATTTTATAAAAAAAAGAAAGAAAGAAAAAAGAGAAGCACATTAATTCATAAATGTGATCTAACAAAGGTAAAGGGAAAAAATTAACCATGTTTGCTGTTCATATGGCTTGTAATTGGGATGAAGTAAACATCTGTTGAGTAATTTAACATAAAATTGTTTGATAGTGTTAATTTGGAAAGCCAAAACTCTAGCGGGTCCACCAGACCCATGAACACTGGCTGAGTAATAAAGATATGAACACCACACAAGGGTTAAATGATTTGTTTTGTTTGTTGTTATTTTGTTAAATTAGTAAGAGCTGTAGGGCCATTTTGTTTCTATGAATAAAGAGACTGGTATAGGACCAGCATGCATTGGGGTGGGCCTGTGGTTTTTTACCAGAGCAGGAGAAGCAGCAGGAAGGATCTTGTTATTGCTTGCCAAGATGGATAAATAAACCAAAACTCTCAACTAAAATGTTTGGACAATGGACTTCTTTTGCCTGCGTACGAAATATTACCTCAATGCAGCAGTGGCTTGTGGACTTTAAGTTGTGGGACGTTTGATCTTTCAAAAGTAAAGGAATTGCAACTACAGTTATGATTTATAATGTATGCATAATAATTTATTATAAAAACCTGTATTGAATTAAGTAGCAGAATGAAACTTTTGCAAATAAATTAACAGTTTCAAAATTGCAGCACAGACTTCTTATTCAGCTACTCAGCACCCTTACCGTAATCTCGATAATAAAAGTAGCAACCTTATCCTTATGTCGTATGTGTATTTTGACTTTTGTTGCCACGATGCCAGATCTCTCTTGGGAATTAGATTTTTAATGAGATTTTTTTTACCTGGATGAATAAAGGTTTAATAAAAACCAAATTCAAGGTGACTTTGGTAATTGCACTCAACAGACCAGCTTTTCTGACTTGACTTGACCTTTCTGGACTACACAGCCGGGGCTGAGCAGCCGCCTCCTTCTCAAAAATGCGTGTGCTTTTTTCCAGCTCGCTCCCGGCTTGTAGGCCTATTACGTTACAGCGACGCGACAAAGACTGTCCAAATTCGTAGACTCCTCCAAATGCAGTCTACAAATGCGTCCTCCTTTTCCCCGAATTTGAAGGATGGGTCAAGTGATTGTAGGCCTACAAATGCGGCCTCAGGAGGATGCAGCCCATGAATTTGGACAGCCCCACATACAAGGCACCATCATTAATTCAAATTCATTTTAAGGCCAATTACGTCACAGCGACGCGACAAAGGCTGTCCCAATTCGAAGGCAGCTCGAAATGCGGCCCTCAAATGCATCCTTCATTTCCCTGAATTTTAAGGATGGGTATGTGTATCCTTCATGGCCCAACATATCCCAGACTTCATAGCATGGCGGTGGGTGTGGATAATTTTGCCAGAAAAAACGGCAGACGGCTGAAGCTTTCAAATATACTCCGCTCAACAGTCAACCTTAGTCTTACAGAGAATTTGATGTTTTTATGGATAATTAAAGTCAGTCATATATCCACAAACACAACAAGCTGAAAGTCAGTGATGCTGCTCGGTTTGCAGTCCTGAATATCACGGCACAAGCAGGATTCACTGCACTGTTAACTTTAGCTATGTTATATTGCTGCCTCTGTTCGGTGATGTCGAACCAAACAGACTTTAACGTGTCTTTGAACGAGCTGGCGGTTCACTCGTTAAGCTGAAAGAAAGATGCTTTAATCACAGGAGTCACACATGTGTCCACTGAATCATCTGGGAACTCTTCTTGTTTAGCACTTGTAATAACACAAACACCAAATCCTCCTTCTCTTGTGCTGTTTGTAGCAGTGTGTACACCTGAGACTGTCACCTGTCTGTCTGTCCTGCACTCTCTCTCTTTGTCTTTCTTTCTGATTGTGTAATAAAAGTATGAACATGTATTTATAAGTTACACTTGTGTTTGAATCCTGCAGCTTCTCACACATTTGATTTCCATGTGTGACAACTGCAGACAGACTGAGGGACCCACTGCTGCACATCATCTGTGAGGCTTTGCACCCCTGATGATCCATCAGGACAAACTCAGCAGTGTGTGAGGAAGCAGAGGAGGAAGAGCCAGCAGCAGCTGACAGATGGAGAGAATAGACAGACTGTTCCCTGTTTGTGAAGGACTGCTAGAAAAGTTTAAAATAACTAATTGTCTGTCCTGAATCAGTCTTATTAGGTAATGTTCAAATAATGTTATCATCCCAGTGTTTTCAGTGTGGGAGAAAGTACTCAGGGCCTTCAAGTTACACACTATGAAAGGCAGCAACAAGTTTAATATTCAGAAACATAAAGTATGTATCAGCAGCAGAATGGACCTAAAAATAAATGTTTGTTTCAGTTCTATGAAGCTTTGAGTATTTTGGATTAGTAGCACTGCTGTGTTTGTTGCATCACATTACTGTAATTGTTTATATGCTTTATATATTCTGAGGTAAGTTGATCTATAGTGTTACATCATATTCTATAAGGATATTATGTGTTTGTATACTTTCTGCCCAGTTAGACCCATTTAGCAGAAGTCAGCCTGTTTAAGGCTCTGATATCTATTCTGTGTGACTTAAAGCAGTTATGACATGGTCTGATTTTCTCACCCAATAAAGGAATATTTAATATATCAGTCTACTCTTCATTCTATCAGAAACAGTTATCACAGCTCGTACATTTTCTTTTTACACATTAATGTAAGCATTGAGCCAACATGTTAAAAGAACAATATTTGTCTCTTATATATAATACATGTGTGTGTATATATAAACTGTGAGAGATACTTGTCTTTGAGTGAAGATTTAAGGTGATAGGAAATATAAATAACTGCAACTTGAATCTTTACTGAAGCTGTAATAACTAATATTGATTAATATAATACTAACTTTAATATTGGCCATATTATATTTACATTACCAAAGTGAGATGACTTTAGTCTCATGAACAACATTAGCTAATTGTTATTTACTAACTAATCCTAAAATGACTGTTCAGTACAAACATGAAGCCCAACAATCATGTTTTACAGTCCTCTGGTCTCAGCCTCAGATACTTATCAAATCACGCAAAGCTCATGTTGACACAAACAAACAAATGAACAAAAGATTTTCTCCTTCATTTCTGTCAAACAAAGCTGTTTGAAACGTTTCCAGCAGTTCGTATCATGGTTGCTGGGCAACCTGGGCAGCGAGACAGAGGCTGGACCGTCCCATTTCACAGGCCTCGCACTTCTGGCCTTAGCGGTCTTTGAGTACGCGGTCCTTGTGGACCGTTAAGGCTGCGTACTTTAAGGCTGCAGAGTGCAGACCCTGAATTGGGATACAGCCACTGTCAAACCTAAAATGAGGATGTGGGCACACCTGAGTGAAATAAGTGGAAGCTGAATGAAGCTCCACCCCCTCATGTCACTCATCTGAGAGAAACGAGGAGTCAGGCTGTTCCACTTCTTTATTAAAGACAGATGCACAGAGTGTGCAACAAGTCAATCTAGAGCATTTGCATTAAATTATTAGCAGCAAATGACTGCTTCTTACCCTTTTAATTCCCATGGAAACAGTAACAGTATAGTTTTTCACATACTGCTTCTGCATTTTGACTCAACTTTTGCTACATAAACATAGATGTAGTCAATATGTGATAATCTGAGGTTGTTTTTACTCATTTTACAACCAGATCACTGATACTAACTCCTGAGCTGACTGTATGCTAACATGCGCCACAAATAAGGGTCACATTTGGATTTAAAACAATCACCGAGAAGCTTCCACTGAATGCTACTTTCCCCTGCATGACACTGAAATCATTAACACATACTAACCCTCCATACCCTGTAGGAAACTCACTTCCTTGGAATAACATTTCAACAAGGAAAGAGTTGAGAGCAAATGTCCTTCTCTTGAAGGACAATATTTGAACAAATCCAGTTACACAGCTCAAGAAAATATTACTCTAATGGAAGAAAAAGGCAGTAATTAATTAACAATATGTGTATCAGTAGTACAAAAAAGCTATTATGGGGCGACCGTGGCTCTGGGGATGCCTCCACCAGTGTGTGAATATGAGAGTGAATGAATAGTGGAATTGTAAAGCACTTTGGGTGCCTAGAAAAGTGCTATATAAATGCAATCCATCATTATTATATCAAAATGTAAAGGGAAAACAGTCTGATGAGCTGAATGGTGAGCTGAAACTGAAACAAAATAAAGCCTATCATTAGGAATTTAGGAGCAACTTTATTGTAACGTGTTTGCTTTTTACAGCTTCAGTTCTTTTTTCACTCAGTAGGTGGCAGCAAACTACAAACAATGGTTGCATTTTACACTCGTCTGTTTTCATTAGAGGCAGAACCCAGAAGCACATCCAGGTTTAGGTCTACTGCTTGGTGCTACACAGAAACAGGCTGAACAGACTGAAACTCACATGAATTTGGACGAATCGAAGTAAGAACGTCACTTATGCTCTTCAGTTTTCTCAGAAATGGATTAAGCCTACACCTAAACCAACGGATATGTTCACTGACTTTTTCTCTTAGTCTGGAAATACTTAGTCAGCCCATTACGCAATTGAATTGATTATCATGACCCTCACTAATAGCCACTTACTAAGCTAAGAGTAATGTGCAAAACCCATTAGCCAAAGTAGTATAAATATTTTAACTTTTAGCAAATCCAGCAGGTTAATTAAGTGATTTCACATCATATGTTCAAACAACTTGTCAGTTTTTAATATATCCCATGTACGCATACTTAAGCTTTAAAAATAAAGAAAAGTGCAATGACCTGATAGATGTTTGCTGAAAATTGTGGTTTACATCAGCACCTACATTAAAATACAAAGACCCTGTTTTGTGTGAGCTGCTCGATACCATGAAGCAAGACCTCTGAACATCTCAGTTTTTACACACACACACACACACACACACACACAAGTGCAAGCAAATGGTGTTTTATATGCTGTTGTCTAAAATATTATAAAATAAACCGTCTCTTTTTATATGTGGGGGGGGGGGGGGGGGGGGGGGCACTCAAAAAACGGAGGGGACAGGTTGGCACCAGAACACCACAGGTCTGCCCCGAGATGAGTGTGAAAATGTGATTATCAACAAGCCCACCTGGACTTCAGTTAGGTCGCACGCTTGTCCAGAGTTCACTTTGTCTTCAAGCGTTTTAATTTAAAACATAAAGTGAGGCCTACCCCAAGCTAAAAGAAGGCAGATTATGTTCTCAGATAAAGCAAGCAATGAGGGCGAAGCAGAGAAAGTACCTGCACAATACATTCACATAAATCAAAATGGAATTTCTTTGAGGACACAAACATCTGGGGAGTAAACAGCTGTTTCAATACCTAATCACAGATTGTGCTCTCTGTTTTACACGTTTTTAGTAAGGCATAATTAACTAAAAGGCTAGAGAGATGAAAGGATGCCAAGCTGATACCAGGCCTCAGCCACATGGATTGTTTCTTAAATTCTGAAATTAAGTGGACATGCAAAAAGATCTGGCACTTCATATATTAAACTGAGAAGCTGTGCTGACCCAAGAAAGCGCCCAGAAATTTGGGCAAATGTCTGCTCTGAAGTTTTTAGCCAAACCAAACTGCAGGTCAGTTTAAAGCGCAAAATTGTGCAAGTAGTCCAAACTAAACCGTTCTTGAGATGCAGAAATGTTGTCACACACAAAAATCAGACGATTGTGCCTCCAAACAAATTGCACTTACAAATGCTTGTAACATAAATGATGAAAATAGTAACTGCAAAGTTGAGACTGAACAGTGTTTCAGTTAAAGTGATAAGCTAGCCATTCAGCTGACTCATTGGTGATTGCAATGATTGCAGGTTTCATTATAGAAGAATATCAAGGAGAAGACAGATGGCAGGGAGTCAGAAACGGGGGATGGAAATGCAAGATATTGAGGACAACTTATGAGCCCAGGCGTCAGGTGTGAACAACAACAATAACTGGGCTGTATTTAGGTGTACAGATCACATGACCATCAAAAGAGCAGTGTAGGAATGAGAGAAGATCAACAGGGGAGCACACAAAGAGGTTTATGGACACAAACTGGGAAAGGTGGCATGCTCAGTTGATCAGTAGAATACCACACTAGACTTTCTTCCAGGACGGTTGAGGACCCTGTTGTGGGGGCGAAGCTTGGGTCCAATGTTCCCTCTAATTTTTCATGTGTCTGAGCGAACACCAACCCGTTCTCACTCCCGACGCGTAAAATAATGACGATTTGTCACGTCCCTTAACTTCTCATGCTGACGCCTAAGGTACCCTTCCACGTTTTTATGTGACGCTGTGGGTTGTCAATTCATTCCAATATGAACCCGCTCGCGGCGATCAGAGACGCTTCGAGCAGAGGCTCCAGCCATCCATTTACTCCAATAATAACCCCGTCACGGCGAAACATGACGCCGTGAAGCACAATCTAACTGGAGAACCGGGGACCCTCTCCGCGAACGGGTTTTTCTCCCTAATTTAATGCTTTCTTTTAATGACATCGTTAACATTTCTCAACAAAAACACGAAAGTATCACTGATAATTCAACAATAAAATCGCTTCATGTTGTGGCCATCACACAGTGTTTTCCAAACTGATTCACGATCTGAAAGTGCGCAGATTTAACGTACATAATCCTTTGTTAGGTTTATTATTTTCATTTCACACGTAAAACACATTTATAGATTCATTCACCACTCCTGTTAGTTTTGGACGCGCTCGGCTCCAGCCAATCAGACGCAACCTGTGTAAGCAAAGGCTGATGGGAGAACGGAGAGACCCATTTATAAGAATAAGAAAATGAGGCGTGTTGTGATATTTTGATACCACGGTTAGCATTTACAGGATATTGTTTTATACAGGAAAACTGTTACTCAATAAGGCCCATCTACTAGTTGTTTTTCTCTTTCTCTGTGACCCAAGAATTAATGTGTAAGACTCACAGGCTGGTACCCCAAGGTCGAAAACACCACAGAGACGAGACCACTTCCTTACTCCCATCCTCCCTTCCTTATCTCTTAGAAAAAGGCTCGTTAAAGGCCAGGTGGTTTGTTTCAGAATTCACTAATGAAAGAACTCTGTATTCTATGTCTAGGAGTGTATTTTGCTGGGATGATCATAAATTGTAGCTGAACTGATAAACTACACACAGGATACTTCTTTGCTCACAAGGCAGGAAGACGTTTCCTTATTTGGTCTGTACCGGTTTGAACTGAGAACTTGCTGACACACGAACCTTTTTTTTCTCTATATAAGCTGTTATGTACTAAATAAACCTTTGAGTCGATTTGGGAAGACAACCTGAAGCAGTCTGTGTTTCCTTGTTCTCCCAAGCTGCTCCCGACGTCGTAACTAACCCAGCTGAATGGCATACCTGAGTGTTACTTTAAATAATTAGGAATCTTAGAAGGAAAGGACAGAACTCTGCTTATCGCTCGTGCCTTGGAGGGAAAACCGGGATGGACATTTTTTCCTTCAATTTGGCGTCAGAAGTGGGATTGACTGACAGAAGGTAAATATGCGTCTTTCATATTTATATAAAGACCGTATTATACCTCTCTCAGTGATCGATCCATAAAAAAAACGGGATATGCTGACGAAGTTTCACTTAGTGATCCAGAGAGATACACTGACGACTTCCTCAGTCCCCGAATAAAGTAAATTAACCCTTGTGTGGTGTTGGTGGACCCGCTAGTTGTGGCTTTCCAAATTAACACTATCAAACAATTTTATGTTAAATTACTATGAATTAATGTGCTTCTCGTTTTTCTTTTATATAAAATGTTATAAATAAATCAGTTATAATCAAGTGGAAAGACACAACACATTTATACGTAAAAATAATAATAATAATAATTAATTGTTTAATTTTTCTTTTGAAAAAAAAAAACAAAAAAAAAACACGGGTCTCAAGGGTTAAAAGCAGTAAATTAAAAGCAGAAAGACACAGGGAGTTGCCTGTTGTTTTGCGAGAAGTTGCTCGTTAAGTGAGAGTTGCTCACCCAAACAAAAATTGCTAGCAATAAATTTAAAGTGACCTCAGCTGTGCCGCAGCGAAAATACTAACCTAAATCCTCCTAGCGTGTAAACCCCTCTGGAAATCACTGAACATGGGTCAGAATAATTCAAAGACCACAGACAGGTCCGATAAAAAATCTAAAGTACCTGTAAAACCAAAAATTAATAAAATACAAAATAAAGTCTCAAATAACGGCTCAGTGCGCCTCCCATTTCCGGTTACGTGTAACCTACGTCCGCGAATCGGTGAAGACGTCCATGATCACGTATCCAGAACATGCGGAAGTGCTTATGTGACTGACTTTGTTTACAACTTACGGACTGTAAGTTCAATGCATTCTAATTTATTTCCGGAGCCCTATCCCGAACGATTATCGCCAGAAAACAGGTCAGTAAAACTGAAGGCCAGTGCAGATACTACCACGAAAGCTAAAAGTGTTAAGATAATGTTGAATTTTGATGTAGAAGGCTCAGAGGAAAGTGAGAAACTAATGTATGCAGGATTACCCGCTCCAGCACAGCAAGGAAGTTTCAGAGGACGGAAGGATAAAAGTAGAGATGTGTGTTTTTGCTGTGGAATGGTAGGACACTGGTCCAGAGAATGTCGCTTTGCAGCCACCAACAGGGCACACGCGCCTCGACCACAGAACGCAGTACAAGTTCCTGCCACTAGGCGTCAGCGGAGCTCTTCCAGACAAGGTAACTGGCAACAAAGGGAAGCATGCAATAATGGCCCCACAGGTGCAAATTTAGCTCAGTTTTCCAGCAGCCGCAGACACCCAGAGCAAAAATGAATTTGTGTATTTCATTTAACATAAAGGGTGAAATGTTTGCTGACACTGATAACAGCTTATGTTTTCTCTGCCCTATGTACCGACATGATGGAGAAGGAACATCCTCTGTGTCAGCTGGACCCTCAGCAGAGAATGAACTCAACATCCTTTTTGTCCGGTACTCTATGTCACACACTGTGCCAAAAAAACGTGTACAGACGCCACTACCAGGTAATCCCATGACTGGGAGCCACACTTTTGTTTCTCTCACACTTTTCAACAACATGATAACTGCTCACACAAGTGAAGGTCAAACAGTGATTTTGTCACATAACTCAGACATAGGTTATGACATAACTACACCATGTCGTCACATAGATCTAACCTACCCTATCGACTGTACTATTTCTGCACTTACGTTGCCAGCTGAATACCAGAATATGACATTGTGGTCTAAAAGTGAGAATGATATAGGATTTATTGACTGTACACTTTATCACGTACAAAAACACAACAAGCCAGTATATGTCAAGCAACATCCCATTTCTGCCGAAAAAGCCGCAGCCCTAGATGTCATGATAGGAGATTTATTGACTACAGGAGTAATAAAGCCCACACTCCTGTCAATCCTGTGCCAAAGCCTAACAAACCTGGCGTATGGCGTTTCATACAAGACTTAAGGCAAATTAATGCAGTCAACATTCTTCTGCCACCTCTCGTTTCAGATGTTCACAGCATATTGACATGCATTGCATACACATTTTACCGTGGTGGATTTATGCTCCGCTCCTTTTTCTCAGTACCTGTGCATGAAGACACACAGCCGTTATTTGCATTCACACATAGAAATAAGCAGTACACTTGGACTCGTTTGCCCCAAGGCATGATAGACAGCTCTGCTGCTTTCTCAATGGTGCTTCACTCCTCCAGGGCTGCACCCTGATCCACATGTGGATGACCTCCTCCTCTGTGCTGAAAGTGAAAAACTATGTCAAACTGCTACACACATGCTTCTCCAGCACCTCCAAAAGACTGGCCACAAAGCATCAGCAAAGAAAATGCAGTACTGTCAGACTTCTGTTCAATATTTGGGATTCACACTGTCTCACGGAAAACGTTCCATGACTGCAGACAGGGTCAAAGCTGTGACCTCCGTCCCTCGTCCCACTACACAGAAGGAAATGTTGTCCTTCCTGGGCATGGTGAACTATTGCAGACAGTGGATACCAGACTGTTCTTTTCATGACCACATTCTGCGTGACTGTTGTAAAAAAGACAAGCCTCCTCGAATACTGTGGTCCACAGAAATGCCTGCCTCTTTCAATGCATTAAAGGGAGTGCTGATCTCCGCCACTCAAAGGTGCTGTCCGTGGTTGTTCAGGGAATGCCGGCCTGCCTGAGGGCAGTAGCAGCTTGCTCTATCATGATAAGGGACTGCGAGAAGCTCACACTCTCACATGACACTATTCTACACACCAATCACCAGGTCACGACCATTCTAGCAAACATAACTACACAACATATGCAAATCTCACTATAAAAGCGAGCAGCACACCCAATTCGCCAGCACATTTATTGATCCTATGCTGTGTTCTTATGACCGACAGGATGGCTCAGACAGGCTTGACGATCATGACTGCATGACACGTATACAGGAATCCACAGCACCACGTCCAGATTTAGAGCAAACACCTATCCCAGACTCAGCCACGGTTTATGTGGACGGGTCCTGTTCAAGGCCGAATGACAACTCATTTCTTTGTGGCTATTCAGTGGTGACATTGCCTGACATCATACTAGAGGCTCACTCATTACCATTTCACTCAGCACAAAAAGCAGAGCTCATGGCTTTAATACGCGCCTGTGAGCTACATTTGGATAAGCATGTGACAATTTACACAGACAGCCGCTATGCATTTGGCGTTGTGCATGACTTTGGCACATTGTGGAGACAAAGAGGATTTAGATCTGCTGATGGAAAATAAATTGCTAAATTCTGATTTTGTGCAAAGACTTTTTCAGGCTATACAGCTGCCATCGGCCGTTGCAGTTGTAAAAAAACGAAAGGACACAGTACAGCTGACACAGACGAAGCAACAGGTAATGCTCTAGCAGACGTGACAGCCAAAGCTGCAGCTGCATCACAGCTCCCACCTCCGCAGGAAGTATTATCTGTGCCCCTACAGCTGTCACTTGTTAAACTCCCAGACTATTTAGAAACAAATGTTGATTTAAAATTCATACAAGAGCAAGCCTCTGCATAGAATAATGACTGTACCTTAGATGACAGAGATGGCCTATATAAAAACCTTGAGGGTTTGATTGCCCTCCCATATTCCCTGATGCCAGTCCTTGCCCGACATTTTCACTGTGTGAGTCATGTCGGACAAAGAGGGGTAATAGGGGCAATAAAATCAAGATTTGTAATTGAGAAAACATTGCATGCAGTAAAAAGCATATTAGCAACCTGTCTAACATGTGCACGAACTAATGTAGGAAAATCAAAAGCAAAACATCAGCATTTACCACAACCAGATTTTCCATTTCATACATTACAAATTGATTTTACACATATGCCAGCGCAAGGAAGCATCAAGTACTTACTGGTAATAGTGGATCAATTTAGTAAATGAGTAGAAGCTTATCCAACATCAAAAGAAACTGCAGAAGTAGTCTGTCAAAAGTTGAGCAATGAAATAATACCCAGATTCGGAATACCTCACCAGATTAACAGTGATAGAGGATCTTCATTCACATTAGAAGTAATTCAAAAGTGTGCTAAAACTTTAATGACCTGGGTCAAATTACTTCCTCAAGTCCTCTGTGAGATTAGAATGACTCCATCTGCAGTAACCAAATTATCTCCATTTGAAATAAGATTATTTCCAACACCATGGTCAGCTTCCAGAGGGGCACCGCTAGTAGAAGGTGATGTATATTGCATTGTCCACTGATGTTCACAACCTGGTAGAAACACTGAATAATAACTATCAGAAAGTTTGTCTCTCTCAGCCTTTCCCCTCCACAGTTCCACCAGTGGAGACAAGGAGATGCGTGTTGGAGAAGTCACTAAAACCAAGGACACTCTGGGAGGCCGCGCGTGTTCCAGCCCCAGACTGTACTGGCAGTGACGAAGAACCAGCATCCTCACAGACGGACAACCTCAGTGGATTCATGCCAGCAGGGTTAAGACCAGCCCAATCGGACCATCTCAGGCGTCGGATCAAGCAGATGACATCTCCGGCGGGCCAACGCCCGGAACTAGAGCAAATAAACACACACGGGTAGACGACATCTCCGGCGAGCCAGCGCCCGGATCCAATGTACATACACACACACGCAATCACTGATTAACACACAACGTCTGAAAGAACAACAACAAGGTACTCAAACATCCAGCAGGAACAGAAAGCTAAAAGTACCACATGATGTCTAACCTGATAAAGCTAGACTCATTCCATCCTGATAATGGAGAAAATGAAATGCCCATTGTCATCACACGACGCTTATTCTGTGTCTCTCGAACCTGGGACCAGGCCAGAAGACGACTGAAGAACTGTCTTTCTTATATATTTAGGTTATCTATCATATCTATCGCATTAACCTTAGGATTTCTCTTTGCTATTTTGTATTGTAAACTGCAACCATGTTCATATTTCTGCAGGTCATATTTTGCTGACGATACCTCATGCTCTATTTTGCAAGACACCTACTTAATGCACTCCTCACGTTCCCTAAAATCAGTAAATGACAACATAAACGCCACTAATAAACGATTTTATGCACCCCATAGAGCAGGAGCTAACGCCTGGTATGAAAATGCCAGAACAGCCGCTCGTGATTTAGGAAACAGTAACTGTTATGTCTGTTCAAAGGCTAATCCAGAACAGGTAATAGTAGGATACCCCATATCCGGTTTCCCCCTCACTGAGGGACTAGAGGAAATCGGCGGAGATAATGCTCTCCTTAAAGACGCTTTACAGTTGACTCTGAGCCCTCTCGACTGCCTACTTAGACACACACACACACCAACTAACCCTGAGACTCCATTAGGCGAATTATTGAAGTTATCTAATGACACCGCAGGGACCTGCGCCCCAATGAAACGCCCCAAGAATAGGTTAAAGCCCTCACTGCCCTTAGGACAGATCCCTCTCCATTTTAATACTAGTATGATATGTCTGCGCAGACTAAAGTTAACTGGCCCAGACACACACATAGATTATACAAAGGATAACTATACATTTTTCTCTGACTCCCCAGGTGCACGCTGTAATGAGACATGGCTAGCTGTCTCTATGGCTGAAGTTGTATCATATCTGGAGGAACACACACACAGTTCAAGTTCGAGCGGAGAATCGATCATTGTTCCCCCAGACGGTGTATTAAATGACACTGACTGGGGGGAGTTAGTTAAATCACACATGGTCACGCGCCTGACCAGACCAATCCCACATGCTTATTGGTTGTGCAATAATACCCTTAGATTAGCTTTACCTGTTAATTGGACCGGTACCTGTGGTCTAGTAACCGTTGATGTATGCTGTACTTTCATTCCCAATAATACCGCTCCTAACGGTTCATTCACACAAGCTATGAATAGACTTGAAGCATTGAAGATAGAACTAATTGCCAATACAGGCCACGGTCAGTGGCTACATAAGTGGCTACAGGACACGTTTGGAAGATGGAAGGAACTAATTGTAGCCTTTGTAACCGTTGCAGCATGTTTTTGATGATTATTGTCTGTTGTGTGATACCATGTATACGCTCTCAGAATTTTTGATATTAAGCTTGCTCGAAGGACCAGTTACAGTTATGATTTGTCTTTATATTATGTTATTACATTCTGTCTTTATACTATGTTATCATTTCATGATAAAAGGAGAGAACTGTTGTGATATTTTGATACCACGGTTAGCATTTACAGGATATTGTTTTATACAGGAAAACTGTTACTCAATAAGGCCCATCTACTAGTTGTTTTTCTCTTTCTCTGTGACCCAAGAATTAATGTGTAAGACTCACAGGCTGGTACCCCAAGGTCGAAAACACCACAGAGACGAGACCACTTCCTTACTCCCATCCTCCCTTTTTCTTTATCTCCTGGAAAAGGCTCGTTAAAGGCCAGGTGGTTTGTTTCAGAATTCACTAATGAAAGAACTCTGTATTCTATGTCTAGGAGTGTATTTTGCTGGGATGATCATAAATTGTAGCTGAACTGATAAACTACACACAGGATACTTCTTTGCTCACAAGGCAGGAAGACGTTTCCTTATTTGGTCTGTACCGGTTTGAACTGAGAACTTGCTGACACACGAACCTTTTTTTTCTCTATATAAGCTGTTATGTACTAAATAAACCTTTGAGTCGATTTGGGAAGACAACCTGAAGCAGTCTGTGTTTCCTTGTTCTCCCAAGCTGCTCCCGACGTCGTAACTAACCCAGCTGAATGGCATACCTGAGTGTTACTTTAAATAATTAGGAATCTTAGAAGGAAAGGACAGAACTCTGCTTATCGCTCGTGCCTTGGAGGGAAAACCGGGATGGACATTTTTTCCTTCAAGGCGGAACTGATTGATTCTAATGCAGGTATGTAAAAAATACATATATTTAAAGTAATACCTTGATGTGTGTTTCAAAGCTTGTTTTTTCATAAACGCTTCAAACAAACAGAGGTGACTGATCTCGGAAACGGTGTAATGTATTTAAAAATGGCTACAGCTACCGTCAGCATGCTTGCTAGGTAACACTACACTGTCTACTGCAGCATTAGCCATTTAATCCAACGATGATGGATTAAATCTATTACAAACGTTAAAGGACTTGTGTGCTGCAAAATACCCTCACATGGTGCGTAAAGCAGTTTTTGCGCTAAGAGTTCTGCTAGCTCTTTACAAACTGATGATGCTAACGTTAATTGCTAACATTAACCGGAGCGCCAAGACTGAAAATCATTTGAATTGCGTTAGTTATGTGTTTATGTCACTGAGTTCTGCAAAAATCTCTTTCCTCTTTAGCTTGAAAATGAGTGATTCAGAGGATCCCGAGCTGGAGGAAGAGCTTCAGGCTGCTGACGAACTCCTTCAAGATATGCAGGTAACATTTTTAGTGGAAACAGTTGTTAAAGAGGGAACACGCTTGTCTAATATTTTGTACGGAGTAAACGTTATGTTATTTGAATTTTTTTTAAAGTTTATGTCAAATTAAGTTGGTTAACTTAAGATGTTTGATAATCTTTGCTTTAATCATAGACTGTATTTTAGGTGTTCCCTTTTTTCCTTGTTAATTGCGTAGAATGATGCACAGAGTGAACCTCAGCCAAGACCAGTGCGCTGGAAAAAACGTGACAGACAGGGAGCTTTTATTCCTCAAAGACCATCAACCAGTCGAAGTACTAGTTGCATGCCACGTGGTCAGTGTTCACACAACCATTGATTTTATCTCACAACTTGTTTTCACCAAAGAATTTCAGTAAGTAAATATTCTTCATTCCCCCCCCCCCCCCCCCCCCCCCCCCCAGTGTCCAGAGAGCAGCATCAATGTCCACGTGAAGAACCTAGTTATGTTGCCAGTGTCAACCCAACAAAAGGTACTTTACCTTCTTGTATATATTGTGATTTCTGTTTACTTTTATATTTGTTGTTATAGTTGAGTTATGCAGGGCTTTTGTGGAGTCCTAAGAAACATACTGCCTAGAGTGTTTTTCAGAGTTTCTTCCTTTCTTTATTTTTTTTCTGTTAGTGTATGGAACTGAGGTGCTTCGTCAGGAGCTCCTTCAGTTGTTGGAGGATGGAGAAGAGGACGCAGCCATGACTTGTGAGACGTCGTCTGAGTCAGCTGCTACTCACTGGGCGATCAGAAATATGGTGTCCTCGCAAAAGTGGAAAGAGGCCAGGCCTTGTCTTATAGACAATATGTTAGCTACTCTGGATCCACAGTCACACCGTGTGTGTCAGTGTGGCAAACAAGTAGTTGTGAGGTGTCTGGACTGCCTGCCTCTTCCATTCCTTTGTGCTGACTGTGATATTGCAGTTCACACACGCTTTGTCCTGCACAACAGAGAGGCAGTAACAGGAGGGTTTTTGCAGCCTTCATCAGAGTTTCACAAGCCAATAGGTACAGTTTTTAAGTCTTATGCATTTCTTGCTATGTATGAGTATGAGTGGGTGCTGTTATTGTATATTTATTGTGTATCAGTTAATTTCTAATTCTTTTTATATATATTGTGTGTTTTAATGTTAGTTCGGCTGTTGCCTGTGCAAAGGCCAGACCATGTGTGTGACTGCCCAGCAGGTAACGTTGAGGTTTCACCCGGCGCAATTGTGGCTCTTGTAACCATAAATGGTAAGTTGCCCTTTTGTCACACACTACATACACAATAGATGTGTTTGGAGGTTTTATTGCAAATTGTGCATTGCTATCTTGGTTTTAATTACCCTCGGCCCGCAGTATATGTGGGCACCTGTCAAAGGTCATTTGGATTTACCAGACCGATTTGAAAACAACATGAAAAAAATGAATGCTTTGAGCCATGACTGAATTTATCCTTATCCTTTCTAAAGGCCGTTATAACCTTGCACTGCCAGTGGTGAGCTGCACCAGCTGTGGCCTAATGTGGTCCCCCTCAGTTAAGGACATCCTGGGTAGTGGATATTGGCCTGGCACCTTAAATTTCTGCACCCTGTTTTCAATGGATGTCTTTCAGTCTTTCTATGACATTAAGAAGGCTGCACCAGGGATGTCACTTAAGGCATTTGTCAAAATGCTGGATGAACGAACAGCCCATTTTGGAAGGGTGAGTTTCTAAATTTGCTAAGTTTAAGGAAATTGTGCAAATCAATGTTTATGATGACTGTCCTTGAATATTCTGTTGTATGTCCTCTATGTAAAAGAATGGCCGAATATCAGCTGATGCCTTCAGTAAAAGTTTCTTGGAGTGGAGTGCTGTAAAGTTTGAGGTGGACAAGATGTGCAAGGAGCCATGCTTTAGCTGCCCTGCCTGCACTCCAGACATGCTTGCCGTCTCAGTTGATGGAAACCGCAAGCTTTATCGCTTTCAGTCTAATGCAAGGTACGTTATGCATTGTGTACATAAGTCAAATATGGATTTGTAGAAAAATGTATTTTAATGTTTCTTTTCAAACAACTGTCACTGTGTTCGTTCAGCACTTCAGAGCAGGGGAACTTTGAAGGTGTCTTCATTGAAAAAGATGAGGAAGTTGCTGAGTTTGTGAAATACATCCAGAGACACACAAATCATGTAAGATACACATATATATATTAGTGCTGTTAGCGTTAATCTTGTTAAAATGACGTTAATGCCGTAACCATATACGTGTGTGTGTGTGTGTGTGTGTGTGTGTGTAGACATATATGGATGGGTCGATATTTTTTTTATTTTTCTCTTGGTGTTGTCGTAATACTATTTACTTTATTTTATCTTAATGTTTACTTAATTTTGTCACCATGTGTATTTAAAAAAAACAACATGATTTTTATTTTGTGTTATCAGTGCTGTCCTGGGGAGATCTGAGGTCTTGTGTGACTCGAGGCTAATTCAGCTAATTGTTATGCGTTTGTTTTAAAAAGTTTGTCCCTGATAGGGCTTAATCATGTCATGTCTTTTATGTTAAAATCTTTGAGTGTATAGGTCCCGGGGAAAGGGTTGTGCGGATCTTCATCTTGGACTGCAGCAAAGGAGTCGTCCAAAAAGTCCACTGGGAAGTTGGATGAGGAGGGCATGGAAATAGCTGTTTGTCGCCACGGAGTCCTCTTAGCTGCATTGAACATGTTTCGAGGGGAGATCTTTGCTTACCCCCTTTTTCTCCAGAGGAAGTTGGCAGCTAGCATCCCAGGACATATTACGTTCCTTTGCTCCGATGTGGCCTGTAAATATTTCCCCTATTTAACCAAGGTGGCTCAGCAGTGCCCTGAGCTGAGGAACCTCTTGTCAATGCGTCCTTTTCTCTCCGTCATGCATGCAAAGGCTCACACTTGGAAATGCGAGGTATACTGCAGCTTGTAGTTTTGGATTAGTTTGAGACATTTTGTTATAAGGTTGAATGAATTCAGCAGTCATGTATTGTGACCTCCTTTCTATAGATCAAATGGGGAGGTGCGTTTCAGGATGGGGCCGGTTCAACAGTTGGAGAAGAGGTGGAACAAGTAAACAGTTTCCTGTCTAGGGCGGCCATCACAACGAAGTACATGTCTAAAGCAGGTGTGTGTCCGTGTCTGAGATTCCACTCAGTCTCCTGCTCATTAATTCTAATTTGTATACTAACTGAAATGCAGGGCGAACAGACATGCTGACCCTCCTGGCTTTGGGGTGGAACAAAAGGAAAGTGGAACAACTGGGCCGCACTTTGAGCCAGCGATATCTAAAGGTCATTTTTTCAACACCCATTTTAATGTGTGTGGTAATGGGGGGAAAACACCAGTACTCTTTTAATGTCAATATGAATGACATTTATGAATGCATTCTTAGATCATAAGGATCCTTAGAGAACAAGTGGAGAGCCTGAATGCGACCAGAAATGAGCTGGGTGTGGATGACGACACACTGCAGCAATGGGTGGCCGATGTGCAGAAATGGGCTGAAGGTGAGTCTCAATATAATGCACTCATGTCTAACAATAGGACCCACCATGGCCTCATTAAAGAACTTAGAGTTAAGATCTTTCTGACAGTGTCAACAAACAATGAAAAATAAGCCTTGGAAAAGCAAATTTATGGCAGAGTTGTTGCGTTTCATCAAATTGGATAGAACCTGGGTTGAAATGATGTCGTACTAGTTGGTTTTATAAACCTGAACACCAACATACTTGTTATCTCATGATTATCATGAGATAGCAGCACATGAAGGCTCCAGATGTCTTATAATGAATGTCATCAAGTCAGTGATTACAGAGTCCACTGTAGTTTGGTGACTGTTACTCATCCTGTATTCTGATTAATATTCCTCTCACTTAGAAAGTGATCAAACTGATGGCAGCCTTGGAGCGTTGCAGGCACGAATAGAGGAGCTTGTCGTCATCATCAGAGTGCGAACACAAAGTCTTTACAGACAAAATGGTACGTCCCAGTTTCTTTGAAACGGACCGTTTGATGCTCAGTTTGTACAGCTTGTACAGCTACTTTGTAAACAGAATCAAATCAGATCCAGGTTTGTTTAAGCTGGATGTGATTTGTTCTAGCAAACAAATTGATGAGTGTAGATTAAAATGAAACTATATACATTATGTGAAGGTGTGAATTTTTTATGATTATTTACAGATAGCAACAAGAGGCGACACAGAATTCGCAAGGTCATCTTAGTTGAGAAGAAACGCTTGGCGGCTGCTGTTGACGACTACAACAAGCTCGCTGAACCAACAAAGCAAATCGTATCCAGTGATGCCCTCATGCAGACCGATATTTGGCCCTGGCAGAGCACAAGTGAACGTAAGCTCTTGATTTATAAATATCCTTTTTAAACAAGCTCCCAGTATCTGAGCAGTAGTTGAATGTTTTGTTCTTGAATCATAATATGCTGCTATGTTTTCCCATCTGATGTTGTTAAACTGTAGCTGCTGCTGACCTCCGGACAAAGAGAAAGGTCTTTGAGAAGGTGATGGCTGTGAGGCGCCTGAGAGAGGAGGAGATGATCCTTTGCAGGGAGATGCGGCATCACTGGACAGTGTTGCGAATGCGTTCTGTGGTGTTGGGGACAATCTCCTCAGACTGTAAGCACTTTATTTATTTATTAATTTTTTGATGAATCGATTGAAAATAAGAGCAGATGCTAAAGTCTTACTGGATCTTTTACCTATATCTAGATTGCTAGCTAACACTGCCTTCTCCCTTTTAAAAAAATGTTTAATTACAGCATCCTAATTCATTGTGTTTATGAGGTGATGTTTTTTTGTTGTTTGTTTTTTTTACTTTTCTCATATTTATTTGTTTTGTTCTTTTTACAGCCTCCTTTGTTGGCATGTCGGAGGATGCACAGAAGGGACTCTGTAGCCTGGTTTTAAAAAAACAAAGTGAACTGAAAGCTGAAATGCTCAAAGTAAAGGACATGTACAAGAGAATCCTCAGCCACCAACCACTCCTGGAAATGGACTCGGAGGAGGAGGAGGACATTCCAGACGATGCCACTGAGAGTGATTTGAGCACTTCTGATGAAGACTGATTGTGTCATCATTGATGTTATGTTTGGTAAAATAAAAAGTTAATCACATCTCTGTTCAATGTGATTTTTCAACAGACATTTTACATTTTGAGAAGAAAAATGGAATTTCCTTGGTGCAGTTGTTTACCCTGAATCATTCTTTCCCATCTAATTTAATGACTAGTGTACATGTTCAGATACGATAACATAATTTAATTTATGGGATGCTTTCTGGGCTGCTCAAATAATCACAAAATTTAAAAGCACCAGGCAGCACACTCACAAGTAAATTTTTTGTTCAGTGTTTTGTCGAAGAAATCAACAAGTACAACTGAGATGTTTGCTGTAGTGGTGTGTTTGTTAAGAAGCATGCCAGCACACTGGTGAACTGACAGTCCCAGAATGCACCCGAGCCATTGACTCGCCCCAGAGCAAATGAAATTGCTTATCTAGAAAGACAACCGTCATCAAAGAAGAAGTAAAAGAGTAGGAAACAAATGGTAAGGGAAGGTACTGTGGGGTAGGAAAGAAAGGCCAGAGCTGTGCAAAATGACCTCCAGCAGGCCACAAATGTGCACGTCCGCTCAAACGGTCAGAAATGGACTCCATGAGGGTGGTATGAGGGCCCGACGTCCACAGGTGGGGTTGTGCTTACAGCCCAACACAGTGCCGTATGTTTGGCATTTGCCAGACAACACAAAGATTGGCAACTTTGCCACTGGCGCCCTGTGCTCCTCACAGATGAAAGCAGGTTCACACTGAGCACTTGTGACAGTCTGGAGACGCCGTGGAGAACCTTCTGCTTCCTGCAACATCCTCCAGCATGAGTTTGGCAGTGGGTCAGTTTTGGTGTGGGGTGGCATTTCTTTGGGGAGCAGCACAGCCCTCCATGTGTTCGGCAGAGGTAGCCTGACTGCCATTAGGTACTGAGATGAGATCCTCAGACCCCTTGTGAGACCATATGCTGGTGCGGTTGGCCCCGGGTTCCTCCTAATGCAAGACAATCCTAGACCTCATGTGGCTGGAGTGTGTCAGCAGTTCCTGCAAGACGAAGGCATTGATGCTGTGGACTGGCCCGCCCATTCCCCAGAACTGAATCCAATTGAGGACATCTGGGACATTATGTCTCGCTCCATCCACCAACTGCACCACAAAATGTCCAGGAGTGGGCAGATGCTTTAGTCCTGGAGTCTGGGAGGAGATCCATCAGGAGAGCATCTGCCACTTCATCAGGAGCATGCCCAGGTGTTGTAGGGAGGTCATACAGGCATGTGGAGGCCACACAGACTAGTGAGCCTCATTTTGACATGTTTTGAGGACATTACATAAAACCAGATTAATGATTCTGTATTGCATTGATCAAGGAACCAACCCAATAGGAGCTAAAGGAATCCTCTTGACATTACTTCACTCAGTAAGTTTATACTATGTTTAATGTGCATTTTCTTCATCAGTTTAGAACATAACATGTTAGCACTCCCTGGTCCTTTTTTGGAGACAGATCCTGAGACAGCAGGCAGCTATGGAGAACTCGTGTCAGCTGTGGTAATTAAGGAATACTTTGATTTAATATTGATTTCATGACAACTATCCTCTGGCACATATTCCTGGATATATATAATGACATAAGTAAACTCCCATTTTAGAATCATTGCCTTCTTTGATCTGACTTATTGCCTCAGACTTTGGCCCTGTGTCCCCAAAAGTATAGAAAATCCATGACACTGAGTAAGAGGCCTTTATCATGTTATAAGTGAGAGAGTTTGGTGTAACAGTGGTTGAACATGCCAAATCAATCCACAACATACTGCCATTCCCCAGCTGTAACCTGCATATGCATCAAACCAAAATCCAGTATCATAGCCACAAAAAAGACATAAAGATTAGGTTAAAAGGGTTGTCTCATTTTGCCAGATAGCTTCATCCCAAAAAAGATAAACATTCTTCAAAAACAAAAGTTTGTGAATATTTGCTGTATTGCCAGGCCTAAACCAACCTGTTAAACTTATCAAATTATTGTCATAGATACAAACCTATTGATTGAAACAGAATAATCCATTGAAGCCTCCATCATCATCATCCACAATCACTGTTACTGTTCAGATTATTTTATCTCTGTTTTCCTCTAGAATGTTTTGAAAATCAGCATTTGATCAACAGACTTTTTAAAAGTTTATTTTGATCCTATTGTTTACGTGTGTAATTGCAATTTTATTGAAATTATGACAGGAAAACCCTCAATCAAATTGTATCTTTGATATCTAATAATAATATTAACAATAATGTTACATATGTAATATGTACACAATAATATTGTGCAAACAAACAAGAAAAATAGCAAAAAATGTCAATTTTTTTTAATACCCTGTATATAAAGACCACATATGACCACAACTCCAAATGTGCAATTGTCACTGCATCTAAACATGACATATCACAAAAAGGTAGAAACATATAATATACAATATGTTCTGAAGCTGGTACTGGTGCAGTTAACTTTGCTTTAGGCTCCCATACACAGTAGGTGTTACTTACTATACGTGCAGTGCAGTATTACTTTACCTTGTAATATGTTATAATAAGCAAGTCACTTCTATATTTATGAGGATGTAGACAATAATGTTGGCTGATATGTAAAACTATGAGATGTCGAGTGCAGGGAAGATATTATTGATCGATCAGATTCATGAATATGTTAGGTACTTAAGCCACAATTAGAGAGTGAAACAGAGACTGACACTGGTTGAAATGTATAGTAAATATTTTATTTTGAACTTTTATGCTGAACTGCAAGCTGTGAACTGTGCGATCTCTGCGACCTGTGGTGCCTGGTTTACTGTGTGTAAAACTGCGCAGGTTCCCATGTGTCATCACACACTTTGCCACTGTCAGGAGAAAAACATAACAAACAACAACGACAACCACACACAAAATAGGACAATTTAGGTTGTGACATATGACAATTTTTTAGGATGAAATATCTTCTATATTCATGTCATGCTTTATACACCTTCATTGTAATATAAATTAATCAAATCAAGTCAGAGAGTATTAATATATGTAGTAGATGTCAAGCAGGACCACAGCAGCAGCCACGATCCATTGGAACCTGCTGGATGAGAGAGCACAGAAACTCCAGGGAAGAAGTTTAGTTAGTAACATGCATGAACTGCATTACTGAGACATGTGTGTTTACAGATGGTGGTGAGGGAGAGGGGGAGAGTTTTCAGTAAAAGGAGACGTGACTGCATCTTCAACCAATACTGAGCCTGCATAACCCTGAAAGAGACAGAGAGAGAGGGGGGGGACACTAACCCCCAGCAGTCTGGTCCTATTACAGCATAACTAAGGGCTGAGCTGAACCAGCCCTAACTATAAGCTCTATAAAGAAGTAAAGTCTTATGCCTACTCTTAAAAGTGTTGACCATGTCCACCTCCAAAACTCATAATGGACTTTGGAGGTGGACAGCTATCAAGCTCCTCACAGAAGAGGAGCTCGATAGCTAAAAGCTCCCAATTTACTTTAGTCCAAATACATGAATTCAAATTGAGTTGATAACTATTTATCAACAATATGAATGTCTGTTCCCGTCCAACAAAGTTGTTACTACATACCATGTTGAGCAAGGCTTCCACTTGACTTTAACTTCTTCTTTTTCCTGAAAAACATGATATAAACAAACAATTAATTAAGAAAGACATGCAAGTTGCATACAAAAAGGAGCTTATAAACATTTGTGTACTATTGAATGGCTCAATATATTATACAATTAGTTTACAAAAACATAAGAACCACTACAATGCTTGTACTGCCAGCATCGAGTGCATGTCAGCAAAGCAACACTGCTTACATTGTGGCTCACAAGCAAAACTAACTGAAGCAGATGTTACTGAATGGGAAGGAGCACCTCCACATCAATCACTCCTTCTGAGCATGATGTCAGGAGGACTTTAAAGAACGTAAACATCAGGAAGGCAGCATGACCAGGTCGTATCAGGTGGTCTGTTCTTATTTAATGTCCTATTTGGAGTGAAATCCTGACTCAGTGGCTGAATTAGTGTAGATTCATCAAATACAAAAGCTTATGGATATTCAGTCAGGCACAGTTCAAATCCGGGAAGTCCAAAGACGCAAACAAATCTGCACAACAGCAGGCTAAATTACTTACATTTACAACTCTCCTGTCTACTATCTCTTCATATTTGAAAATCTTCTGTGTACGGTGTTTTCGGCATTCTGAAAAATAACAAATGAAATATTTACATGAGTTCTGTAAAACTGGAAAAAATGCAAAAATTAAGAAAAAGAAATCTTAACAAACTTAACGAACATGTCATGTGTTTCGTACATTTACAATACCATAACGTCTAACCTTTCCTTGTCCTTTTTTTGTTTGGGACATCCGAGGTGTACACCGTAGAAATTGAGGGAGATGCAGGATGTGGAGATGGAGAGGAGGATGCAGGAGAAAGCAGAGATGAAGAGGAGGATGCAGGAGGAAGCAGAGATGGAGAGGAGGATGCAGGAGGAAGCAGAGATGGAGAGGAGGATGCAGGAGGAAGCAGAGATGGAGAGGAGGATGCAGGATGAAGCAGAGATGGAGAGGAGGATGCAGGAGAAAGCAGAGATGAAGAGGAGGATGCAGGAGGAAGCAGAGATGGAGAGGAGGATGCAGGAGGAAGCAGAGATGGAGAGGAGGATGCAGGAGGAAGCAGAGATGGAGAGGAGGATGCAGGAGGAAGCAGAGATGGAGAGGAGGATGCAGGAGGAAGCAGAGATGGAGAGGAGGATGCAGGATGAAGCAGAGATGGAGAGGAGGATGCAGGAGAAAGCAGAGATGAAGAGGAGGATGCAGGAGGAAGCAGAGATGGAGAGGAGGATGCAGGAGGAAGCAGAGATGGAGAGGAGGATGCAGGAGGAAGCAGAGATGGAGAGGAGGATGCAGGAGGAAGCAGAGACAGAGAGGAATATGCAGGAGGAAGCAGAGATGGAGAGGAGGATGCAGGAGGAAGCAGAGATGGAGAGGAGGATGCAGGAGGAAGCAGAGATGAAGAGGAGGATGCAGGAGGCTGACAGAGGGAAGATGTTGGTACAGGCTCTAAATGAAGAATAAATTCCTCGTTTAGAGCCTCTGGGTCTGGGACTGGTCCAGCATCGACACTGTCAGCAGAGGATGGTCCAGCTGCTGGTGTAGAACTTTTAGCAGGAGGTGAAGCTTGTAATTCTGAAAAATTTTAAATATTAAACATTCATTAAAATGGGTTGAAAAAATGTACAGTACACATAAACACATAATAAGTAGTGATTTGCATGTTTTCAGTTAAGTTTTTACTAAAGATACAACTGGTAAATATTGGCATCAAATAAGTCATCTCGCACACTCACTGACCCAAATAATTCAGTACAAGTGCCCTCTAGGGTAGTGTGACATCTGTAGTGCTTTTCTACATTGTACATTAAAAAATTAATGAGTGTGACTATAAATCCAGATAGATAATGACTTTTTCCTCTGATGACACTACTTTCCTGACTTTGTAGTGAATAACATTTGACACTTCAAGCTAGTACTGTGACTTAGGAGTTTTGTACAATGGTGATGCTAACTACCTCAGGGAGGTAATCAGGTAACCTCTTAAGAAGTATATAAGTTATTTAAGAATCTTGGTGTTCATATTGGTAACATTATATAACATTTGTTATACTAGAAAGTCTCGAAGAGAATTATCAGGTCTGGTTTTTGTGAAGATTTTTAAAATTACATTTGTATATACATGAGTGTGAAAGACCATACTATACACACACACATACAAAATTGTTCAGGTGGGTAACACCAGAGGTTCAGTATGGCTAGCTTTGGTGATGTGACCGACACATGGGGAGGTAATAAGGCAGATATAACACTATTTTCATGTTAGCAACAGGACATGTAGGGCAGCTGTCACCTCACAGCAAGAAGGTTACTGGTCTGAACCTTGGCTGAATAATAGAATAGAACAGAATAGAGTAGAGTAGAACAGAATAGCTGGTGACTGTTAACTATCCTCATCCTCACCATCTTGTTTGTCTCTATGTACCCCGTGATGATCTGCCTTCTTATCTAGGGTGTACCATGAGTATCACCCAAAGACAGCTAGGATAGGCTACCTGATAAGGACACCTGGTTACAGATAATGGACAAAGCATATCTTACTTCTCAGAAGGTGTTCATAAAGCTTCCTCATCTTCATGAGGATGTCACGTGCAGCACCTTCCGCTGGTTCGATCTGAGTGATCACGTCCCCTACTATACGGCCCTTACGGTCAAACTGTCCAAGAAACAGAATTGGTTGGTAGCCCAGGGCATGTAGCTTTGAAACCTGCAAGAACAACAAAGAAAAACATGCAGCCAGTCTTTCATGTAAGCAAATTGATGTATAACAAACCTTTAAGTTTCACATCTTTGTTGTTTTATTGTTGTCGATAGTTAAAAAGTATTTATGGTGACCAAACCTGTAAATGTATGATAAAATCCATCTTGAAATGTTTTGTCTCTCAGTTAATAGCCGATTAAATTAAAAATCAGAAGTAGCTTGAATAAAAATAGTTTTTAACAAGTTTTTTCTAGTTGGATGTCTTTAGTGTGATGATGTTATTCTGATGTGAATAACTTTTTTATTTATGCTCTTTTATAAATTAATATTTTATGTGTATATACATGTCTTGTTAGTTTCTTACTTCATGATATACAAGAAAACATTGACAACTGTGATTAATAAAGAATTGTCTACCAGACCAACCACTTATTAGATCAGAACTTTTAAACTTACTGACAACTGGGCTGAATTAACCACCCTGCTCGCATTTCTGTTTTTTTTAACAGAGGCAGCCCAGTTACTGTTTTTAAACTGTTCTTGTTTTTTTTTTCAATCCCTCCTTTAGGTTCAGGCTGCCCAGGCATCCACTGCATGTCTTCCTGTTGCAGGTGTTTGGGGCCTGACAGGAAGGGCATGGTTTGGTTTTTGGCTTTGTCATTTCTGCAAATGAAAATGGAACATGTAGGGATTATTTCAGGTCTGTTTTGGTGAAACGATTACAAAAATAATTTATGACCAAAGAAATAACTTATATTACGAGGCAGTATTACACCATATTTAGAAAAAAAATCAATTACGAGATTAAAGTCATTAATATTGAGTTAATTACGTGAATAGGGTTAAAAAAAAACCCTGAATTGATTACAGAAAAGATACATTGCTAAAATAGAGCAGTACTAACATTAGCTGGGTGGCCAAGCAAGTGTCTTACACATGAGAATACATCACTAAAAAATTTAAATAAACTTTTGCAGAAGTAGTTCTCTTGGTACACAGACTGCTCTGTGAAAACATTTCAAGTTTAATATCAGTTTAATATCACTGAAATTAATATTTCAGTGAACATGCAAATTACCCACAGTTTATCACAACTTACTTAGCTAGGATCTGCCTCGTGTCCAGTCGAAAACTTCGCTGCAGGACCATGAGTTGAAAGATACATTTACTACGACTCCCAAGATGCATTGCAGTAAAAACCATCCAATCGCCTTGCTTAAGATCTGTTGACGTGTCGCTAAAGGCGCGCTGTAGATAAATATTGCAATTTGTAAAAAATAAAATACTACAATTTGCATTTTTTAATTACATAATTAAACACTGGGCCAGTTTAATTTCGTATTATCGCTGGTTATTATTTTAGAGTAAATAAAGGAATAACGGGTAGCACCAAGCTGTTGTCATCTTCATTTCCATAGCGACGGCGGTTGAGGATTATGGGTAGTGTGCAGTTACGGGATTAGTGCGTCTGCGTAAATTGGTCTGATTGGCTGGAGCCGAGCGCATCCAAAACTAGCAGGAGTGGTGAATGAATCTATAAATGTGTTTTACGTGTGAAATGAAAATAATAAACCTAACGAAGGATTATGTACGTTAAATCTGCGCACTTTCAGATCGTGAATCAGTTTGGAAAACACTGTGTGATGGCCACAACATGAAGCGATTTTATTGTTGAATTATCAGTGATACTTTCGTGTTTTTGTTGAGAAATGTTAACGATGTCATTAAAAGAAAGCATTACATTAGGGAGAAAAACCCGTTCGCGGAGAGGGTCCCCGGTTCTCCAGTTAGATTGTGCTTCACGGCGTCATGTTTCGCCGTGACGGGGTTATTATTGGAGTAAATGGATGGCTGGAGCCTCTGCTCGAAGCGTCTCTGATCGCCGCGAGCGGGTTCATATTGGAATGAATTGACAACCCAAATTGACAAAAACGTGGAAGGGTACCTTAGGCGTCAGCATGAGAAGTTAAGGGACGTGACAAATCGTCATTATTTTACGCGTCGGGAGTGAGAACGGGTTGGTTTGTCCCACTCTGAAGGAGTCAGGAGGACAAGTTTATGCTTTTGTTTATCCAGAGTCGCGGTTACTGCAGTTTGGTTGCGGATCAAGCGCTTCACCATCTCCAGCGTGGAGTTCCAGCGCGTAGGCACGTCCTGGGCCAACGGCTCCTGCTTGCGCCCCAGTGACACCTGCTCTGCGTTCAGCTCTGCTGTGTTTGCTGGGCTGTGCTTAAAATGGCCAACAATTTTGCGGCATTTGGCCAGCGCAGTGACAAAGCCACTGTCTGCGAGACTCACTGTGATGCATCTCTGTAGAATGTGCGCGGTACACGGCATGTGATTGAATGGCATGATGCGAGCCGCGGCGATCATATTGCGCGCACTGTCCGTGCCTACTGTTGTCACCTTCTCCTCAATTCTCCACCTGCGAGCAACAGTCTGGAACTGCTCTGCACAAGCCTCCGCAAAGTGCCGCTCTTCCGTTTTCATTATAGTCAGCGCAAAGGATGTCAGACCCCAGGCTTCAGTGATTAAATGCGCAGTAACTCCCAGGTAATTGTCATTACTCAATGATGTCCAGTGGTCTCCTGTCAGAGCCACGCATTCTGTGTGAACTAAAGCCTCTTCTTTTTTCTTTTTCTCCGTTTCATACAGTTCGTGGATTCGAATTGTTATTGTGCTTCTCGCTGGGGGCTTGTAGGACGCGTCCTGAGATGCAACCTTTAAAACATCCGCAAAGCCCTTGTCCTCCACAATGCTTAGCGGTCTGCAGTCCTTTGCTATCCATTTGGCTATATTGTCGGTCAGTTTGTCCAAAGAAGACTTACCGAGTGGCCTGCGTTCACTAAGAGTGGTCTGACGCAGGCCGGGTGAAGCTGCTGCCCCGACAAACGCGTGTTTGGCATTAAGGTGGTATTTTAAGGTCGAATTTGAACGGTGAAATTGAAACTCTTTACTACAGTGAGTGCAAATTACAACGCGTTTGTTTATTGTCCCATCTATGTTCTTCTTGTATTTAAATTCCCCATCCAGAAGGCCATCCGCTTCCTGCTTCTCCATTTTCAGTGGCGCGGTAAACAAATCAAGTGGAATTATGGGAGCGACTTATCTGCGTGTTGCGCTAAATAGTTAAATATTCTAACGTAATTAATTCCAAAATTTAATTATCGCAATTAACGCGTTAATTTCGACAGCTATAAATATAATATAATATAATATAATATAATATAATATAATATAATATAATATAATATAATATAATATATCATGTTGCTATTTAATGTTTTTTGTTCGTGTTGCAGCTGCTCTGTGAGCCAAGCTTTCGTTGTCTAAATTCAATGGCAATATATCTCTGCACCACACGATGGCGATAGATTCTCACAGACAGTCTGTGCTCTGCTTCCGCCACCAGTCATCTTTAAATCTTTTTTTTAATTCAATGAAACCTTTATTTAACTGTCCATCTCGCGGCATTACTTAAAAAAAATCATATTTAAATACAAAGAAGATTAAATACATGAACGACAGTAAATTGATAAAATAAGAGCAAATAAATATATTTACAAATGATAGCAACATCAATGGAATAAAAGCATGAACAGCAGCAGAAGGAGAAAGAGGCCTGTATCTACATTATTACTCTGGCAGCTCTCAGTCTCCATACAGACAGGACACGTTGCAGCGTAATTGCAGACAGGTGCGTGGGCCTGAGCTCCGCCCAGGCAGAATGACGAGTGGAAGAAAGCAGCAACACAATAAACATATGTAGCCTTGCGGAGCCGGCCGGGCAGACACCGAGACAGAGTGCAAAGATTTTATACGTGACAACATACACAAAAAAACACACACAACAAAAATCAGAATGTGTTTGTGATTTGGATTTTTATTTAAAGGTGAAACCTTTTTTCTTTTCTTGTTTTGCCAGATTAGACATTTTGATTCATTTCATTTAGTTTTTTTGTTTTACTTTGATGCTATAATAGATGTTTTTAAAATGTAGTCATATTTAATACTATATTGCATCATGGCAAAAAACCAGTCTCCTCAAGCTGCTTTATACTGTAAGGTAAAAACACTACAGTAAAAGCCAGAAAACCCCAACAATCCAATGATCCCCTTTGAGCAAGCACTGGGCGACAGTGGGGAGGAAAAACTCCCTTTAGGAAGAAACCTCCGGCAGAACCAGGCTCAAGAAGGGGCGGCCATCTGCTGCGACCGGTTGGGGGTGGGTGGGCAATCTCAGTCCACGAGGGCCGGTGTCCCTGCAGGTTTTAGATGTGTCCTCGAACCAACACAGCTGATTTAAACGGCTAAATTAGCTCCTCAACATGTCCTGAAGTTCTCCAGAGGCCTGGTAACGAACTAATCATGTGATTCAGGTGTGTTGAGCCAAGGTGAGATCTAAAACCTGCAGGGACACCGGCCCTCGTGGACTGAGAATGCCCACCCATGATATAGGGAGACAAGATGAAGTATACTTCTAATGGCCTATTTTAGCAGTTAATTTTTAACAATCAACTGGTGGTAATCCATCATCAGAATTGAGGAAAGGTGGTGTTGATGGAGACTCTACAGGAGGATTCACTGGGGAAGCCATACCTGCACTTCTGCCAGGGTGTCTTGGACGTACCTGAATAAATGTAGTTTTCCCTGGAAGTGGACGAGGATTAATCTGAGACGGAGTCTCCTCAGAACATCTCCCCATCATGCTTCTATGGTCCAACGATGCCAGCTTTTGTCCTTTCTGTTTTTCTAATTTAAGCTGGAGTTGAGCGTCTTTCACTCTAGATTTTAGATGACCTATCTCTTTTTCTTCATTGGCAGCCTTTTGGATAATCTGGTTCACTGGTCCAATGAGCTCCTCTCTTTGTCGGAATAAAGCGTACTCGGAAGACTTTACCATGTCATTGTACTGCTTTTTAAATGATTCCAGCTCCCGTGTTTTATCTAGTAAAGCTGCATCTAGATCCTTGCATCTGATACGTAGACAGTTCAGCTGTTTTTCAAGAAACTCCTTCGTTGTTCCAACAAAGGGGGTGCCTTCCACTCCGTCTACGTATTTCTTTTTCACGTTGTGGAACATATCCCTAAATTCCACCTTTTCTTTTCCTCTCAAGTGACCTGCATGTGGAAATGCCTTTTCAAAGGACAAAACGCACTGGCACAATTCCTCTTGGAAGTAGCGCTCTTTCTTCTCCAGCCAATTCACTTTGGATATAAATCTTTCCCGTTGCTTTTTTGTGGAGCGCAGTTTCTCTTCCAGCGCCACCTTTTCAGCCAGTGCCTGATTGTGTGCCGCTTTTACTTTGTGCCGGTCCACTGCTGTCTTTCTGTGGTTTTCCTGCTCTGTGCTTAGGGCCTTTTTGACGTCTTCAATTTTCTTTTTCAAAGAATCAACTTCGTCTTCAAGCATAGCCTTCATTTTCTTTTCCAAGGCCAGAGCTCTAATATTACTCTGGCATTTCTGCTTGATCGCCATATTCTGGGCCTTTTGGTCGTCTATCACTTTGCCCATTTGACCTTTCTCCTCTGTTAATTCTTTCATGTTTTTAACCATAAATTCATTTTCGTCTTGTAACTGTGTATTACGCGACAAAACACCGTCAATCCAACACTGCGAGGATTGACGTTCTTCCTCGCGTTCCTTAACCGCATTGACGGTCACACCTCTACTATTTTTTACTGCCGTCTGCAGCTTTTCTATTTTGGAGTCATACATGTTGATCACCTCTTCTAACTTCCTGTCTGCAGCATTTGCTTTGTTTTCCAGTTTTTTAGTATTTTCCTGGTAAAACTGCTGCATCTTATTTTTTTCCTCTTTGTGGCGTTTCAATAATAATTCAACAACTTGGCTGTTGTGAAATTGCTGACGTGCCACCTTTTCTTTCTCTGTTTCCAGCAGTCCTTGCAGGACTTGGACTTCGTCCTCGTGTTTTTCTTTAAGCTCAGCCAGAGTTTTCTCCGTCTCTGCGCGGAACTTTACCAGAGCTTCGTGGTCATCTTTTATCGAGTCCAACCTGTCTGCGATGTTTGTCCTGTCATCCAAGACCGAACCCAGCAGCTTATTATTCTGCAAAAGTTCATTGTTTTCTTTTGTTAGATCCTCGATCCGTTTCTTATTGACTGTATGCAGGTTTTTGAAGTAGTCAAGCTCAGTTTTGAGCTTTTCAACCTCGTCGATCATTGGCTGCAGTCTTTGCTCGAACTGTCTGGCATATGTTTCTTTTTCTTTTTCACTTTTTTTAACCATTGTTTTCGAGAAATTAACATTTCTGTCTTTGTTAGCTTTCGAACTCATTTCTGCTTTTTTATGTGCTGTATCACTCCAACAAAACGATAGCTTAATGAATTCCCTTTGACAGCTGTCCTCTATTTATAGACTTGAACATCAAAGGATGAAAGGACTGTCACTATGACATCACCACGTTCTGTGACGTAACAGGGCTTTGGAGCGTGATGTCACGGGGGTGGGCGTGGAAAGGATTTTGGGGGTCTAAACAAAGCGTGTCTCTTTTTAAAAACTTTATTTAACAAACAATGAGTATACAACATACGAACAGATGAAGTATACAACAGAACATGAACACAAAAAGCCAAGGGTGAAAGAAAAAGGTAACAATTATAAGAATACACGCAAAAATTCACATACATATATTGTTGTGAGAGCCTTTTTGTTGGTGCAGTCTGATATTGATTGTATGTGCATGTGCACATCCTTAAAATAATGACAGAAATAAGGTGTTTTGTTAGTAAACTTACATTTATGGATAAAAAATTTAGCTAAAAGTATTAAGAAATTTATCATAAAAAACATTTCTCATACTTCTTGGGGAACTTAAAGAAACAGAATAAAACATTTTCCCATCGTAAAGAAAACTCCCTTAAAATATGGACAATAACAAAGCTGCTAAATTCCTTCCAGAATCTCTGTGTAAAAGAACAGTACCAAAAAAGATGTGTCACCGTTTCTGGATGATCCCCACAGAAAGTACAATTAGTATTTATGTCCCTTTTAAATTTGACCATGTAGTGACTGGCTGGATAACATGTATGTCGAATTTTAAAAGAGACTTCTTTCACCTTATTTACAATCAAATATTTATGGGGGACCATCCAGACTGTCTTCCGCTTGATATCTGGAACACTGATTGGAAAATTATATAGTGCAATAAAGTCGTTGTAAGTAAGTAGTTGTCCCTCTTTACTAACCAGCTGAGCCACCAATAGGATCCCATTTTGGAGCCAAGTTTCCAGGAAAAGTGATTTATTTTTCTATAAAATATCTCTGTTGTTCCAGATAAGGTATTTGTGAGGTGAGAAGTTGTGTTTATAAATGAGGGTCCACGCTAAGAGGACCTGCTTATGGAAGGATGAAAGCTTTACAGGGACTTTCTCAACATTGTAATTACAATTTCAAATAAAAGTAAAGCCACCAAAACGAGAGAAAATGTGGTATGGTATAAAGTTCCAGATAGAGGTAGGGTTTTAAGAAAATGTTTGGCCCAATTAATTTTGAAAGTGTTATTTAAAGTAGAAAAGTCTAAGACGTTAAGCCCACCTGATTCGTACTTATTCATCACAACAGTTTTTCTAATATAGTGCGTACGGTTTTTCCATATAAAATTAAAGAGCATACGGTCAATATCTTTACTACTTTTCTTATCCAGATGTAAGGAGAGAGCAGCATATGTTCATCGGGATATCCCTTCAGCTTTAGTAATTAACACTCTACCTTTCAAAGACAAGTCCCTTGTTCCAAGATGGCGCCGCCGCGTATGGATGCCCCGGTGCTTCAGTGCGTTACTTCTGTTTTGTTTTTGTGCATAACTTCTGTGTCTGGGCACTCCTCTGGATATTCTTACACTAGAGAAGAGCTTCTTAACTACAGGACTACAACACCTGTGGATTTACTTCCAATATTTGTCGCATCTGCGGCAGATTTACTGCAGACTCTGATCAGGAAAGTGAGACGCCGAAAGCGAGGAAAGCGAGCCGGCGCACTCGTGCGTCTGAGGAGACGCAGACTGCGAACTGCTCTTCCTGGGATCTTCCTTTCCGACGTACGCTCACTCAGGAATGAGATGGACGAGCTGGCCCTGATGAGAAGCATGAACAGAGACGTTGCCTCCTCCTGTGTCTTGTGTTTTACGGAGTCGTGGCTCTGTGAGGACATCCCGGACAGCGCGCTCAAGCTGGAGGGCTTTCATCTGCTGCGCGCGGACCGGCAGGCCTCTCTCTCTGGTAAGACCACAGGTGGACGTGTCTGCTTCTACATTAATAGTGGCTGGTGCACAGATGTAACAGTGATTGCTCAGCACTGCTCTTCCTCTCTGGAATACCTTTTTATTCACTGCAAACCGTTTTATTCTCCGCGGGAGTTTGCTTCATTCATCTTGGCCGCTGTTTACATCCCGCCAGATGCGGATGCGCAGGCAGCTCAGTGCGCACTCGCGGAGCAGATACTGCACATGGAGCGGACATTCCCGGACTCTCTCATCATTGCTCTTGGGGACTTTTACAACACCCCCCTCCTCACCCCACACAAAAGAGGATTTCACACCACCTCCTCCCACCACAACCCTCCATATTCATGAAGCAGATGCGAGGAAGCAGTTTAAGAGTCTGAATGCTCGGAAAGCTCCCGGCCCAGACGGTGTGTCTCGTCTACTGGACGCAGCCGGAGGGTTCACTTGGTTGTTTGCTCTCAATAGAAGCTGAGCGCGTCTCCGTGTCTGTGCTGGTAAACGATACTGAGTCCCAGTGCTCAGTAAACTGTACACCTGACCGTTATTCTCCCACTGAATCCGGTGTGTCCACGGTCCAACACGTGCTCAACACGATGGTGCTGACCGGTGCCCAAACACACCAGAACACCAAATAAGTAAAATAACACAAACACGAACTTCTCCATGGCTCGTCGGGATGGCAACTGCTCCAAAAGTGACACATGAAATAGGCTGACATTTGAGTTTGACACGGGAGGTGAGGGGGTGTTTTGAATATGCTTGACTCCGTCACGAGGTTGCGCACAGCATCACCGGCAAGGGGGCTTGGTTTGAGAGGTTTTTGGCATCTGTGATGTGATTTACAACCATCCACCCATGTACAGCAAGAAGCCGCACTCACAACCGTGGGCATCAGCAAGTTGGTGAAATTTAAACAAAACAAAACAGCATTCCATCTGAAACTCTCTTATTGTACCCAAAATACAAATTTTAGTGATTACATGTGGCTTCATTAATTATGTTCAAACGGATGAATACATAACGCAAGTAATAACTTTATGATCAGTCAGTGAATGAAGGAGCTCAAGAGTGCAAATATAGTTGCAATAAAGTGACAAATATGCCCTTTTATGTCAAACAAAGACCGAAATAAGTGGCATCAGTGTGAGGATGAGAATGAGCGATCCAACCTCACACTGCAGATATCAGGGCAAAGCACAGTGGGGGGGTTGCAGTCTTCTTGGCTGGACCTTCTTCTGCAGTGTGTGATCTTCTAGGAGAGTCTTCATGCAGCATGCCTGCCAGTGTGGTCCACACTGCTTCTCTGTCAGTCTTGGGCACACTGCGTAGGTCTTTAAAACGTGGGTCCAGTGCAGTTGCGATCTGGAGCCATGCATAGTTGGTATGTTCCTGGCGGGAAGCAAGGTCTTCCTTAAACTTCTCTTTAAACCTCACCACATATGCAGGGTCCTCATCAGTTACTTCCATGACACGGCGCAGGTGGCAGAAGGCTGGTAGAACTACAGAGCAGGAGACGTAGGCCTCTCCTCCCAGCAGTTCAGTCACATATCTGCAGTGGAATACACACACACACACACACACACACACACACACACACACACACACACACACACACACACACACACACACACACACACACACACACACACACACAGAGAGAGAGAGAGATAAGACAGCAAATTAAAAAAAGCTTTTTAATACTAGGTAATATTAATAAAATATTTGATTTCATTTATTTTTTAAATAAGACATTTTCATAATAACAAAACTGATTTAAGATGTATGTTTGATACATTTAATCTAAACCTACAATTATGGTCACAATGACAGGCTCACCTGCAGGGCTCTAGAAGTGTCTCCAGTCTCTGGAGTTTGTCCCACTCTGAAGGCGTCAGGAGGACAAGTTTATGCTTTTGTTTATCCAGAGTCGCGGTTACTGCAGTTTGGTTGCGGATCAAGCGCTTCACCATCTCCAGCGTGGAGTTCCAGCGCGTAGGCACGTCCTGGGCCAACGGCTCCTGCTTGCGCCCCAGTGACACCTGGTCTGCGTTCAGCTCTGCTGTGTTTGCTGGGCTGTGCTTAAAATGGCCAACAATTTTGCGGCATTTGGCCAGCGCAGTGACAAAGCCACTGTCTGCGAGACTCACTGTGATGCATCTCTGTAGAATGTGCGCGGTACACGGCATGTGATTGAATGGCATGATGCGAGCCGCGGCGATCATATTGCGCGCACTGTCCGTGCCTACTGTTGTCACCTTCTCCTCAATTCTCCACCTGCGAGCAACAGTCTGGAACTGCTCTGCACAAGCCTCCGAAAAGTGCCGCTCTTCCGTTTTCATTATAGTCAGCGCAAAGGATGTCAGACCCCAGGCTTCAGTGATTAAATGCGCAGTAACTCCCAGGTAATTGTCATTACTCAATGATGTCCAGTGGTCTCCTGTCAGAGCCACGCATTCTGTGTGAACTAAAGCCTCTTCTTTTTTCTTTTTCTCCGTTTCATACAGTTCGTGGATTCGAATTGTTATTGTGCTTCTCGCTGGGGGCTTGTAGGACGCGTCCTGAGATGCAACCTTTAAAACATCCGCAAAGCCCTTGTCCTCCACAATGCTTAGCGGTCTGCAGTCCTTTGCTATCCATTTGGCTATATTGTCGGTCAGTTTGTCCAAAGAAGACTTACCGAGTGGCCTGCGTTCACTAAGAGTGGTCTGACGCAGGCCGGGTGAAGCTGCTGCCCCGACAAACGCGTGTTTGGCATTAAGGTGGTATTTTAAGGTCGAATTTGAACGGTGAAATTGAAACTCTTTACTACAGTGAGTGCAAATTACAACGCGTTTGTTTATTGTCCCATCTATGTTCTTCTTGTATTTAAATTCCCCATCCAGAAGGCCATCCGCTTCCTGCTTCTCCATTTTCAGTGGCGCGGTAAACAAATCAAGTGGGATTATGGGAGCGACTTATCTGCGTGTTGCGCTAAATAGTTAAATATTCTAACGTAATTAATTCCAAAATTTAATTATCGCAATTAACGCGTTAATTTCGACAGCTATAAATATAATATAATATAATATAATATAATATAATATAATATAATATAATATAATATAATATAATATAATATAATATAATATATCATGTTGCTATTTAATGTTTTTTGTTCGTGTTGCAGCTGCTCTGTGAGCCAAGCTTTCGTTGTCTAAATTCAATGGCAATATATCTCTGCACCACACGATGGCGATAGATTCTCACAGACAGTCTGTGCTCTGCTTCCGCCACCAGTCATCTTTAAATCTTTTTTTTAATTCAATGAAACCTTTATTTAACTGTCCATCTCGCGGCATTACTTAAAAAAAATCATATTTAAATACAAAGAAGATTAAATACATGAACGACAGTAAATTGATAAAATAAGAGCAAATAAATATATTTACAAATGATAGCAACATCAATGGAATAAAAGCATGAACAGCAGCAGAAGGAGAAAGAGGCCTGTATCTACATTATTACTCTGGCAGCTCTCAGTCTCCATACAGACAGGACACGTTGCAGCGTAATTGCAGACAGGTGCGTGGGCCTGAGCTCCGCCCAGGCAGAATGACGAGTGGAAGAAAGCAGCAACACAATAAACATATGTAGCCTTGCGGAGCCGGCCGGGCAGACACCGAGACAGAGTGCAAAGATTTTATACGTGACAACATACACAAAAAAACACACACAACAAAAATCAGAATGTGTTTGTGATTTGGATTTTTATTTAAAGGTGAAACCTTTTTTCTTTTCTTGTTTTGCCAGATTAGACATTTTGATTCATTTCATTTAGTTTTTTTGTTTTACTTTGATGCTATAATAGATGTTTTTAAAATGTAGTCATATTTAATACTATATTGCATCATGGCAAAAAACCAGTCTCCTCAAGCTGCTTTATACTGTAAGGTAAAAACACTACAGTAAAAGCCAGAAAACCCCAACAATCCAATGATCCCCTTTGAGCAAGCACTGGGCGACAGTGGGGAGGAAAAACTCCCTTTAGGAAGAAACCTCCGGCAGAACCAGGCTCAAGAAGGGGCGGCCATCTGCTGCGACCGGTTGGGGGTGGGTGGGCAATCTCAGTCCACGAGGGCCGGTGTCCCTGCAGGTTTTAGATGTGTCCTCGAACCAACACAGCTGATTTAAACGGCTAAATTAGCTCCTCAACATGTCCTGAAGTTCTCCAGAGGCCTGGTAACGAACTAATCATGTGATTCAGGTGTGTTGAGCCAAGGTGAGATCTAAAACCTGCAGGGACACCGGCCCTCGTGGACTGAGAATGCCCACCCATGATATAGGGAGACAAGATGAAGTATACTTCTAATGGCCTATTTTAGCAGTTAATTTTTAACAATCAACTGGTGGTAATCCATCATCAGAATTGAGGAAAGGTGGTGTTGATGGAGACTCTACAGGAGGATTCACTGGGGAAGCCATACCTGCACTTCTGCCAGGGTGTCTTGGACGTACCTGAATAAATGTAGTTTTCCCTGGAAGTGGACGAGGATTAATCTGAGACGGAGTCTCCTCAGAACATCTCCCCATCATGCTTCTATGGTCCAACGATGCCAGCTTTTGTCCTTTCTGTTTTTCTAATTTAAGCTGGAGTTGAGCGTCTTTCACTCTAGATTTTAGATGACCTATCTCTTTTTCTTCATTGGCAGCCTTTTGGATAATCTGGTTCACTGGTCCAATGAGCTCCTCTCTTTGTCGGAATAAAGCGTACTCGGAAGACTTTACCATGTCATTGTACTGCTTTTTAAATGATTCCAGCTCCCGTGTTTTATCTAGTAAAGCTGCATCTAGATCCTTGCATCTGATACGTAGACAGTTCAGCTGTTTTTCAAGAAACTCCTTCGTTGTTCCAACAAAGGGGGTGCCTTCCACTCCGTCTACGTATTTCTTTTTCACGTTGTGGAACATATCCCTAAATTCCACCTTTTCTTTTCCTCTCAAGTGACCTGCATGTGGAAATGCCTTTTCAAAGGACAAAACGCACTGGCACAATTCCTCTTGGAAGTAGCGCTCTTTCTTCTCCAGCCAATTCACTTTGGATATAAATCTTTCCCGTTGCTTTTTTGTGGAGCGCAGTTTCTCTTCCAGCGCCACCTTTTCAGCCAGTGCCTGATTGTGTGCCGCTTTTACTTTGTGCCGGTCCACTGCTGTCTTTCTGTGGTTTTCCTGCTCTGTGCTTAGGGCCTTTTTGACGTCTTCAATTTTCTTTTTCAAAGAATCAACTTCGTCTTCAAGCATAGCCTTCATTTTCTTTTCCAAGGCCAGAGCTCTAATATTACTCTGGCATTTCTGCTTGATCGCCATATTCTGGGCCTTTTGGTCGTCTATCACTTTGCCCATTTGACCTTTCTCCTCTGTTAATTCTTTCATGTTTTTAACCATAAATTCATTTTCGTCTTGTAACTGTGTATTACGCGACAAAACACCGTCAATCCAACACTGCGAGGATTGACGTTCTTCCTCGCGTTCCTTAACCGCATTGACGGTCACACCTCTACTATTTTTTACTGCCGTCTGCAGCTTTTCTATTTTGGAGTCATACATGTTGATCACCTCTTCTAACTTCCTGTCTGCAGCATTTGCTTTGTTTTCCAGTTTTTTAGTATTTTCCTGGTAAAACTGCTGCATCTTATTTTTTTCCTCTTTGTGGCGTTTCAATAATAATTCAACAACTTGGCTGTTGTGAAATTGCTGACGTGCCACCTTTTCTTTCTCTGTTTCCAGCAGTCCTTGCAGGACTTGGACTTCGTCCTCGTGTTTTTCTTTAAGCTCAGCCAGAGTTTTCTCCGTCTCTGCGCGGAACTTTACCAGAGCTTCGTGGTCATCTTTTATCGAGTCCAACCTGTCTGCGATGTTTGTCCTGTCATCCAAGACCGAACCCAGCAGCTTATTATTCTGCAAAAGTTCATTGTTTTCTTTTGTTAGATCCTCGATCCGTTTCTTATTGACTGTATGCAGGTTTTTGAAGTAGTCAAGCTCAGTTTTGAGCTTTTCAACCTCGTCGATCATTGGCTGCAGTCTTTGCTCGAACTGTCTGGCATATGTTTCTTTTTCTTTTTCACTTTTTTTAACCATTGTTTTCGAGAAATTAACATTTCTGTCTTTGTTAGCTTTCGAACTCATTTCTGCTTTTTTATGTGCTGTATCACTCCAACAAAACGATAGCTTAATGAATTCCCTTTGACAGCTGTCCTCTATTTATAGACTTGAACATCAAAGGATGAAAGGACTGTCACTATGACATCACCACGTTCTGTGACGTAACAGGGCTTTGGAGCGTGATGTCACGGGGGTGGGCGTGGAAAGGATTTTGGGGGTCTAAACAAAGCGTGTCTTTTTTTTAAAACTTTATTTAACAAACAATGAGTATACAACATACGAACAGATGAAGTATACAACAGAACATGAACACAAAAAGCCAAGGGTGAAAGAAAAAGGTAACAATTATAAGAATACACGCAAAAATTCACATACATATATTGTTGTGAGAGCCTTTTTGTTGGTGCAGTCTGATATTGATTGTATGTGCATGTGCACATCCTTAAAATAATGACAGAAATATGGTGTTTTGTTAGTAAACTTACATTTATGGATAAAAAATTTAGCTAAAAGTATTAAGAAATTTATCATAAAAAACATTTCTCATACTTCTTGGGGAACTTAAAGAAACAGAATAAAACATTTTCCCATCGTAAAGAAAACTCCCTTAAAATATGGACAATAACAAAGCTGCTAAATTCCTTCCAGAATCTCTGTGTAAAAGAACAGTACCAAAAAAGATGTGTCACCGTTTCTGGATGATCCCCACAGAAAGTACAATTAGTATTTATGTCCCTTTTAAATTTGACCATGTAGTGACTGGCTGGATAACATGTATGTCGAATTTTAAAAGAGACTTCTTTCACCTTATTTACAATCAAATATTTATGGGGGACCATCCAGACTGTCTTCCGCTTGATATCTGGAACACTGATTGGAAAATTATATAGTGCAATAAAGTCGTTGTAAGTAAGTAGTTGTCCCTCTTTACTAACCAGCTGAGCCACCAATAGGATCCCATTTTGGAGCCAAGTTTCCAGGAAAAGTGATTTATTTTTCTATAAAATATCTCTGTTGTTCCAGATAAGGTATTTGTGAGGTGAGAAGTTGTGTTTATAAATGAGGGTCCACGCTAAGAGGACCTGCTTATGGAAGGATGAAAGCTTTACAGGGACTTTCTCAACATTGTAATTACAATTTCAAATAAAAGTAAAGCCACCAAAACGAGAGAAAATGTGGTATGGTATAAAGTTCCAGATAGAGGTAGGGTTTTAAGAAAATGTTTGGCCCAATTAATTTTGAAAGTGTTATTTAAAGTAGAAAAGTCTAAGACGTTAAGCCCACCTGATTCGTACTTATTCATCACAACAGTTTTTCTAATATAGTGCGTACGGTTTTTCCATATAAAATTAAAGAGCATACGGTCAATATCTTTACTACTTTTCTTATCCAGATGTAAGGAGAGAGCAGCATATGTTCATCGGGATATCCCTTCAGCTTTAGTAATTAACACTCTACCTTTCAAAGACAAGTCCCTTGTTCCAAGATGGCGCCGCCGCGTATGGATGCCCCGGTGCTTCAGTGCATTACTTCTGTTTTGTTTTTGTGCATAACTTCTGTGTCTGGGCACTCCTCTGGATATTCTTACACTAGAGAAGAGCTTCTTAACTACAGGACTACAACACCTGTGGATTTACTTCCAATATTTGTCGCATCTGCGGCAGATTTACTGCAGACTCTGATCAGGAAAGTGAGACGCCGAAAGCGAGGAAAGCGAGCCGGCGCACTCGTGCGTCTGAGGAGACGCGGACTGTGAACTGCTCTTCCTGGGATCTTCCTTTCCGACGTACGCTCACTCAGGAATGAGATGGACGAGCTGGCCCTGATGAGAAGCATGAACAGAGACGTTGCCTCCTCCTGTGTCTTGTGTTTTACGGAGTCGTGGCTCTGTGAGGACATCCCGGACAGCGCGCTCAAGCTGGAGGGCTTTCATCTGCTGCGCGCGGACCGGCAGGCCTCTCTCTCTGGTAAGACCACAGGTGGACGTGTCTGCTTCTACATTAATAGTGGCTGGTGCACAGATGTAACAGTGATTGCTCAGCACTGCTCTTCCTCTCTGGAATACCTTTTTATTCACTGCAAACCGTTTTATTCTCCGCGGGAGTTTGCTTCATTCATCTTGGCCGCTGTTTACATCCCGCCAGATGCGGATGCGCAGGCAGCTCAGTGCGCACTCGCGGAGCAGATACTGCACATGGAGCGGACATTCCCGGACTCTCTCATCATTGCTCTTGGGGACTTTTACAACACCCCCCTCCTCACCCCACACAAAAGAGGATTTCACACCACCTCCTCCCACCACAACCCTTCATATTCATGAAGCAGATGCGAGGAAGCAGTTTAAGAGTCTGAATGCTCGGAAAGCTCCCGGCCCAGACGGTGTGTCTCGTCTACTGGACGCAGCCGGAGGGTTCACTTGGTTGTTTGCTCTCAATAGAAGCTGAGCGCGTCTCCGTGTCTGTGCTGGTAAACGATACTGAGTCCCAGTGCTCAGTAAACTGTACACCCGACCGTTATTCTCCCACTGAATCCGGTGTGTCCACGGTCCAACACGTGCTCAACACGATGGTGCTGACCGGTGCCCAAACACACCAGAACACCAAATAAGTAAAATAACACAAACACGAACTTCTCCATGGCTCGTCGGGATGGCAACTGCTCCAAAAGTGACACATGAAATAGGCTGACATTTGAGTTTGACACGGGAGGTGAGGGGGTGTTTTGAATATGCTTGACTCCGTCACGAGGTTGCGCACAGCATCACCGGCAAGGGGGCTTGGTTTGAGAGGTTTTTGGCATCTGTGATGTGATTTACAACCATCCACCCATGTACAGCAAGAAGCCGCACTCACAACCGTGGGCATCAGCAAGTTGGTGAAATTTAAACAAAACAAAACAGCATTCCATCTGAAACTCTCTTATTGTACCCAAAATACAAATTTTAGTGATTACATGTGGCTTCATTAATTATGTTCAAACGGATGAATACATAACGCAAGTAATAACTTTATGATCAGTCAGTGAATGAAGGAGCTCAAGAGTGCAAATATAGTTGCAATAAAGTGACAAATATGCCCTTTTATGTCAAACAAAGACCGAAATAAGTGGCATCAGTGTGAGGATGAGAATGAGCGATCCAACCTCACACTGCAGATATCAGGGCAAAGCACAGTGGGGGGGTTGCAGTCTTCTTGGCTGGACCTTCTTCTGCAGTGTGTGATCTTCTAGGAGAGTCTTCATGCAGCATGCCTGCCAGTGTGGTCCACACTGCTTCTCTGTCAGTCTTGGGCACACTGCGTAGGTCTTTAAAACGTGGGTCCAGTGCAGTTGCGATCTGGAGCCATGCATAGTTGGTATGTTCCTGGCGGGAAGCAAGGTCTTCCTTAAACTTCTCTTTAAACCTCACCACATATGCAGGGTCCTCATCAGTTACTTCCATGACACGGCGCAGGTGGCAGAAGGCTGGTAGAACTACAGAGCAGGAGACGTAGGCCTCTCCTCCTAGCAGTTCAGTCACATATCTGCAGTGGAATACACACACACACACACACACACACACACACACACACACACACACACACACACACACACACAGAGAGAGAGAGAGAGATAAGACAGCAAATTAAAAAAAGCTTTTTAATACTAGGTAATATTAATAAAATATCTGATTTCATTTATTTTTTAAATAAGACATTTTCATAATAACAAAACTGATTTAAGATGTATGTTTGATACATTTAATCTAAACCTACAATTATGGTCACAATGACAGGCTCACCTGCAGGGCTCTAGAAGTGTCTCCAGTCTCTGGAGTTTGTCCCACTCTGGAGGCGTCAGGAGGACAAGTTTATGCTTTTGTTTATCCAGAGTCGCGGTTACTGCAGTTTGGTTGCGGATCAAGCGCTTCACCATCTCCAGCGTGGAGTTCCAGCGCGTAGGCACGTCCTGGGCCAACGGCTCCTGCTTGCGCCCCAGTGACACCTGCTCTGCGTTCAGCTCTGCTGTGTTTGCTGGGCTGTGCTTAAAATGGCCAACAATTTTGCGGCATTTGGCCAGCGCAGTGACAAAGCCACTGTCTGCGAGACTCACTGTGATGCATCTCTGTAGAATGTGCGCGGTACACGGCATGTGATTGAATGGCATGATGCGAGCCGCGGCGATCATATTGCGCGCACTGTCCGTGCCTACTGTTGTCACCTTCTCCTCAATTCTCCACCTGCGAGCAACAGTCTGGAACTGCTCTGCACAAGCCTCCGCAAAGTGCCGCTCTTCCGTTTTCATTATAGTCAGCGCAAAGGATGTCAGACCCCAGGCTTCAGTGATTAAATGCGCAGTAACTCCCAGGTAATTGTCATTACTCAATGATGTCCAGTGGTCTCCTGTCAGAGCCACGCATTCTGTGTGAACTAAAGCCTCTTCTTTTTTCTTTTTCTCCGTTTCATACAGTTCGTGGATTCGAATTGTTATTGTGCTTCTCGCTGGGGGCTTGTAGGACGCGTCCTGAGATGCAACCTTTAAAACATCCGCAAAGCCCTTGTCCTCCACAATGCTTAGCGGTCTGCAGTCCTTTGCTATCCATTTGGCTATATTGTCGGTCAGTTTGTCCAAAGAAGACTTACCGAGTGGCCTGCGTTCACTAAGAGTGGTCTGACGCAGGCCGGGTGAAGCTGCTGCCCCGACAAACGCGTGTTTGGCATTAAGGTGGTATTTTAAGGTCGAATTTGAACGGTGAAATTGAAACTCTTTACTACAGTGAGTGCAAATTACAACGCGTTTGTTTATTGTCCCATCTATGTTCTTCTTGTATTTAAATTCCCCATCCAGAAGGCCATCCGCTTCCTGCTTCTCCATTTTCAGTGGCGCGGTAAACAAATCAAGTGGAATTATGGGAGCGACTTATCTGCGTGTTGCGCTAAATAGTTAAATATTCTAACGTAATTAATTCCAAAATTTAATTATCGCAATTAACGCGTTAATTTCGACAGCTATAAATATAATATAATATAATATAATATAATATAATATAATATAATATAATATAATATATCATGTTGCTATTTAATGTTTTTTGTTCGTGTTGCAGCTGCTCTGTGAGCCAAGCTTTCGTTGTCTAAATTCAATGGCAATATATCTCTGCACCACACGATGGCGATAGATTCTCACAGACAGTCTGTGCTCTGCTTCCGCCACCAGTCATCTTTAAATCTTTTTTTTAATTCAATGAAACCTTTATTTAACTGTCCATCTCGCGGCATTACTTAAAAAAAATCATATTTAAATACAAAGAAGATTAAATACATGAACGACAGTAAATTGATAAAATAAGAGCAAATAAATATATTTACAAATGATAGCAACATCAATGGAATAAAAGCATGAACAGCAGCAGAAGGAGAAAGAGGCCTGTATCTACATTATTACTCTGGCAGCTCTCAGTCTCCATACAGACAGGACACGTTGCAGCGTAATTGCAGACAGGTGCGTGGGCCTGAGCTCCGCCCAGGCAGAATGACGAGTGGAAGAAAGCAGCAACACAATAAACATATGTAGCCTTGCGGAGCCGGCCGGGCAGACACCGAGACAGAGTGCAAAGATTTTATACGTGACAACATACACAAAAAAACACACACAACAAAAATCAGAATGTGTTTGTGATTTGGATTTTTATTTAAAGGTGAAACCTTTTTTCTTTTCTTGTTTTGCCAGATTAGACATTTTGATTCATTTCATTTAGTTTTTTTGTTTTACTTTGATGCTATAATAGATGTTTTTAAAATGTAGTCATATTTAATACTATATTGCATCATGGCAAAAAACCAGTCTCCTCAAGCTGCTTTATACTGTAAGGTAAAAACACTACAGTAAAAGCCAGAAAACCCCAACAATCCAATGATCCCCTTTGAGCAAGCACTGGGCGACAGTGGGGAGGAAAAACTCCCTTTAGGAAGAAACCTCCGGCAGAACCAGGCTCAAGAAGGGGCGGCCATCTGCTGCGACCGGTTGGGGGTGGGTGGGCAATCTCAGTCCACGAGGGCCGGTGTCCCTGCAGGTTTTAGATGTGTCCTCGAACCAACACAGCTGATTTAAACGGCTAAATTAGCTCCTCAACATGTCCTGAAGTTCTCCAGAGGCCTGGTAACGAACTAATCATGTGATTCAGGTGTGTTGAGCCAAGGTGAGATCTAAAACCTGCAGGGACACCGGCCCTCGTGGACTGAGAATGCCCACCCATGATATAGGGAGACAAGATGAAGTATACTTCTAATGGCCTATTTTAGCAGTTAATTTTTAACAATCAACTGGTGGTAATCCATCATCAGAATTGAGGAAAGGTGGTGTTGATGGAGACTCTACAGGAGGATTCACTGGGGAAGCCATACCTGCACTTCTGCCAGGGTGTCTTGGACGTACCTGAATAAATGTAGTTTTCCCTGGAAGTGGACGAGGATTAATCTGAGACGGAGTCTCCTCAGAACATCTCCCCATCATGCTTCTATGGTCCAACGATGCCAGCTTTTGTCCTTTCTGTTTTTCTAATTTAAGCTGGAGTTGAGCGTCTTTCACTCTAGATTTTAGATGACCTATCTCTTTTTCTTCATTGGCAGCCTTTTGGATAATCTGGTTCACTGGTCCAATGAGCTCCTCTCTTTGTCGGAATAAAGCGTACTCGGAAGACTTTACCATGTCATTGTACTGCTTTTTAAATGATTCCAGCTCCCGTGTTTTATCTAGTAAAGCTGCATCTAGATCCTTGCATCTGATACGTAGACAGTTCAGCTGTTTTTCAAGAAACTCCTTCGTTGTTCCAACAAAGGGGGTGCCTTCCACTCCGTCTACGTATTTCTTTTTCACGTTGTGGAACATATCCCTAAATTCCACCTTTTCTTTTCCTCTCAAGTGACCTGCATGTGGAAATGCCTTTTCAAAGGACAAAACGCACTGGCACAATTCCTCTTGGAAGTAGCGCTCTTTCTTCTCCAGCCAATTCACTTTGGATATAAATCTTTCCCGTTGCTTTTTTGTGGAGCGCAGTTTCTCTTCCAGCGCCACCTTTTCAGCCAGTGCCTGATTGTGTGCCGCTTTTACTTTGTGCCGGTCCACTGCTGTCTTTCTGTGGTTTTCCTGCTCTGTGCTTAGGGCCTTTTTGACGTCTTCAATTTTCTTTTTCAAAGAATCAACTTCGTCTTCAAGCATAGCCTTCATTTTCTTTTCCAAGGCCAGAGCTCTAATATTACTCTGGCATTTCTGCTTGATCGCCATATTCTGGGCCTTTTGGTCGTCTATCACTTTGCCCATTTGACCTTTCTCCTCTGTTAATTCTTTCATGTTTTTAACCATAAATTCATTTTCGTCTTGTAACTGTGTATTACGCGACAAAACACCGTCAATCCAACACTGCGAGGATTGACGTTCTTCCTCGCGTTCCTTAACCGCATTGACGGTCACACCTCTACTATTTTTTACTGCCGTCTGCAGCTTTTCTATTTTGGAGTCATACATGTTGATCACCTCTTCTAACTTCCTGTCTGCAGCATTTGCTTTGTTTTCCAGTTTTTTAGTATTTTCCTGGTAAAACTGCTGCATCTTATTTTTTTCCTCTTTGTGGCGTTTCAATAATAATTCAACAACTTGGCTGTTGTGAAATTGCTGACGTGCCACCTTTTCTTTCTCTGTTTCCAGCAGTCCTTGCAGGACTTGGACTTCGTCCTCGTGTTTTTCTTTAAGCTCAGCCAGAGTTTTCTCCGTCTCTGCGCGGAACTTTACCAGAGCTTCGTGGTCATCTTTTATCGAGTCCAACCTGTCTGCGATGTTTGTCCTGTCATCCAAGACCGAACCCAGCAGCTTATTATTCTGCAAAAGTTCATTGTTTTCTTTTGTTAGATCCTCGATCCGTTTCTTATTGACTGTATGCAGGTTTTTGAAGTAGTCAAGCTCAGTTTTGAGCTTTTCAACCTCGTCGATCATTGGCTGCAGTCTTTGCTCGAACTGTCTGGCATATGTTTCTTTTTCTTTTTCACTTTTTTTAACCATTGTTTTCGAGAAATTAACATTTCTGTCTTTGTTAGCTTTCGAACTCATTTCTGCTTTTTTATGTGCTGTATCACTCCAACAAAACGATAGCTTAATGAATTCCCTTTGACAGCTGTCCTCTATTTATAGACTTGAACATCAAAGGATGAAAGGACTGTCACTATGACATCACCACGTTCTGTGACGTAACAGGGCTTTGGAGCGTGATGTCACGGGGGTGGGCGTGGAAAGGATTTTGGGGGTCTAAACAAAGCGTGTCTTTTTTTTAAAACTTTATTTAACAAACAATGAGTATACAACATACGAACAGATGAAGTATACAACAGAACATGAACACAAAAAGCCAAGGGTGAAAGAAAAAGGTAACAATTATAAGAATACACGCAAAAATTCACATACATATATTGTTGTGAGAGCCTTTTTGTTGGTGCAGTCTGATATTGATTGTATGTGCATGTGCACATCCTTAAAATAATGACAGAAATATGGTGTTTTGTTAGTAAACTTACATTTATGGATAAAAAATTTAGCTAAAAGTATTAAGAAATTTATCATAAAAAACATTTCTCATACTTCTTGGGGAACTTAAAGAAACAGAATAAAACATTTTCCCATCGTAAAGAAAACTCCCTTAAAATATGGACAATAACAAAGCTGCTAAATTCCTTCCAGAATCTCTGTGTAAAAGAACAGTACCAAAAAAGATGTGTCACCGTTTCTGGATGATCCCCACAGAAAGTACAATTAGTATTTATGTCCCTTTTAAATTTGACCATGTAGTGACTGGCTGGATAACATGTATGTCGAATTTTAAAAGAGACTTCTTTCACCTTATTTACAATCAAATATTTATGGGGGACCATCCAGACTGTCTTCCGCTTGATATCTGGAACACTGATTGGAAAATTATATAGTGCAATAAAGTCGTTGTAAGTAAGTAGTTGTCCCTCTTTACTAACCAGCTGAGCCACCAATAGGATCCCATTTTGGAGCCAAGTTTCCAGGAAAAGTGATTTATTTTTCTATAAAATATCTCTGTTGTTCCAGATAAGGTATTTGTGAGGTGAGAAGTTGTGTTTATAAATGAGGGTCCACGCTAAGAGGACCTGCTTATGGAAGGATGAAAGCTTTACAGGGACTTTCTCAACATTGTAATTACAATTTCAAATAAAAGTAAAGCCACCAAAACGAGAGAAAATGTGGTATGGTATAAAGTTCCAGATAGAGGTAGGGTTTTAAGAAAATGTTTGGCCCAATTAATTTTGAAAGTGTTATTTAAAGTAGAAAAGTCTAAGACGTTAAGCCCACCTGATTCGTACTTATTCATCACAACAGTTTTTCTAATATAGTGCGTACGGTTTTTCCATATAAAATTAAAGAGCATACGGTCAATATCTTTACTACTTTTCTTATCCAGATGTAAGGAGAGAGCAGCATATGTTCATCGGGATATCCCTTCAGCTTTAGTAATTAACACTCTACCTTTCAAAGACAAGTCCCTTGTTCCAAGATGGCGCCGCCGCGTATGGATGCCCCGGTGCTTCAGTGCATTACTTCTGTTTTGTTTTTGTGCATAACTTCTGTGTCTGGGCACTCCTCTGGATATTCTTACACTAGAGAAGAGCTTCTTAACTACAGGACTACAACACCTGTGGATTTACTTCCAATATTTGTCGCATCTGCGGCAGATTTACTGCAGACTCTGATCAGGAAAGTGAGACGCCGAAAGCGAGGAAAGCGAGCCGGCGCACTCGTGCGTCTGAGGAGACGCGGACTGCGAACTGCTCTTCCTGGGATCTTCCTTTCCGACGTACGCTCACTCAGGAATGAGATGGACGAGCTGGCCCTGATGAGAAGCATGAACAGAGACGTTGCCTCCTCCTGTGTCTTGTGTTTTACGGAGTCGTGGCTCTGTGAGGACATCCCGGACAGCGCGCTCAAGCTGGAGGGCTTTCATCTGCTGCGCGCGGACCGGCAGGCCTCTCTCTCTGGTAAGACCACAGGTGGACGTGTCTGCTTCTACATTAATAGTGGCTGGTGCACAGATGTAACAGTGATTGCTCAGCACTGCTCTTCCTCTCTGGAATACCTTTTTATTCACTGCAAACCGTTTTATTCTCCGCGGGAGTTTGCTTCATTCATCTTGGCCGCTGTTTACATCCCGCCAGATGCGGATGCGCAGGCAGCTCAGTGCGCACTCGCGGAGCAGATACTGCACATGGAGCGGACATTCCCGGACTCTCTCATCATTGCTCTTGGGGACTTTTACAACACCCCCCTCCTCACCCCACACAAAAGAGGATTTCACACCACCTCCTCCCACCACAACCCTTCATATTCATGAAGCAGATGCGAGGAAGCAGTTTAAGAGTCTGAATGCTCGGAAAGCTCCCGGCCCAGACGGTGTGTCTCGTCTACTGGACGCAGCCGGAGGGTTCACTTGGTTGTTTGCTCTCAATAGAAGCTGAGCGCGTCTCCGTGTCTGTGCTGGTAAACGATACTGAGTCCCAGTGCTCAGTAAACTGTACACCCGACCGTTATTCTCCCACTGAATCCGGTGTGTCCACGGTCCAACACGTGCTCAACACGATGGTGCTGACCGGTGCCCAAACACACCAGAACACCAAATAAGTAAAATAACACAAACACGAACTTCTCCATGGCTCGTCGGGATGGCAACTGCTCCAAAAGTGACACATGAAATAGGCTGACATTTGAGTTTGACACGGGAGGTGAGGGGGTGTTTTGAATATGCTTGACTCCGTCACGAGGTTGCGCACAGCATCACCGGCAAGGGGGCTTGGTTTGAGAGGTTTTTGGCATCTGTGATGTGATTTACAACCATCCACCCATGTACAGCAAGAAGCCGCACTCACAACCGTGGGCATCAGCAAGTTGGTGAAATTTAAACAAAACAAAACAGCATTCCATCTGAAACTCTCTTATTGTACCCAAAATACAAATTTTAGTGATTACATGTGGCTTCATTAATTATGTTCAAACGGATGAATACATAACGCAAGTAATAACTTTATGATCAGTCAGTGAATGAAGGAGCTCAAGAGTGCAAATATAGTTGCAATAAAGTGACAAATATGCCCTTTTATGTCAAACAAAGACCGAAATAAGTGGCATCAGTGTGAGGATGAGAATGAGCGATCCAACCTCACACTGCAGATATCAGGGCAAAGCACAGTGGGGGGGTTGCAGTCTTCTTGGCTGGACCTTCTTCTGCAGTGTGTGATCTTCTAGGAGAGTCTTCATGCAGCATGCCTGCCAGTGTGGTCCACACTGCTTCTCTGTCAGTCTTGGGCACACTGCGTAGGTCTTTAAAACGTGGGTCCAGTGCAGTTGCGATCTGGAGCCATGCATAGTTGGTATGTTCCTGGCGGGAAGCAAGGTCTTCCTTAAACTTCTCTTTAAACCTCACCACATATGCAGGGTCCTCATCAGTTACTTCCATGACACGGCGCAGGTGGCAGAAGGCTGGTAGAACTACAGAGCAGGAGACGTAGGCCTCTCCTCCTAGCAGTTCAGTCACATATCTGCAGTGGAATACACACACACACACACACACACACACACACACACACACACACACACACACACACACACACACACACACACACACACACAGAGAGAGAGAGAGAGATAAGACAGCAAATTAAAAAAAGCTTTTTAATACTAGGTAATATTAATAAAATATCTGATTTCATTTATTTTTTAAATAAGACATTTTCATAATAACAAAACTGATTTAAGATGTATGTTTGATACATTTAATCTAAACCTACAATTATGGTCACAATGACAGGCTCACCTGCAGGGCTCTAGAAGTGTCTCCAGTCTCTGGAGTTTGTCCCACTCTGGAGGCGTCAGGAGGACAAGTTTATGCTTTTGTTTATCCAGAGTCGCGGTTACTGCAGTTTGGTTGCGGATCAAGCGCTTCACCATCTCCAGCGTGGAGTTCCAGCGCGTAGGCACGTCCTGGGCCAACGGCTCCTGCTTGCGCCCCAGTGACACCTGCTCTGCGTTCAGCTCTGCTGTGTTTGCTGGGCTGTGCTTAAAATGGCCAACAATTTTGCGGCATTTGGCCAGCGCAGTGACAAAGCCACTGTCTGCGAGACTCACTGTGATGCATCTCTGTAGAATGTGCGCGGTACACGGCATGTGATTGAATGGCATGATGCGAGCCGCGGCGATCATATTGCGCGCACTGTCCGTGCCTACTGTTGTCACCTTCTCCTCAATTCTCCACCTGCGAGCAACAGTCTGGAACTGCTCTGCACAAGCCTCCGCAAAGTGCCGCTCTTCCGTTTTCATTATAGTCAGCGCAAAGGATGTCAGACCCCAGGCTTCAGTGATTAAATGCGCAGTAACTCCCAGGTAATTGTCATTACTCAATGATGTCCAGTGGTCTCCTGTCAGAGCCACGCATTCTGTGTGAACTAAAGCCTCTTCTTTTTTCTTTTTCTCCGTTTCATACAGTTCGTGGATTCGAATTGTTATTGTGCTTCTCGCTGGGGGCTTGTAGGACGCGTCCTGAGATGCAACCTTTAAAACATCCGCAAAGCCCTTGTCCTCCACAATGCTTAGCGGTCTGCAGTCCTTTGCTATCCATTTGGCTATATTGTCGGTCAGTTTGTCCAAAGAAGACTTACCGAGTGGCCTGCGTTCACTAAGAGTGGTCTGACGCAGGCCGGGTGAAGCTGCTGCCCCGACAAACGCGTGTTTGGCATTAAGGTGGTATTTTAAGGTCGAATTTGAACGGTGAAATTGAAACTCTTTACTACAGTGAGTGCAAATTACAACGCGTTTGTTTATTGTCCCATCTATGTTCTTCTTGTATTTAAATTCCCCATCCAGAAGGCCATCCGCTTCCTGCTTCTCCATTTTCAGTGGCGCGGTAAACAAATCAAGTGGAATTATGGGAGCGACTTATCTGCGTGTTGCGCTAAATAGTTAAATATTCTAACGTAATTAATTCCAAAATTTAATTATCGCAATTAACGCGTTAATTTCGACAGCTATAAATATAATATAATATAATATAATATAATATAATATAATATAATATAATATAATATAATATAATATAATATAATATATCATGTTGCTATTTAATGTTTTTTGTTCGTGTTGCAGCTGCTCTGTGAGCCAAGCTTTCGTTGTCTAAATTCAATGGCAATATATCTCTGCACCACACGATGGCGATAGATTCTCACAGACAGTCTGTGCTCTGCTTCCGCCACCAGTCATCTTTAAATCTTTTTTTTAATTCAATGAAACCTTTATTTAACTGTCCATCTCGCGGCATTACTTAAAAAAAATCATATTTAAATACAAAGAAGATTAAATACATGAACGACAGTAAATTGATAAAATAAGAGCAAATAAATATATTTACAAATGATAGCAACATCAATGGAATAAAAGCATGAACAGCAGCAGAAGGAGAAAGAGGCCTGTATCTACATTATTACTCTGGCAGCTCTCAGTCTCCATACAGACAGGACACGTTGCAGCGTAATTGCAGACAGGTGCGTGGGCCTGAGCTCCGCCCAGGCAGAATGACGAGTGGAAGAAAGCAGCAACACAATAAACATATGTAGCCTTGCGGAGCCGGCCGGGCAGACACCGAGACAGAGTGCAAAGATTTTATACGTGACAACATACACAAAAAAACACACACAACAAAAATCAGAATGTGTTTGTGATTTGGATTTTTATTTAAAGGTGAAACCTTTTTTCTTTTCTTGTTTTGCCAGATTAGACATTTTGATTCATTTCATTTAGTTTTTTTGTTTTACTTTGATGCTATAATAGATGTTTTTAAAATGTAGTCATATTTAATACTATATTGCATCATGGCAAAAAAACAGTCTCCTCAAGCTGCTTTATACTGTAAGGTAAAAACACTACAGTAAAAGCCAGAAAACCCCAACAATCCAATGATCCCCTTTGAGCAAGCACTGGGCGACAGTGGGGAGGAAAAACTCCCTTTAGGAAGAAACCTCCGGCAGAACCAGGCTCAAGAAGGGGCGGCCATCTGCTGCGACCGGTTGGGGGTGGGTGGGCAATCTCAGTCCACGAGGGCCGGTGTCCCTGCAGGTTTTAGATGTGTCCTCGAACCAACACAGCTGATTTAAACGGCTAAATTAGCTCCTCAACATGTCCTGAAGTTCTCCAGAGGCCTGGTAACGAACTAATCATGTGATTCAGGTGTGTTGAGCCAAGGTGAGATCTAAAACCTGCAGGGACACCGGCCCTCGTGGACTGAGAATGCCCACCCATGATATAGGGAGACAAGATGAAGTATACTTCTAATGGCCTATTTTAGCAGTTAATTTTTAACAATCAACTGGTGGTAATCCATCATCAGAATTGAGGAAAGGTGGTGTTGATGGAGACTCTACAGGAGGATTCACTGGGGAAGCCATACCTGCACTTCTGCCAGGGTGTCTTGGACGTACCTGAATAAATGTAGTTTTCCCTGGAAGTGGACGAGGATTAATCTGAGACGGAGTCTCCTCAGAACATCTCCCCATCATGCTTCTATGGTCCAACGATGCCAGCTTTTGTCCTTTCTGTTTTTCTAATTTAAGCTGGAGTTGAGCGTCTTTCACTCTAGATTTTAGATGACCTATCTCTTTTTCTTCATTGGCAGCCTTTTGGATAATCTGGTTCACTGGTCCAATGAGCTCCTCTCTTTGTCGGAATAAAGCGTACTCGGAAGACTTTACCATGTCATTGTACTGCTTTTTAAATGATTCCAGCTCCCGTGTTTTATCTAGTAAAGCTGCATCTAGATCCTTGCATCTGATACGTAGACAGTTCAGCTGTTTTTCAAGAAACTCCTTCGTTGTTCCAACAAAGGGGGTGCCTTCCACTCCGTCTACGTATTTCTTTTTCACGTTGTGGAACATATCCCTAAATTCCACCTTTTCTTTTCCTCTCAAGTGACCTGCATGTGGAAATGCCTTTTCAAAGGACAAAACGCACTGGCACAATTCCTCTTGGAAGTAGCGCTCTTTCTTCTCCAGCCAATTCACTTTGGATATAAATCTTTCCCGTTGCTTTTTTGTGGAGCGCAGTTTCTCTTCCAGCGCCACCTTTTCAGCCAGTGCCTGATTGTGTGCCGCTTTTACTTTGTGCCGGTCCACTGCTGTCTTTCTGTGGTTTTCCTGCTCTGTGCTTAGGGCCTTTTTGACGTCTTCAATTTTCTTTTTCAAAGAATCAACTTCGTCTTCAAGCATAGCCTTCATTTTCTTTTCCAAGGCCAGAGCTCTAATATTACTCTGGCATTTCTGCTTGATCGCCATATTCTGGGCCTTTTGGTCGTCTATCACTTTGCCCATTTGACCTTTCTCCTCTGTTAATTCTTTCATGTTTTTAACCATAAATTCATTTTCGTCTTGTAACTGTGTATTACGCGACAAAACACCGTCAATCCAACACTGCGAGGATTGACGTTCTTCCTCGCGTTCCTTAACCGCATTGACGGTCACACCTCTACTATTTTTTACTGCCGTCTGCAGCTTTTCTATTTTGGAGTCATACATGTTGATCACCTCTTCTAACTTCCTGTCTGCAGCATTTGCTTTGTTTTCCAGTTTTTTAGTATTTTCCTGGTAAAACTGCTGCATCTTATTTTTTTCCTCTTTGTGGCGTTTCAATAATAATTCAACAACTTGGCTGTTGTGAAATTGCTGACGTGCCACCTTTTCTTTCTCTGTTTCCAGCAGTCCTTGCAGGACTTGGACTTCGTCCTCGTGTTTTTCTTTAAGCTCAGCCAGAGTTTTCTCCGTCTCTGCGCGGAACTTTACCAGAGCTTCGTGGTCATCTTTTATCGAGTCCAACCTGTCTGCGATGTTTGTCCTGTCATCCAAGACCGAACCCAGCAGCTTATTATTCTGCAAAAGTTCATTGTTTTCTTTTGTTAGATCCTCGATCCGTTTCTTATTGACTGTATGCAGGTTTTTGAAGTAGTCAAGCTCAGTTTTGAGCTTTTCAACCTCGTCGATCATTGGCTGCAGTCTTTGCTCGAACTGTCTGGCATATGTTTCTTTTTCTTTTTCACTTTTTTTAACCATTGTTTTCGAGAAATTAACATTTCTGTCTTTGTTAGCTTTCGAACTCATTTCTGCTTTTTTATGTGCTGTATCACTCCAACAAAACGATAGCTTAATGAATTCCCTTTGACAGCTGTCCTCTATTTATAGACTTGAACATCAAAGGATGAAAGGACTGTCACTATGACATCACCACGTTCTGTGACGTAACAGGGCTTTGGAGCGTGATGTCACGGGGGTGGGCGTGGAAAGGATTTTGGGGGTCTAAACAAAGCGTGTCTTTTTTTTAAAACTTTATTTAACAAACAATGAGTATACAACATACGAACAGATGAAGTATACAACAGAACATGAACACAAAAAGCCAAGGGTGAAAGAAAAAGGTAACAATTATAAGAATACACGCAAAAATTCACATACATATATTGTTGTGAGAGCCTTTTTGTTGGTGCAGTCTGATATTGATTGTATGTGCATGTGCACATCCTTAAAATAATGACAGAAATATGGTGTTTTGTTAGTAAACTTACATTTATGGATAAAAAATTTAGCTAAAAGTATTAAGAAATTTATCATAAAAAACATTTCTCATACTTCTTGGGGAACTTAAAGAAACAGAATAAAACATTTTCCCATCGTAAAGAAAACTCCCTTAAAATATGGACAATAACAAAGCTGCTAAATTCCTTCCAGAATCTCTGTGTAAAAGAACAGTACCAAAAAAGATGTGTCACCGTTTCTGGATGATCCCCACAGAAAGTACAATTAGTATTTATGTCCCTTTTAAATTTGACCATGTAGTGACTGGCTGGATAACATGTATGTCGAATTTTAAAAGAGACTTCTTTCACCTTATTTACAATCAAATATTTATGGGGGACCATCCAGACTGTCTTCCGCTTGATATCTGGAACACTGATTGGAAAATTATATAGTGCAATAAAGTCGTTGTAAGTAAGTAGTTGTCCCTCTTTACTAACCAGCTGAGCCACCAATAGGATCCCATTTTGGAGCCAAGTTTCCAGGAAAAGTGATTTATTTTTCTATAAAATATCTCTGTTGTTCCAGATAAGGTATTTGTGAGGTGAGAAGTTGTGTTTATAAATGAGGGTCCACGCTAAGAGGACCTGCTTATGGAAGGATGAAAGCTTTACAGGGACTTTCTCAACATTGTAATTACAATTTCAAATAAAAGTAAAGCCACCAAAACGAGAGAAAATGTGGTATGGTATAAAGTTCCAGATAGAGGTAGGGTTTTAAGAAAATGTTTGGCCCAATTAATTTTGAAAGTGTTATTTAAAGTAGAAAAGTCTAAGACGTTAAGCCCACCTGATTCGTACTTATTCATCACAACAGTTTTTCTAATATAGTGCGTACGGTTTTTCCATATAAAATTAAAGAGCATACGGTCAATATCTTTACTACTTTTCTTATCCAGATGTAAGGAGAGAGCAGCATATGTTCATCGGGATATCCCTTCAGCTTTAGTAATTAACACTCTACCTTTCAAAGACAAGTCCCTTGTTCCAAGATGGCGCCGCCGCGTATGGATGCCCCGGTGCTTCAGTGCGTTACTTCTGTTTTGTTTTTGTGCATAACTTCTGTGTCTGGGCACTCCTCTGGATATTCTTACACTAGAGAAGAGCTTCTTAACTACAGGACTACAACACCTGTGGATTTACTTCCAATATTTGTCGCATCTGCGGCAGATTTACTGCAGACTCTGATCAGGAAAGTGAGACGCCGAAAGCGAGGAAAGCGAGCCGGCGCACTCGTGCGTCTGAGGAGACGCGGACTGTGAACTGCTCTTCCTGGGATCTTCCTTTCCGACGTACGCTCACTCAGGAATGAGATGGACGAGCTGGCCCTGATGAGAAGCATGAACAGAGACGTTGCCTCCTCCTGTGTCTTGTGTTTTACGGAGTCGTGGCTCTGTGAGGACATCCCGGACAGCGCGCTCAAGCTGGAGGGCTTTCATCTGCTGCGCGCGGACCGGCAGGCCTCTCTCTCTGGTAAGACCACAGGTGGACGTGTCTGCTTCTACATTAATAGTGGCTGGTGCACAGATGTAACAGTGATTGCTCAGCACTGCTCTTCCTCTCTGGAATACCTTTTTATTCACTGCAAACCGTTTTATTCTCCGCGGGAGTTTGCTTCATTCATCTTGGCCGCTGTTTACATCCCGCCAGATGCGGATGCGCAGGCAGCTCAGTGCGCACTCGCGGAGCAGATACTGCACATGGAGCGGACATTCCCGGACTCTCTCATCATTGCTCTTGGGGACTTTTACAACACCCCCCTCCTCACCCCACACAAAAGAGGATTTCACACCACCTCCTCCCACCACAACCCTTCATATTCATGAAGCAGATGCGAGGAAGCAGTTTAAGAGTCTGAATGCTCGGAAAGCTCCCGGCCCAGACGGTGTGTCTCGTCTACTGGACGCAGCCGGAGGGTTCACTTGGTTGTTTGCTCTCAATAGAAGCTGAGCGCGTCTCCGTGTCTGTGCTGGTAAACGATACTGAGTCCCAGTGCTCAGTAAACTGTACACCTGACCGTTATTCTCCCACTGAATCCGGTGTGTCCACGGTCCAACACGTGCTCAACACGATGGTGCTGACCGGTGCCCAAACACACCAGAACACCAAATAAGTAAAATAACACAAACACGAACTTCTCCATGGCTCGTCGGGATGGCAACTGCTCCAAAAGTGACACATGAAATAGGCTGACATTTGAGTTTGACACGGGAGGTGAGGGGGTGTTTTGAATATGCTTGACTCCGTCACGAGGTTGCGCACAGCATCACCGGCAAGGGGGCTTGGTTTGAGAGGTTTTTGGCATCTGTGATGTGATTTACAACCATCCACCCATGTACAGCAAGAAGCCGCACTCACAACCGTGGGCATCAGCAAGTTGGTGAAATTTAAACAAAACAAAACAGCATTCCATCTGAAACTCTCTTATTGTACCCAAAATACAAATTTTAGTGATTACATGTGGCTTCATTAATTATGTTCAAACGGATGAATACATAACGCAAGTAATAACTTTATGATCAGTCAGTGAATGAAGGAGCTCAAGAGTGCAAATATAGTTGCAATAAAGTGACAAATATGCCCTTTTATGTCAAACAAAGACCGAAATAAGTGGCATCAGTGTGAGGATGAGAATGAGCGATCCAACCTCACACTGCAGATATCAGGGCAAAGCACAGTGGGGGGGTTGCAGTCTTCTTGGCTGGACCTTCTTCTGCAGTGTGTGATCTTCTAGGAGAGTCTTCATGCAGCATGCCTGCCAGTGTGGTCCACACTGCTTCTCTGTCAGTCTTGGGCACACTGCGTAGGTCTTTAAAACGTGGGTCCAGTGCAGTTGCGATCTGGAGCCATGCATAGTTGGTATGTTCCTGGCGGGAAGCAAGGTCTTCCTTAAACTTCTCTTTAAACCTCACCACATATGCAGGGTCCTCATCAGTTACTTCCATGACACGGCGCAGGTGGCAGAAGGCTGGTAGAACTACAGAGCAGGAGACGTAGGCCTCTCCTCCCAGCAGTTCAGTCACATATCTGCAGTGGAATACACACACACACACACACACACACACACACACACACACACACACACACACACACACACACACACACACACACACACACACACACAGAGAGAGAGAGAGATAAGACAGCAAATTAAAAAAAGCTTTTTAATACTAGGTAATATTAATAAAATATCTGATTTCATTTATTTTTTAAATAAGACATTTTCATAATAACAAAACTGATTTAAGATGTATGTTTGATACATTTAATCTAAACCTACAATTATGGTCACAATGACAGGCTCACCTGCAGGGCTCTAGAAGTGTCTCCAGTCTCTGGAGTTTGTCCCACTCTGGAGGCGTCAGGAGGACAAGTTTATGCTTTTGTTTATCCAGAGTCGCGGTTACTGCAGTTTGGTTGCGGATCAAGCGCTTCACCATCTCCAGCGTGGAGTTCCAGCGCGTAGGCACGTCCTGGGCCAACGGCTCCTGCTTGCGCCCCAGTGACACCTGCTCTGCGTTCAGCTCTGCTGTGTTTGCTGGGCTGTGCTTAAAATGGCCAACAATTTTGCGGCATTTGGCCAGCGCAGTGACAAAGCCACTGTCTGCGAGACTCACTGTGATGCATCTCTGTAGAATGTGCGCGGTACACGGCATGTGATTGAATGGCATGATGCGAGCCGCGGCGATCATATTGCGCGCACTGTCCGTGCCTACTGTTGTCACCTTCTCCTCAATTCTCCACCTGCGAGCAACAGTCTGGAACTGCTCTGCACAAGCCTCCGCAAAGTGCCGCTCTTCCGTTTTCATTATAGTCAGCGCAAAGGATGTCAGACCCCAGGCTTCAGTGATTAAATGCGCAGTAACTCCCAGGTAATTGTCATTACTCAATGATGTCCAGTGGTCTCCTGTCAGAGCCACGCATTCTGTGTGAACTAAAGCCTCTTCTTTTTTCTTTTTCTCCGTTTCATACAGTTCGTGGATTCGAATTGTTATTGTGCTTCTCGCTGGGGGCTTGTAGGACGCGTCCTGAGATGCAACCTTTAAAACATCCGCAAAGCCCTTGTCCTCCACAATGCTTAGCGGTCTGCAGTCCTTTGCTATCCATTTGGCTATATTGTCGGTCAGTTTGTCCAAAGAAGACTTACCGAGTGGCCTGCGTTCACTAAGAGTGGTCTGACGCAGGCCGGGTGAAGCTGCTGCCCCGACAAACGCGTGTTTGGCATTAAGGTGGTATTTTAAGGTCGAATTTGAACGGTGAAATTGAAACTCTTTACTACAGTGAGTGCAAATTACAACGCGTTTGTTTATTGTCCCATCTATGTTCTTCTTGTATTTAAATTCCCCATCCAGAAGGCCATCCGCTTCCTGCTTCTCCATTTTCAGTGGCGCGGTAAACAAATCAAGTGGAATTATGGGAGCGACTTATCTGCGTGTTGCGCTAAATAGTTAAATATTCTAACGTAATTAATTCCAAAATTTAATTATCGCAATTAACGCGTTAATTTCGACAGCTATAAATATAATATAATATAATATAATATAATATAATATAATATATCATGTTGCTATTTAATGTTTTTTGTTCGTGTTGCAGCTGCTCTGTGAGCCAAGCTTTCGTTGTCTAAATTCAATGGCAATATATCTCTGCACCACACGATGGCGATAGATTCTCACAGACAGTCTGTGCTCTGCTTCCGCCACCAGTCATCTTTAAATCTTTTTTTTAATTCAATGAAACCTTTATTTAACTGTCCATCTCGCGGCATTACTTAAAAAAAATCATATTTAAATACAAAGAAGATTAAATACATGAACGACAGTAAATTGATAAAATAAGAGCAAATAAATATATTTACAAATGATAGCAACATCAATGGAATAAAAGCATGAACAGCAGCAGAAGGAGAAAGAGGCCTGTATCTACATTATTACTCTGGCAGCTCTCAGTCTCCATACAGACAGGACACGTTGCAGCGTAATTGCAGACAGGTGCGTGGGCCTGAGCTCCGCCCAGGCAGAATGACGAGTGGAAGAAAGCAGCAACACAATAAACATATGTAGCCTTGCGGAGCCGGCCGGGCAGACACCGAGACAGAGTGCAAAGATTTTATACGTGACAACATACACAAAAAAACACACACAACAAAAATCAGAATGTGTTTGTGATTTGGATTTTTATTTAAAGGTGAAACCTTTTTTCTTTTCTTGTTTTGCCAGATTAGACATTTTGATTCATTTCATTTAGTTTTTTTGTTTTACTTTGATGCTATAATAGATGTTTTTAAAATGTAGTCATATTTAATACTATATTGCATCATGGCAAAACAACAGTCTCCTCAAGCTGCTTTATACTGTAAGGTAAAAACACTACAGTAAAAGCCAGAAAACCCCAACAATCCAATGATCCCCTTTGAGCAAGCACTGGGCGACAGTGGGGAGGAAAAACTCCCTTTAGGAAGAAACCTCCGGCAGAACCAGGCTCAAGAAGGGGCGGCCATCTGCTGCGACCGGTTGGGGGTGGGTGGGCAATCTCAGTCCACGAGGGCCGGTGTCCCTGCAGGTTTTAGATGTGTCCTCGAACCAACACAGCTGATTTAAACGGCTAAATTAGCTCCTCAACATGTCCTGAAGTTCTCCAGAGGCCTGGTAACGAACTAATCATGTGATTCAGGTGTGTTGAGCCAAGGTGAGATCTAAAACCTGCAGGGACACCGGCCCTCGTGGACTGAGAATGCCCACCCATGATATAGGGAGACAAGATGAAGTATACTTCTAATGGCCTATTTTAGCAGTTAATTTTTAACAATCAACTGGTGGTAATCCATCATCAGAATTGAGGAAAGGTGGTGTTGATGGAGACTCTACAGGAGGATTCACTGGGGAAGCCATACCTGCACTTCTGCCAGGGTGTCTTGGACGTACCTGAATAAATGTAGTTTTCCCTGGAAGTGGACGAGGATTAATCTGAGACGGAGTCTCCTCAGAACATCTCCCCATCATGCTTCTATGGTCCAACGATGCCAGCTTTTGTCCTTTCTGTTTTTCTAATTTAAGCTGGAGTTGAGCGTCTTTCACTCTAGATTTTAGATGACCTATCTCTTTTTCTTCATTGGCAGCCTTTTGGATAATCTGGTTCACTGGTCCAATGAGCTCCTCTCTTTGTCGGAATAAAGCGTACTCGGAAGACTTTACCATGTCATTGTACTGCTTTTTAAATGATTCCAGCTCCCGTGTTTTATCTAGTAAAGCTGCATCTAGATCCTTGCATCTGATACGTAGACAGTTCAGCTGTTTTTCAAGAAACTCCTTCGTTGTTCCAACAAAGGGGGTGCCTTCCACTCCGTCTACGTATTTCTTTTTCACGTTGTGGAACATATCCCTAAATTCCACCTTTTCTTTTCCTCTCAAGTGACCTGCATGTGGAAATGCCTTTTCAAAGGACAAAACGCACTGGCACAATTCCTCTTGGAAGTAGCGCTCTTTCTTCTCCAGCCAATTCACTTTGGATATAAATCTTTCCCGTTGCTTTTTTGTGGAGCGCAGTTTCTCTTCCAGCGCCACCTTTTCAGCCAGTGCCTGATTGTGTGCCGCTTTTACTTTGTGCCGGTCCACTGCTGTCTTTCTGTGGTTTTCCTGCTCTGTGCTTAGGGCCTTTTTGACGTCTTCAATTTTCTTTTTCAAAGAATCAACTTCGTCTTCAAGCATAGCCTTCATTTTCTTTTCCAAGGCCAGAGCTCTAATATTACTCTGGCATTTCTGCTTGATCGCCATATTCTGGGCCTTTTGGTCGTCTATCACTTTGCCCATTTGACCTTTCTCCTCTGTTAATTCTTTCATGTTTTTAACCATAAATTCATTTTCGTCTTGTAACTGTGTATTACGCGACAAAACACCGTCAATCCAACACTGCGAGGATTGACGTTCTTCCTCGCGTTCCTTAACCGCATTGACGGTCACACCTCTACTATTTTTTACTGCCGTCTGCAGCTTTTCTATTTTGGAGTCATACATGTTGATCACCTCTTCTAACTTCCTGTCTGCAGCATTTGCTTTGTTTTCCAGTTTTTTAGTATTTTCCTGGTAAAACTGCTGCATCTTATTTTTTTCCTCTTTGTGGCGTTTCAATAATAATTCAACAACTTGGCTGTTGTGAAATTGCTGACGTGCCACCTTTTCTTTCTCTGTTTCCAGCAGTCCTTGCAGGACTTGGACTTCGTCCTCGTGTTTTTCTTTAAGCTCAGCCAGAGTTTTCTCCGTCTCTGCGCGGAACTTTACCAGAGCTTCGTGGTCATCTTTTATCGAGTCCAACCTGTCTGCGATGTTTGTCCTGTCATCCAAGACCGAACCCAGCAGCTTATTATTCTGCAAAAGTTCATTGTTTTCTTTTGTTAGATCCTCGATCCGTTTCTTATTGACTGTATGCAGGTTTTTGAAGTAGTCAAGCTCAGTTTTGAGCTTTTCAACCTCGTCGATCATTGGCTGCAGTCTTTGCTCGAACTGTCTGGCATATGTTTCTTTTTCTTTTTCACTTTTTTTAACCATTGTTTTCGAGAAATTAACATTTCTGTCTTTGTTAGCTTTCGAACTCATTTCTGCTTTTTTATGTGCTGTATCACTCCAACAAAACGATAGCTTAATGAATTCCCTTTGACAGCTGTCCTCTATTTATAGACTTGAACATCAAAGGATGAAAGGACTGTCACTATGACATCACCACGTTCTGTGACGTAACAGGGCTTTGGAGCGTGATGTCACGGGGGTGGGCGTGGAAAGGATTTTGGGGGTCTAAACAAAGCGTGTCTTTTTTTAAAAACTTTATTTAACAAACAATGAGTATACAACATACGAACAGATGAAGTATACAACAGAACATGAACACAAAAAGCCAAGGGTGAAAGAAAAAGGTAACAATTATAAGAATACACGCAAAAATTCACATACATATATTGTTGTGAGAGCCTTTTTGTTGGTGCAGTCTGATATTGATTGTATGTGCATGTGCACATCCTTAAAATAATGACAGAAATATGGTGTTTTGTTAGTAAACTTACATTTATGGATAAAAAATTTAGCTAAAAGTATTAAGAAATTTATCATAAAAAACATTTCTCATACTTCTTGGGGAACTTAAAGAAACAGAATAAAACATTTTCCCATCGTAAAGAAAACTCCCTTAAAATATGGACAATAACAAAGCTGCTAAATTCCTTCCAGAATCTCTGTGTAAAAGAACAGTACCAAAAAAGATGTGTCACCGTTTCTGGATGATCCCCACAGAAAGTACAATTAGTATTTATGTCCCTTTTAAATTTGACCATGTAGTGACTGGCTGGATAACATGTATGTCGAATTTTAAAAGAGACTTCTTTCACCTTATTTACAATCAAATATTTATGGGGGACCATCCAGACTGTCTTCCGCTTGATATCTGGAACACTGATTGGAAAATTATATAGTGCAATAAAGTCGTTGTAAGTAAGTAGTTGTCCCTCTTTACTAACCAGCTGAGCCACCAATAGGATCCCATTTTGGAGCCAAGTTTCCAGGAAAAGTGATTTATTTTTCTATAAAATATCTCTGTTGTTCCAGATAAGGTATTTGTGAGGTGAGAAGTTGTGTTTATAAATGAGGGTCCACGCTAAGAGGACCTGCTTATGGAAGGATGAAAGCTTTACAGGGACTTTCTCAACATTGTAATTACAATTTCAAATAAAAGTAAAGCCACCAAAACGAGAGAAAATGTGGTATGGTATAAAGTTCCAGATAGAGGTAGGGTTTTAAGAAAATGTTTGGCCCAATTAATTTTGAAAGTGTTATTTAAAGTAGAAAAGTCTAAGACGTTAAGCCCACCTGATTCGTACTTATTCATCACAACAGTTTTTCTAATATAGTGCGTACGGTTTTTCCATATAAAATTAAAGAGCATACGGTCAATATCTTTACTACTTTTCTTATCCAGATGTAAGGAGAGAGCAGCATATGTTCATCGGGATATCCCTTCAGCTTTAGTAATTAACACTCTACCTTTCAAAGACAAGTCCCTTGTTCCAAGATGGCGCCGCCGCGTATGGATGCCCCGGTGCTTCAGTGCGTTACTTCTGTTTTGTTTTTGTGCATAACTTCTGTGTCTGGGCACTCCTCTGGATATTCTTACACTAGAGAAGAGCTTCTTAACTACAGGACTACAACACCTGTGGATTTACTTCCAATATTTGTCGCATCTGCGGCAGATTTACTGCAGACTCTGATCAGGAAAGTGAGACGCCGAAAGCGAGGAAAGCGAGCCGGCGCACTCGTGCGTCTGAGGAGACGCAGACTGCGAACTGCTCTTCCTGGGATCTTCCTTTCCGACGTACGCTCACTCAGGAATGAGATGGACGAGCTGGCCCTGATGAGAAGCATGAACAGAGACGTTGCCTCCTCCTGTGTCTTGTGTTTTACGGAGTCGTGGCTCTGTGAGGACATCCCGGACAGCGCGCTCAAGCTGGAGGGCTTTCATCTGCTGCGCGCGGACCGGCAGGCCTCTCTCTCTGGTAAGACCACAGGTGGACGTGTCTGCTTCTACATTAATAGTGGCTGGTGCACAGATGTAACAGTGATTGCTCAGCACTGCTCTTCCTCTCTGGAATACCTTTTTATTCACTGCAAACCGTTTTATTCTCCGCGGGAGTTTGCTTCATTCATCTTGGCCGCTGTTTACATCCCGCCAGATGCGGATGCGCAGGCAGCTCAGTGCGCACTCGCGGAGCAGATACTGCACATGGAGCGGACATTCCCGGACTCTCTCATCATTGCTCTTGGGGACTTTTACAACACCCCCCTCCTCACCCCACACAAAAGAGGATTTCACACCACCTCCTCCCACCACAACCCTCCATATTCATGAAGCAGATGCGAGGAAGCAGTTTAAGAGTCTGAATGCTCGGAAAGCTCCCGGCCCAGACGGTGTGTCTCGTCTACTGGACGCAGCCGGAGGGTTCACTTGGTTGTTTGCTCTCAATAGAAGCTGAGCGCGTCTCCGTGTCTGTGCTGGTAAACGATACTGAGTCCCAGTGCTCAGTAAACTGTACACCTGACCGTTATTCTCCCACTGAATCCGGTGTGTCCACGGTCCAACACGTGCTCAACACGATGGTGCTGACCGGTGCCCAAACACACCAGAACACCAAATAAGTAAAATAACACAAACACGAACTTCTCCATGGCTCGTCGGGATGGCAACTGCTCCAAAAGTGACACATGAAATAGGCTGACATTTGAGTTTGACACGGGAGGTGAGGGGGTGTTTTGAATATGCTTGACTCCGTCACGAGGTTGCGCACAGCATCACCGGCAAGGGGGCTTGGTTTGAGAGGTTTTTGGCATCTGTGATGTGATTTACAACCATCCACCCATGTACAGCAAGAAGCCGCACTCACAACCGTGGGCATCAGCAAGTTGGTGAAATTTAAACAAAACAAAACAGCATTCCATCTGAAACTCTCTTATTGTACCCAAAATACAAATTTTAGTGATTACATGTGGCTTCATTAATTATGTTCAAACGGATGAATACATAACGCAAGTAATAACTTTATGATCAGTCAGTGAATGAAGGAGCTCAAGAGTGCAAATATAGTTGCAATAAAGTGACAAATATGCCCTTTTATGTCAAACAAAGACCGAAATAAGTGGCATCAGTGTGAGGATGAGAATGAGCGATCCAACCTCACACTGCAGATATCAGGGCAAAACACAGTGGGGGGGTTGCAGTCTTCTTGGCTGGACCTTCTTCTGCAGTGTGTGATCTTCTAGGAGAGTCTTCATGCAGCATGCCTGCCAGTGTGGTCCACACTGCTTCTCTGTCAGTCTTGGGCACACTGCGTAGGTCTTTAAAACGTGGGTCCAGTGCAGTTGCGATCTGGAGCCATGCATAGTTGGTATGTTCCTGGCGGGAAGCAAGGTCTTCCTTAAACTTCTCTTTAAACCTCACCACATATGCAGGGTCCTCATCAGTTACTTCCATGACACGGCGCAGGTGGCAGAAGGCTGGTAGAACTACAGAGCAGGAGACGTAGGCCTCTCCTCCCAGCAGTTCAGTCACATATCTGCAGTGGAATACACACACACACACACACACACACACACACACACACACACACACACACACACACACACACACACACACACAGAGAGAGAGAGAGATAAGACAGCAAATTAAAAAAAGCTTTTTAATACTAGGTAATATTAATAAAATATTTGATTTCATTTATTTTTTAAATAAGACATTTTCATAATAACAAAACTGATTTAAGATGTATGTTTGATACATTTAATCTAAACCTACAATTATGGTCACAATGACAGGCTCACCTGCAGGGCTCTAGAAGTGTCTCCAGTCTCTGGAGTTTGTCCCACTCTGAAGGCGTCAGGAGGACAAGTTTATGCTTTTGTTTATCCAGAGTCGCGGTTACTGCAGTTTGGTTGCGGATCAAGCGCTTCACCATCTCCAGCGTGGAGTTCCAGCGCGTAGGCACGTCCTGGGCCAACGGCTCCTGCTTGCGCCCCAGTGACACCTGCTCTGCGTTCAGCTCTGCTGTGTTTGCTGGGCTGTGCTTAAAATGGCCAACAATTTTGCGGCATTTGGCCAGCGCAGTGACAAAGCCACTGTCTGCGAGACTCACTGTGATGCATCTCTGTAGAATGTGCGCGGTACACGGCATGTGATTGAATGGCATGATGCGAGCCGCGGCGATCATATTGCGCGCACTGTCCGTGCCTACTGTTGTCACCTTCTCCTCAATTCTCCACCTGCGAGCAACAGTCTGGAACTGCTCTGCACAAGCCTCCGAAAAGTGCCGCTCTTCCGTTTTCATTATAGTCAGCGCAAAGGATGTCAGACCCCAGGCTTCAGTGATTAAATGCGCAGTAACTCCCAGGTAATTGTCATTACTCAATGATGTCCAGTGGTCTCCTGTCAGAGCCACGCATTCTGTGTGAACTAAAGCCTCTTCTTTTTTCTTTTTCTCCGTTTCATACAGTTCGTGGATTCGAATTGTTATTGTGCTTCTCGCTGGGGGCTTGTAGGACGCGTCCTGAGATGCAACCTTTAAAACATCCGCAAAGCCCTTGTCCTCCACAATGCTTAGCGGTCTGCAGTCCTTTGCTATCCATTTGGCTATATTGTCGGTCAGTTTGTCCAAAGAAGACTTACCGAGTGGCCTGCGTTCACTAAGAGTGGTCTGACGCAGGCCGGGTGAAGCTGCTGCCCCGACAAACGCGTGTTTGGCATTAAGGTGGTATTTTAAGGTCGAATTTGAACGGTGAAATTGAAACTCTTTACTACAGTGAGTGCAAATTACAACGCGTTTGTTTATTGTCCCATCTATGTTCTTCTTGTATTTAAATTCCCCATCCAGAAGGCCATCCGCTTCCTGCTTCTCCATTTTCAGTGGCGCGGTAAACAAATCAAGTGGGATTATGGGAGCGACTTATCTGCGTGTTGCGCTAAATAGTTAAATATTCTAACGTAATTAATTCCAAAATTTAATTATCGCAATTAACGCGTTAATTTCGACAGCTATAAATATAATATAATATAATATAATATAATATAATATAATATAATATAATATAATATAATATAATATAATATATCATGTTGCTATTTAATGTTTTTTGTTCGTGTTGCAGCTGCTCTGTGAGCCAAGCTTTCGTTGTCTAAATTCAATGGCAATATATCTCTGCACCACACGATGGCGATAGATTCTCACAGACAGTCTGTGCTCTGCTTCCGCCACCAGTCATCTTTAAATCTTTTTTTTAATTCAATGAAACCTTTATTTAACTGTCCATCTCGCGGCATTACTTAAAAAAAATCATATTTAAATACAAAGAAGATTAAATACATGAACGACAGTAAATTGATAAAATAAGAGCAAATAAATATATTTACAAATGATAGCAACATCAATGGAATAAAAGCATGAACAGCAGCAGAAGGAGAAAGAGGCCTGTATCTACATTATTACTCTGGCAGCTCTCAGTCTCCATACAGACAGGACACGTTGCAGCGTAATTGCAGACAGGTGCGTGGGCCTGAGCTCCGCCCAGGCAGAATGACGAGTGGAAGAAAGCAGCAACACAATAAACATATGTAGCCTTGCGGAGCCGGCCGGGCAGACACCGAGACAGAGTGCAAAGATTTTATACGTGACAACATACACAAAAAAACACACACAACAAAAATCAGAATGTGTTTGTGATTTGGATTTTTATTTAAAGGTGAAACCTTTTTTCTTTTCTTGTTTTGCCAGATTAGACATTTTGATTCATTTCATTTAGTTTTTTTGTTTTACTTTGATGCTATAATAGATGTTTTTAAAATGTAGTCATATTTAATACTATATTGCATCATGGCAAAAAAACAGTCTCCTCAAGCTGCTTTATACTGTAAGGTAAAAACACTACAGTAAAAGCCAGAAAACCCCAACAATCCAATGATCCCCTTTGAGCAAGCACTGGGCGACAGTGGGGAGGAAAAACTCCCTTTAGGAAGAAACCTCCGGCAGAACCAGGCTCAAGAAGGGGCGGCCATCTGCTGCGACCGGTTGGGGGTGGGTGGGCAATCTCAGTCCACGAGGGCCGGTGTCCCTGCAGGTTTTAGATGTGTCCTCGAACCAACACAGCTGATTTAAACGGCTAAATTAGCTCCTCAACATGTCCTGAAGTTCTCCAGAGGCCTGGTAACGAACTAATCATGTGATTCAGGTGTGTTGAGCCAAGGTGAGATCTAAAACCTGCAGGGACACCGGCCCTCGTGGACTGAGAATGCCCACCCATGATATAGGGAGACAAGATGAAGTATACTTCTAATGGCCTATTTTAGCAGTTAATTTTTAACAATCAACTGGTGGTAATCCATCATCAGAATTGAGGAAAGGTGGTGTTGATGGAGACTCTACAGGAGGATTCACTGGGGAAGCCATACCTGCACTTCTGCCAGGGTGTCTTGGACGTACCTGAATAAATGTAGTTTTCCCTGGAAGTGGACGAGGATTAATCTGAGACGGAGTCTCCTCAGAACATCTCCCCATCATGCTTCTATGGTCCAACGATGCCAGCTTTTGTCCTTTCTGTTTTTCTAATTTAAGCTGGAGTTGAGCGTCTTTCACTCTAGATTTTAGATGACCTATCTCTTTTTCTTCATTGCCAGCCTTTTGGATAATCTGGTTCACTGGTCCAATGAGCTCCTCTCTTTGTCGGAATAAAGCGTACTCGGAAGACTTTACCATGTCATTGTACTGCTTTTTAAATGATTCCAGCTCCCGTGTTTTATCTAGTAAAGCTGCATCTAGATCCTTGCATCTGATACGTAGACAGTTCAGCTGTTTTTCAAGAAACTCCTTCGTTGTTCCAACAAAGGGGGTGCCTTCCACTCCGTCTACGTATTTCTTTTTCACGTTGTGGAACATATCCCTAAATTCCACCTTTTCTTTTCCTCTCAAGTGACCTGCATGTGGAAATGCCTTTTCAAAGGACAAAACGCACTGGCACAATTCCTCTTGGAAGTAGCGCTCTTTCTTCTCCAGCCAATTCACTTTGGATATAAATCTTTCCCGTTGCTTTTTTGTGGAGCGCAGTTTCTCTTCCAGCGCCACCTTTTCAGCCAGTGCCTGATTGTGTGCCGCTTTTACTTTGTGCCGGTCCACTGCTGTCTTTCTGTGGTTTTCCTGCTCTGTGCTTAGGGCCTTTTTGACGTCTTCAATTTTCTTTTTCAAAGAATCAACTTCGTCTTCAAACATAGCCTTCATTTTCTTTTCCAAGGCCAGAGCTCTAATATTACTCTGGCATTTCTGCTTGATCGCCATATTCTGGGCCTTTTGGTCGTCTATCACTTTGCCCATTTGACCTTTCTCCTCTGTTAATTCTTTCATGTTTTTAACCATAAATTCATTTTCGTCTTGTAACTGTGTATTACGCGACAAAACACCGTCAATCCAACACTGCGAGGATTGACGTTCTTCCTCGCGTTCCTTAACCGCATTGACGGTCACACCTCTACTATTTTTTACTGCCGTCTGCAGCTTTTCTATTTTGGAGTCATACATGTTGATCACCTCTTCTAACTTCCTGTCTGCAGCATTTGCTTTGTTTTCCAGTTTTTTAGTATTTTCCTGGTAAAACTGCTGCATCTTATTTTTTTCCTCTTTGTGGCGTTTCAATAATAATTCAACAACTTGGCTGTTGTGAAATTGCTGACGTGCCACCTTTTCTTTCTCTGTTTCCAGCAGTCCTTGCAGGACTTGGACTTCGTCCTCGTGTTTTTCTTTAAGCTCAGCCAGAGTTTTCTCCGTCTCTGCGCGGAACTTTACCAGAGCTTCGTGGTCATCTTTTATCGAGTCCAACCTGTCTGCGATGTTTGTCCTGTCATCCAAGACCGAACCCAGCAGCTTATTATTCTGCAAAAGTTCATTGTTTTCTTTTGTTAGATCCTCGATCCGTTTCTTATTGACTGTATGCAGGTTTTTGAAGTAGTCAAGCTCAGTTTTGAGCTTTTCAACCTCGTCGATCATTGGCTGCAGTCTTTGCTCGAACTGTCTGGCATATGTTTCTTTTTCTTTTTCACTTTTTTTAACCATTGTTTTCGAGAAATTAACATTTCTGTCTTTGTTAGCTTTCGAACTCATTTCTGCTTTTTTATGTGCTGTATCACTCCAACAAAACGATAGCTTAATGAATTCCCTTTGACAGCTGTCCTCTATTTATAGACTTGAACATCAAAGGATGAAAGGACTGTCACTATGACATCACCACGTTCTGTGACGTAACAGGGCTTTGGAGCGTGATGTCACGGGGGTGGGCGTGGAAAGGATTTTGGGGGTCTAAACAAAGCGTGTCTTTTTTTTAAAACTTTATTTAACAAACAATGAGTATACAACATACGAACAGATGAAGTATACAACAGAACATGAACACAAAAAGCCAAGGGTGAAAGAAAAAGGTAACAATTATAAGAATACACGCAAAAATTCACATACATATATTGTTGTGAGAGCCTTTTTGTTGGTGCAGTCTGATATTGATTGTATGTGCATGTGCACATCCTTAAAATAATGACAGAAATATGGTGTTTTGTTAGTAAACTTACATTTATGGATAAAAAATTTAGCTAAAAGTATTAAGAAATTTATCATAAAAAACATTTCTCATACTTCTTGGGGAACTTAAAGAAACAGAATAAAACATTTTCCCATCGTAAAGAAAACTCCCTTAAAATATGGACAATAACAAAGCTGCTAAATTCCTTCCAGAATCTCTGTGTAAAAGAACAGTACCAAAAAAGATGTGTCACCGTTTCTGGATGATCCCCACAGAAAGTACAATTAGTATTTATGTCCCTTTTAAATTTGACCATGTAGTGACTGGCTGGATAACATGTATGTCGAATTTTAAAAGAGACTTCTTTCACCTTATTTACAATCAAATATTTATGGGGGACCATCCAGACTGTCTTCCGCTTGATATCTGGAACACTGATTGGAAAATTATATAGTGCAATAAAGTCGTTGTAAGTAAGTAGTTGTCCCTCTTTACTAACCAGCTGAGCCACCAATAGGATCCCATTTTGGAGCCAAGTTTCCAGGAAAAGTGATTTATTTTTCTATAAAATATCTCTGTTGTTCCAGATAAGGTATTTGTGAGGTGAGAAGTTGTGTTTATAAATGAGGGTCCACGCTAAGAGGACCTGCTTATGGAAGGATGAAAGCTTTACAGGGACTTTCTCAACATTGTAATTACAATTTCAAATAAAAGTAAAGCCACCAAAACGAGAGAAAATGTGGTATGGTATAAAGTTCCAGATAGAGGTAGGGTTTTAAGAAAATGTTTGGCCCAATTAATTTTGAAAGTGTTATTTAAAGTAGAAAAGTCTAAGACGTTAAGCCCACCTGATTCGTACTTATTCATCACAACAGTTTTTCTAATATAGTGCGTACGGTTTTTCCATATAAAATTAAAGAGCATACGGTCAATATCTTTACTACTTTTCTTATCCAGATGTAAGGAGAGAGCAGCATATGTTCATCGGGATATCCCTTCAGCTTTAGTAATTAACACTCTACCTTTCAAAGACAAGTCCCTTGTTCCAAGATGGCGCCGCCGCGTATGGATGCCCCGGTGCTTCAGTGCGTTACTTCTGTTTTGTTTTTGTGCATAACTTCTGTGTCTGGGCACTCCTCTGGATATTCTTACACTAGAGAAGAGCTTCTTAACTACAGGACTACAACACCTGTGGATTTACTTCCAATATTTGTCGCATCTGCGGCAGATTTACTGCAGACTCTGATCAGGAAAGTGAGACGCCGAAAGCGAGGAAAGCGAGCCGGCGCACTCGTGCGTCTGAGGAGACGCGGACTGTGAACTGCTCTTCCTGGGATCTTCCTTTCCGACGTACGCTCACTCAGGAATGAGATGGACGAGCTGGCCCTGATGAGAAGCATGAACAGAGACGTTGCCTCCTCCTGTGTCTTGTGTTTTACGGAGTCGTGGCTCTGTGAGGACATCCCGGACAGCGCGCTCAAGCTGGAGGGCTTTCATCTGCTGCGCGCGGACCGGCAGGCCTCTCTCTCTGGTAAGACCACAGGTGGACGTGTCTGCTTCTACATTAATAGTGGCTGGTGCACAGATGTAACAGTGATTGCTCAGCACTGCTCTTCCTCTCTGGAATACCTTTTTATTCACTGCAAACCGTTTTATTCTCCGCGGGAGTTTGCTTCATTCATCTTGGCCGCTGTTTACATCCCGCCAGATGCGGATGCGCAGGCAGCTCAGTGCGCACTCGCGGAGCAGATACTGCACATGGAGCGGACATTCCCGGACTCTCTCATCATTGCTCTTGGGGACTTTTACAACACCCCCCTCCTCACCCCACACAAAAGAGGATTTCACACCACCTCCTCCCACCACAACCCTTCATATTCATGAAGCAGATGCGAGGAAGCAGTTTAAGAGTCTGAATGCTCGGAAAGCTCCCGGCCCAGACGGTGTGTCTCGTCTACTGGACGCAGCCGGAGGGTTCACTTGGTTGTTTGCTCTCAATAGAAGCTGAGCGCGTCTCCGTGTCTGTGCTGGTAAACGATACTGAGTCCCAGTGCTCAGTAAACTGTACACCTGACCGTTATTCTCCCACTGAATCCGGTGTGTCCACGGTCCAACACGTGCTCAACACGATGGTGCTGACCGGTGCCCAAACACACCAGAACACCAAATAAGTAAAATAACACAAACACGAACTTCTCCATGGCTCGTCGGGATGGCAACTGCTCCAAAAGTGACACATGAAATAGGCTGACATTTGAGTTTGACACGGGAGGTGAGGGGGTGTTTTGAATATGCTTGACTCCGTCACGAGGTTGCGCACAGCATCACCGGCAAGGGGGCTTGGTTTGAGAGGTTTTTGGCATCTGTGATGTGATTTACAACCATCCACCCATGTACAGCAAGAAGCCGCACTCACAACCGTGGGCATCAGCAAGTTGGTGAAATTTAAACAAAACAAAACAGCATTCCATCTGAAACTCTCTTATTGTACCCAAAATACAAATTTTAGTGATTACATGTGGCTTCATTAATTATGTTCAAACGGATGAATACATAACGCAAGTAATAACTTTATGATCAGTCAGTGAATGAAGGAGCTCAAGAGTGCAAATATAGTTGCAATAAAGTGACAAATATGCCCTTTTATGTCAAACAAAGACCGAAATAAGTGGCATCAGTGTGAGGATGAGAATGAGCGATCCAACCTCACACTGCAGATATCAGGGCAAAGCACAGTGGGGGGGTTGCAGTCTTCTTGGCTGGACCTTCTTCTGCAGTGTGTGATCTTCTAGGAGAGTCTTCATGCAGCATGCCTGCCAGTGTGGTCCACACTGCTTCTCTGTCAGTCTTGGGCACACTGCGTAGGTCTTTAAAACGTGGGTCCAGTGCAGTTGCGATCTGGAGCCATGCATAGTTGGTATGTTCCTGGCGGGAAGCAAGGTCTTCCTTAAACTTCTCTTTAAACCTCACCACATATGCAGGGTCCTCATCAGTTACTTCCATGACACGGCGCAGGTGGCAGAAGGCTGGTAGAACTACAGAGCAGGAGACGTAGGCCTCTCCTCCCAGCAGTTCAGTCACATATCTGCAGTGGAATACACACACACACACACACACACACACACACACACACACACACACACACACACACACACACACACACACACACACACACACACACAGAGAGAGAGAGAGAGATAAGACAGCAAATTAAAAAAAGCTTTTTAATACTAGGTAATATTAATAAAATATCTGATTTCATTTATTTTTTAAATAAGACATTTTCATAATAACAAAACTGATTTAAGATGTATGTTTGATACATTTAATCTAAACCTACAATTATGGTCACAATGACAGGCTCACCTGCAGGGCTCTAGAAGTGTCTCCAGTCTCTGGAGTTTGTCCCACTCTGGAGGCGTCAGGAGGACAAGTTTATGCTTTTGTTTATCCAGAGTCGCGGTTACTGCAGTTTGGTTGCGGATCAAGCGCTTCACCATCTCCAGCGTGGAGTTCCAGCGCGTAGGCACGTCCTGGGCCAACGGCTCCTGCTTGCGCCCCAGTGACACCTGCTCTGCGTTCAGCTCTGCTGTGTTTGCTGGGCTGTGCTTAAAATGGCCAACAATTTTGCGGCATTTGGCCAGCGCAGTGACAAAGCCACTGTCTGCGAGACTCACTGTGATGCATCTCTGTAGAATGTGCGCGGTACACGGCATGTGATTGAATGGCATGATGCGAGCCGCGGCGATCATATTGCGCGCACTGTCCGTGCCTACTGTTGTCACCTTCTCCTCAATTCTCCACCTGCGAGCAACAGTCTGGAACTGCTCTGCACAAGCCTCCGCAAAGTGCCGCTCTTCCGTTTTCATTATAGTCAGCGCAAAGGATGTCAGACCCCAGGCTTCAGTGATTAAATGCGCAGTAACTCCCAGGTAATTGTCATTACTCAATGATGTCCAGTGGTCTCCTGTCAGAGCCACGCATTCTGTGTGAACTAAAGCCTCTTCTTTTTTCTTTTTCTCCGTTTCATACAGTTCGTGGATTCGAATTGTTATTGTGCTTCTCGCTGGGGGCTTGTAGGACGCGTCCTGAGATGCAACCTTTAAAACATCCGCAAAGCCCTTGTCCTCCACAATGCTTAGCGGTCTGCAGTCCTTTGCTATCCATTTGGCTATATTGTCGGTCAGTTTGTCCAAAGAAGACTTACCGAGTGGCCTGCGTTCACTAAGAGTGGTCTGACGCAGGCCGGGTGAAGCTGCTGCCCCGACAAACGCGTGTTTGGCATTAAGGTGGTATTTTAAGGTCGAATTTGAACGGTGAAATTGAAACTCTTTACTACAGTGAGTGCAAATTACAACGCGTTTGTTTATTGTCCCATCTATGTTCTTCTTGTATTTAAATTCCCCATCCAGAAGGCCATCCGCTTCCTGCTTCTCCATTTTCAGTGGCGCGGTAAACAAATCAAGTGGAATTATGGGAGCGACTTATCTGCGTGTTGCGCTAAATAGTTAAATATTCTAACGTAATTAATTCCAAAATTTAATTATCGCAATTAACGCGTTAATTTCGACAGCTATAAATATAATATAATATAATATAATATAATATAATATAATATAATATAATATAATATAATATAATATAATATATCATGTTGCTATTTAATGTTTTTTGTTCGTGTTGCAGCTGCTCTGTGAGCCAAGCTTTCGTTGTCTAAATTCAATGGCAATATATCTCTGCACCACACGATGGCGATAGATTCTCACAGACAGTCTGTGCTCTGCTTCCGCCACCAGTCATCTTTAAATCTTTTTTTTAATTCAATGAAACCTTTATTTAACTGTCCATCTCGCGGCATTACTTAAAAAAAATCATATTTAAATACAAAGAAGATTAAATACATGAACGACAGTAAATTGATAAAATAAGAGCAAATAAATATATTTACAAATGATAGCAACATCAATGGAATAAAAGCATGAACAGCAGCAGAAGGAGAAAGAGGCCTGTATCTACATTATTACTCTGGCAGCTCTCAGTCTCCATACAGACAGGACACGTTGCAGCGTAATTGCAGACAGGTGCGTGGGCCTGAGCTCCGCCCAGGCAGAATGACGAGTGGAAGAAAGCAGCAACACAATAAACATATGTAGCCTTGCGGAGCCGGCCGGGCAGACACCGAGACAGAGTGCAAAGATTTTATACGTGACAACATACACAAAAAAACACACACAACAAAAATCAGAATGTGTTTGTGATTTGGATTTTTATTTAAAGGTGAAACCTTTTTTCTTTTCTTGTTTTGCCAGATTAGACATTTTGATTCATTTCATTTAGTTTTTTTGTTTTACTTTGATGCTATAATAGATGTTTTTAAAATGTAGTCATATTTAATACTATATTGCATCATGGCAAAAAAACAGTCTCCTCAAGCTGCTTTATACTGTAAGGTAAAAACACTACAGTAAAAGCCAGAAAACCCCAACAATCCAATGATCCCCTTTGAGCAAGCACTGGGCGACAGTGGGGAGGAAAAACTCCCTTTAGGAAGAAACCTCCGGCAGAACCAGGCTCAAGAAGGGGCGGCCATCTGCTGCGACCGGTTGGGGGTGGGTGGGCAATCTCAGTCCACGAGGGCCGGTGTCCCTGCAGGTTTTAGATGTGTCCTCGAACCAACACAGCTGATTTAAACGGCTAAATTAGCTCCTCAACATGTCCTGAAGTTCTCCAGAGGCCTGGTAACGAACTAATCATGTGATTCAGGTGTGTTGAGCCAAGGTGAGATCTAAAACCTGCAGGGACACCGGCCCTCGTGGACTGAGAATGCCCACCCATGATATAGGGAGACAAGATGAAGTATACTTCTAATGGCCTATTTTAGCAGTTAATTTTTAACAATCAACTGGTGGTAATCCATCATCAGAATTGAGGAAAGGTGGTGTTGATGGAGACTCTACAGGAGGATTCACTGGGGAAGCCATACCTGCACTTCTGCCAGGGTGTCTTGGACGTACCTGAATAAATGTAGTTTTCCCTGGAAGTGGACGAGGATTAATCTGAGACGGAGTCTCCTCAGAACATCTCCCCATCATGCTTCTATGGTCCAACGATGCCAGCTTTTGTCCTTTCTGTTTTTCTAATTTAAGCTGGAGTTGAGCGTCTTTCACTCTAGATTTTAGATGACCTATCTCTTTTTCTTCATTGCCAGCCTTTTGGATAATCTGGTTCACTGGTCCAATGAGCTCCTCTCTTTGTCGGAATAAAGCGTACTCGGAAGACTTTACCATGTCATTGTACTGCTTTTTAAATGATTCCAGCTCCCGTGTTTTATCTAGTAAAGCTGCATCTAGATCCTTGCATCTGATACGTAGACAGTTCAGCTGTTTTTCAAGAAACTCCTTCGTTGTTCCAACAAAGGGGGTGCCTTCCACTCCGTCTACGTATTTCTTTTTCACGTTGTGGAACATATCCCTAAATTCCACCTTTTCTTTTCCTCTCAAGTGACCTGCATGTGGAAATGCCTTTTCAAAGGACAAAACGCACTGGCACAATTCCTCTTGGAAGTAGCGCTCTTTCTTCTCCAGCCAATTCACTTTGGATATAAATCTTTCCCGTTGCTTTTTTGTGGAGCGCAGTTTCTCTTCCAGCGCCACCTTTTCAGCCAGTGCCTGATTGTGTGCCGCTTTTACTTTGTGCCGGTCCACTGCTGTCTTTCTGTGGTTTTCCTGCTCTGTGCTTAGGGCCTTTTTGACGTCTTCAATTTTCTTTTTCAAAGAATCAACTTCGTCTTCAAGCATAGCCTTCATTTTCTTTTCCAAGGCCAGAGCTCTAATATTACTCTGGCATTTCTGCTTGATCGCCATATTCTGGGCCTTTTGGTCGTCTATCACTTTGCCCATTTGACCTTTCTCCTCTGTTAATTCTTTCATGTTTTTAACCATAAATTCATTTTCGTCTTGTAACTGTGTATTACGCGACAAAACACCGTCAATCCAACACTGCGAGGATTGACGTTCTTCCTCGCGTTCCTTAACCGCATTGACGGTCACACCTCTACTATTTTTTACTGCCGTCTGCAGCTTTTCTATTTTGGAGTCATACATGTTGATCACCTCTTCTAACTTCCTGTCTGCAGCATTTGCTTTGTTTTCCAGTTTTTTAGTATTTTCCTGGTAAAACTGCTGCATCTTATTTTTTTCCTCTTTGTGGCGTTTCAATAATAATTCAACAACTTGGCTGTTGTGAAATTGCTGACGTGCCACCTTTTCTTTCTCTGTTTCCAGCAGTCCTTGCAGGACTTGGACTTCGTCCTCGTGTTTTTCTTTAAGCTCAGCCAGAGTTTTCTCCGTCTCTGCGCGGAACTTTACCAGAGCTTCGTGGTCATCTTTTATCGAGTCCAACCTGTCTGCGATGTTTGTCCTGTCATCCAAGACCGAACCCAGCAGCTTATTATTCTGCAAAAGTTCATTGTTTTCTTTTGTTAGATCCTCGATCCGTTTCTTATTGACTGTATGCAGGTTTTTGAAGTAGTCAAGCTCAGTTTTGAGCTTTTCAACCTCGTCGATCATTGGCTGCAGTCTTTGCTCGAACTGTCTGGCATATGTTTCTTTTTCTTTTTCACTTTTTTTAACCATTGTTTTCGAGAAATTAACATTTCTGTCTTTGTTAGCTTTCGAACTCATTTCTGCTTTTTTATGTGCTGTATCACTCCAACAAAACGATAGCTTAATGAATTCCCTTTGACAGCTGTCCTCTATTTATAGACTTGAACATCAAAGGATGAAAGGACTGTCACTATGACATCACCACGTTCTGTGACGTAACAGGGCTTTGGAGCGTGATGTCACGGGGGTGGGCGTGGAAAGGATTTTGGGGGTCTAAACAAAGCGTGTCTCTTTTTAAAAACTTTATTTAACAAACAATGAGTATACAACATACGAACAGATGAAGTATACAACAGAACATGAACACAAAAAGCCAAGGGTGAAAGAAAAAGGTAACAATTATAAGAATACACGCAAAAATTCACATACATATATTGTTGTGAGAGCCTTTTTGTTGGTGCAGTCTGATATTGATTGTATGTGCATGTGCACATCCTTAAAATAATGACAGAAATAAGGTGTTTTGTTAGTAAACTTACATTTATGGATAAAAAATTTAGCTAAAAGTATTAAGAAATTTATCATAAAAAACATTTCTCATACTTCTTGGGGAACTTAAAGAAACAGAATAAAACATTTTCCCATCGTAAAGAAAACTCCCTTAAAATATGGACAATAACAAAGCTGCTAAATTCCTTCCAGAATCTCTGTGTAAAAGAACAGTACCAAAAAAGATGTGTCACCGTTTCTGGATGATCCCCACAGAAAGTACAATTAGTATTTATGTCCCTTTTAAATTTGACCATGTAGTGACTGGCTGGATAACATGTATGTCGAATTTTAAAAGAGACTTCTTTCACCTTATTTACAATCAAATATTTATGGGGGACCATCCAGACTGTCTTCCGCTTGATATCTGGAACACTGATTGGAAAATTATATAGTGCAATAAAGTCGTTGTAAGTAAGTAGTTGTCCCTCTTTACTAACCAGCTGAGCCACCAATAGGATCCCATTTTGGAGCCAAGTTTCCAGGAAAAGTGATTTATTTTTCTATAAAATATCTCTGTTGTTCCAGATAAGGTATTTGTGAGGTGAGAAGTTGTGTTTATAAATGAGGGTCCACGCTAAGAGGACCTGCTTATGGAAGGATGAAAGCTTTACAGGGACTTTCTCAACATTGTAATTACAATTTCAAATAAAAGTAAAGCCACCAAAACGAGAGAAAATGTGGTATGGTATAAAGTTCCAGATAGAGGTAGGGTTTTAAGAAAATGTTTGGCCCAATTAATTTTGAAAGTGTTATTTAAAGTAGAAAAGTCTAAGACGTTAAGCCCACCTGATTCGTACTTATTCATCACAACAGTTTTTCTAATATAGTGCGTACGGTTTTTCCATATAAAATTAAAGAGCATACGGTCAATATCTTTACTACTTTTCTTATCCAGATGTAAGGAGAGAGCAGCATATGTTCATCGGGATATCCCTTCAGCTTTAGTAATTAACACTCTACCTTTCAAAGACAAGTCCCTTGTTCCAAGATGGCGCCGCCGCGTATGGATGCCCCGGTGCTTCAGTGCGTTACTTCTGTTTTGTTTTTGTGCATAACTTCTGTGTCTGGGCACTCCTCTGGATATTCTTACACTAGAGAAGAGCTTCTTAACTACAGGACTACAACACCTGTGGATTTACTTCCAATATTTGTCGCATCTGCGGCAGATTTACTGCAGACTCTGATCAGGAAAGTGAGACGCCGAAAGCGAGGAAAGCGAGCCGGCGCACTCGTGCGTCTGAGGAGACGCGGACTGCGAACTGCTCTTCCTGGGATCTTCCTTTCCGACGTACGCTCACTCAGGAATGAGATGGACGAGCTGGCCCTGATGAGAAGCATGAACAGAGACGTTGCCTCCTCCTGTGTCTTGTGTTTTACGGAGTCGTGGCTCTGTGAGGACATCCCGGACAGCGCGCTCAAGCTGGAGGGCTTTCATCTGCTGCGCGCGGACCGGCAGGCCTCTCTCTCTGGTAAGACCACAGGTGGACGTGTCTGCTTCTACATTAATAGTGGCTGGTGCACAGATGTAACAGTGATTGCTCAGCACTGCTCTTCCTCTCTGGAATACCTTTTTATTCACTGCAAACCGTTTTATTCTCCGCGGGAGTTTGCTTCATTCATCTTGGCCGCTGTTTACATCCCGCCAGATGCGGATGCGCAGGCAGCTCAGTGCGCACTCGCGGAGCAGATACTGCACATGGAGCGGACATTCCCGGACTCTCTCATCATTGCTCTTGGGGACTTTTACAACACCCCCCTCCTCACCCCACACAAAAGAGGATTTCACACCACCTCCTCCCACCACAACCCTCCATATTCATGAAGCAGATGCGAGGAAGCAGTTTAAGAGTCTGAATGCTCGGAAAGCTCCCGGCCCAGACGGTGTGTCTCGTCTACTGGACGCAGCCGGAGGGTTCACTTGGTTGTTTGCTCTCAATAGAAGCTGAGCGCGTCTCCGTGTCTGTGCTGGTAAACGATACTGAGTCCCAGTGCTCAGTAAACTGTACACCTGACCGTTATTCTCCCACTGAATCCGGTGTGTCCACGGTCCAACACGTGCTCAACACGATGGTGCTGACCGGTGCCCAAACACACCAGAACACCAAATAAGTAAAATAACACAAACACGAACTTCTCCATGGCTCGTCGGGATGGCAACTGCTCCAAAAGTGACACATGAAATAGGCTGACATTTGAGTTTGACACGGGAGGTGAGGGGGTGTTTTGAATATGCTTGACTCCGTCACGAGGTTGCGCACAGCATCACCGGCAAGGGGGCTTGGTTTGAGAGGTTTTTGGCATCTGTGATGTGATTTACAACCATCCACCCATGTACAGCAAGAAGCCGCACTCACAACCGTGGGCATCAGCAAGTTGGTGAAATTTAAACAAAACAAAACAGCATTCCATCTGAAACTCTCTTATTGTACCCAAAATACAAATTTTAGTGATTACATGTGGCTTCATTAATTATGTTCAAACGGATGAATACATAACGCAAGTAATAACTTTATGATCAGTCAGTGAATGAAGGAGCTCAAGAGTGCAAATATAGTTGCAATAAAGTGACAAATATGCCCTTTTATGTCAAACAAAGACCGAAATAAGTGGCATCAGTGTGAGGATGAGAATGAGCGATCCAACCTCACACTGCAGATATCAGGGCAAAACACAGTGGGGGGGTTGCAGTCTTCTTGGCTGGACCTTCTTCTGCAGTGTGTGATCTTCTAGGAGAGTCTTCATGCAGCATGCCTGCCAGTGTGGTCCACACTGCTTCTCTGTCAGTCTTGGGCACACTGCGTAGGTCTTTAAAACGTGGGTCCAGTGCAGTTGCGATCTGGAGCCATGCATAGTTGGTATGTTCCTGGCGGGAAGCAAGGTCTTCCTTAAACTTCTCTTTAAACCTCACCACATATGCAGGGTCCTCATCAGTTACTTCCATGACACGGCGCAGGTGGCAGAAGGCTGGTAGAACTACAGAGCAGGAGACGTAGGCCTCTCCTCCCAGCAGTTCAGTCACATATCTGCAGTGGAATACACACACACACACACACACACACACACACACACACACACACACACACACACACACACACACACACACACACACACACACACACACACAGAGAGAGAGAGAGATAAGACAGCAAATTAAAAAAAGCTTTTTAATACTAGGTAATATTAATAAAATATTTGATTTCATTTATTTTTTAAATAAGACATTTTCATAATAACAAAACTGATTTAAGATGTATGTTTGATACATTTAATCTAAACCTACAATTATGGTCACAATGACAGGCTCACCTGCAGGGCTCTAGAAGTGTCTCCAGTCTCTGGAGTTTGTCCCACTCTGAAGGCGTCAGGAGGACAAGTTTATGCTTTTGTTTATCCAGAGTCGCGGTTACTGCAGTTTGGTTGCGGATCAAGCGCTTCACCATCTCCAGCGTGGAGTTCCAGCGCGTAGGCACGTCCTGGGCCAACGGCTCCTGCTTGCGCCCCAGTGACACCTGCTCTGCGTTCAGCTCTGCTGTGTTTGCTGGGCTGTGCTTAAAATGGCCAACAATTTTGCGGCATTTGGCCAGCGCAGTGACAAAGCCACTGTCTGCGAGACTCACTGTGATGCATCTCTGTAGAATGTGCGCGGTACACGGCATGTGATTGAATGGCATGATGCGAGCCGCGGCGATCATATTGCGCGCACTGTCCGTGCCTACTGTTGTCACCTTCTCCTCAATTCTCCACCTGCGAGCAACAGTCTGGAACTGCTCTGCACAAGCCTCCGCAAAGTGCCGCTCTTCCGTTTTCATTATAGTCAGCGCAAAGGATGTCAGACCCCAGGCTTCAGTGATTAAATGCGCAGTAACTCCCAGGTAATTGTCATTACTCAATGATGTCCAGTGGTCTCCTGTCAGAGCCACGCATTCTGTGTGAACTAAAGCCTCTTCTTTTTTCTTTTTCTCCGTTTCATACAGTTCGTGGATTCGAATTGTTATTGTGCTTCTCGCTGGGGGCTTGTAGGACGCGTCCTGAGATGCAACCTTTAAAACACCCGCAAAGCCCTTGTCCTCCACAATGCTTAGCGGTCTGCAGTCCTTTGCTATCCATTTGGCTATATTGTCGGTCAGTTTGTCCAAAGAAGACTTACCGAGTGGCCTGCGTTCACTAAGAGTGGTCTGACGCAGGCCGGGTGAAGCTGCTGCCCCGACAAACGCGTGTTTGGCATTAAGGTGGTATTTTAAGGTCGAATTTGAACGGTGAAATTGAAACTCTTTACTACAGTGAGTGCAAATTACAACGCGTTTGTTTATTGTCCCATCTATGTTCTTCTTGTATTTAAATTCCCCATCCAGAAGGCCATCCGCTTCCTGCTTCTCCATTTTCAGTGGCGCGGTAAACAAATCAAGTGGGATTATGGGAGCGACTTATCTGCGTGTTGCGCTAAATAGTTAAATATTCTAACGTAATTAATTCCAAAATTTAATTATCGCAATTAACGCGTTAATTTCGACAGCTATAAATATAATATAATATAATATAATATAATATAATATAATATAATATAATATAATATAATATAATATAATATAATATATCATGTTGCTATTTAATGTTTTTTGTTCGTGTTGCAGCTGCTCTGTGAGCCAAGCTTTCGTTGTCTAAATTCAATGGCAATATATCTCTGCACCACACGATGGCGATAGATTCTCACAGACAGTCTGTGCTCTGCTTCCGCCACCAGTCATCTTTAAATCTTTTTTTTAATTCAATGAAACCTTTATTTAACTGTCCATCTCGCGGCATTACTTAAAAAAAATCATATTTAAATACAAAGAAGATTAAATACATGAACGACAGTAAATTGATAAAATAAGAGCAAATAAATATATTTACAAATGATAGCAACATCAATGGAATAAAAGCATGAACAGCAGCAGAAGGAGAAAGAGGCCTGTATCTACATTATTACTCTGGCAGCTCTCAGTCTCCATACAGACAGGACACGTTGCAGCGTAATTGCAGACAGGTGCGTGGGCCTGAGCTCCGCCCAGGCAGAATGACGAGTGGAAGAAAGCAGCAACACAATAAACATATGTAGCCTTGCGGAGCCGGCCGGGCAGACACCGAGACAGAGTGCAAAGATTTTATACGTGACAACATACACAAAAAAACACACACAACAAAAATCAGAATGTGTTTGTGATTTGGATTTTTATTTAAAGGTGAAACCTTTTTTCTTTTCTTGTTTTGCCAGATTAGACATTTTGATTCATTTCATTTAGTTTTTTTGTTTTACTTTGATGCTATAATAGATGTTTTTAAAATGTAGTCATATTTAATACTATATTGCATCATGGCAAAAAAACAGTCTCCTCAAGCTGCTTTATACTGTAAGGTAAAAACACTACAGTAAAAGCCAGAAAACCCCAACAATCCAATGATCCCCTTTGAGCAAGCACTGGGCGACAGTGGGGAGGAAAAACTCCCTTTAGGAAGAAACCTCCGGCAGAACCAGGCTCAAGAAGGGGCGGCCATCTGCTGCGACCGGTTGGGGGTGGGTGGGCAATCTCAGTCCACGAGGGCCGGTGTCCCTGCAGGTTTTAGATGTGTCCTCGAACCAACACAGCTGATTTAAACGGCTAAATTAGCTCCTCAACATGTCCTGAAGTTCTCCAGAGGCCTGGTAACGAACTAATCATGTGATTCAGGTGTGTTGAGCCAAGGTGAGATCTAAAACCTGCAGGGACACCGGCCCTCGTGGACTGAGAATGCCCACCCATGATATAGGGAGACAAGATGAAGTATACTTCTAATGGCCTATTTTAGCAGTTAATTTTTAACAATCAACTGGTGGTAATCCATCATCAGAATTGAGGAAAGGTGGTGTTGATGGAGACTCTACAGGAGGATTCACTGGGGAAGCCATACCTGCACTTCTGCCAGGGTGTCTTGGACGTACCTGAATAAATGTAGTTTTCCCTGGAAGTGGACGAGGATTAATCTGAGACGGAGTCTCCTCAGAACATCTCCCCATCATGCTTCTATGGTCCAACGATGCCAGCTTTTGTCCTTTCTGTTTTTCTAATTTAAGCTGGAGTTGAGCGTCTTTCACTCTAGATTTTAGATGACCTATCTCTTTTTCTTCATTGGCAGCCTTTTGGATAATCTGGTTCACTGGTCCAATGAGCTCCTCTCTTTGTCGGAATAAAGCGTACTCGGAAGACTTTACCATGTCATTGTACTGCTTTTTAAATGATTCCAGCTCCCGTGTTTTATCTAGTAAAGCTGCATCTAGATCCTTGCATCTGATACGTAGACAGTTCAGCTGTTTTTCAAGAAACTCCTTCGTTGTTCCAACAAAGGGGGTGCCTTCCACTCCGTCTACGTATTTCTTTTTCACGTTGTGGAACATATCCCTAAATTCCACCTTTTCTTTTCCTCTCAAGTGACCTGCATGTGGAAATGCCTTTTCAAAGGACAAAACGCACTGGCACAATTCCTCTTGGAAGTAGCGCTCTTTCTTCTCCAGCCAATTCACTTTGGATATAAATCTTTCCCGTTGCTTTTTTGTGGAGCGCAGTTTCTCTTCCAGCGCCACCTTTTCAGCCAGTGCCTGATTGTGTGCCGCTTTTACTTTGTGCCGGTCCACTGCTGTCTTTCTGTGGTTTTCCTGCTCTGTGCTTAGGGCCTTTTTGACGTCTTCAATTTTCTTTTTCAAAGAATCAACTTCGTCTTCAAGCATAGCCTTCATTTTCTTTTCCAAGGCCAGAGCTCTAATATTACTCTGGCATTTCTGCTTGATCGCCATATTCTGGGCCTTTTGGTCGTCTATCACTTTGCCCATTTGACCTTTCTCCTCTGTTAATTCTTTCATGTTTTTAACCATAAATTCATTTTCGTCTTGTAACTGTGTATTACGCGACAAAACACCGTCAATCCAACACTGCGAGGATTGACGTTCTTCCTCGCGTTCCTTAACCGCATTGACGGTCACACCTCTACTATTTTTTACTGCCGTCTGCAGCTTTTCTATTTTGGAGTCATACATGTTGATCACCTCTTCTAACTTCCTGTCTGCAGCATTTGCTTTGTTTTCCAGTTTTTTAGTATTTTCCTGGTAAAACTGCTGCATCTTATTTTTTTCCTCTTTGTGGCGTTTCAATAATAATTCAACAACTTGGCTGTTGTGAAATTGCTGACGTGCCACCTTTTCTTTCTCTGTTTCCAGCAGTCCTTGCAGGACTTGGACTTCGTCCTCGTGTTTTTCTTTAAGCTCAGCCAGAGTTTTCTCCGTCTCTGCGCGGAACTTTACCAGAGCTTCGTGGTCATCTTTTATCGAGTCCAACCTGTCTGCGATGTTTGTCCTGTCATCCAAGACCGAACCCAGCAGCTTATTATTCTGCAAAAGTTCATTGTTTTCTTTTGTTAGATCCTCGATCCGTTTCTTATTGACTGTATGCAGGTTTTTGAAGTAGTCAAGCTCAGTTTTGAGCTTTTCAACCTCGTCGATCATTGGCTGCAGTCTTTGCTCGAACTGTCTGGCATATGTTTCTTTTTCTTTTTCACTTTTTTTAACCATTGTTTTCGAGAAATTAACATTTCTGTCTTTGTTAGCTTTCGAACTCATTTCTGCTTTTTTATGTGCTGTATCACTCCAACAAAACGATAGCTTAATGAATTCCCTTTGACAGCTGTCCTCTATTTATAGACTTGAACATCAAAGGATGAAAGGACTGTCACTATGACATCACCACGTTCTGTGACGTAACAGGGCTTTGGAGCGTGATGTCACGGGGGTGGGCGTGGAAAGGATTTTGGGGGTCTAAACAAAGCGTGTCTTTTTTTTAAAACTTTATTTAACAAACAATGAGTATACAACATACGAACAGATGAAGTATACAACAGAACATGAACACAAAAAGCCAAGGGTGAAAGAAAAAGGTAACAATTATAAGAATACACGCAAAAATTCACATACATATATTGTTGTGAGAGCCTTTTTGTTGGTGCAGTCTGATATTGATTGTATGTGCATGTGCACATCCTTAAAATAATGACAGAAATATGGTGTTTTGTTAGTAAACTTACATTTATGGATAAAAAATTTAGCTAAAAGTATTAAGAAATTTATCATAAAAAACATTTCTCATACTTCTTGGGGAACTTAAAGAAACAGAATAAAACATTTTCCCATCGTAAAGAAAACTCCCTTAAAATATGGACAATAACAAAGCTGCTAAATTCCTTCCAGAATCTCTGTGTAAAAGAACAGTACCAAAAAAGATGTGTCACCGTTTCTGGATGATCCCCACAGAAAGTACAATTAGTATTTATGTCCCTTTTAAATTTGACCATGTAGTGACTGGCTGGATAACATGTATGTCGAATTTTAAAAGAGACTTCTTTCACCTTATTTACAATCAAATATTTATGGGGGACCATCCAGACTGTCTTCCGCTTGATATCTGGAACACTGATTGGAAAATTATATAGTGCAATAAAGTCGTTGTAAGTAAGTAGTTGTCCCTCTTTACTAACCAGCTGAGCCACCAATAGGATCCCATTTTGGAGCCAAGTTTCCAGGAAAAGTGATTTATTTTTCTATAAAATATCTCTGTTGTTCCAGATAAGGTATTTGTGAGGTGAGAAGTTGTGTTTATAAATGAGGGTCCACGCTAAGAGGACCTGCTTATGGAAGGATGAAAGCTTTACAGGGACTTTCTCAACATTGTAATTACAATTTCAAATAAAAGTAAAGCCACCAAAACGAGAGAAAATGTGGTATGGTATAAAGTTCCAGATAGAGGTAGGGTTTTAAGAAAATGTTTGGCCCAATTAATTTTGAAAGTGTTATTTAAAGTAGAAAAGTCTAAGACGTTAAGCCCACCTGATTCGTACTTATTCATCACAACAGTTTTTCTAATATAGTGCGTACGGTTTTTCCATATAAAATTAAAGAGCATACGGTCAATATCTTTACTACTTTTCTTATCCAGATGTAAGGAGAGAGCAGCATATGTTCATCGGGATATCCCTTCAGCTTTAGTAATTAACACTCTACCTTTCAAAGACAAGTCCCTTGTTCCAAGATGGCGCCGCCGCGTATGGATGCCCCGGTGCTTCAGTGCATTACTTCTGTTTTGTTTTTGTGCATAACTTCTGTGTCTGGGCACTCCTCTGGATATTCTTACACTAGAGAAGAGCTTCTTAACTACAGGACTACAACACCTGTGGATTTACTTCCAATATTTGTCGCATCTGCGGCAGATTTACTGCAGACTCTGATCAGGAAAGTGAGACGCCGAAAGCGAGGAAAGCGAGCCGGCGCACTCGTGCGTCTGAGGAGACGCGGACTGTGAACTGCTCTTCCTGGGATCTTCCTTTCCGACGTACGCTCACTCAGGAATGAGATGGACGAGCTGGCCCTGATGAGAAGCATGAACAGAGACGTTGCCTCCTCCTGTGTCTTGTGTTTTACGGAGTCGTGGCTCTGTGAGGACATCCCGGACAGCGCGCTCAAGCTGGAGGGCTTTCATCTGCTGCGCGCGGACCGGCAGGCCTCTCTCTCTGGTAAGACCACAGGTGGACGTGTCTGCTTCTACATTAATAGTGGCTGGTGCACAGATGTAACAGTGATTGCTCAGCACTGCTCTTCCTCTCTGGAATACCTTTTTATTCACTGCAAACCGTTTTATTCTCCGCGGGAGTTTGCTTCATTCATCTTGGCCGCTGTTTACATCCCGCCAGATGCGGATGCGCAGGCAGCTCAGTGCGCACTCGCGGAGCAGATACTGCACATGGAGCGGACATTCCCGGACTCTCTCATCATTGCTCTTGGGGACTTTTACAACACCCCCCTCCTCACCCCACACAAAAGAGGATTTCACACCACCTCCTCCCACCACAACCCTTCATATTCATGAAGCAGATGCGAGGAAGCAGTTTAAGAGTCTGAATGCTCGGAAAGCTCCCGGCCCAGACGGTGTGTCTCGTCTACTGGACGCAGCCGGAGGGTTCACTTGGTTGTTTGCTCTCAATAGAAGCTGAGCGCGTCTCCGTGTCTGTGCTGGTAAACGATACTGAGTCCCAGTGCTCAGTAAACTGTACACCCGACCGTTATTCTCCCACTGAATCCGGTGTGTCCACGGTCCAACACGTGCTCAACACGATGGTGCTGACCGGTGCCCAAACACACCAGAACACCAAATAAGTAAAATAACACAAACACGAACTTCTCCATGGCTCGTCGGGATGGCAACTGCTCCAAAAGTGACACATGAAATAGGCTGACATTTGAGTTTGACACGGGAGGTGAGGGGGTGTTTTGAATATGCTTGACTCCGTCACGAGGTTGCGCACAGCATCACCGGCAAGGGGGCTTGGTTTGAGAGGTTTTTGGCATCTGTGATGTGATTTACAACCATCCACCCATGTACAGCAAGAAGCCGCACTCACAACCGTGGGCATCAGCAAGTTGGTGAAATTTAAACAAAACAAAACAGCATTCCATCTGAAACTCTCTTATTGTACCCAAAATACAAATTTTAGTGATTACATGTGGCTTCATTAATTATGTTCAAACGGATGAATACATAACGCAAGTAATAACTTTATGATCAGTCAGTGAATGAAGGAGCTCAAGAGTGCAAATATAGTTGCAATAAAGTGACAAATATGCCCTTTTATGTCAAACAAAGACCGAAATAAGTGGCATCAGTGTGAGGATGAGAATGAGCGATCCAACCTCACACTGCAGATATCAGGGCAAAGCACAGTGGGGGGGTTGCAGTCTTCTTGGCTGGACCTTCTTCTGCAGTGTGTGATCTTCTAGGAGAGTCTTCATGCAGCATGCCTGCCAGTGTGGTCCACACTGCTTCTCTGTCAGTCTTGGGCACACTGCGTAGGTCTTTAAAACGTGGGTCCAGTGCAGTTGCGATCTGGAGCCATGCATAGTTGGTATGTTCCTGGCGGGAAGCAAGGTCTTCCTTAAACTTCTCTTTAAACCTCACCACATATGCAGGGTCCTCATCAGTTACTTCCATGACACGGCGCAGGTGGCAGAAGGCTGGTAGAACTACAGAGCAGGAGACGTAGGCCTCTCCTCCTAGCAGTTCAGTCACATATCTGCAGTGGAATACACACACACACACACACACACACACACACACACACACACACACACACACACACACACACACACACACACACACACACACACACACACACAGAGAGAGAGAGAGAGAGATAAGACAGCAAATTAAAAAAAGCTTTTTAATACTAGGTAATATTAATAAAATATCTGATTTCATTTATTTTTTAAATAAGACATTTTCATAATAACAAAACTGATTTAAGATGTATGTTTGATACATTTAATCTAAACCTACAATTATGGTCACAATGACAGGCTCACCTGCAGGGCTCTAGAAGTGTCTCCAGTCTCTGGAGTTTGTCCCACTCTGGAGGCGTCAGGAGGACAAGTTTATGCTTTTGTTTATCCAGAGTCGCGGTTACTGCAGTTTGGTTGCGGATCAAGCGCTTCACCATCTCCAGCGTGGAGTTCCAGCGCGTAGGCACGTCCTGGGCCAACGGCTCCTGCTTGCGCCCCAGTGACACCTGCTCTGCGTTCAGCTCTGCTGTGTTTGCTGGGCTGTGCTTAAAATGGCCAACAATTTTGCGGCATTTGGCCAGCGCAGTGACAAAGCCACTGTCTGCGAGACTCACTGTGATGCATCTCTGTAGAATGTGCGCGGTACACGGCATGTGATTGAATGGCATGGTGCGAGCCGCGGCGATCATATTGCGCGCACTGTCCGTGCCTACTGTTGTCACCTTCTCCTCAATTCTCCACCTGCGAGCAACAGTCTGGAACTGCTCTGCACAAGCCTCCGCAAAGTGCCGCTCTTCCGTTTTCATTATAGTCAGCGCAAAGGATGTCAGACCCCAGGCTTCAGTGATTAAATGCGCAGTAACTCCCAGGTAATTGTCATTACTCAATGATGTCCAGTGGTCTCCTGTCAGAGCCACGCATTCTGTGTGAACTAAAGCCTCTTCTTTTTTCTTTTTCTCCGTTTCATACAGTTCGTGGATTCGAATTGTTATTGTGCTTCTCGCTGGGGGCTTGTAGGACGCGTCCTGAGATGCAACCTTTAAAACATCCGCAAAGCCCTTGTCCTCCACAATGCTTAGCGGTCTGCAGTCCTTTGCTATCCATTTGGCTATATTGTCGGTCAGTTTGTCCAAAGAAGACTTACCGAGTGGCCTGCGTTCACTAAGAGTGGTCTGACGCAGGCCGGGTGAAGCTGCTGCCCCGACAAACGCGTGTTTGGCATTAAGGTGGTATTTTAAGGTCGAATTTGAACGGTGAAATTGAAACTCTTTACTGCAGTGAGTGCAAATTACAACGCGTTTGTTTATTGTCCCATCTATGTTCTTCTTGTATTTAAATTCCCCATCCAGAAGGCCATCCGCTTCCTGCTTCTCCATTTTCAGTGGCGCGGTAAACAAATCAAGTGGAATTATGGGAGCGACTTATCTGCGTGTTGCGCTAAATAGTTAAATATTCTAACGTAATTAATTCCAAAATTTAATTATCGCAATTAACGCGTTAATTTCGACAGCTATAAATATAATATAATATAATATAATATAATATAATATAATATATCATGTTGCTATTTAATGTTTTTTGTTCGTGTTGCAGCTGCTCTGTGAGCCAAGCTTTCGTTGTCTAAATTCAATGGCAATATATCTCTGCACCACACGATGGCGATAGATTCTCACAGACAGTCTGTGCTCTGCTTCCGCCACCAGTCATCTTTAAATCTTTTTTTTAATTCAATGAAACCTTTATTTAACTGTCCATCTTTTTTTACTTAAAAAAAATCATATTTAAATACAAAGAAGATTAAATACATGAACGACAGTAAATTGATAAAATAAGAGCAAATAAATATATTTACAAATGATAGCAACATCAATGGAATAAAAGCATGAACAGCAGCAGAAGGAGAAAGAGGCCTGTATCTACATTATTACTCTGGCAGCTCTCAGTCTCCATACAGACAGGACACGTTGCAGCGTAATTGCAGACAGGTGCGTGGGCCTGAGCTCCGCCCAGGCAGAATGACGAGTGGAAGAAAGCAGCAACACAATAAACATATGTAGCCTTGCGGAGCCGGCCGGGCAGACACCGAGACAGAGTGCAAAGATTTTATACGTGACAACATACACAAAAAAACACACACAACAAAAATCAGAATGTGTTTGTGATTTGGATTTTTATTTAAAGGTGAAACCTTTTTTCTTTTCTTGTTTTGCCAGATTAGACATTTTGATTCATTTCATTTAGTTTTTTTGTTTTACTTTGATGCTATAATAGATGTTTTTAAAATGTAGTCATATTTAATACTATATTGCATCATGGCAAAAAAACAGTCTCCTCAAGCTGCTTTATACTGTAAGGTAAAAACACTACAGTAAAAGCCAGAAAACCCCAACAATCCAATGATCCCCTTTGAGCAAGCACTGGGCGACAGTGGGGAGGAAAAACTCCCTTTAGGAAGAAACCTCCGGCAGAACCAGGCTCAAGAAGGGGCGGCCATCTGCTGCGACCGGTTGGGGGTGGGTGGGCAATCTCAGTCCACGAGGGCCGGTGTCCCTGCAGGTTTTAGATGTGTCCTCGAACCAACACAGCTGATTTAAACGGCTAAATTAGCTCCTCAACATGTCCTGAAGTTCTCCAGAGGCCTGGTAACGAACTAATCATGTGATTCAGGTGTGTTGAGCCAAGGTGAGATCTAAAACCTGCAGGGACACCGGCCCTCGTGGACTGAGAATGCCCACCCATGATATAGGGAGACAAGATGAAGTATACTTCTAATGGCCTATTTTAGCAGTTAATTTTTAACAATCAACTGGTGGTAATCCATCATCAGAATTGAGGAAAGGTGGTGTTGATGGAGACTCTACAGGAGGATTCACTGGGGAAGCCATACCTGCACTTCTGCCAGGGTGTCTTGGACGTACCTGAATAAATGTAGTTTTCCCTGGAAGTGGACGAGGATTAATCTGAGACGGAGTCTCCTCAGAACATCTCCCCATCATGCTTCTATGGTCCAACGATGCCAGCTTTTGTCCTTTCTGTTTTTCTAATTTAAGCTGGAGTTGAGCGTCTTTCACTCTAGATTTTAGATGACCTATCTCTTTTTCTTCATTGGCAGCCTTTTGGATAATCTGGTTCACTGGTCCAATGAGCTCCTCTCTTTGTCGGAATAAAGCGTACTCGGAAGACTTTACCATGTCATTGTACTGCTTTTTAAATGATTCCAGCTCCCGTGTTTTATCTAGTAAAGCTGCATCTAGATCCTTGCATCTGATACGTAGACAGTTCAGCTGTTTTTCAAGAAACTCCTTCGTTGTTCCAACAAAGGGGGTGCCTTCCACTCCGTCTACGTATTTCTTTTTCACGTTGTGGAACATATCCCTAAATTCCACCTTTTCTTTTCCTCTCAAGTGACCTGCATGTGGAAATGCCTTTTCAAAGGACAAAACGCACTGGCACAATTCCTCTTGGAAGTAGCGCTCTTTCTTCTCCAGCCAATTCACTTTGGATATAAATCTTTCCCGTTGCTTTTTTGTGGAGCGCAGTTTCTCTTCCAGCGCCACCTTTTCAGCCAGTGCCTGATTGTGTGCCGCTTTTACTTTGTGCCGGTCCACTGCTGTCTTTCTGTGGTTTTCCTGCTCTGTGCTTAGGGCCTTTTTGACGTCTTCAATTTTCTTTTTCAAAGAATCAACTTCGTCTTCAAGCATAGCCTTCATTTTCTTTTCCAAGGCCAGAGCTCTAATATTACTCTGGCATTTCTGCTTGATCGCCATATTCTGGGCCTTTTGGTCGTCTATCACTTTGCCCATTTGACCTTTCTCCTCTGTTAATTCTTTCATGTTTTTAACCATAAATTCATTTTCGTCTTGTAACTGTGTATTACGCGACAAAACACCGTCAATCCAACACTGCGAGGATTGACGTTCTTCCTCGCGTTCCTTAACCGCATTGACGGTCACACCTCTACTATTTTTTACTGCCGTCTGCAGCTTTTCTATTTTGGAGTCATACATGTTGATCACCTCTTCTAACTTCCTGTCTGCAGCATTTGCTTTGTTTTCCAGTTTTTTAGTATTTTCCTGGTAAAACTGCTGCATCTTATTTTTTTCCTCTTTGTGGCGTTTCAATAATAATTCAACAACTTGGCTGTTGTGAAATTGCTGACGTGCCACCTTTTCTTTCTCTGTTTCCAGCAGTCCTTGCAGGACTTGGACTTCGTCCTCGTGTTTTTCTTTAAGCTCAGCCAGAGTTTTCTCCGTCTCTGCGCGGAACTTTACCAGAGCTTCGTGGTCATCTTTTATCGAGTCCAACCTGTCTGCGATGTTTGTCCTGTCATCCAAGACCGAACCCAGCAGCTTATTATTCTGCAAAAGTTCATTGTTTTCTTTTGTTAGATCCTCGATCCGTTTCTTATTGACTGTATGCAGGTTTTTGAAGTAGTCAAGCTCAGTTTTGAGCTTTTCAACCTCGTCGATCATTGGCTGCAGTCTTTGCTCGAACTGTCTGGCATATGTTTCTTTTTCTTTTTCACTTTTTTTAACCATTGTTTTCGAGAAATTAACATTTCTGTCTTTGTTAGCTTTCGAACTCATTTCTGCTTTTTTATGTGCTGTATCACTCCAACAAAACGATAGCTTAATGAATTCCCTTTGACAGCTGTCCTCTATTTATAGACTTGAACATCAAAGGATGAAAGGACTGTCACTATGACATCACCACGTTCTGTGACGTAACAGGGCTTTGGAGCGTGATGTCACGGGGGTGGGCGTGGAAAGGATTTTGGGGGTCTAAACAAAGCGTGTCTTTTTTTTAAAACTTTATTTAACAAACAATGAGTATACAACATACGAACAGATGAAGTATACAACAGAACATGAACACAAAAAGCCAAGGGTGAAAGAAAAAGGTAACAATTATAAGAATACACGCAAAAATTCACATACATATATTGTTGTGAGAGCCTTTTTGTTGGTGCAGTCTGATATTGATTGTATGTGCATGTGCACATCCTTAAAATAATGACAGAAATATGGTGTTTTGTTAGTAAACTTACATTTATGGATAAAAAATTTAGCTAAAAGTATTAAGAAATTTATCATAAAAAACATTTCTCATACTTCTTGGGGAACTTAAAGAAACAGAATAAAACATTTTCCCATCGTAAAGAAAACTCCCTTAAAATATGGACAATAACAAAGCTGCTAAATTCCTTCCAGAATCTCTGTGTAAAAGAACAGTACCAAAAAAGATGTGTCACCGTTTCTGGATGATCCCCACAGAAAGTACAATTAGTATTTATGTCCCTTTTAAATTTGACCATGTAGTGACTGGCTGGATAACATGTATGTCGAATTTTAAAAGAGACTTCTTTCACCTTATTTACAATCAAATATTTATGGGGGACCATCCAGACTGTCTTCCGCTTGATATCTGGAACACTGATTGGAAAATTATATAGTGCAATAAAGTCGTTGTAAGTAAGTAGTTGTCCCTCTTTACTAACCAGCTGAGCCACCAATAGGATCCCATTTTGGAGCCAAGTTTCCAGGAAAAGTGATTTATTTTTCTATAAAATATCTCTGTTGTTCCAGATAAGGTATTTGTGAGGTGAGAAGTTGTGTTTATAAATGAGGGTCCACGCTAAGAGGACCTGCTTATGGAAGGATGAAAGCTTTACAGGGACTTTCTCAACATTGTAATTACAATTTCAAATAAAAGTAAAGCCACCAAAACGAGAGAAAATGTGGTATGGTATAAAGTTCCAGATAGAGGTAGGGTTTTAAGAAAATGTTTGGCCCAATTAATTTTGAAAGTGTTATTTAAAGTAGAAAAGTCTAAGACGTTAAGCCCACCTGATTCGTACTTATTCATCACAACAGTTTTTCTAATATAGTGCGTACGGTTTTTCCATATAAAATTAAAGAGCATACGGTCAATATCTTTACTACTTTTCTTATCCAGATGTAAGGAGAGAGCAGCATATGTTCATCGGGATATCCCTTCAGCTTTAGTAATTAACACTCTACCTTTCAAAGACAAGTCCCTTGTTCCAAGATGGCGCCGCCGCGTATGGATGCCCCGGTGCTTCAGTGCGTTACTTCTGTTTTGTTTTTGTGCATAACTTCTGTGTCTGGGCACTCCTCTGGATATTCTTACACTAGAGAAGAGCTTCTTAACTACAGGACTACAACACCTGTGGATTTACTTCCAATATTTGTCGCATCTGCGGCAGATTTACTGCAGACTCTGATCAGGAAAGTGAGACGCCGAAAGCGAGGAAAGCGAGCCGGCGCACTCGTGCGTCTGAGGAGACGCGGACTGCGAACTGCTCTTCCTGGGATCTTCCTTTCCGACGTACGCTCACTCAGGAATGAGATGGACGAGCTGGCCCTGATGAGAAGCATGAACAGAGACGTTGCCTCCTCCTGTGTCTTGTGTTTTACGGAGTCGTGGCTCTGTGAGGACATCCCGGACAGCGCGCTCAAGCTGGAGGGCTTTCATCTGCTGCGCGCGGACCGGCAGGCCTCTCTCTCTGGTAAGACCACAGGTGGACGTGTCTGCTTCTACATTAATAGTGGCTGGTGCACAGATGTAACAGTGATTGCTCAGCACTGCTCTTCCTCTCTGGAATACCTTTTTATTCACTGCAAACCGTTTTATTCTCCGCGGGAGTTTGCTTCATTCATCTTGGCCGCTGTTTACATCCCGCCAGATGCGGATGCGCAGGCAGCTCAGTGCGCACTCGCGGAGCAGATACTGCACATGGAGCGGACATTCCCGGACTCTCTCATCATTGCTCTTGGGGACTTTTACAACACCCCCCTCCTCACCCCACACAAAAGAGGATTTCACACCACCTCCTCCCACCACAACCCTTCATATTCATGAAGCAGATGCGAGGAAGCAGTTTAAGAGTCTGAATGCTCGGAAAGCTCCCGGCCCAGACGGTGTGTCTCGTCTACTGGACGCAGCCGGAGGGTTCACTTGGTTGTTTGCTCTCAATAGAAGCTGAGCGCGTCTCCGTGTCTGTGCTGGTAAACGATACTGAGTCCCAGTGCTCAGTAAACTGTACACCTGACCGTTATTCTCCCACTGAATCCGGTGTGTCCACGGTCCAACACGTGCTCAACACGATGGTGCTGACCGGTGCCCAAACACACCAGAACACCAAATAAGTAAAATAACACAAACACGAACTTCTCCATGGCTCGTCGGGATGGCAACTGCTCCAAAAGTGACACATGAAATAGGCTGACATTTGAGTTTGACACGGGAGGTGAGGGGGTGTTTTGAATATGCTTGACTCCGTCACGAGGTTGCGCACAGCATCACCGGCAAGGGGGCTTGGTTTGAGAGGTTTTTGGCATCTGTGATGTGATTTACAACCATCCACCCATGTACAGCAAGAAGCCGCACTCACAACCGTGGGCATCAGCAAGTTGGTGAAATTTAAACAAAACAAAACAGCATTCCATCTGAAACTCTCTTATTGTACCCAAAATACAAATTTTAGTGATTACATGTGGCTTCATTAATTATGTTCAAACGGATGAATACATAACGCAAGTAATAACTTTATGATCAGTCAGTGAATGAAGGAGCTCAAGAGTGCAAATATAGTTGCAATAAAGTGACAAATATGCCCTTTTATGTCAAACAAAGACCGAAATAAGTGGCATCAGTATGAGGATGAGAATGAGCGATCCAACCTCACACTGCAGATATCAGGGCAAAGCACAGTGGGGGGGTTGCAGTCTTCTTGGCTGGACCTTCTTCTGCAGTGTGTGATCTTCTAGGAGAGTCTTCATGCAGCATGCCTGCCAGTGTGGTCCACACTGCTTCTCTGTCAGTCTTGGGCACACTGCGTAGGTCTTTAAAACGTGGGTCCAGTGCAGTTGCGATCTGGAGCCATGCATAGTTGGTATGTTCCTGGCGGGAAGCAAGGTCTTCCTTAAACTTCTCTTTAAACCTCACCACATATGCAGGGTCCTCATCAGTTACTTCCATGACACGGCGCAGGTGGCAGAAGGCTGGTAGAACTACAGAGCAGGAGACGTAGGCCTCTCCTCCCAGCAGTTCAGTCACATATCTGCAGTGGAATACACACACACACACACACACACACACACACACACACACACACACACACACACACACACAGAGAGAGAGAGAGATAAGACAGCAAATTAAAAAAAGCTTTTTAATACTAGGTAATATTAATAAAATATCTGATTTCATTTATTTTTTAAATAAGACATTTTCATAATAACAAAACTGATTTAAGATGTATGTTTGATACATTTAATCTAAACCTACAATTATGGTCACAATGACAGGCTCACCTGCAGGGCTCTAGAAGTGTCTCCAGTCTCTGGAGTTTGTCCCACTCTGGAGGCGTCAGGAGGACAAGTTTATGCTTTTGTTTATCCAGAGTCGCGGTTACTGCAGTTTGGTTGCGGATCAAGCGCTTCACCATCTCCAGCGTGGAGTTCCAGCGCGTAGGCACGTCCTGGGCCAACGGCTCCTGCTTGCGCCCCAGTGACACCTGCTCTGCGTTCAGCTCTGCTGTGTTTGCTGGGCTGTGCTTAAAATGGCCAACAATTTTGCGGCATTTGGCCAGCGCAGTGACAAAGCCACTGTCTGCGAGACTCACTGTGATGCATCTCTGTAGAATGTGCGCGGTACACGGCATGTGATTGAATGGCATGATGCGAGCCGCGGCGATCATATTGCGCGCACTGTCCGTGCCTACTGTTGTCACCTTCTCCTCAATTCTCCACCTGCGAGCAACAGTCTGGAACTGCTCTGCACAAGCCTCCGCAAAGTGCCGCTCTTCCGTTTTCATTATAGTCAGCGCAAAGGATGTCAGACCCCAGGCTTCAGTGATTAAATGCGCAGTAACTCCCAGGTAATTGTCATTACTCAATGATGTCCAGTGGTCTCCTGTCAGAGCCACGCATTCTGTGTGAACTAAAGCCTCTTCTTTTTTCTTTTTCTCCGTTTCATACAGTTCGTGGATTCGAATTGTTATTGTGCTTCTCGCTGGGGGCTTGTAGGACGCGTCCTGAGATGCAACCTTTAAAACATCCGCAAAGCCCTTGTCCTCCACAATGCTTAGCGGTCTGCAGTCCTTTGCTATCCATTTGGCTATATTGTCGGTCAGTTTGTCCAAAGAAGACTTACCGAGTGGCCTGCGTTCACTAAGAGTGGTCTGACGCAGGCCGGGTGAAGCTGCTGCCCCGACAAACGCGTGTTTGGCATTAAGGTGGTATTTTAAGGTCGAATTTGAACGGTGAAATTGAAACTCTTTACTACAGTGAGTGCAAATTACAACGCGTTTGTTTATTGTCCCATCTATGTTCTTCTTGTATTTAAATTCCCCATCCAGAAGGCCATCCGCTTCCTGCTTCTCCATTTTCAGTGGCGCGGTAAACAAATCAAGTGGAATTATGGGAGCGACTTATCTGCGTGTTGCGCTAAATAGTTAAATATTCTAACGTAATTAATTCCAAAATTTAATTATCGCAATTAACGCGTTAATTTCGACAGCTATAAATATAATATAATATAATATAATATAATATAATATAATATAATATAATATATCATGTTGCTATTTAATGTTTTTTGTTCGTGTTGCAGCTGCTCTGTGAGCCAAGCTTTCGTTGTCTAAATTCAATGGCAATATATCTCTGCACCACACGATGGCGATAGATTCTCACAGACAGTCTGTGCTCTGCTTCTGCCACCAGTCATCTTTAAATCTTTTTTTTAATTCAATGAAACCTTTATTTAACTGTCCATCTCGCGGCATTACTTAAAAAAAATCATATTTAAATACAAAGAAGATTAAATACATGAACGACAGTAAATTGATAAAATAAGAGCAAATAAATATATTTACAAATGATAGCAACATCAATGGAATAAAAGCATGAACAGCAGCAGAAGGAGAAAGAGGCCTGTATCTACATTATTACTCTGGCAGCTCTCAGTCTCCATACAGACAGGACACGTTGCAGCGTAATTGCAGACAGGTGCGTGGGCCTGAGCTCCGCCCAGGCAGAATGACGAGTGGAAGAAAGCAGCAACACAATAAACATATGTAGCCTTGCGGAGCCGGCCGGGCAGACACCGAGACAGAGTGCAAAGATTTTATACGTGACAACATACACAAAAAAACACACACAACAAAAATCAGAATGTGTTTGTGATTTGGATTTTTATTTAAAGGTGAAACCTTTTTTCTTTTCTTGTTTTGCCAGATTAGACATTTTGATTCATTTCATTTAGTTTTTTTGTTTTACTTTGATGCTATAATAGATGTTTTTAAAATGTAGTCATATTTAATACTATATTGCATCATGGCAAAACAACAGTCTCCTCAAGCTGCTTTATACTGTAAGGTAAAAACACTACAGTAAAAGCCAGAAAACCCCAACAATCCAATGATCCCCTTTGAGCAAGCACTGGGCGACAGTGGGGAGGAAAAACTCCCTTTAGGAAGAAACCTCCGGCAGAACCAGGCTCAAGAAGGGGCGGCCATCTGCTGCGACCGGTTGGGGGTGGGTGGGCAATCTCAGTCCACGAGGGCCGGTGTCCCTGCAGGTTTTAGATGTGTCCTCGAACCAACACAGCTGATTTAAACGGCTAAATTAGCTCCTCAACATGTCCTGAAGTTCTCCAGAGGCCTGGTAACGAACTAATCATGTGATTCAGGTGTGTTGAGCCAAGGTGAGATCTAAAACCTGCAGGGACACCGGCCCTCGTGGACTGAGAATGCCCACCCATGATATAGGGAGACAAGATGAAGTATACTTCTAATGGCCTATTTTAGCAGTTAATTTTTAACAATCAACTGGTGGTAATCCATCATCAGAATTGAGGAAAGGTGGTGTTGATGGAGACTCTACAGGAGGATTCACTGGGGAAGCCATACCTGCACTTCTGCCAGGGTGTCTTGGACGTACCTGAATAAATGTAGTTTTCCCTGGAAGTGGACGAGGATTAATCTGAGACGGAGTCTCCTCAGAACATCTCCCCATCATGCTTCTATGGTCCAACGATGCCAGCTTTTGTCCTTTCTGTTTTTCTAATTTAAGCTGGAGTTGAGCGTCTTTCACTCTAGATTTTAGATGACCTATCTCTTTTTCTTCATTGCCAGCCTTTTGGATAATCTGGTTCACTGGTCCAATGAGCTCCTCTCTTTGTCGGAATAAAGCGTACTCGGAAGACTTTACCATGTCATTGTACTGCTTTTTAAATGATTCCAGCTCCCGTGTTTTATCTAGTAAAGCTGCATCTAGATCCTTGCATCTGATACGTAGACAGTTCAGCTGTTTTTCAAGAAACTCCTTCGTTGTTCCAACAAAGGGGGTGCCTTCCACTCCGTCTACGTATTTCTTTTTCACGTTGTGGAACATATCCCTAAATTCCACCTTTTCTTTTCCTCTCAAGTGACCTGCATGTGGAAATGCCTTTTCAAAGGACAAAACGCACTGGCACAATTCCTCTTGGAAGTAGCGCTCTTTCTTCTCCAGCCAATTCACTTTGGATATAAATCTTTCCCGTTGCTTTTTTGTGGAGCGCAGTTTCTCTTCCAGCGCCACCTTTTCAGCCAGTGCCTGATTGTGTGCCGCTTTTACTTTGTGCCGGTCCACTGCTGTCTTTCTGTGGTTTTCCTGCTCTGTGCTTAGGGCCTTTTTGACGTCTTCAATTTTCTTTTTCAAAGAATCAACTTCGTCTTCAAGCATAGCCTTCATTTTCTTTTCCAAGGCCAGAGCTCTAATATTACTCTGGCATTTCTGCTTGATCGCCATATTCTGGGCCTTTTGGTCGTCTATCACTTTGCCCATTTGACCTTTCTCCTCTGTTAATTCTTTCATGTTTTTAACCATAAATTCATTTTCGTCTTGTAACTGTGTATTACGCGACAAAACACCGTCAATCCAACACTGCGAGGATTGACGTTCTTCCTCGCGTTCCTTAACCGCATTGACGGTCACACCTCTACTATTTTTTACTGCCGTCTGCAGCTTTTCTATTTTGGAGTCATACATGTTGATCACCTCTTCTAACTTCCTGTCTGCAGCATTTGCTTTGTTTTCCAGTTTTTTAGTATTTTCCTGGTAAAACTGCTGCATCTTATTTTTTTCCTCTTTGTGGCGTTTCAATAATAATTCAACAACTTGGCTGTTGTGAAATTGCTGACGTGCCACCTTTTCTTTCTCTGTTTCCAGCAGTCCTTGCAGGACTTGGACTTCGTCCTCGTGTTTTTCTTTAAGCTCAGCCAGAGTTTTCTCCGTCTCTGCGCGGAACTTTACCAGAGCTTCGTGGTCATCTTTTATCGAGTCCAACCTGTCTGCGATGTTTGTCCTGTCATCCAAGACCGAACCCAGCAGCTTATTATTCTGCAAAAGTTCATTGTTTTCTTTTGTTAGATCCTCGATCCGTTTCTTATTGACTGTATGCAGGTTTTTGAAGTAGTCAAGCTCAGTTTTGAGCTTTTCAACCTCGTCGATCATTGGCTGCAGTCTTTGCTCGAACTGTCTGGCATATGTTTCTTTTTCTTTTTCACTTTTTTTAACCATTGTTTTCGAGAAATTAACATTTCTGTCTTTGTTAGCTTTCGAACTCATTTCTGCTTTTTTATGTGCTGTATCACTCCAACAAAACGATAGCTTAATGAATTCCCTTTGACAGCTGTCCTCTATTTATAGACTTGAACATCAAAGGATGAAAGGACTGTCACTATGACATCACCACGTTCTGTGACGTAACAGGGCTTTGGAGCGTGATGTCACGGGGGTGGGCGTGGAAAGGATTTTGGGGGTCTAAACAAAGCGTGTCTTTTTTTTAAAACTTTATTTAACAAACAATGAGTATACAACATACGAACAGATGAAGTATACAACAGAACATGAACACAAAAAGCCAAGGGTGAAAGAAAAAGGTAACAATTATAAGAATACACGCAAAAATTCACATACATATATTGTTGTGAGAGCCTTTTTGTTGGTGCAGTCTGATATTGATTGTATGTGCATGTGCACATCCTTAAAATAATGACAGAAATATGGTGTTTTGTTAGTAAACTTACATTTATGGATAAAAAATTTAGCTAAAAGTATTAAGAAATTTATCATAAAAAACATTTCTCATACTTCTTGGGGAACTTAAAGAAACAGAATAAAACATTTTCCCATCGTAAAGAAAACTCCCTTAAAATATGGACAATAACAAAGCTGCTAAATTCCTTCCAGAATCTCTGTGTAAAAGAACAGTACCAAAAAAGATGTGTCACCGTTTCTGGATGATCCCCACAGAAAGTACAATTAGTATTTATGTCCCTTTTAAATTTGACCATGTAGTGACTGGCTGGATAACATGTATGTCGAATTTTAAAAGAGACTTCTTTCACCTTATTTACAATCAAATATTTATGGGGGACCATCCAGACTGTCTTCCGCTTGATATCTGGAACACTGATTGGAAAATTATATAGTGCAATAAAGTCGTTGTAAGTAAGTAGTTGTCCCTCTTTACTAACCAGCTGAGCCACCAATAGGATCCCATTTTGGAGCCAAGTTTCCAGGAAAAGTGATTTATTTTTCTATAAAATATCTCTGTTGTTCCAGATAAGGTATTTGTGAGGTGAGAAGTTGTGTTTATAAATGAGGGTCCACGCTAAGAGGACCTGCTTATGGAAGGATGAAAGCTTTACAGGGACTTTCTCAACATTGTAATTACAATTTCAAATAAAAGTAAAGCCACCAAAACGAGAGAAAATGTGGTATGGTATAAAGTTCCAGATAGAGGTAGGGTTTTAAGAAAATGTTTGGCCCAATTAATTTTGAAAGTGTTATTTAAAGTAGAAAAGTCTAAGACGTTAAGCCCACCTGATTCGTACTTATTCATCACAACAGTTTTTCTAATATAGTGCGTACGGTTTTTCCATATAAAATTAAAGAGCATACGGTCAATATCTTTACTACTTTTCTTATCCAGATGTAAGGAGAGAGCAGCATATGTTCATCGGGATATCCCTTCAGCTTTAGTAATTAACACTCTACCTTTCAAAGACAAGTCCCTTGTTCCAAGATGGCGCCGCCGCGTATGGATGCCCCGGTGCTTCAGTGCGTTACTTCTGTTTTGTTTTTGTGCATAACTTCTGTGTCTGGGCACTCCTCTGGATATTCTTACACTAGAGAAGAGCTTCTTAACTACAGGACTACAACACCTGTGGATTTACTTCCAATATTTGTCGCATCTGCGGCAGATTTACTGCAGACTCTGATCAGGAAAGTGAGACGCCGAAAGCGAGGAAAGCGAGCCGGCGCACTCGTGCGTCTGAGGAGACGCAGACTGCGAACTGCTCTTCCTGGGATCTTCCTTTCCGACGTACGCTCACTCAGGAATGAGATGGACGAGCTGGCCCTGATGAGAAGCATGAACAGAGACGTTGCCTCCTCCTGTGTCTTGTGTTTTACGGAGTCGTGGCTCTGTGAGGACATCCCGGACAGCGCGCTCAAGCTGGAGGGCTTTCATCTGCTGCGCGCGGACCGGCAGGCCTCTCTCTCTGGTAAGACCACAGGTGGACGTGTCTGCTTCTACATTAATAGTGGCTGGTGCACAGATGTAACAGTGATTGCTCAGCACTGCTCTTCCTCTCTGGAATACCTTTTTATTCACTGCAAACCGTTTTATTCTCCGCGGGAGTTTGCTTCATTCATCTTGGCCGCTGTTTACATCCCGCCAGATGCGGATGCGCAGGCAGCTCAGTGCGCACTCGCGGAGCAGATACTGCACATGGAGCGGACATTCCCGGACTCTCTCATCATTGCTCTTGGGGACTTTTACAACACCCCCCTCCTCACCCCACACAAAAGAGGATTTCACACCACCTCCTCCCACCACAACCCTCCATATTCATGAAGCAGATGCGAGGAAGCAGTTTAAGAGTCTGAATGCTCGGAAAGCTCCCGGCCCAGACGGTGTGTCTCGTCTACTGGACGCAGCCGGAGGGTTCACTTGGTTGTTTGCTCTCAATAGAAGCTGAGCGCGTCTCCGTGTCTGTGCTGGTAAACGATACCGAGTCCCAGTGCTCAGTAAACTGTACACCTGACCGTTATTCTCCCACTGAATCCGGTGTGTCCACGGTCCAACACGTGCTCAACACGATGGTGCTGACCGGTGCCCAAACACACCAGAACACCAAATAAGTAAAATAACACAAACACGAACTTCTCCATGGCTCGTCGGGATGGCAACTGCTCCAAAAGTGACACATGAAATAGGCTGACATTTGAGTTTGACACGGGAGGTGAGGGGGTGTTTTGAATATGCTTGACTCCGTCACGAGGTTGCGCACAGCATCACCGGCAAGGGGGCTTGGTTTGAGAGGTTTTTGGCATCTGTGATGTGATTTACAACCATCCACCCATGTACAGCAAGAAGCCGCACTCACAACCGTGGGCATCAGCAAGTTGGTGAAATTTAAACAAAACAAAACAGCATTCCATCTGAAACTCTCTTATTGTACCCAAAATACAAATTTTAGTGATTACATGTGGCTTCATTAATTATGTTCAAACGGATGAATACATAACGCAAGTAATAACTTTATGATCAGTCAGTGAATGAAGGAGCTCAAGAGTGCAAATATAGTTGCAATAAAGTGACAAATATGCCCTTTTATGTCAAACAAAGACCGAAATAAGTGGCATCAGTGTGAGGATGAGAATGAGCGATCCAACCTCACACTGCAGATATCAGGGCAAAACACAGTGGGGGGGTTGCAGTCTTCTTGGCTGGACCTTCTTCTGCAGTGTGTGATCTTCTAGGAGAGTCTTCATGCAGCATGCCTGCCAGTGTGGTCCACACTGCTTCTCTGTCAGTCTTGGGCACACTGCGTAGGTCTTTAAAACGTGGGTCCAGTGCAGTTGCGATCTGGAGCCATGCATAGTTGGTATGTTCCTGGCGGGAAGCAAGGTCTTCCTTAAACTTCTCTTTAAACCTCACCACATATGCAGGGTCCTCATCAGTTACTTCCATGACACGGCGCAGGTGGCAGAAGGCTGGTAGAACTACAGAGCAGGAGACGTAGGCCTCTCCTCCCAGCAGTTCAGTCACATATCTGCAGTGGAATACACACACACACACACACACACACACACACACACACACACACACACACACACACACACACACACAGAGAGAGAGAGATAAGACAGCAAATTAAAAAAAGCTTTTTAATACTAGGTAATATTAATAAAATATTTCATTTCATTTATTTTTTAAATAAGACATTTTCATAATAACAAAACTGATTTAAGATGTATGTTTGATACATTTAATCTAAACCTACAATTATGGTCACAATGACAGGCTCACCTGCAGGGCTCTAGAAGTGTCTCCAGTCTCTGGAGTTTGTCCCACTCTGAAGGCGTCAGGAGGACAAGTTTATGCTTTTGTTTATCCAGAGTCGCGGTTACTGCAGTTTGGTTGCGGATCAAGCGCTTCACCATCTCCAGCGTGGAGTTCCAGCGCGTAGGCACGTCCTGGGCCAACGGCTCCTGCTTGCGCCCCAGTGACACCTGCTCTGCGTTCAGCTCTGCTGTGTTTGCTGGGCTGTGCTTAAAATGGCCAACAATTTTGCGGCATTTGGCCAGCGCAGTGACAAAGCCACTGTCTGCGAGACTCACTGTGATGCATCTCTGTAGAATGTGCGCGGTACACGGCATGTGATTGAATGGCATGATGCGAGCCGCGGCGATCATATTGCGCGCACTGTCCGTGCCTACTGTTGTCACCTTCTCCTCAATTCTCCACCTGCGAGCAACAGTCTGGAACTGCTCTGCACAAGCCTCCGAAAAGTGCCGCTCTTCCGTTTTCATTATAGTCAGCGCAAAGGATGTCAGACCCCAGGCTTCAGTGATTAAATGCGCAGTAACTCCCAGGTAATTGTCATTACTCAATGATGTCCAGTGGTCTCCTGTCAGAGCCACGCATTCTGTGTGAACTAAAGCCTCTTCTTTTTTCTTTTTCTCCGTTTCATACAGTTCGTGGATTCGAATTGTTATTGTGCTTCTCGCTGGGGGCTTGTAGGACGCGTCCTGAGATGCAACCTTTAAAACATCCGCAAAGCCCTTGTCCTCCACAATGCTTAGCGGTCTGCAGTCCTTTGCTATCCATTTGGCTATATTGTCGGTCAGTTTGTCCAAAGAAGACTTACCGAGTGGCCTGCGTTCACTAAGAGTGGTCTGACGCAGGCCGGGTGAAGCTGCTGCCCCGACAAACGCGTGTTTGGCATTAAGGTGGTATTTTAAGGTCGAATTTGAACGGTGAAATTGAAACTCTTTACTACAGTGAGTGCAAATTACAACGCGTTTGTTTATTGTCCCATCTATGTTCTTCTTGTATTTAAATTCCCCATCCAGAAGGCCATCCGCTTCCTGCTTCTCCATTTTCAGTGGCGCGGTAAACAAATCAAGTGGGATTATGGGAGCGACTTATCTGCGTGTTGCGCTAAATAGTTAAATATTCTAACGTAATTAATTCCAAAATTTAATTATCGCAATTAACGCGTTAATTTCGACAGCTATAAATATAATATAATATAATATAATATAATATAATATAATATAATATAATATAATATAATATAATATAATATAATATATCATGTTGCTATTTAATGTTTTTTGTTCGTGTTGCAGCTGCTCTGTGAGCCAAGCTTTCGTTGTCTAAATTCAATGGCAATATATCTCTGCACCACACGATGGCGATAGATTCTCACAGACAGTCTGTGCTCTGCTTCCGCCACCAGTCATCTTTAAATCTTTTTTTTAATTCAATGAAACCTTTATTTAACTGTCCATCTCGCGGCATTACTTAAAAAAAATCATATTTAAATACAAAGAAGATTAAATACATGAACGACAGTAAATTGATAAAATAAGAGCAAATAAATATATTTACAAATGATAGCAACATCAATGGAATAAAAGCATGAACAGCAGCAGAAGGAGAAAGAGGCCTGTATCTACATTATTACTCTGGCAGCTCTCAGTCTCCATACAGACAGGACACGTTGCAGCGTAATTGCAGACAGGTGCGTGGGCCTGAGCTCCGCCCAGGCAGAATGACGAGTGGAAGAAAGCAGCAACACAATAAACATATGTAGCCTTGCGGAGCCGGCCGGGCAGACACCGAGACAGAGTGCAAAGATTTTATACGTGACAACATACACAAAAAAACACACACAACAAAAATCAGAATGTGTTTGTGATTTGGATTTTTATTTAAAGGTGAAACCTTTTTTCTTTTCTTGTTTTGCCAGATTAGACATTTTGATTCATTTCATTTAGTTTTTTTGTTTTACTTTGATGCTATAATAGATGTTTTTAAAATGTAGTCATATTTAATACTATATTGCATCATGGCAAAAAAACAGTCTCCTCAAGCTGCTTTATACTGTAAGGTAAAAACACTACAGTAAAAGCCAGAAAACCCCAACAATCCAATGATCCCCTTTGAGCAAGCACTGGGCGACAGTGGGGAGGAAAAACTCCCTTTAGGAAGAAACCTCCGGCAGAACCAGGCTCAAGAAGGGGCGGCCATCTGCTGCGACCGGTTGGGGGTGGGTGGGCAATCTCAGTCCACGAGGGCCGGTGTCCCTGCAGGTTTTAGATGTGTCCTCGAACCAACACAGCTGATTTAAACGGCTAAATTAGCTCCTCAACATGTCCTGAAGTTCTCCAGAGGCCTGGTAACGAACTAATCATGTGATTCAGGTGTGTTGAGCCAAGGTGAGATCTAAAACCTGCAGGGACACCGGCCCTCGTGGACTGAGAATGCCCACCCATGATATAGGGAGACAAGATGAAGTATACTTCTAATGGCCTATTTTAGCAGTTAATTTTTAACAATCAACTGGTGGTAATCCATCATCAGAATTGAGGAAAGGTGGTGTTGATGGAGACTCTACAGGAGGATTCACTGGGGAAGCCATACCTGCACTTCTGCCAGGGTGTCTTGGACGTACCTGAATAAATGTAGTTTTCCCTGGAAGTGGACGAGGATTAATCTGAGACGGAGTCTCCTCAGAACATCTCCCCATCATGCTTCTATGGTCCAACGATGCCAGCTTTTGTCCTTTCTGTTTTTCTAATTTAAGCTGGAGTTGAGCGTCTTTCACTCTAGATTTTAGATGACCTATCTCTTTTTCTTCATTGCCAGCCTTTTGGATAATCTGGTTCACTGGTCCAATGAGCTCCTCTCTTTGTCGGAATAAAGCGTACTCGGAAGACTTTACCATGTCATTGTACTGCTTTTTAAATGATTCCAGCTCCCGTGTTTTATCTAGTAAAGCTGCATCTAGATCCTTGCATCTGATACGTAGACAGTTCAGCTGTTTTTCAAGAAACTCCTTCGTTGTTCCAACAAAGGGGGTGCCTTCCACTCCGTCTACGTATTTCTTTTTCACGTTGTGGAACATATCCCTAAATTCCACCTTTTCTTTTCCTCTCAAGTGACCTGCATGTGGAAATGCCTTTTCAAAGGACAAAACGCACTGGCACAATTCCTCTTGGAAGTAGCGCTCTTTCTTCTCCAGCCAATTCACTTTGGATATAAATCTTTCCCGTTGCTTTTTTGTGGAGCGCAGTTTCTCTTCCAGCGCCACCTTTTCAGCCAGTGCCTGATTGTGTGCCGCTTTTACTTTGTGCCGGTCCACTGCTGTCTTTCTGTGGTTTTCCTGCTCTGTGCTTAGGGCCTTTTTGACGTCTTCAATTTTCTTTTTCAAAGAATCAACTTCGTCTTCAAGCATAGCCTTCATTTTCTTTTCCAAGGCCAGAGCTCTAATATTACTCTGGCATTTCTGCTTGATCGCCATATTCTGGGCCTTTTGGTCGTCTATCACTTTGCCCATTTGACCTTTCTCCTCTGTTAATTCTTTCATGTTTTTAACCATAAATTCATTTTCGTCTTGTAACTGTGTATTACGCGACAAAACACCGTCAATCCAACACTGCGAGGATTGACGTTCTTCCTCGCGTTCCTTAACCGCATTGACGGTCACACCTCTACTATTTTTTACTGCCGTCTGCAGCTTTTCTATTTTGGAGTCATACATGTTGATCACCTCTTCTAACTTCCTGTCTGCAGCATTTGCTTTGTTTTCCAGTTTTTTAGTATTTTCCTGGTAAAACTGCTGCATCTTATTTTTTTCCTCTTTGTGGCGTTTCAATAATAATTCAACAACTTGGCTGTTGTGAAATTGCTGACGTGCCACCTTTTCTTTCTCTGTTTCCAGCAGTCCTTGCAGGACTTGGACTTCGTCCTCGTGTTTTTCTTTAAGCTCAGCCAGAGTTTTCTCCGTCTCTGCGCGGAACTTTACCAGAGCTTCGTGGTCATCTTTTATCGAGTCCAACCTGTCTGCGATGTTTGTCCTGTCATCCAAGACCGAACCCAGCAGCTTATTATTCTGCAAAAGTTCATTGTTTTCTTTTGTTAGATCCTCGATCCGTTTCTTATTGACTGTATGCAGGTTTTTGAAGTAGTCAAGCTCAGTTTTGAGCTTTTCAACCTCGTCGATCATTGGCTGCAGTCTTTGCTCGAACTGTCTGGCATATGTTTCTTTTTCTTTTTCACTTTTTTTAACCATTGTTTTCGAGAAATTAACATTTCTGTCTTTGTTAGCTTTCGAACTCATTTCTGCTTTTTTATGTGCTGTATCACTCCAACAAAACGATAGCTTAATGAATTCCCTTTGACAGCTGTCCTCTATTTATAGACTTGAACATCAAAGGATGAAAGGACTGTCACTATGACATCACCACGTTCTGTGACGTAACAGGGCTTTGGAGCGTGATGTCACGGGGGTGGGCGTGGAAAGGATTTTGGGGGTCTAAACAAAGCGTGTCTTTTTTTTAAAACTTTATTTAACAAACAATGAGTATACAACAGAACATGAACACAAAAAGCCAAGGGTGAAAGAAAAAGGTAACAATTATAAGAATACACGCAAAAATTCACATACATATATTGTTGTGAGAGCCTTTTTGTTGGTGCAGTCTGATATTGATTGTATGTGCATGTGCACATCCTTAAAATAATGACAGAAATATGGTGTTTTGTTAGTAAACTTACATTTATGGATAAAAACTTTAGCTAAAAGTATTAAGAAATTTATCATAAAAAACATTTCTCATACTTCTTGGGGAACTTAAAGAAACAGAATAAAACATTTTCCCATCGTAAAGAAAACTCCCTTAAAATATGGACAATAACAAAGCTGCTAAATTCCTTCCAGAATCTCTGTGTAAAAGAACAGTACCAAAAAAGATGTGTCACCGTTTCTGGATGATCCCCACAGAAAGTACAATTAGTATTTATGTCCCTTTTAAATTTGACCATGTAGTGACTGGCTGGATAACATGTATGTCGAATTTTAAAAGAGACTTCTTTCACCTTATTTACAATCAAATATTTATGGGGGACCATCCAGACTGTCTTCCGCTTGATATCTGGAACACTGATTGGAAAATTATATAGTGCAATAAAGTCGTTGTAAGTAAGTAGTTGTCCCTCTTTACTAACCAGCTGAGCCACCAATAGGATCCCATTTTGGAGCCAAGTTTCCAGGAAAAGTGATTTATTTTTCTATAAAATATCTCTGTTGTTCCAGATAAGGTATTTGTGAGGTGAGAAGTTGTGTTTATAAATGAGGGTCCATGCTAAGAGGACCTGCTTATGGAAGGATGAAAGCTTTACAGGGACTTTCTCAACATTGTAATTACAATTTCAAATAAAAGTAAAGCCACCAAAACGAGAGAAAATGTGGTATGGTATAAAGTTCCAGATAGAGGTAGGGTTTTAAGAAAATGTTTGGCCCAATTAATTTTGAAAGTGTTATTTAAAGTAGAAAAGTCTAAGACGTTAAGCCCACCTGATTCGTACTTATTCATCACAACAGTTTTTCTAATATAGTGCGTACGGTTTTTCCATATAAAATTAAAGAGCATACGGTCAATATCTTTACTACTTTTCTTATCCAGATGTAAGGAGAGAGCAGCATATGTTCATCGGGATATCCCTTCAGCTTTAGTAATTAACACTCTACCTTTCAAAGACAAGTCCCTTGTTCCAAGATGGCGCCGCCGCGTATGGATGCCCCGGTGCTTCAGTGCGTTACTTCTGTTTTGTTTTTGTGCATAACTTCTGTGTCTGGGCACTCCTCTGGATATTCTTACACTAGAGAAGAGCTTCTTAACTACAGGACTACAACACCTGTGGATTTACTTCCAATATTTGTCGCATCTGCGGCAGATTTACTGCAGACTCTGATCAGGAAAGTGAGACGCCGAAAGCGAGGAAAGCGAGCCGGCGCACTCGTGCGTCTGAGGAGACGCAGACTGCGAACTGCTCTTCCTGGGATCTTCCTTTCCGACGTACGCTCACTCAGGAATGAGATGGACGAGCTGGCCCTGATGAGAAGCATGAACAGAGACGTTGCCTCCTCCTGTGTCTTGTGTTTTACGGAGTCGTGGCTCTGTGAGGACATCCCGGACAGCGCGCTCAAGCTGGAGGGCTTTCATCTGCTGCGCGCGGACCGGCAGGCCTCTCTCTCTGGTAAGACCACAGGTGGACGTGTCTGCTTCTACATTAATAGTGGCTGGTGCACAGATGTAACAGTGATTGCTCAGCACTGCTCTTCCTCTCTGGAATACCTTTTTATTCACTGCAAACCGTTTTATTCTCCGCGGGAGTTTGCTTCATTCATCTTGGCCGCTGTTTACATCCCGCCAGATGCGGATGCGCAGGCAGCTCAGTGCGCACTCGCGGAGCAGATACTGCACATGGAGCGGACATTCCCGGACTCTCTCATCATTGCTCTTGGGGACTTTTACAACACCCCCCTCCTCACCCCACACAAAAGAGGATTTCACACCACCTCCTCCCACCACAACCCTTCATATTCATGAAGCAGATGCGAGGAAGCAGTTTAAGAGTCTGAATGCTCGGAAAGCTCCCGGCCCAGACGGTGTGTCTCGTCTACTGGACGCAGCCGGAGGGTTCACTTGGTTGTTTGCTCTCAATAGAAGCTGAGCGCGTCTCCGTGTCTGTGCTGGTAAACGATACTGAGTCCCAGTGCTCAGTAAACTGTACACCTGACCGTTATTCTCCCACTGAATCCGGTGTGTCCACGGTCCAACACGTGCTCAACACGATGGTGCTGACCGGTGCCCAAACACACCAGAACACCAAATAAGTAAAATAACACAAACACGAACTTCTCCATGGCTCGTCGGGATGGCAACTGCTCCAAAAGTGACACATGAAATAGGCTGACACTTGAGTTTGACACGGGAGGTGAGGGGGTGTTTTGAATATGCTTGACTCCGTCACGAGGTTGCGCACAGCATCACCGGCAAGGGGGCTTGGTTTGAGAGGTTTTTGGCATCTGTGATGTGATTTACAACCATCCACCCATGTACAGCAAGAAGCCGCACTCACAACCGTGGGCATCAGCAAGTTGGTGAAATTTAAACAAAACAAAACAGCATTCCATCTGAAACTCTCTTATTGTACCCAAAATACAAATTTTAGTGATTACATGTGGCTTCATTAATTATGTTCAAACGGATGAATACATAACGCAAGTAATAACTTTATGATCAGTCAGTGAATGAAGGAGCTCAAGAGTGCAAATATAGTTGCAATAAAGTGACAAATATGCCCTTTTATGTCAAACAAAGACCGAAATAAGTGGCATCAGTGTGAGGATGAGAATGAGCGATCCAACCTCACACTGCAGATATCAGGGCAAAGCACAGTGGGGGGGTTGCAGTCTTCTTGGCTGGACCTTCTTCTGCAGTGTGTGATCTTCTAGGAGAGTCTTCATGCAGCATGCCTGCCAGTGTGGTCCACACTGCTTCTCTGTCAGTCTTGGGCACACTGCGTAGGTCTTTAAAACGTGGGTCCAGTGCAGTTGCGATCTGGAGCCATGCATAGTTGGTATGTTCCTGGCGGGAAGCAAGGTCTTCCTTAAACTTCTCTTTAAACCTCACCACATATGCAGGGTCCTCATCAGTTACTTCCATGACACGGCGCAGGTGGCAGAAGGCTGGTAGAACTACAGAGCAGGAGACGTAGGCCTCTCCTCCCAGCAGTTCAGTCACATATCTGCAGTGGAATACACACACACACACACACACACACACACACACACACACACACACACACACACACACACACACACACACACACACACACACACAGAGAGATAAGACAGCAAATTAAAAAAAGCTTTTTAATACTAGGTAATATTAATAAAATATTTGATTTCATTTATTTTTTAAATAAGACATTTTCATAATAACAAAACTGATTTAAGATGTATGTTTGATACATTTAATCTAAACCTACAATTATGGTCACAATGACAGGCTCACCTGCAGGGCTCTAGAAGTGTCTCCAGTCTCTGGAGTTTGTCCCACTCTGAAGGCGTCAGGAGGACAAGTTTATGCTTTTGTTTATCCAGAGTCGCGGTTACTGCAGTTTGGTTGCGGATCAAGCGCTTCACCATCTCCAGCGTGGAGTTCCAGCGCGTAGGCACGTCCTGGGCCAACGGCTCCTGCTTGCGCCCCAGTGACACCTGCTCTGCGTTCAGCTCTGCTGTGTTTGCTGGGCTGTGCTTAAAATGGCCAACAATTTTGCGGCATTTGGCCAGCGCAGTGACAAAGCCACTGTCTGCGAGACTCACTGTGATGCATCTCTGTAGAATGTGCGCGGTACACGGCATGTGATTGAATGGCATGATGCGAGCCGCGGCGATCATATTGCGCGCACTGTCCGTGCCTACTGTTGTCACCTTCTCCTCAATTCTCCACCTGCGAGCAACAGTCTGGAACTGCTCTGCACAAGCCTCCGCAAAGTGCCGCTCTTCCGTTTTCATTATAGTCAGCGCAAAGGATGTCAGACCCCAGGCTTCAGTGATTAAATGCGCAGTAACTCCCAGGTAATTGTCATTACTCAATGATGTCCAGTGGTCTCCTGTCAGAGCCACGCATTCTGTGTGAACTAAAGCCTCTTCTTTTTTCTTTTTCTCCGTTTCATACAGTTCGTGGATTCGAATTGTTATTGTGCTTCTCGCTGGGGGCTTGTAGGACGCGTCCTGAGATGCAACCTTTAAAACATCCGCAAAGCCCTTGTCCTCCACAATGCTTAGCGGTCTGCAGTCCTTTGCTATCCATTTGGCTATATTGTCGGTCAGTTTGTCCAAAGAAGACTTACCGAGTGGCCTGCGTTCACTAAGAGTGGTCTGACGCAGGCCGGGTGAAGCTGCTGCCCCGACAAACGCGTGTTTGGCATTAAGGTGGTATTTTAAGGTCGAATTTGAACGGTGAAATTGAAACTCTTTACTACAGTGAGTGCAAATTACAACGCGTTTGTTTATTGTCCCATCTATGTTCTTCTTGTATTTAAATTCCCCATCCAGAAGGCCATCCGCTTCCTGCTTCTCCATTTTCAGTGGCGCGGTAAACAAATCAAGTGGAATTATGGGAGCGACTTATCTGCGTGTTGCGCTAAATAGTTAAATATTCTAACGTAATTAATTCCAAAATTTAATTATCGCAATTAACGCGTTAATTTCGACAGCTATAAATATAATATAATATAATATAATATAATATATCATGTTGCTATTTAATGTTTTTTGTTCGTGTTGCAGCTGCTCTGTGAGCCAAGCTTTCGTTGTCTAAATTCAATGGCAATATATCTCTGCACCACACGATGGCGATAGATTCTCACAGACAGTCTGTGCTCTGCTTCCGCCACCAGTCATCTTTAAATCTTTTTTTTAATTCAATGAAACCTTTATTTAACTGTCCATCTCGCGGCATTACTTAAAAAAAATCATATTTAAATACAAAGAAGATTAAATACATGAACGACAGTAAATTGATAAAATAAGAGCAAATAAATATATTTACAAATGATAGCAACATCAATGGAATAAAAGCATGAACAGCAGCAGAAGGAGAAAGAGGCCTGTATCTACATTATTACTCTGGCAGCTCTCAGTCTCCATACAGACAGGACACGTTGCAGCGTAATTGCAGACAGGTGCGTGGGCCTGAGCTCCGCCCAGGCAGAATGACGAGTGGAAGAAAGCAGCAACACAATAAACATATGTAGCCTTGCGGAGCCGGCCGGGCAGACACCGAGACAGAGTGCAAAGATTTTATACGTGACAACATACACAAAAAAACACACACAACAAAAATCAGAATGTGTTTGTGATTTGGATTTTTATTTAAAGGTGAAACCTTTTTTCTTTTCTTGTTTTGCCAGATTAGACATTTTGATTCATTTCATTTAGTTTTTTTGTTTTACTTTGATGCTATAATAGATGTTTTTAAAATGTAGTCATATTTAATACTATATTGCATCATGGCAAAAAAACAGTCTCCTCAAGCTGCTTTATACTGTAAGGTAAAAACACTACAGTAAAAGCCAGAAAACCCCAACAATCCAATGATCCCCTTTGAGCAAGCACTGGGCGACAGTGGGGAGGAAAAACTCCCTTTACGAAGAAACCTCCGGCAGAACCAGGCTCAAGAAGGGGCGGCCATCTGCTGCGACCGGTTGGGGGTGGGTGGGCAATCTCAGTCCACGAGGGCCGGTGTCCCTGCAGGTTTTAGATGTGTCCTCGAACCAACACAGCTGATTTAAACGGCTAAATTAGCTCCTCAACATGTCCTGAAGTTCTCCAGAGGCCTGGTAACGAACTAATCATGTGATTCAGGTGTGTTGAGCCAAGGTGAGATCTAAAACCTGCAGGGACACCGGCCCTCGTGGACTGAGAATGCCCACCCATGATATAGGGAGACAAGATGAAGTATACTTCTAATGGCCTATTTTAGCAGTTAATTTTTAACAATCAACTGGTGGTAATCCATCATCAGAATTGAGGAAAGGTGGTGTTGATGGAGACTCTACAGGAGGATTCACTGGGGAAGCCATACCTGCACTTCTGCCAGGGTGTCTTGGACGTACCTGAATAAATGTAGTTTTCCCTGGAAGTGGACGAGGATTAATCTGAGACGGAGTCTCCTCAGAACATCTCCCCATCATGCTTCTATGGTCCAACGATGCCAGCTTTTGTCCTTTCTGTTTTTCTAATTTAAGCTGGAGTTGAGCGTCTTTCACTCTAGATTTTAGATGACCTATCTCTTTTTCTTCATTGCCAGCCTTTTGGATAATCTGGTTCACTGGTCCAATGAGCTCCTCTCTTTGTCGGAATAAAGCGTACTCGGAAGACTTTACCATGTCATTGTACTGCTTTTTAAATGATTCCAGCTCCCGTGTTTTATCTAGTAAAGCTGCATCTAGATCCTTGCATCTGATACGTAGACAGTTCAGCTGTTTTTCAAGAAACTCCTTCGTTGTTCCAACAAAGGGGGTGCCTTCCACTCCGTCTACGTATTTCTTTTTCACGTTGTGGAACATATCCCTAAATTCCACCTTTTCTTTTCCTCTCAAGTGACCTGCATGTGGAAATGCCTTTTCAAAGGACAAAACGCACTGGCACAATTCCTCTTGGAAGTAGCGCTCTTTCTTCTCCAGCCAATTCACTTTGGATATAAATCTTTCCCGTTGCTTTTTTGTGGAGCGCAGTTTCTCTTCCAGCGCCACCTTTTCAGCCAGTGCCTGATTGTGTGCCGCTTTTACTTTGTGCCGGTCCACTGCTGTCTTTCTGTGGTTTTCCTGCTCTGTGCTTAGGGCCTTTTTGACGTCTTCAATTTTCTTTTTCAAAGAATCAACTTCGTCTTCAAGCATAGCCTTCATTTTCTTTTCCAAGGCCAGAGCTCTAATATTACTCTGGCATTTCTGCTTGATCGCCATATTCTGGGCCTTTTGGTCGTCTATCACTTTGCCCATTTGACCTTTCTCCTCTGTTAATTCTTTCATGTTTTTAACCATAAATTCATTTTCGTCTTGTAACTGTGTATTACGCGACAAAACACCGTCAATCCAACACTGCGAGGATTGACGTTCTTCCTCGCGTTCCTTAACCGCATTGACGGTCACACCTCTACTATTTTTTACTGCCGTCTGCAGCTTTTCTATTTTGGAGTCATACATGTTGATCACCTCTTCTAACTTCCTGTCTGCAGCATTTGCTTTGTTTTCCAGTTTTTTAGTATTTTCCTGGTAAAACTGCTGCATCTTATTTTTTTCCTCTTTGTGGCGTTTCAATAATAATTCAACAACTTGGCTGTTGTGAAATTGCTGACGTGCCACCTTTTCTTTCTCTGTTTCCAGCAGTCCTTGCAGGACTTGGACTTCGTCCTCGTGTTTTTCTTTAAGCTCAGCCAGAGTTTTCTCCGTCTCTGCGCGGAACTTTACCAGAGCTTCGTGGTCATCTTTTATCGAGTCCAACCTGTCTGCGATGTTTGTCCTGTCATCCAAGACCGAACCCAGCAGCTTATTATTCTGCAAAAGTTCATTGTTTTCTTTTGTTAGATCCTCGATCCGTTTCTTATTGACTGTATGCAGGTTTTTGAAGTAGTCAAGCTCAGTTTTGAGCTTTTCAACCTCGTCGATCATTGGCTGCAGTCTTTGCTCGAACTGTCTGGCATATGTTTCTTTTTCTTTTTCACTTTTTTTAACCATTGTTTTCGAGAAATTAACATTTCTGTCTTTGTTAGCTTTCGAACTCATTTCTGCTTTTTTATGTGCTGTATCACTCCAACAAAACGATAGCTTAATGAATTCCCTTTGACAGCTGTCCTCTATTTATAGACTTGAACATCAAAGGATGAAAGGACTGTCACTATGACATCACCACGTTCTGTGACGTAACAGGGCTTTGGAGCGTGATGTCACGGGGGTGGGCGTGGAAAGGATTTTGGGGGTCTAAACAAAGCGTGTCTTTTTTTAAAAACTTTATTTAACAAACAATGAGTATACAACATACGAACAGATGAAGTATACAACAGAACATGAACACAAAAAGCCAAGGGTGAAAGAAAAAGGTAACAATTATAAGAATACACGCAAAAATTCACATACATATATTGTTGTGAGAGCCTTTTTGTTGGTGCAGTCTGATATTGATTGTATGTGCATGTGCACATCCTTAAAATAATGACAGAAATATGGTGTTTTGTTAGTAAACTTACATTTATGGATCAAAAATTTAGCTAAAAGTATTAAGAAATTTATCATAAAAAACATTTCTCATACTTCTTGGGGAACTTAAAGAAACAGAATAAAACATTTTCCCATCGTAAAGAAAACTCCCTTAAAATATGGACAATAACAAAGCTGCTAAATTCCTTCCAGAATCTCTGTGTAAAAGAACAGTACCAAAAAAGATGTGTCACAGTTTCTGGATGATCCCCACAGAAAGTACAATTAGTATTTATGTCCCTTTTAAATTTGACCATGTAGTGACTGGCTGGATAACATGTATGTCGAATTTTAAAAGAGACTTCTTTCACCTTATTTACAATCAAATATTTATGGGGGACCATCCAGACTGTCTTCCGCTTGATATCTGGAACACTGATTGGAAAATTATATAGTGCAATAAAGTCGTTGTAAGTAAGTAGTTGTCCCTCTTTACTAACCAGCTGAGCCACCAATAGGATCCCATTTTGGAGCCAAGTTTCCAGGAAAAGTGATTTATTTTTCTATAAAATATCTCTGTTGTTCCAGATAAGGTATTTGTGAGGTGAGAAGTTGTGTTTATAAATGAGGGTCCACGCTAAGAGGACCTGCTTATGGAAGGATGAAAGCTTTACAGGGACTTTCTCAACATTGTAATTACAATTTCAAATAAAAGTAAAGCCACCAAAACGAGAGAAAATGTGGTATGGTATAAAGTTCCAGATAGAGGTAGGGTTTTAAGAAAATGTTTGGCCCAATTAATTTTGAAAGTGTTATTTAAAGTAGAAAAGTCTAAGACGTTAAGCCCACCTGATTCGTACTTATTCATCACAACAGTTTTTCTAATATAGTGCGTACGGTTTTTCCATATAAAATTAAAGAGCATACGGTCAATATCTTTACTACTTTTCTTATCCAGATGTAAGGAGAGAGCAGCATATGTTCATCGGGATATCCCTTCAGCTTTAGTAATTAACACTCTACCTTTCAAAGACAAGTCCCTTGTTCCAAGATGGCGCCGCCGCGTATGGATGCCCCGGTGCTTCAGTGCGTTACTTCTGTTTTGTTTTTGTGCATAACTTCTGTGTCTGGGCACTCCTCTGGATATTCTTACACTAGAGAAGAGCTTCTTAACTACAGGACTACAACACCTGTGGATTTACTTCCAATATTTGTCGCATCTGCGGCAGATTTACTGCAGACTCTGATCAGGAAAGTGAGACGCCGAAAGCGAGGAAAGCGAGCCGGCGCACTCGTGCGTCTGAGGAGACGCGGACTGCGAACTGCTCTTCCTGGGATCTTCCTTTCCGACGTACGCTCACTCAGGAATGAGATGGACGAGCTGGCCCTGATGAGAAGCATGAACAGAGACGTTGCCTCCTCCTGTGTCTTGTGTTTTACGGAGTCGTGGCTCTGTGAGGACATCCCGGACAGCGCGCTCAAGCTGGAGGGCTTTCATCTGCTGCGCGCGGACCGGCAGGCCTCTCTCTCTGGTAAGACCACAGGTGGACGTGTCTGCTTCTACATTAATAGTGGCTGGTGCACAGATGTAACAGTGATTGCTCAGCACTGCTCTTCCTCTCTGGAATACCTTTTTATTCACTGCAAACCGTTTTATTCTCCGCGGGAGTTTGCTTCATTCATCTTGGCCGCTGTTTACATCCCGCCAGATGCGGATGCGCAGGCAGCTCAGTGCGCACTCGCGGAGCAGATACTGCACATGGAGCGGACATTCCCGGACTCTCTCATCATTGCTCTTGGGGACTTTTACAACACCCCCCTCCTCACCCCACACAAAAGAGGATTTCACACCACCTCCTCCCACCACAACCCTCCATATTCATGAAGCAGATGCGAGGAAGCAGTTTAAGAGTCTGAATGCTCGGAAAGCTCCCGGCCCAGACGGTGTGTCTCGTCTACTGGACGCAGCCGGAGGGTTCACTTGGTTGTTTGCTCTCAATAGAAGCTGAGCGCGTCTCCGTGTCTGTGCTGGTAAACGATACTGAGTCCCAGTGCTCAGTAAACTGTACACCTGACCGTTATTCTCCCACTGAATCCGGTGTGTCCACGGTCCAACACGTGCTCAACACGATGGTGCTGACCGGTGCCCAAACACACCAGAACACCAAATAAGTAAAATAACACAAACACGAACTTCTCCATGGCTCGTCGGGATGGCAACTGCTCCAAAAGTGACACATGAAATAGGCTGACATTTGAGTTTGACACGGGAGGTGAGGGGGTGTTTTGAATATGCTTGACTCCGTCACGAGGTTGCGCACAGCATCACCGGCAAGGGGGCTTGGTTTGAGAGGTTTTTGGCATCTGTGATGTGATTTACAACCATCCACCCATGTACAGCAAGAAGCCGCACTCACAACCGTGGGCATCAGCAAGTTGGTGAAATTTAAACAAAACAAAACAGCATTCCATCTGAAACTCTCTTATTGTACCCAAAATACAAATTTTAGTGATTACATGTGGCTTCATTAATTATGTTCAAACGGATGAATACATAACGCAAGTAATAACTTTATGATCAGTCAGTGAATGAAGGAGCTCAAGAGTGCAAATATAGTTGCAATAAAGTGACAAATATGCCCTTTTATGTCAAACAAAGACCGAAATAAGTGGCATCAGTGTGAGGATGAGAATGAGCGATCCAACCTCACACTGCAGATATCAGGGCAAAGCACAGTGGGGGGGTTGCAGTCTTCTTGGCTGGACCTTCTTCTGCAGTGTGTGATCTTCTAGGAGAGTCTTCATGCAGCATGCCTGCCAGTGTGGTCCACACTGCTTCTCTGTCAGTCTTGGGCACACTGCGTAGGTCTTTAAAACGTGGGTCCAGTGCAGTTGCGATCTGGAGCCATGCATAGTTGGTATGTTCCTGGCGGGAAGCAAGGTCTTCCTTAAACTTCTCTTTAAACCTCACCACATATGCAGGGTCCTCATCAGTTACTTCCATGACACGGCGCAGGTGGCAGAAGGCTGGTAGAACTACAGAGCAGGAGACGTAGGCCTCTCCTCCCAGCAGTTCAGTCACATATCTGCAGTGGAATACACACACACACACACACACACACACACACACACACACACACACACACACACACACACACACACACACACACACACACACACACAGAGAGAGAGAGATAAGACAGCAAATTAAAAAAAGCTTTTTAATACTAGGTAATATTAATAAAATATTTGATTTCATTTATTTTTTAAATAAGACATTTTCATAATAACAAAACTGATTTAAGATGTATGTTTGATACATTTAATCTAAACCTACAATTATGGTCACAATGACAGGCTCACCTGCAGGGCTCTAGAAGTGTCTCCAGTCTCTGGAGTTTGTCCCACTCTGAAGGCGTCAGGAGGACAAGTTTATGCTTTTGTTTATCCAGAGTCGCGGTTACTGCAGTTTGGTTGCGGATCAAGCGCTTCACCATCTCCAGCGTGGAGTTCCAGCGCGTAGGCACGTCCTGGGCCAACGGCTCCTGCTTGCGCCCCAGTGACACCTGCTCTGCGTTCAGCTCTGCTGTGTTTGCTGGGCTGTGCTTAAAATGGCCAACAATTTTGCGGCATTTGGCCAGCGCAGTGACAAAGCCACTGTCTGCGAGACTCACTGTGATGCATCTCTGTAGAATGTGCGCGGTACACGGCATGTGATTGAATGGCATGATGCGAGCCGCGGCGATCATATTGCGCGCACTGTCCGTGCCTACTGTTGTCACCTTCTCCTCAATTCTCCACCTGCGAGCAACAGTCTGGAACTGCTCTGCACAAGCCTCCGCAAAGTGCCGCTCTTCCGTTTTCATTATAGTCAGCGCAAAGGATGTCAGACCCCAGGCTTCAGTGATTAAATGCGCAGTAACTCCCAGGTAATTGTCATTACTCAATGATGTCCAGTGGTCTCCTGTCAGAGCCACGCATTCTGTGTGAACTAAAGCCTCTTCTTTTTTCTTTTTCTCCGTTTCATACAGTTCGTGGATTCGAATTGTTATTGTGCTTCTCGCTGGGGGCTTGTAGGACGCGTCCTGAGATGCAACCTTTAAAACATCCGCAAAGCCCTTGTCCTCCACAATGCTTAGCGGTCTGCAGTCCTTTGCTATCCATTTGGCTATATTGTCGGTCAGTTTGTCCAAAGAAGACTTACCGAGTGGCCTGCGTTCACTAAGAGTGGTCTGACGCAGGCCGGGTGAAGCTGCTGCCCCGACAAACGCGTGTTTGGCATTAAGGTGGTATTTTAAGGTCGAATTTGAACGGTGAAATTGAAACTCTTTACTACAGTGAGTGCAAATTACAACGCGTTTGTTTATTGTCCCATCTATGTTCTTCTTGTATTTAAATTCCCCATCCAGAAGGCCATCCGCTTCCTGCTTCTCCATTTTCAGTGGCGCGGTAAACAAATCAAGTGGAATTATGGGAGCGACTTATCTGCGTGTTGCGCTAAATAGTTAAATATTCTAACGTAATTAATTCCAAAATTTAATTATCGCAATTAACGCGTTAATTTCGACAGCTATAAATATAATATAATATAATATAATATAATATAATATAATATAATATAATATAATATAATATATCATGTTGCTATTTAATGTTTTTTGTTCGTGTTGCAGCTGCTCTGTGAGCCAAGCTTTCGTTGTCTAAATTCAATGGCAATATATCTCTGCACCACACGATGGCGATAGATTCTCACAGACAGTCTGTGCTCTGCTTCCGCCACCAGTCATCTTTAAATCTTTTTTTTAATTCAATGAAACCTTTATTTAACTGTCCATCTCGCGGCATTACTTAAAAAAAATCATATTTAAATACAAAGAAGATTAAATACATGAACGACAGTAAATTGATAAAATAAGAGCAAATAAATATATTTACAAATGATAGCAACATCAATGGAATAAAAGCATGAACAGCAGCAGAAGGAGAAAGAGGCCTGTATCTACATTATTACTCTGGCAGCTCTCAGTCTCCATACAGACAGGACACGTTGCAGCGTAATTGCAGACAGGTGCGTGGGCCTGAGCTCCGCCCAGGCAGAATGACGAGTGGAAGAAAGCAGCAACACAATAAACATATGTAGCCTTGCGGAGCCGGCCGGGCAGACACCGAGACAGAGTGCAAAGATTTTATACGTGACAACATACACAAAAAAACACACACAACAAAAATCAGAATGTGTTTGTGATTTGGATTTTTATTTAAAGGTGAAACCTTTTTTCTTTTCTTGTTTTGCCAGATTAGACATTTTGATTCATTTCATTTAGTTTTTTTGTTTTACTTTGATGCTATAATAGATGTTTTTAAAATGTAGTCATATTTAATACTATATTGCATCATGGCAAAAAAACAGTCTCCTCAAGCTGCTTTATACTGTAAGGTAAAAACACTACAGTAAAAGCCAGAAAACCCCAACAATCCAATGATCCCCTTTGAGCAAGCACTGGGCGACAGTGGGGAGGAAAAACTCCCTTTAGGAAGAAACCTCCGGCAGAACCAGGCTCAAGAAGGGGCGGCCATCTGCTGCGACCGGTTGGGGGTGGGTGGGCAATCTCAGTCCACGAGGGCCGGTGTCCCTGCAGGTTTTAGATGTGTCCTCGAACCAACACAGCTGATTTAAACGGCTAAATTAGCTCCTCAACATGTCCTGAAGTTCTCCAGAGGCCTGGTAACGAACTAATCATGTGATTCAGGTGTGTTGAGCCAAGGTGAGATCTAAAACCTGCAGGGACACCGGCCCTCGTGGACTGAGAATGCCCACCCATGATATAGGGAGACAAGATGAAGTATACTTCTAATGGCCTATTTTAGCAGTTAATTTTTAACAATCAACTGGTGGTAATCCATCATCAGAATTGAGGAAAGGTGGTGTTGATGGAGACTCTACAGGAGGATTCACTGGGGAAGCCATACCTGCACTTCTGCCAGGGTGTCTTGGACGTACCTGAATAAATGTAGTTTTCCCTGGAAGTGGACGAGGATTAATCTGAGACGGAGTCTCCTCAGAACATCTCCCCATCATGCTTCTATGGTCCAACGATGCCAGCTTTTGTCCTTTCTGTTTTTCTAATTTAAGCTGGAGTTGAGCGTCTTTCACTCTAGATTTTAGATGACCTATCTCTTTTTCTTCATTGCCAGCCTTTTGGATAATCTGGTTCACTGGTCCAATGAGCTCCTCTCTTTGTCGGAATAAAGCGTACTCGGAAGACTTTACCATGTCATTGTACTGCTTTTTAAATGATTCCAGCTCCCGTGTTTTATCTAGTAAAGCTGCATCTAGATCCTTGCATCTGATACGTAGACAGTTCAGCTGTTTTTCAAGAAACTCCTTCGTTGTTCCAACAAAGGGGGTGCCTTCCACTCCGTCTACGTATTTCTTTTTCACGTTGTGGAACATATCCCTAAATTCCACCTTTTCTTTTCCTCTCAAGTGACCTGCATGTGGAAATGCCTTTTCAAAGGACAAAACGCACTGGCACAATTCCTCTTGGAAGTAGCGCTCTTTCTTCTCCAGCCAATTCACTTTGGATATAAATCTTTCCCGTTGCTTTTTTGTGGAGCGCAGTTTCTCTTCCAGCGCCACCTTTTCAGCCAGTGCCTGATTGTGTGCCGCTTTTACTTTGTGCCGGTCCACTGCTGTCTTTCTGTGGTTTTCCTGCTCTGTGCTTAGGGCCTTTTTGACGTCTTCAATTTTCTTTTTCAAAGAATCAACTTCGTCTTCAAGCATAGCCTTCATTTTCTTTTCCAAGGCCAGAGCTCTAATATTACTCTGGCATTTCTGCTTGATCGCCATATTCTGGGCCTTTTGGTCGTCTATCACTTTGCCCATTTGACCTTTCTCCTCTGTTAATTCTTTCATGTTTTTAACCATAAATTCATTTTCGTCTTGTAACTGTGTATTACGCGACAAAACACCGTCAATCCAACACTGCGAGGATTGACGTTCTTCCTCGCGTTCCTTAACCGCATTGACGGTCACACCTCTACTATTTTTTACTGCCGTCTGCAGCTTTTCTATTTTGGAGTCATACATGTTGATCACCTCTTCTAACTTCCTGTCTGCAGCATTTGCTTTGTTTTCCAGTTTTTTAGTATTTTCCTGGTAAAACTGCTGCATCTTATTTTTTTCCTCTTTGTGGCGTTTCAATAATAATTCAACAACTTGGCTGTTGTGAAATTGCTGACGTGCCACCTTTTCTTTCTCTGTTTCCAGCAGTCCTTGCAGGACTTGGACTTCGTCCTCGTGTTTTTCTTTAAGCTCAGCCAGAGTTTTCTCCGTCTCTGCGCGGAACTTTACCAGAGCTTCGTGGTCATCTTTTATCGAGTCCAACCTGTCTGCGATGTTTGTCCTGTCATCCAAGACCGAACCCAGCAGCTTATTATTCTGCAAAAGTTCATTGTTTTCTTTTGTTAGATCCTCGATCCGTTTCTTATTGACTGTATGCAGGTTTTTGAAGTAGTCAAGCTCAGTTTTGAGCTTTTCAACCTCGTCGATCATTGGCTGCAGTCTTTGCTCGAACTGTCTGGCATATGTTTCTTTTTCTTTTTCACTTTTTTTAACCATTGTTTTCGAGAAATTAACATTTCTGTCTTTGTTAGCTTTCGAACTCATTTCTGCTTTTTTATGTGCTGTATCACTCCAACAAAACGATAGCTTAATGAATTCCCTTTGACAGCTGTCCTCTATTTATAGACTTGAACATCAAAGGATGAAAGGACTGTCACTATGACATCACCACGTTCTGTGACGTAACAGGGCTTTGGAGCGTGATGTCACGGGGGTGGGCGTGGAAAGGATTTTGGGGGTCTAAACAAAGCGTGTCTTTTTTTAAAAACTTTATTTAACAAACAATGAGTATACAACATACGAACAGATGAAGTATACAACAGAACATGAACACAAAAAGCCAAGGGTGAAAGAAAAAGGTAACAATTATAAGAATACACGCAAAAATTCACATACATATATTGTTGTGAGAGCCTTTTTGTTGGTGCAGTCTGATATTGATTGTATGTGCATGTGCACATCCTTAAAATAATGACAGAAATATGGTGTTTTGTTAGTAAACTTACATTTATGGATAAAAAATTTAGCTAAAAGTATTAAGAAATTTATCATAAAAAACATTTCTCATACTTCTTGGGGAACTTAAAGAAACAGAATAAAACATTTTCCCATCGTAAAGAAAACTCCCTTAAAATATGGACAATAACAAAGCTGCTAAATTCCTTCCAGAATCTCTGTGTAAAAGAACAGTACCAAAAAAGATGTGTCACCGTTTCTGGATGATCCCCACAGAAAGTACAATTAGTATTTATGTCCCTTTTAAATTTGACCATGTAGTGACTGGCTGGATAACATGTATGTCGAATTTTAAAAGAGACTTCTTTCACCTTATTTACAATCAAATATTTATGGGGGACCATCCAGACTGTCTTCCGCTTGATATCTGGAACACTGATTGGAAAATTATATAGTGCAATAAAGTCGTTGTAAGTAAGTAGTTGTCCCTCTTTACTAACCAGCTGAGCCACCAATAGGATCCCATTTTGGAGCCAAGTTTCCAGGAAAAGTGATTTATTTTTCTATAAAATATCTCTGTTGTTCCAGATAAGGTATTTGTGAGGTGAGAAGTTGTGTTTATAAATGAGGGTCCACGCTAAGAGGACCTGCTTATGGAAGGATGAAAGCTTTACAGGGACTTTCTCAACATTGTAATTACAATTTCAAATAAAAGTAAAGCCACCAAAACGAGAGAAAATGTGGTATGGTATAAAGTTCCAGATAGAGGTAGGGTTTTAAGAAAATGTTTGGCCCAATTAATTTTGAAAGTGTTAATTAAAGTAGAAAAGTCTAAGACGTTAAGCCCACCTGATTCGTACTTATTCATCACAACAGTTTTTCTAATATAGTGCGTACGGTTTTTCCATATAAAATTAAAGAGCATACGGTCAATATCTTTACTACTTTTCTTATCCAGATGTAAGGAGAGAGCAGCATATGTTCATCGGGATATCCCTTCAGCTTTAGTAATTAACACTCTACCTTTCAAAGACAAGTCCCTTGTTCCAAGATGGCGCCGCCGCGTATGGATGCCCCGGTGCTTCAGTGCTTTACTTCTGTTTTGTTTTTGTGCATAACTTCTGTGTCTGGGCACTCCTCTGGATATTCTTACACTAGAGAAGAGCTTCTTAACTACAGGACTACAACACCTGTGGATTTACTTCCAATATTTGTCGCATCTGCGGCAGATTTACTGCAGACTCTGATCAGGAAAGTGAGACGCCGAAAGCGAGGAAAGCGAGCCGGCGCACTCGTGCGTCTGAGGAGACGCGGACTGCGAACTGCTCTTCCTGGGATCTTCCTTTCCAACGTACGCTCACTCAGGAATGAGATGGACGAGCTGGCCCTGATGAGAAGCATGAACAGAGACGTTGCCTCCTCCTGTGTCTTGTGTTTTACGGAGTCGTGGCTCTGTGAGGACATCCCGGACAGCGCGCTCAAGCTGGAGGGCTTTCATCTGCTGCGCGCGGACCGGCAGGCCTCTCTCTCTGGTAAGACCACAGGTGGACGTGTCTGCTTCTACATTAATAGTGGCTGGTGCACAGATGTAACAGTGATTGCTCAGCACTGCTCTTCCTCTCTGGAATACCTTTTTATTCACTGCAAACCGTTTTATTCTCCGAGGGAGTTTGCTTCATTCATCTTGGCCGCTGTTTACATCCCGCCAGATGCGGATGCGCAGGCAGCTCAGTGCGCACTCGCGGAGCAGATACTGCACATGGAGCGGACATTCCCGGACTCTCTCATCATTGCTCTTGGGGACTTTTACAACACCCCCCTCCTCACCCCACACAAAAGAGGATTTCACACCACCTCCTCCCACCACAACCCTTCATATTCATGAAGCAGATGCGAGGAAGCAGTTTAAGAGTCTGAATGCTCGGAAAGCTCCCGGCCCAGACGGTGTGTCTCGTCTACTGGACGCAGCCGGAGGGTTCACTTGGTTGTTTGCTCTCAATAGAAGCTGAGCGCGTCTCCGTGTCTGTGCTGGTAAACGATACTGAGTCCCAGTGCTCAGTAAACTGTACACCTGACCGTTATTCTCCCACTGAATCCGGTGTGTCCACGGTCCAACACGTGCTCAACACGATGGTGCTGACCGGTGCCCAAACACACCAGAACACCAAATAAGTAAAATAACACAAACACGAACTTCTCCATGGCTCGTCGGGATGGCAACTGCTCCAAAAGTGACACATGAAATAGGCTGACATTTGAGTTTGACACGGGAGGTGAGGGGGTGTTTTGAATATGCTTGACTCCGTCACGAGGTTGCGCACAGCATCACCGGCAAGGGGGCTTGGTTTGAGAGGTTTTTGGCATCTGTGATGTGATTTACAACCATCCACCCATGTACAGCAAGAAGCCGCACTCACAACCGTGGGCATCAGCAAGTTGGTGAAATTTAAACAAAACAAAACAGCATTCCATCTGAAACTCTCTTATTGTACCCAAAATACAAATTTTAGTGATTACATGTGGCTTCATTAATTATGTTCAAACGGATGAATACATAACGCAAGTAATAACTTTATGATCAGTCAGTGAATGAAGGAGCTCAAGAGTGCAAATATAGTTGCAATAAAGTGACAAATATGCCCTTTTATGTCAAACAAAGACCGAAATAAGTGGCATCAGTATGAGGATGAGAATGAGCGATCCAACCTCACACTGCAGATATCAGGGCAAAGCACAGTGGGGGGGTTGCAGTCTTCTTGGCTGGACCTTCTTCTGCAGTGTGTGATCTTCTAGGAGAGTCTTCATGCAGCATGCCTGCCAGTGTGGTCCACACTGCTTCTCTGTCAGTCTTGGGCACACTGCGTAGGTCTTTAAAACGTGGGTCCAGTGCAGTTGCGATCTGGAGCCATGCATAGTTGGTATGTTCCTGGCGGGAAGCAAGGTCTTCCTTAAACTTCTCTTTAAACCTCACCACATATGCAGGGTCCTCATCAGTTATTTCCATGACACGGCGCAGGTGGCAGAAGGCTGGTAGAACTACAGAGCAGGAGACGTAGGCCTCTCCTCCCAGCAGTTCAGTCACATATCTGCAGTGGAATACACACACACACACACACACACACACACACACACACACACACACACACACACACACACACACACACAGAGAGAGAGAGATAAGACAGCAAATTAAAAAAAGCTTTTTAATACTAGGTAATATTAATAAAATATTTGATTTCATTTATTTTTTAAATAAGACATTTTCATAATAACAAAACTGATTTAAGATGTATGTTTGATACATTTAATCTAAACCTACAATTATGGTCACAATGACAGGCTCACCTGCAGGGCTCTAGAAGTGTCTCCAGTCTCTGGAGTTTGTCCCACTCTGAAGGCGTCAGGAGGACAAGTTTATGCTTTTGTTTATCCAGAGTCGCGGTTACTGCAGTTTGGTTGCGGATCAAGCGCTTCACCATCTCCAGCGTGGAGTTCCAGCGCGTAGGCACGTCCTGGGCCAACGGCTCCTGCTTGCGCCCCAGTGACACCTGGTCTGCGTTCAGCTCTGCTGTGTTTGCTGGGCTGTGCTTAAAATGGCCAACAATTTTGCGGCATTTGGCCAGCGCAGTGACAAAGCCACTGTCTGCGAGACTCACTGTGATGCATCTCTGTAGAATGTGCGCGGTACACGGCATGTGATTGAATGGCATGATGCGAGCCGCGGCGATCATATTGCGCGCACTGTCCGTGCCTACTGTTGTCACCTTCTCCTCAATTCTCCACCTGCGAGCAACAGTCTGGAACTGCTCTGCACAAGCCTCCGCAAAGTGCCGCTCTTCCGTTTTCATTATAGTCAGCGCAAAGGATGTCAGACCCCAGGCTTCAGTGATTAAATGCGCAGTAACTCCCAGGTAATTGTCATTACTCAATGATGTCCAGTGGTCTCCTGTCAGAGCCACGCATTCTGTGTGAACTAAAGCCTCTTCTTTTTTCTTTTTCTCCGTTTCATACAGTTCGTGGATTCGAATTGTTATTGTGCTTCTCGCTGGGGGCTTGTAGGACGCGTCCTGAGATGCAACCTTTAAAACATCCGCAAAGCCCTTGTCCTCCACAATGCTTAGCGGTCTGCAGTCCTTTGCTATCCATTTGGCTATATTGTCGGTCAGTTTGTCCAAAGAAGACTTACCGAGTGGCCTGCGTTCACTAAGAGTGGTCTGACGCAGGCCGGGTGAAGCTGCTGCCCCGACAAACGCGTGTTTGGCATTAAGGTGGTATTTTAAGGTCGAATTTGAACGGTGAAATTGAAACTCTTTACTACAGTGAGTGCAAATTACAACGCGTTTGTTTATTGTCCCATCTATGTTCTTCTTGTATTTAAATTCCCCATCCAGAAGGCCATCCGCTTCCTGCTTCTCCATTTTCAGTGGCGCGGTAAACAAATCAAGTGGAATTATGGGAGCGACTTATCTGCGTGTTGCGCTAAATAGTTAAATATTCTAACGTAATTAATTCCAAAATTTAATTATCGCAATTAACGCGTTAATTTCGACAGCTATAAATATAATATAATATAATATAATATAATATAATATAATATAATATAATATATCATGTTGCTATTTAATGTTTTTTGTTCGTGTTGCAGCTGCTCTGTGAGCCAAGCTTTCGTTGTCTAAATTCAATGGCAATATATCTCTGCACCACACGATGGCGATAGATTCTCACAGACAGTCTGTGCTCTGCTTCTGCCACCAGTCATCTTTAAATCTTTTTTTTTAATTCAATGAAACCTTTATTTAACTGTCCATCTCGCGGCATTACTTTAAAAAAAATCATATTTAAATACAAAGAAGATTAAATACATGAACGACAGTAAATTGATAAAATAAGAGCAAATAAATATATTTACAAATGATAGCAACATCAATGGAATAAAAGCATGAACAGCAGCAGAAGGAGAAAGAGGCCTGTATCTACATTATTACTCTGGCAGCTCTCAGTCTCCATACAGACAGGACACGTTGCAGCGTAATTGCAGACAGGTGCGTGGGCCTGAGCTCCGCCCAGGCAGAATGACGAGTGGAAGAAAGCAGCAACACAATAAACATATGTAGCCTTGCGGAGCCGGCCGGGCAGACACCGAGACAGAGTGCAAAGATTTTATACGTGACAACACACACAAAAAAACACACACAACAAAAATCAGAATGTGTTTGTGATTTGGATTTTTATTTAAAGGTGAAACCTTTTTTCTTTTCTTGTTTTGCCAGATTAGACATTTTGATTCATTTCATTTAGTTTTTTTGTTTTACTTTGATGCTATAATAGATGTTTTTAAAATGTAGTCATATTTAATACTATATTGCATCATGGCAAAAAAACAGTCTCCTCAAGCTGCTTTATACTGTAAGGTAAAAACACTACAGTAAAAGCCAGAAAACCCCAACAATCCAATGATCCCCTTTGAGCAAGCACTGGGCGACAGTGGGGAGGAAAAACTCCCTTTAGGAAGAAACCTCCGGCAGAACCAGGCTCAAGAAGGGGCGGCCATCTGCTGCGACCGGTTGGGGGTGGGTGGGCAATCTCAGTCCACGAGGGCCGGTGTCCCTGCAGGTTTTAGATGTGTCCTCGAACCAACACAGCTGATTTAAACGGCTAAATTAGCTCCTCAACATGTCCTGAAGTTCTCCAGAGGCCTGGTAACGAACTAATCATGTGATTCAGGTGTGTTGAGCCAAGGTGAGATCTAAAACCTGCAGGGACACCGGCCCTCGTGGACTGAGAATGCCCACCCATGATATAGGGAGACAAGATGAAGTATACTTCTAATGGCCTATTTTAGCAGTTAATTTTTAACAATCAACTGGTGGTAATCCATCATCAGAATTGAGGAAAGGTGGTGTTGATGGAGACTCTACAGGAGGATTCACTGGGGAAGCCATACCTGCACTTCTGCCAGGGTGTCTTGGACGTACCTGAATAAATGTAGTTTTCCCTGGAAGTGGACGAGGATTAATCTGAGACGGAGTCTCCTCAGAACATCTCCCCATCATGCTTCTATGGTCCAACGATGCCAGCTTTTGTCCTTTCTGTTTTTCTAATTTAAGCTGGAGTTGAGCGTCTTTCACTCTAGATTTTAGATGACCTATCTCTTTTTCTTCATTGCCAGCCTTTTGGATAATCTGGTTCACTGGTCCAATGAGCTCCTCTCTTTGTCGGAATAAAGCGTACTCGGAAGACTTTACCATGTCATTGTACTGCTTTTTAAATGATTCCAGCTCCCGTGTTTTATCTAGTAAAGCTGCATCTAGATCCTTGCATCTGATACGTAGACAGTTCAGCTGTTTTTCAAGAAACTCCTTCGTTGTTCCAACAAAGGGGGTGCCTTCCACTCCGTCTACGTATTTCTTTTTCACGTTGTGGAACATATCCCTAAATTCCACCTTTTCTTTTCCTCTCAAGTGACCTGCATGTGGAAATGCCTTTTCAAAGGACAAAACGCACTGGCACAATTCCTCTTGGAAGTAGCGCTCTTTCTTCTCCAGCCAATTCACTTTGGATATAAATCTTTCCCGTTGCTTTTTTGTGGAGCGCAGTTTCTCTTCCAGCGCCACCTTTTCAGCCAGTGCCTGATTGTGTGCCGCTTTTACTTTGTGCCGGTCCACTGCTGTCTTTCTGTGGTTTTCCTGCTCTGTGCTTAGGGCCTTTTTGACGTCTTCAATTTTCTTTTTCAAAGAATCAACTTCGTCTTCAAGCATAGCCTTCATTTTCTTTTCCAAGGCCAGAGCTCTAATATTACTCTGGCATTTCTGCTTGATCGCCATATTCTGGGCCTTTTGGTCGTCTATCACTTTGCCCATTTGACCTTTCTCCTCTGTTAATTCTTTCATGTTTTTAACCATAAATTCATTTTCGTCTTGTAACTGTGTATTACGCGACAAAACACCGTCAATCCAACACTGCGAGGATTGACGTTCTTCCTCGCGTTCCTTAACCGCATTGACGGTCACACCTCTACTATTTTTTACTGCCGTCTGCAGCTTTTCTATTTTGGAGTCATACATGTTGATCACCTCTTCTAACTTCCTGTCTGCAGCATTTGCTTTGTTTTCCAGTTTTTTAGTATTTTCCTGGTAAAACTGCTGCATCTTATTTTTTTCCTCTTTGTGGCGTTTCAATAATAATTCAACAACTTGGCTGTTGTGAAATTGCTGACGTGCCACCTTTTCTTTCTCTGTTTCCAGCAGTCCTTGCAGGACTTGGACTTCGTCCTCGTGTTTTTCTTTAAGCTCAGCCAGAGTTTTCTCCGTCTCTGCGCGGAACTTTACCAGAGCTTCGTGGTCATCTTTTATCGAGTCCAACCTGTCTGCGATGTTTGTCCTGTCATCCAAGACCGAACCCAGCAGCTTATTATTCTGCAAAAGTTCATTGTTTTCTTTTGTTAGATCCTCGATCCGTTTCTTATTGACTGTATGCAGGTTTTTGAAGTAGTCAAGCTCAGTTTTGAGCTTTTCAACCTCGTCGATCATTGGCTGCAGTCTTTGCTCGAACTGTCTGGCATATGTTTCTTTTTCTTTTTCACTTTTTTTAACCATTGTTTTCGAGAAATTAACATTTCTGTCTTTGTTAGCTTTCGAACTCATTTCTGCTTTTTTATGTGCTGTATCACTCCAACAAAACGATAGCTTAATGAATTCCCTTTGACAGCTGTCCTCTATTTATAGACTTGAACATCAAAGGATGAAAGGACTGTCACTATGACATCACCACGTTCTGTGACGTAACAGGGCTTTGGAGCGTGATGTCACGGGGGTGGGCGTGGAAAGGATTTTGGGGGTCTAAACAAAGCGTGTCTTTTTTTAAAAACTTTATTTAACAAACAATGAGTATACAACATACGAACAGATGAAGTATACAACAGAACATGAACACAAAAAGCCAAGGGTGAAAGAAAAAGGTAACAATTATAAGAATACACGCAAAAATTCACATACATATATTGTTGTGAGAGCCTTTTTGTTGGTGCAGTCTGATATTGATTGTATGTGCATGTGCACATCCTTAAAATAATGACAGAAATATGGTGTTTTGTTAGTAAACTTACATTTATGGATAAAAAATTTAGCTAAAAGTATTAAGAAATTTATCATAAAAAACATTTCTCATACTTCTTGGGGAACTTAAAGAAACAGAATAAAACATTTTCCCATCGTAAAGAAAACTCCCTTAAAATATGGACAATAACAAAGCTGCTAAATTCCTTCCAGAATCTCTGTGTAAAAGAACAGTACCAAAAAAGATGTGTCACCGTTTCTGGATGATCCCCACAGAAAGTACAATTAGTATTTATGTCCCTTTTAAATTTGACCATGTAGTGACTGGCTGGATAACATGTATGTCGAATTTTAAAAGAGACTTCTTTCACCTTATTTACAATCAAATATTTATGGGGGACCATCCAGACTGTCTTCCGCTTGATATCTGGAACACTGATTGGAAAATTATATAGTGCAATAAAGTCGTTGTAAGTAAGTAGTTGTCCCTCTTTACTAACCAGCTGAGCCACCAATAGGATCCCATTTTGGAGCCAAGTTTCCAGGAAAAGTGATTTATTTTTCTATAAAATATCTCTGTTGTTCCAGATAAGGTATTTGTGAGGTGAGAAGTTGTGTTTATAAATGAGGGTCCACGCTAAGAGGACCTGCTTATGGAAGGATGAAAGCTTTACAGGGACTTTCTCAACATTGTAATTACAATTTCAAATAAAAGTAAAGCCACCAAAACGAGAGAAAATGTGGTATGGTATAAAGTTCCAGATAGAGGTAGGGTTTTAAGAAAATGTTTGGCCCAATTAATTTTGAAAGTGTTAATTAAAGTAGAAAAGTCTAAGACGTTAAGCCCACCTGATTCGTACTTATTCATCACAACAGTTTTTCTAATATAGTGCGTACGGTTTTTCCATATAAAATTAAAGAGCATACGGTCAATATCTTTACTACTTTTCTTATCCAGATGTAAGGAGAGAGCAGCATATGTTCATCGGGATATCCCTTCAGCTTTAGTAATTAACACTCTACCTTTCAAAGACAAGTCCCTTGTTCCAAGATGGCGCCGCCGCGTATGGATGCCCCGGTGCTTCAGTGCTTTACTTCTGTTTTGTTTTTGTGCATAACTTCTGTGTCTGGGCACTCCTCTGGATATTCTTACACTAGAGAAGAGCTTCTTAACTACAGGACTACAACACCTGTGGATTTACTTCCAATATTTGTCGCATCTGCGGCAGATTTACTGCAGACTCTGATCAGGAAAGTGAGACGCCGAAAGCGAGGAAAGCGAGCCGGCGCACTCGTGCGTCTGAGGAGACGCGGACTGCGAACTGCTCTTCCTGGGATCTTCCTTTCCAACGTACGCTCACTCAGGAATGAGATGGACGAGCTGGCCCTGATGAGAAGCATGAACAGAGACGTTGCCTCCTCCTGTGTCTTGTGTTTTACGGAGTCGTGGCTCTGTGAGGACATCCCGGACAGCGCGCTCAAGCTGGAGGGCTTTCATCTGCTGCGCGCGGACCGGCAGGCCTCTCTCTCTGGTAAGACCACAGGTGGACGTGTCTGCTTCTACATTAATAGTGGCTGGTGCACAGATGTAACAGTGATTGCTCAGCACTGCTCTTCCTCTCTGGAATACCTTTTTATTCACTGCAAACCGTTTTATTCTCCGAGGGAGTTTGCTTCATTCATCTTGGCCGCTGTTTACATCCCGCCAGATGCGGATGCGCAGGCAGCTCAGTGCGCACTCGCGGAGCAGATACTGCACATGGAGCGGACATTCCCGGACTCTCTCATCATTGCTCTTGGGGACTTTTACAACACCCCCCTCCTCACCCCACACAAAAGAGGATTTCACACCACCTCCTCCCACCACAACCCTTCATATTCATGAAGCAGATGCGAGGAAGCAGTTTAAGAGTCTGAATGCTCGGAAAGCTCCCGGCCCAGACGGTGTGTCTCGTCTACTGGACGCAGCCGGAGGGTTCACTTGGTTGTTTGCTCTCAATAGAAGCTGAGCGCGTCTCCGTGTCTGTGCTGGTAAACGATACTGAGTCCCAGTGCTCAGTAAACTGTACACCTGACCGTTATTCTCCCACTGAATCCGGTGTGTCCACGGTCCAACACGTGCTCAACACGATGGTGCTGACCGGTGCCCAAACACACCAGAACACCAAATAAGTAAAATAACACAAACACGAACTTCTCCATGGCTCGTCGGGATGGCAACTGCTCCAAAAGTGACACATGAAATAGGCTGACATTTGAGTTTGACACGGGAGGTGAGGGGGTGTTTTGAATATGCTTGACTCCGTCACGAGGTTGCGCACAGCATCACCGGCAAGGGGGCTTGGTTTGAGAGGTTTTTGGCATCTGTGATGTGATTTACAACCATCCACCCATGTACAGCAAGAAGCCGCACTCACAACCGTGGGCATCAGCAAGTTGGTGAAATTTAAACAAAACAAAACAGCATTCCATCTGAAACTCTCTTATTGTACCCAAAATACAAATTTTAGTGATTACATGTGGCTTCATTAATTATGTTCAAACGGATGAATACATAACGCAAGTAATAACTTTATGATCAGTCAGTGAATGAAGGAGCTCAAGAGTGCAAATATAGTTGCAATAAAGTGACAAATATGCCCTTTTATGTCAAACAAAGACCGAAATAAGTGGCATCAGTATGAGGATGAGAATGAGCGATCCAACCTCACACTGCAGATATCAGGGCAAAGCACAGTGGGGGGGTTGCAGTCTTCTTGGCTGGACCTTCTTCTGCAGTGTGTGATCTTCTAGGAGAGTCTTCATGCAGCATGCCTGCCAGTGTGGTCCACACTGCTTCTCTGTCAGTCTTGGGCACACTGCGTAGGTCTTTAAAACGTGGGTCCAGTGCAGTTGCGATCTGGAGCCATGCATAGTTGGTATGTTCCTGGCGGGAAGCAAGGTCTTCCTTAAACTTCTCTTTAAACCTCACCACATATGCAGGGTCCTCATCAGTTATTTCCATGACACGGCGCAGGTGGCAGAAGGCTGGTAGAACTACAGAGCAGGAGACGTAGGCCTCTCCTCCCAGCAGTTCAGTCACATATCTGCAGTGGAATACACACACACACACACACACACACACACACACACACACACACACACACACACACACACACACACACAGAGAGAGAGAGAGAGAGATAAGACAGCAAATTAAAAAAAGCTTTTTAATACTAGGTAATATTAATAAAATATTTGATTTCATTTATTTTTTAAATAAGACATTTTCATAATAACAAAACTGATTTAAGATGTATGTTTGATACATTTAATCTAAACCTACAATTATGGTCACAATGACAGGCTCACCTGCAGGGCTCTAGAAGTGTCTCCAGTCTCTGGAGTTTGTCCCACTCTGAAGGCGTCAGGAGGACAAGTTTATGCTTTTGTTTATCCAGAGTCGCGGTTACTGCAGTTTGGTTGCGGATCAAGCGCTTCACCATCTCCAGCGTGGAGTTCCAGCGCGTAGGCACGTCCTGGGCCAACGGCTCCTGCTTGCGCCCCAGTGACACCTGGTCTGCGTTCAGCTCTGCTGTGTTTGCTGGGCTGTGCTTAAAATGGCCAACAATTTTGCGGCATTTGGCCAGCGCAGTGACAAAGCCACTGTCTGCGAGACTCACTGTGATGCATCTCTGTAGAATGTGCGCGGTACACGGCATGTGATTGAATGGCATGATGCGAGCCGCGGCGATCATATTGCGCGCACTGTCCGTGCCTACTGTTGTCACCTTCTCCTCAATTCTCCACCTGCGAGCAACAGTCTGGAACTGCTCTGCACAAGCCTCCGCAAAGTGCCGCTCTTCCGTTTTCATTATAGTCAGCGCAAAGGATGTCAGACCCCAGGCTTCAGTGATTAAATGCGCAGTAACTCCCAGGTAATTGTCATTACTCAATGATGTCCAGTGGTCTCCTGTCAGAGCCACGCATTCTGTGTGAACTAAAGCCTCTTCTTTTTTCTTTTTCTCCGTTTCATACAGTTCGTGGATTCGAATTGTTATTGTGCTTCTCGCTGGGGGCTTGTAGGACGCGTCCTGAGATGCAACCTTTAAAACATCCGCAAAGCCCTTGTCCTCCACAATGCTTAGCGGTCTGCAGTCCTTTGCTATCCATTTGGCTATATTGTCGGTCAGTTTGTCCAAAGAAGACTTACCGAGTGGCCTGCGTTCACTAAGAGTGGTCTGACGCAGGCCGGGTGAAGCTGCTGCCCCGACAAACGCGTGTTTGGCATTAAGGTGGTATTTTAAGGTCGAATTTGAACGGTGAAATTGAAACTCTTTACTACAGTGAGTGCAAATTACAACGCGTTTGTTTATTGTCCCATCTATGTTCTTCTTGTATTTAAATTCCCCATCCAGAAGGCCATCCGCTTCCTGCTTCTCCATTTTCAGTGGCGCGGTAAACAAATCAAGTGGAATTATGGGAGCGACTTATCTGCGTGTTGCGCTAAATAGTTAAATATTCTAACGTAATTAATTCCAAAATTTAATTATCGCAATTAACGCGTTAATTTCGACAGCTATAAATATAATATAATATAATATAATATAATATAATATAATATAATATAATATATCATGTTGCTATTTAATGTTTTTTGTTCGTGTTGCAGCTGCTCTGTGAGCCAAGCTTTCGTTGTCTAAATTCAATGGCAATATATCTCTGCACCACACGATGGCGATAGATTCTCACAGACAGTCTGTGCTCTGCTTCTGCCACCAGTCATCTTTAAATCTTTTTTTTTAATTCAATGAAACCTTTATTTAACTGTCCATCTCGCGGCATTACTTTAAAAAAAATCATATTTAAATACAAAGAAGATTAAATACATGAACGACAGTAAATTGATAAAATAAGAGCAAATAAATATATTTACAAATGATAGCAACATCAATGGAATAAAAGCATGAACAGCAGCAGAAGGAGAAAGAGGCCTGTATCTACATTATTACTCTGGCAGCTCTCAGTCTCCATACAGACAGGACACGTTGCAGCGTAATTGCAGACAGGTGCGTGGGCCTGAGCTCCGCCCAGGCAGAATGACGAGTGGAAGAAAGCAGCAACACAATAAACATATGTAGCCTTGCGGAGCCGGCCGGGCAGACACCGAGACAGAGTGCAAAGATTTTATACGTGACAACACACACAAAAAAACACACACAACAAAAATCAGAATGTGTTTGTGATTTGGATTTTTATTTAAAGGTGAAACCTTTTTTCTTTTCTTGTTTTGCCAGATTAGACATTTTGATTCATTTCATTTAGTTTTTTTGTTTTACTTTGATGCTATAATAGATGTTTTTAAAATGTAGTCATATTTAATACTATATTGCATCATGGCAAAAAAACAGTCTCCTCAAGCTGCTTTATACTGTAAGGTAAAAACACTACAGTAAAAGCCAGAAAACCCCAACAATCCAATGATCCCCTTTGAGCAAGCACTGGGCGACAGTGGGGAGGAAAAACTCCCTTTAGGAAGAAACCTCCGGCAGAACCAGGCTCAAGAAGGGGCGGCCATCTGCTGCGACCGGTTGGGGGTGGGTGGGCAATCTCAGTCCACGAGGGCCGGTGTCCCTGCAGGTTTTAGATGTGTCCTCGAACCAACACAGCTGATTTAAACGGCTAAATTAGCTCCTCAACATGTCCTGAAGTTCTCCAGAGGCCTGGTAACGAACTAATCATGTGATTCAGGTGTGTTGAGCCAAGGTGAGATCTAAAACCTGCAGGGACACCGGCCCTCGTGGACTGAGAATGCCCACCCATGATATAGGGAGACAAGATGAAGTATACTTCTAATGGCCTATTTTAGCAGTTAATTTTTAACAATCAACTGGTGGTAATCCATCATCAGAATTGAGGAAAGGTGGTGTTGATGGAGACTCTACAGGAGGATTCACTGGGGAAGCCATACCTGCACTTCTGCCAGGGTGTCTTGGACGTACCTGAATAAATGTAGTTTTCCCTGGAAGTGGACGAGGATTAATCTGAGACGGAGTCTCCTCAGAACATCTCCCCATCATGCTTCTATGGTCCAACGATGCCAGCTTTTGTCCTTTCTGTTTTTCTAATTTAAGCTGGAGTTGAGCGTCTTTCACTCTAGATTTTAGATGACCTATCTCTTTTTCTTCATTGCCAGCCTTTTGGATAATCTGGTTCACTGGTCCAATGAGCTCCTCTCTTTGTCGGAATAAAGCGTACTCGGAAGACTTTACCATGTCATTGTACTGCTTTTTAAATGATTCCAGCTCCCGTGTTTTATCTAGTAAAGCTGCATCTAGATCCTTGCATCTGATACGTAGACAGTTCAGCTGTTTTTCAAGAAACTCCTTCGTTGTTCCAACAAAGGGGGTGCCTTCCACTCCGTCTACGTATTTCTTTTTCACGTTGTGGAACATATCCCTAAATTCCACCTTTTCTTTTCCTCTCAAGTGACCTGCATGTGGAAATGCCTTTTCAAAGGACAAAACGCACTGGCACAATTCCTCTTGGAAGTAGCGCTCTTTCTTCTCCAGCCAATTCACTTTGGATATAAATCTTTCCCGTTGCTTTTTTGTGGAGCGCAGTTTCTCTTCCAGCGCCACCTTTTCAGCCAGTGCCTGATTGTGTGCCGCTTTTACTTTGTGCCGGTCCACTGCTGTCTTTCTGTGGTTTTCCTGCTCTGTGCTTAGGGCCTTTTTGACGTCTTCAATTTTCTTTTTCAAAGAATCAACTTCGTCTTCAAGCATAGCCTTCATTTTCTTTTCCAAGGCCAGAGCTCTAATATTACTCTGGCATTTCTGCTTGATCGCCATATTCTGGGCCTTTTGGTCGTCTATCACTTTGCCCATTTGACCTTTCTCCTCTGTTAATTCTTTCATGTTTTTAACCATAAATTCATTTTCGTCTTGTAACTGTGTATTACGCGACAAAACACCGTCAATCCAACACTGCGAGGATTGACGTTCTTCCTCGCGTTCCTTAACCGCATTGACGGTCACACCTCTACTATTTTTTACTGCCGTCTGCAGCTTTTCTATTTTGGAGTCATACATGTTGATCACCTCTTCTAACTTCCTGTCTGCAGCATTTGCTTTGTTTTCCAGTTTTTTAGTATTTTCCTGGTAAAACTGCTGCATCTTATTTTTTTCCTCTTTGTGGCGTTTCAATAATAATTCAACAACTTGGCTGTTGTGAAATTGCTGACGTGCCACCTTTTCTTTCTCTGTTTCCAGCAGTCCTTGCAGGACTTGGACTTCGTCCTCGTGTTTTTCTTTAAGCTCAGCCAGAGTTTTCTCCGTCTCTGCGCGGAACTTTACCAGAGCTTCGTGGTCATCTTTTATCGAGTCCAACCTGTCTGCGATGTTTGTCCTGTCATCCAAGACCGAACCCAGCAGCTTATTATTCTGCAAAAGTTCATTGTTTTCTTTTGTTAGATCCTCGATCCGTTTCTTATTGACTGTATGCAGGTTTTTGAAGTAGTCAAGCTCAGTTTTGAGCTTTTCAACCTCGTCGATCATTGGCTGCAGTCTTTGCTCGAACTGTCTGGCATATGTTTCTTTTTCTTTTTCACTTTTTTTAACCATTGTTTTCGAGAAATTAACATTTCTGTCTTTGTTAGCTTTCGAACTCATTTCTGCTTTTTTATGTGCTGTATCACTCCAACAAAACGATAGCTTAATGAATTCCCTTTGACAGCTGTCCTCTATTTATAGACTTGAACATCAAAGGATGAAAGGACTGTCACTATGACATCACCACGTTCTGTGACGTAACAGGGCTTTGGAGCGTGATGTCACGGGGGTGGGCGTGGAAAGGATTTTGGGGGTCTAAACAAAGCGTGTCTTTTTTTAAAAACTTTATTTAACAAACAATGAGTATACAACATACGAACAGATGAAGTATACAACAGAACATGAACACAAAAAGCCAAGGGTGAAAGAAAAAGGTAACAATTATAAGAATACACGCAAAAATTCACATACATATATTGTTGTGAGAGCCTTTTTGTTGGTGCAGTCTGATATTGATTGTATGTGCATGTGCACATCCTTAAAATAATGACAGAAATAAGGTGTTTTGTTAGTAAACTTACATTTATGGATAAAAAATTTAGCTAAAAGTATTAAGAAATTTATCATAAAAAACATTTCTCATACTTCTTGGGGAACTTAAAGAAACAGAATAAAACATTTTCCCATCGTAAAGAAAACTCCCTTAAAATATGGACAATAACAAAGCTGCTAAATTCCTTCCAGAATCTCTGTGTAAAAGAACAGTACCAAAAAAGATGTGTCACCGTTTCTGGATGATCCCCACAGAAAGTACAATTAGTATTTATGTCCCTTTTAAATTTGACCATGTAGTGACTGGCTGGATAACATGTATGTCGAATTTTAAAAGAGACTTCTTTCACCTTATTTACAATCAAATATTTATGGGGGACCATCCAGACTGTCTTCCGCTTGATATCTGGAACACTGATTGGAAAATTATATAGTGCAATAAAGTCGTTGTAAGTAAGTAGTTGTCCCTCTTTACTAACCAGCTGAGCCACCAATAGGATCCCATTTTGGAGCCAAGTTTCCAGGAAAAGTGATTTATTTTTCTATAAAATATCTCTGTTGTTCCAGATAAGGTATTTGTGAGGTGAGAAGTTGTGTTTATAAATGAGGGTCCACGCTAAGAGGACCTGCTTATGGAAGGATGAAAGCTTTACAGGGACTTTCTCAACATTGTAATTACAATTTCAAATAAAAGTAAAGCCACCAAAACGAGAGAAAATGTGGTATGGTATAAAGTTCCAGATAGAGGTAGGGTTTTAAGAAAATGTTTGGCCCAATTAATTTTGAAAGTGTTATTTAAAGTAGAAAAGTCTAAGACGTTAAGCCCACCTGATTCGTACTTATTCATCACAACAGTTTTTCTAATATAGTGCGTACGGTTTTTCCATATAAAATTAAAGAGCATACGGTCAATATCTTTACTACTTTTCTTATCCAGATGTAAGGAGAGAGCAGCATATGTTCATCGGGATATCCCTTCAGCTTTAGTAATTAACACTCTACCTTTCAAAGACAAGTCCCTTGTTCCAAGATGGCGCCGCCGCGTATGGATGCCCCGGTGCTTCAGTGCGTTACTTCTGTTTTGTTTTTGTGCATAACTTCTGTGTCTGGGCACTCCTCTGGATATTCTTACACTAGAGAAGAGCTTCTTAACTACAGGACTACAACACCTGTGGATTTACTTCCAATATTTGTCGCATCTGCGGCAGATTTACTGCAGACTCTGATCAGGAAAGTGAGACGCCGAAAGCGAGGAAAGCGAGCCGGCGCACTCGTGCGTCTGAGGAGACGCGGACTGCGAACTGCTCTTCCTGGGATCTTCCTTTCCGACGTACGCTCACTCAGGAATGAGATGGACGAGCTGGCCCTGATGAGAAGCATGAACAGAGACGTTGCCTCCTCCTGTGTCTTGTGTTTTACGGAGTCGTGGCTCTGTGAGGACATCCCGGACAGCGCGCTCAAGCTGGAGGGCTTTCATCTGCTGCGCGCGGACCGGCAGGCCTCTCTCTCTGGTAAGACCACAGGTGGACGTGTCTGCTTCTACATTAATAGTGGCTGGTGCACAGATGTAACAGTGATTGCTCAGCACTGCTCTTCCTCTCTGGAATACCTTTTTATTCACTGCAAACCGTTTTATTCTCCGCGGGAGTTTGCTTCATTCATCTTGGCCGCTGTTTACATCCCGCCAGATGCGGATGCGCAGGCAGCTCAGTGCGCACTCGCGGAGCAGATACTGCACATGGAGCGGACATTCCCGGACTCTCTCATCATTGCTCTTGGGGACTTTTACAACACCCCCCTCCTCACCCCACACAAAAGAGGATTTCACACCACCTCCTCCCACCACAACCCTTCATATTCATGAAGCAGATGCGAGGAAGCAGTTTAAGAGTCTGAATGCTCGGAAAGCTCCCGGCCCAGACGGTGTGTCTCGTCTACTGGACGCAGCCGGAGGGTTCACTTGGTTGTTTGCTCTCAATAGAAGCTGAGCGCGTCTCCGTGTCTGTGCTGGTAAACGATACTGAGTCCCAGTGCTCAGTAAACTGTACACCTGACCGTTATTCTCCCACTGAATCCGGTGTGTCCACGGTCCAACACGTGCTCAACACGATGGTGCTGACCGGTGCCCAAACACACCAGAACACCAAATAAGTAAAATAACACAAACACGAACTTCTCCATGGCTCGTCGGGATGGCAACTGCTCCAAAAGTGACACATGAAATAGGCTGACATTTGAGTTTGACACGGGAGGTGAGGGGGTGTTTTGAATATGCTTGACTCCGTCACGAGGTTGCGCACAGCATCACCGGCAAGGGGGCTTGGTTTGAGAGGTTTTTGGCATCTGTGATGTGATTTACAACCATCCACCCATGTACAGCAAGAAGCCGCACTCACAACCGTGGGCATCAGCAAGTTGGTGAAATTTAAACAAAACAAAACAGCATTCCATCTGAAACTCTCTTATTGTACCCAAAATACAAATTTTAGTGATTACATGTGGCTTCATTAATTATGTTCAAACGGATGAATACATAACGCAAGTAATAACTTTATGATCAGTCAGTGAATGAAGGAGCTCAAGAGTGCAAATATAGTTGCAATAAAGTGACAAATATGCCCTTTTATGTCAAACAAAGACCGAAATAAGTGGCATCAGTGTGAGGATGAGAATGAGCGATCCAACCTCACACTGCAGATATCAGGGCAAAGCACAGTGGGGGGGTTGCAGTCTTCTTGGCTGGACCTTCTTCTGCAGTGTGTGATCTTCTAGGAGAGTCTTCATGCAGCATGCCTGCCAGTGTGGTCCACACTGCTTCTCTGTCAGTCTTGGGCACACTGCGTAGGTCTTTAAAACGTGGGTCCAGTGCAGTTGCGATCTGGAGCCATGCATAGTTGGTATGTTCCTGGCGGGAAGCAAGGTCTTCCTTAAACTTCTCTTTAAACCTCACCACATATGCAGGGTCCTCATCAGTTACTTCCATGACACGGCGCAGGTGGCAGAAGGCTGGTAGAACTACAGAGCAGGAGACGTAGGCCTCTCCTCCCAGCAGTTCAGTCACATATCTGCAGTGGAATACACACACACACACACACACACACACACACACACACACACACACACACACACACACACACACACACACACACACACACACACACACACAGAGATAAGACAGCAAATTAAAAAAAGCTTTTTAATACTAGGTAATATTAATAAAATATTTGATTTCATTTATTTTTTAAATAAGACATTTTCATAATAACAAAACTGATTTAAGATGTATGTTTGATACATTTAATCTAAACCTACAATTATGGTCACAATGACAGGCTCACCTGCAGGGCTCTAGAAGTGTCTCCAGTCTCTGGAGTTTGTCCCACTCTGAAGGCGTCAGGAGGACAAGTTTATGCTTTTGTTTATCCAGAGTCGCGGTTACTGCAGTTTGGTTGCGGATCAAGCGCTTCACCATCTCCAGCGTGGAGTTCCAGCGCGTAGGCACGTCCTGGGCCAACGGCTCCTGCTTGCGCCCCAGTGACACCTGGTCTGCGTTCAGCTCTGCTGTGTTTGCTGGGCTGTGCTTAAAATGGCCAACAATTTTGCGGCATTTGGCCAGCGCAGTGACAAAGCCACTGTCTGCGAGACTCACTGTGATGCATCTCTGTAGAATGTGCGCGGTACACGGCATGTGATTGAATGGCATGATGCGAGCCGCGGCGATCATATTGCGCGCACTGTCCGTGCCTACTGTTGTCACCTTCTCCTCAATTCTCCACCTGCGAGCAACAGTCTGGAACTGCTCTGCACAAGCCTCCGCAAAGTGCCGCTCTTCCGTTTTCATTATAGTCAGCGCAAAGGATGTCAGACCCCAGGCTTCAGTGATTAAATGCGCAGTAACTCCCAGGTAATTGTCATTACTCAATGATGTCCAGTGGTCTCCTGTCAGAGCCACGCATTCTGTGTGAACTAAAGCCTCTTCTTTTTTCTTTTTCTCCGTTTCATACAGTTCGTGGATTCGAATTGTTATTGTGCTTCTCGCTGGGGGCTTGTAGGACGCGTCCTGAGATGCAACCTTTAAAACATCCGCAAAGCCCTTGTCCTCCACAATGCTTAGCGGTCTGCAGTCCTTTGCTATCCATTTGGCTATATTGTCGGTCAGTTTGTCCAAAGAAGACTTACCGAGTGGCCTGCGTTCACTAAGAGTGGTCTGACGCAGGCCGGGTGAAGCTGCTGCCCCGACAAACGCGTGTTTGGCATTAAGGTGGTATTTTAAGGTCGAATTTGAACGGTGAAATTGAAACTCTTTACTACAGTGAGTGCAAATTACAACGCGTTTGTTTATTGTCCCATCTATGTTCTTCTTGTATTTAAATTCCCCATCCAGAAGGCCATCCGCTTCCTGCTTCTCCATTTTCAGTGGCGCGGTAAACAAATCAAGTGGAATTATGGGAGCGACTTATCTGCGTGTTGCGCTAAATAGTTAAATATTCTAACGTAATTAATTCCAAAATTTAATTATCGCAATTAACGCGTTAATTTCGACAGCTATAAATATAATATAATATAATATAATATAATATAATATAATATAATATAATATATCATGTTGCTATTTAATGTTTTTTGTTCGTGTTGCAGCTGCTCTGTGAGCCAAGCTTTCGTTGTCTAAATTCAATGGCAATATATCTCTGCACCACACGATGGCGATAGATTCTCACAGACAGTCTGTGCTCTGCTTCTGCCACCAGTCATCTTTAAATCTTTTTTTTTAATTCAATGAAACCTTTATTTAACTGTCCATCTCGCGGCATTACTTTAAAAAAAATCATATTTAAATACAAAGAAGATTAAATACATGAACGACAGTAAATTGATAAAATAAGAGCAAATAAATATATTTACAAATGATAGCAACATCAATGGAATAAAAGCATGAACAGCAGCAGAAGGAGAAAGAGGCCTGTATCTACATTATTACTCTGGCAGCTCTCAGTCTCCATACAGACAGGACACGTTGCAGCGTAATTGCAGACAGGTGCGTGGGCCTGAGCTCCGCCCAGGCAGAATGACGAGTGGAAGAAAGCAGCAACACAATAAACATATGTAGCCTTGCGGAGCCGGCCGGGCAGACACCGAGACAGAGTGCAAAGATTTTATACGTGACAACACACACAAAAAAACACACACAACAAAAATCAGAATGTGTTTGTGATTTGGATTTTTATTTAAAGGTGAAACCTTTTTTCTTTTCTTGTTTTGCCAGATTAGACATTTTGATTCATTTCATTTAGTTTTTTTGTTTTACTTTGATGCTATAATAGATGTTTTTAAAATGTAGTCATATTTAATACTATATTGCATCATGGCAAAAAAACAGTCTCCTCAAGCTGCTTTATACTGTAAGGTAAAAACACTACAGTAAAAGCCAGAAAACCCCAACAATCCAATGATCCCCTTTGAGCAAGCACTGGGCGACAGTGGGGAGGAAAAACTCCCTTTAGGAAGAAACCTCCGGCAGAACCAGGCTCAAGAAGGGGCGGCCATCTGCTGCGACCGGTTGGGGGTGGGTGGGCAATCTCAGTCCACGAGGGCCGGTGTCCCTGCAGGTTTTAGATGTGTCCTCGAACCAACACAGCTGATTTAAACGGCTAAATTAGCTCCTCAACATGTCCTGAAGTTCTCCAGAGGCCTGGTAACGAACTAATCATGTGATTCAGGTGTGTTGAGCCAAGGTGAGATCTAAAACCTGCAGGGACACCGGCCCTCGTGGACTGAGAATGCCCACCCATGATATAGGGAGACAAGATGAAGTATACTTCTAATGGCCTATTTTAGCAGTTAATTTTTAACAATCAACTGGTGGTAATCCATCATCAGAATTGAGGAAAGGTGGTGTTGATGGAGACTCTACAGGAGGATTCACTGGGGAAGCCATACCTGCACTTCTGCCAGGGTGTCTTGGACGTACCTGAATAAATGTAGTTTTCCCTGGAAGTGGACGAGGATTAATCTGAGACGGAGTCTCCTCAGAACATCTCCCCATCATGCTTCTATGGTCCAACGATGCCAGCTTTTGTCCTTTCTGTTTTTCTAATTTAAGCTGGAGTTGAGCGTCTTTCACTCTAGATTTTAGATGACCTATCTCTTTTTCTTCATTGCCAGCCTTTTGGATAATCTGGTTCACTGGTCCAATGAGCTCCTCTCTTTGTCGGAATAAAGCGTACTCGGAAGACTTTACCATGTCATTGTACTGCTTTTTAAATGATTCCAGCTCCCGTGTTTTATCTAGTAAAGCTGCATCTAGATCCTTGCATCTGATACGTAGACAGTTCAGCTGTTTTTCAAGAAACTCCTTCGTTGTTCCAACAAAGGGGGTGCCTTCCACTCCGTCTACGTATTTCTTTTTCACGTTGTGGAACATATCCCTAAATTCCACCTTTTCTTTTCCTCTCAAGTGACCTGCATGTGGAAATGCCTTTTCAAAGGACAAAACGCACTGGCACAATTCCTCTTGGAAGTAGCGCTCTTTCTTCTCCAGCCAATTCACTTTGGATATAAATCTTTCCCGTTGCTTTTTTGTGGAGCGCAGTTTCTCTTCCAGCGCCACCTTTTCAGCCAGTGCCTGATTGTGTGCCGCTTTTACTTTGTGCCGGTCCACTGCTGTCTTTCTGTGGTTTTCCTGCTCTGTGCTTAGGGCCTTTTTGACGTCTTCAATTTTCTTTTTCAAAGAATCAACTTCGTCTTCAAGCATAGCCTTCATTTTCTTTTCCAAGGCCAGAGCTCTAATATTACTCTGGCATTTCTGCTTGATCGCCATATTCTGGGCCTTTTGGTCGTCTATCACTTTGCCCATTTGACCTTTCTCCTCTGTTAATTCTTTCATGTTTTTAACCATAAATTCATTTTCGTCTTGTAACTGTGTATTACGCGACAAAACACCGTCAATCCAACACTGCGAGGATTGACGTTCTTCCTCGCGTTCCTTAACCGCATTGACGGTCACACCTCTACTATTTTTTACTGCCGTCTGCAGCTTTTCTATTTTGGAGTCATACATGTTGATCACCTCTTCTAACTTCCTGTCTGCAGCATTTGCTTTGTTTTCCAGTTTTTTAGTATTTTCCTGGTAAAACTGCTGCATCTTATTTTTTTCCTCTTTGTGGCGTTTCAATAATAATTCAACAACTTGGCTGTTGTGAAATTGCTGACGTGCCACCTTTTCTTTCTCTGTTTCCAGCAGTCCTTGCAGGACTTGGACTTCGTCCTCGTGTTTTTCTTTAAGCTCAGCCAGAGTTTTCTCCGTCTCTGCGCGGAACTTTACCAGAGCTTCGTGGTCATCTTTTATCGAGTCCAACCTGTCTGCGATGTTTGTCCTGTCATCCAAGACCGAACCCAGCAGCTTATTATTCTGCAAAAGTTCATTGTTTTCTTTTGTTAGATCCTCGATCCGTTTCTTATTGACTGTATGCAGGTTTTTGAAGTAGTCAAGCTCAGTTTTGAGCTTTTCAACCTCGTCGATCATTGGCTGCAGTCTTTGCTCGAACTGTCTGGCATATGTTTCTTTTTCTTTTTCACTTTTTTTAACCATTGTTTTCGAGAAATTAACATTTCTGTCTTTGTTAGCTTTCGAACTCATTTCTGCTTTTTTATGTGCTGTATCACTCCAACAAAACGATAGCTTAATGAATTCCCTTTGACAGCTGTCCTCTATTTATAGACTTGAACATCAAAGGATGAAAGGACTGTCACTATGACATCACCACGTTCTGTGACGTAACAGGGCTTTGGAGCGTGATGTCACGGGGGTGGGCGTGGAAAGGATTTTGGGGGTCTAAACAAAGCGTGTCTTTTTTTAAAAACTTTATTTAACAAACAATGAGTATACAACATACGAACAGATGAAGTATACAACAGAACATGAACACAAAAAGCCAAGGGTGAAAGAAAAAGGTAACAATTATAAGAATACACGCAAAAATTCACATACATATATTGTTGTGAGAGCCTTTTTGTTGGTGCAGTCTGATATTGATTGTATGTGCATGTGCACATCCTTAAAATAATGACAGAAATAAGGTGTTTTGTTAGTAAACTTACATTTATGGATAAAAAATTTAGCTAAAAGTATTAAGAAATTTATCATAAAAAACATTTCTCATACTTCTTGGGGAACTTAAAGAAACAGAATAAAACATTTTCCCATCGTAAAGAAAACTCCCTTAAAATATGGACAATAACAAAGCTGCTAAATTCCTTCCAGAATCTCTGTGTAAAAGAACAGTACCAAAAAAGATGTGTCACCGTTTCTGGATGATCCCCACAGAAAGTACAATTAGTATTTATGTCCCTTTTAAATTTGACCATGTAGTGACTGGCTGGATAACATGTATGTCGAATTTTAAAAGAGACTTCTTTCACCTTATTTACAATCAAATATTTATGGGGGACCATCCAGACTGTCTTCCGCTTGATATCTGGAACACTGATTGGAAAATTATATAGTGCAATAAAGTCGTTGTAAGTAAGTAGTTGTCCCTCTTTACTAACCAGCTGAGCCACCAATAGGATCCCATTTTGGAGCCAAGTTTCCAGGAAAAGTGATTTATTTTTCTATAAAATATCTCTGTTGTTCCAGATAAGGTATTTGTGAGGTGAGAAGTTGTGTTTATAAATGAGGGTCCACGCTAAGAGGACCTGCTTATGGAAGGATGAAAGCTTTACAGGGACTTTCTCAACATTGTAATTACAATTTCAAATAAAAGTAAAGCCACCAAAACGAGAGAAAATGTGGTATGGTATAAAGTTCCAGATAGAGGTAGGGTTTTAAGAAAATGTTTGGCCCAATTAATTTTGAAAGTGTTATTTAAAGTAGAAAAGTCTAAGACGTTAAGCCCACCTGATTCGTACTTATTCATCACAACAGTTTTTCTAATATAGTGCGTACGGTTTTTCCATATAAAATTAAAGAGCATACGGTCAATATCTTTACTACTTTTCTTATCCAGATGTAAGGAGAGAGCAGCATATGTTCATCGGGATATCCCTTCAGCTTTAGTAATTAACACTCTACCTTTCAAAGACAAGTCCCTTGTTCCAAGATGGCGCCGCCGCGTATGGATGCCCCGGTGCTTCAGTGCGTTACTTCTGTTTTGTTTTTGTGCATAACTTCTGTGTCTGGGCACTCCTCTGGATATTCTTACACTAGAGAAGAGCTTCTTAACTACAGGACTACAACACCTGTGGATTTACTTCCAATATTTGTCGCATCTGCGGCAGATTTACTGCAGACTCTGATCAGGAAAGTGAGACGCCGAAAGCGAGGAAAGCGAGCCGGCGCACTCGTGCGTCTGAGGAGACGCGGACTGCGAACTGCTCTTCCTGGGATCTTCCTTTCCGACGTACGCTCACTCAGGAATGAGATGGACGAGCTGGCCCTGATGAGAAGCATGAACAGAGACGTTGCCTCCTCCTGTGTCTTGTGTTTTACGGAGTCGTGGCTCTGTGAGGACATCCCGGACAGCGCGCTCAAGCTGGAGGGCTTTCATCTGCTGCGCGCGGACCGGCAGGCCTCTCTCTCTGGTAAGACCACAGGTGGACGTGTCTGCTTCTACATTAATAGTGGCTGGTGCACAGATGTAACAGTGATTGCTCAGCACTGCTCTTCCTCTCTGGAATACCTTTTTATTCACTGCAAACCGTTTTATTCTCCGCGGGAGTTTGCTTCATTCATCTTGGCCGCTGTTTACATCCCGCCAGATGCGGATGCGCAGGCAGCTCAGTGCGCACTCGCGGAGCAGATACTGCACATGGAGCGGACATTCCCGGACTCTCTCATCATTGCTCTTGGGGACTTTTACAACACCCCCCTCCTCACCCCACACAAAAGAGGATTTCACACCACCTCCTCCCACCACAACCCTTCATATTCATGAAGCAGATGCGAGGAAGCAGTTTAAGAGTCTGAATGCTCGGAAAGCTCCCGGCCCAGACGGTGTGTCTCGTCTACTGGACGCAGCCGGAGGGTTCACTTGGTTGTTTGCTCTCAATAGAAGCTGAGCGCGTCTCCGTGTCTGTGCTGGTAAACGATACTGAGTCCCAGTGCTCAGTAAACTGTACACCTGACCGTTATTCTCCCACTGAATCCGGTGTGTCCACGGTCCAACACGTGCTCAACACGATGGTGCTGACCGGTGCCCAAACACACCAGAACACCAAATAAGTAAAATAACACAAACACGAACTTCTCCATGGCTCGTCGGGATGGCAACTGCTCCAAAAGTGACACATGAAATAGGCTGACATTTGAGTTTGACACGGGAGGTGAGGGGGTGTTTTGAATATGCTTGACTCCGTCACGAGGTTGCGCACAGCATCACCGGCAAGGGGGCTTGGTTTGAGAGGTTTTTGGCATCTGTGATGTGATTTACAACCATCCACCCATGTACAGCAAGAAGCCGCACTCACAACCGTGGGCATCAGCAAGTTGGTGAAATTTAAACAAAACAAAACAGCATTCCATCTGAAACTCTCTTATTGTACCCAAAATACAAATTTTAGTGATTACATGTGGCTTCATTAATTATGTTCAAACGGATGAATACATAACGCAAGTAATAACTTTATGATCAGTCAGTGAATGAAGGAGCTCAAGAGTGCAAATATAGTTGCAATAAAGTGACAAATATGCCCTTTTATGTCAAACAAAGACCGAAATAAGTGGCATCAGTGTGAGGATGAGAATGAGCGATCCAACCTCACACTGCAGATATCAGGGCAAAGCACAGTGGGGGGGTTGCAGTCTTCTTGGCTGGACCTTCTTCTGCAGTGTGTGATCTTCTAGGAGAGTCTTCATGCAGCATGCCTGCCAGTGTGGTCCACACTGCTTCTCTGTCAGTCTTGGGCACACTGCGTAGGTCTTTAAAACGTGGGTCCAGTGCAGTTGCGATCTGGAGCCATGCATAGTTGGTATGTTCCTGGCGGGAAGCAAGGTCTTCCTTAAACTTCTCTTTAAACCTCACCACATATGCAGGGTCCTCATCAGTTACTTCCATGACACGGCGCAGGTGGCAGAAGGCTGGTAGAACTACAGAGCAGGAGACGTAGGCCTCTCCTCCCAGCAGTTCAGTCACATATCTGCAGTGGAATACACACACACACACACACACACACACACACACACACACACACACACACACACACACACACACACACACACACACACACAGAGAGAGATAAGACAGCAAATTAAAAAAAGCTTTTTAATACTAGGTAATATTAATAAAATATTTGATTTCATTTATTTTTTAAATAAGACATTTTCATAATAACAAAACTGATTTAAGATGTATGTTTGATACATTTAATCTAAACCTACAATTATGGTCACAATGACAGGCTCACCTGCAGGGCTCTAGAAGTGTCTCCAGTCTCTGGAGTTTGTCCCACTCTGAAGGCGTCAGGAGGACAAGTTTATGCTTTTGTTTATCCAGAGTCGCGGTTACTGCAGTTTGGTTGCGGATCAAGCGCTTCACCATCTCCAGCGTGGAGTTCCAGCGCGTAGGCACGTCCTGGGCCAACGGCTCCTGCTTGCGCCCCAGTGACACCTGCTCTGCGTTCAGCTCTGCTGTGTTTGCTGGGCTGTGCTTAAAATGGCCAACAATTTTGCGGCATTTGGCCAGCGCAGTGACAAAGCCACTGTCTGCGAGACTCACTGTGATGCATCTCTGTAGAATGTGCGCGGTACACGGCATGTGATTGAATGGCATGATGCGAGCCGCGGCGATCATATTGCGCGCACTGTCCGTGCCTACTGTTGTCACCTTCTCCTCAATTCTCCACCTGCGAGCAACAGTCTGGAACTGCTCTGCACAAGCCTCCGCAAAGTGCCGCTCTTCCGTTTTCATTATAGTCAGCGCAAAGGATGTCAGACCCCAGGCTTCAGTGATTAAATGCGCAGTAACTCCCAGGTAATTGTCATTACTCAATGATGTCCAGTGGTCTCCTGTCAGAGCCACGCATTCTGTGTGAACTAAAGCCTCTTCTTTTTTCTTTTTCTCCGTTTCATACAGTTCGTGGATTCGAATTGTTATTGTGCTTCTCGCTGGGGGCTTGTAGGACGCGTCCTGAGATGCAACCTTTAAAACATCCGCAAAGCCCTTGTCCTCCACAATGCTTAGCGGTCTGCAGTCCTTTGCTATCCATTTGGCTATATTGTCGGTCAGTTTGTCCAAAGAAGACTTACCGAGTGGCCTGCGTTCACTAAGAGTGGTCTGACGCAGGCCGGGTGAAGCTGCTGCCCCGACAAACGCGTGTTTGGCATTAAGGTGGTATTTTAAGGTCGAATTTGAACGGTGAAATTGAAACTCTTTACTACAGTGAGTGCAAATTACAACGCGTTTGTTTATTGTCCCATCTATGTTCTTCTTGTATTTAAATTCCCCATCCAGAAGGCCATCCGCTTCCTGCTTCTCCATTTTCAGTGGCGCGGTAAACAAATCAAGTGGGATTATGGGAGCGACTTATCTGCGTGTTGCGCTAAATAGTTAAATATTCTAACGTAATTAATTCCAAAATTTAATTATCGCAATTAACGCGTTAATTTCGACAGCTATAAATATAATATAATATAATATAATATAATATAATATAATATAATATAATATAATATAATATAATATAATATAATATATCATGTTGCTATTTAATGTTTTTTGTTCGTGTTGCAGCTGCTCTGTGAGCCAAGCTTTCGTTGTCTAAATTCAATGGCAATATATCTCTGCACCACACGATGGCGATAGATTCTCACAGACAGTCCGTGCTCTGCTTCCGCCACCAGTCATCTTTAAATCTTTTTTTTTAATTCAATGAAACCTTTATTTAACTGTCCATCTCGCGGCATTACTTAAAAAAAATCATATTTAAATACAAAGAAGATTAAATACATGAACGACAGTAAATTGATAAAATAAGAGCAAATAAATATATTTACAAATGATAGCAACATCAATGGAATAAAAGCATGAACAGCAGCAGAAGGAGAAAGAGGCCTGTATCTACATTATTACTCTGGCAGCTCTCAGTCTCCATACAGACAGGACACGTTGCAGCGTAATTGCAGACAGGTGCGTGGGCCTGAGCTCCGCCCAGGCAGAATGACGAGTGGAAGAAAGCAGCAACACAATAAACATATGTAGCCTTGCGGAGCCGGCCGGGCAGACACCGAGACAGAGTGCAAAGATTTTATACGTGACAACATACACAAAAAAACACACACAACAAAAATCAGAATGTGTTTGTGATTTGGATTTTTATTTAAAGGTGAAACCTTTTTTCTTTTCTTGTTTTGCCAGATTAGACATTTTGATTCATTTCATTTAGTTTTTTTGTTTTACTTTGATGCTATAATAGATGTTTTTAAAATGTAGTCATATTTAATACTATATTGCATCATGGCAAAAAAACAGTCTCCTCAAGCTGCTTTATACTGTAAGGTAAAAACACTACAGTAAAAGCCAGAAAACCCCAACAATCCAATGATCCCCTTTGAGCAAGCACTGGGCGACAGTGGGGAGGAAAAACTCCCTTTAGGAAGAAACCTCCGGCAGAACCAGGCTCAAGAAGGGGCGGCCATCTGCTGCGACCGGTTGGGGGTGGGTGGGCAATCTCAGTCCACGAGGGCCGGTGTCCCTGCAGGTTTTAGATGTGTCCTCGAACCAACACAGCTGATTTAAACGGCTAAATTAGCTCCTCAACATGTCCTGAAGTTCTCCAGAGGCCTGGTAACGAACTAATCATGTGATTCAGGTGTGTTGAGCCAAGGTGAGATCTAAAACCTGCAGGGACACCGGCCCTCGTGGACTGAGAATGCCCACCCATGATATAGGGAGACAAGATGAAGTATACTTCTAATGGCCTATTTTAGCAGTTAATTTTTAACAATCAACTGGTGGTAATCCATCATCAGAATTGAGGAAAGGTGGTGTTGATGGAGACTCTACAGGAGGATTCACTGGGGAAGCCATACCTGCACTTCTGCCAGGGTGTCTTGGACGTACCTGAATAAATGTAGTTTTCCCTGGAAGTGGACGAGGATTAATCTGAGACGGAGTCTCCTCAGAACATCTCCCCATCATGCTTCTATGGTCCAACGATGCCAGCTTTTGTCCTTTCTGTTTTTCTAATTTAAGCTGGAGTTGAGCGTCTTTCACTCTAGATTTTAGATGACCTATCTCTTTTTCTTCATTGCCAGCCTTTTGGATAATCTGGTTCACTGGTCCAATGAGCTCCTCTCTTTGTCGGAATAAAGCGTACTCGGAAGACTTTACCATGTCATTGTACTGCTTTTTAAATGATTCCAGCTCCCGTGTTTTATCTAGTAAAGCTGCATCTAGATCCTTGCATCTGATACGTAGACAGTTCAGCTGTTTTTCAAGAAACTCCTTCGTTGTTCCAACAAAGGGGGTGCCTTCCACTCCGTCTACGTATTTCTTTTTCACGTTGTGGAACATATCCCTAAATTCCACCTTTTCTTTTCCTCTCAAGTGACCTGCATGTGGAAATGCCTTTTCAAAGGACAAAACGCACTGGCACAATTCCTCTTGGAAGTAGCGCTCTTTCTTCTCCAGCCAATTCACTTTGGATATAAATCTTTCCCGTTGCTTTTTTGTGGAGCGCAGTTTCTCTTCCAGCGCCACCTTTTCAGCCAGTGCCTGATTGTGTGCCGCTTTTACTTTGTGCCGGTCCACTGCTGTCTTTCTGTGGTTTTCCTGCTCTGTGCTTAGGGCCTTTTTGACGTCTTCAATTTTCTTTTTCAAAGAATCAACTTCGTCTTCAAGCATAGCCTTCATTTTCTTTTCCAAGGCCAGAGCTCTAATATTACTCTGGCATTTCTGCTTGATCGCCATATTCTGGGCCTTTTGGTCGTCTATCACTTTGCCCATTTGACCTTTCTCCTCTGTTAATTCTTTCATGTTTTTAACCATAAATTCATTTTCGTCTTGTAACTGTGTATTACGCGACAAAACACCGTCAATCCAACACTGCGAGGATTGACGTTCTTCCTCGCGTTCCTTAACCGCATTGACGGTCACACCTCTACTATTTTTTACTGCCGTCTGCAGCTTTTCTATTTTGGAGTCATACATGTTGATCACCTCTTCTAACTTCCTGTCTGCAGCATTTGCTTTGTTTTCCAGTTTTTTAGTATTTTCCTGGTAAAACTGCTGCATCTTATTTTTTTCCTCTTTGTGGCGTTTCAATAATAATTCAACAACTTGGCTGTTGTGAAATTGCTGACGTGCCACCTTTTCTTTCTCTGTTTCCAGCAGTCCTTGCAGGACTTGGACTTCGTCCTCGTGTTTTTCTTTAAGCTCAGCCAGAGTTTTCTCCGTCTCTGCGCGGAACTTTACCAGAGCTTCGTGGTCATCTTTTATCGAGTCCAACCTGTCTGCGATGTTTGTCCTGTCATCCAAGACCGAACCCAGCAGCTTATTATTCTGCAAAAGTTCATTGTTTTCTTTTGTTAGATCCTCGATCCGTTTCTTATTGACTGTATGCAGGTTTTTGAAGTAGTCAAGCTCAGTTTTGAGCTTTTCAACCTCGTCGATCATTGGCTGCAGTCTTTGCTCGAACTGTCTGGCATATGTTTCTTTTTCTTTTTCACTTTTTTTAACCATTGTTTTCGAGAAATTAACATTTCTGTCTTTGTTAGCTTTCGAACTCATTTCTGCTTTTTTATGTGCTGTATCACTCCAACAAAACGATAGCTTAATGAATTCCCTTTGACAGCTGTCCTCTATTTATAGACTTGAACATCAAAGGATGAAAGGACTGTCACTATGACATCACCACGTTCTGTGACGTAACAGGGCTTTGGAGCGTGATGTCACGGGGGTGGGCGTGGAAAGGATTTTGGGGGTCTAAACAAAGCGTGTCTTTTTTTTAAAACTTTATTTAACAAACAATGAGTATACAACAGAACATGAACACAAAAAGCCAAGGGTGAAAGAAAAAGGTAACAATTATAAGAATACACGCAAAAATTCACATACATATATTGTTGTGAGAGCCTTTTTGTTGGTGCAGTCTGATATTGATTGTATGTGCATGTGCACATCCTTAAAATAATGACAGAAATATGGTGTTTTGTTAGTAAACTTACATTTATGGATAAAAACTTTAGCTAAAAGTATTAAGAAATTTATCATAAAAAACATTTCTCATACTTCTTGGGGAACTTAAAGAAACAGAATAAAACATTTTCCCATCGTAAAGAAAACTCCCTTAAAATATGGACAATAACAAAGCTGCTAAATTCCTTCCAGAATCTCTGTGTAAAAGAACAGTACCAAAAAAGATGTGTCACCGTTTCTGGATGATCCCCACAGAAAGTACAATTAGTATTTATGTCCCTTTTAAATTTGACCATGTAGTGACTGGCTGGATAACATGTATGTCGAATTTTAAAAGAGACTTCTTTCACCTTATTTACAATCAAATATTTATGGGGGACCATCCAGACTGTCTTCCGCTTGATATCTGGAACACTGATTGGAAAATTATATAGTGCAATAAAGTCGTTGTAAGTAAGTAGTTGTCCCTCTTTACTAACCAGCTGAGCCACCAATAGGATCCCATTTTGGAGCCAAGTTTCCAGGAAAAGTGATTTATTTTTCTATAAAATATCTCTGTTGTTCCAGATAAGGTATTTGTGAGGTGAGAAGTTGTGTTTATAAATGAGGGTCCACGCTAAGAGGACCTGCTTATGGAAGGATGAAAGCTTTACAGGGACTTTCTCAACATTGTAATTACAATTTCAAATAAAAGTAAAGCCACCAAAACGAGAGAAAATGTGGTATGGTATAAAGTTCCAGATAGAGGTAGGGTTTTAAGAAAATGTTTGGCCCAATTAATTTTGAAAGTGTTATTTAAAGTAGAAAAGTCTAAGACGTTAAGCCCACCTGATTCGTACTTATTCATCACAACAGTTTTTCTAATATAGTGCGTACGGTTTTTCCATATAAAATTAAAGAGCATACGGTCAATATCTTTACTACTTTTCTTATCCAGATGTAAGGAGAGAGCAGCATATGTTCATCGGGATATCCCTTCAGCTTTAGTAATTAACACTCTACCTTTCAAAGACAAGTCCCTTGTTCCAAGATGGCGCCGCCGCGTATGGATGCCCCGGTGCTTCAGTGCGTTACTTCTGTTTTGTTTTTGTGCATAACTTCTGTGTCTGGGCACTCCTCTGGATATTCTTACACTAGAGAAGAGCTTCTTAACTACAGGACTACAACACCTGTGGATTTACTTCCAATATTTGTCGCATCTGCGGCAGATTTACTGCAGACTCTGATCAGGAAAGTGAGACGCCGAAAGCGAGGAAAGCGAGCCGGCGCACTCGTGCGTCTGAGGAGACGCGGACTGCGAACTGCTCTTCCTGGGATCTTCCTTTCCGACGTACGCTCACTCAGGAATGAGATGGACGAGCTGGCCCTGATGAGAAGCATGAACAGAGACGTTGCCTCCTCCTGTGTCTTGTGTTTTACGGAGTCGTGGCTCTGTGAGGACATCCCGGACAGCGCGCTCAAGCTGGAGGGCTTTCATCTGCTGCGCGCGGACCGGCAGGCCTCTCTCTCTGGTAAGACCACAGGTGGACGTGTCTGCTTCTACATTAATAGTGGCTGGTGCACAGATGTAACAGTGATTGCTCAGCACTGCTCTTCCTCTCTGGAATACCTTTTTATTCACTGCAAACCGTTTTATTCTCCGCGGGAGTTTGCTTCATTCATCTTGGCCGCTGTTTACATCCCGCCAGATGCGGATGCGCAGGCAGCTCAGTGCGCACTCGCGGAGCAGATACTGCACATGGAGCGGACATTCCCGGACTCTCTCATCATTGCTCTTGGGGACTTTTACAACACCCCCCTCCTCACCCCACACAAAAGAGGATTTCACACCACCTCCTCCCACCACAACCCTTCATATTCATGAAGCAGATGCGAGGAAGCAGTTTAAGAGTCTGAATGCTCGGAAAGCTCCCGGCCCAGACGGTGTGTCTCGTCTACTGGACGCAGCCGGAGGGTTCACTTGGTTGTTTGCTCTCAATAGAAGCTGAGCGCGTCTCCGTGTCTGTGCTGGTAAACGATACTGAGTCCCAGTGCTCAGTAAACTGTACACCTGACCGTTATTCTCCCACTGAATCCGGTGTGTCCACGGTCCAACACGTGCTCAACACGATGGTGCTGACCGGTGCCCAAACACACCAGAACACCAAATAAGTAAAATAACACAAACACGAACTTCTCCATGGCTCGTCGGGATGGCAACTGCTCCAAAAGTGACACATGAAATAGGCTGACATTTGAGTTTGACACGGGAGGTGAGGGGGTGTTTTGAATATGCTTGACTCCGTCACGAGGTTGCGCACAGCATCACCGGCAAGGGGGCTTGGTTTGAGAGGTTTTTGGCATCTGTGATGTGATTTACAACCATCCACCCATGTACAGCAAGAAGCCGCACTCACAACCGTGGGCATCAGCAAGTTGGTGAAATTTAAACAAAACAAAACAGCATTCCATCTGAAACTCTCTTATTGTACCCAAAATACAAATTTTAGTGATTACATGTGGCTTCATTAATTATGTTCAAACGGATGAATACATAACGCAAGTAATAACTTTATGATCAGTCAGTGAATGAAGGAGCTCAAGAGTGCAAATATAGTTGCAATAAAGTGACAAATATGCCCTTTTATGTCAAACAAAGACCGAAATAAGTGGCATCAGTGTGAGGATGAGAATGAGCGATCCAACCTCACACTGCAGATATCAGGGCAAAGCACAGTGGGGGGGTTGCAGTCTTCTTGGCTGGACCTTCTTCTGCAGTGTGTGATCTTCTAGGAGAGTCTTCATGCAGCATGCCTGCCAGTGTGGTCCACACTGCTTCTCTGTCAGTCTTGGGCACACTGCGTAGGTCTTTAAAACGTGGGTCCAGTGCAGTTGCGATCTGGAGCCATGCATAGTTGGTATGTTCCTGGCGGGAAGCAAGGTCTTCCTTAAACTTCTCTTTAAACCTCACCACATATGCAGGGTCCTCATCAGTTACTTCCATGTGTAGCCGGGTGGAAGTTCGATATTATGGGACATGCCACTGGATGGCACTGTTTTTCTTTTGGGGTACCTCTGAGAGCGGAAGGGATCATGGGGATCTACGGAGACATGCACGAGTGCTAGCTTGCATTGGTGTTATGTGGGTGTGCAATGCCTTTTTTTCGCTGCGTGATCTGTTTTGAACGCAAAGTGTGCAACAGTTAAGGCACCAGGAGTAGCTGCCACCAACTTCGCCGTTCGTCTCAGAGGGATCCATATTCCGTTTTCTGCTGGATTAATGCACTGTATGTATTTGAGTTCACACTTGTATTATACTATCTCTGTGGGTAAGAGGGAAATGTACCGTGTTAACTGTTTAATCTTGGCTCTGTATCTATGCAGGAGAAGCCACTACAGTTATTTTTGCACTGCTAAGTTTTGTTTTATTTATGGTTGGGTTTATATCAGACACGAAATGACGCTAGATGTCCTTGAGTTCCAGATGCTGATAAAGTTGGGGAAATAACCTGCAGTAGCAGTGGGTTACCAGAGCACAAAGCTGTTACTGGATAGGAGCTGTCTGTAACAATTTTATTTCTTTATTTTTACAACCTTGTTATTTTCTTCTGAGCACTTACTTTATCATTCAGATTAAAAGAACCCCAAAGATAATCTGTGTTCTGGGCTGGTTAATTTAGCCAGGCTACACAATTTGGTACCAGGAGTGGGGTATCTGCAAAAGTGGCAGCTCAGCGATTTTGTTTTTTATGGGTTTCCGTTTAAGTAGGTTATTTTACGGTGCAAGAAATAACTGTAGTGGTGGTCACCTGCGACGCGAGGGATTGGAAGGGATCGGACGATTGAGGCCATACCAGAGGTGTGCAGAGGAGCAGTGGCCAGTCTTTCCAGAAGAGGGTGATTTCGATCGAGGGAAGGATTCTTTCCAGAGGAGAAGAGGACATCAGTGGCACCTAGCTGAATAGACTGCTAAGGCAATTTCTGCATCCTGACCAAAGACTAATCTGGACACAGACATTTCATTATGTCAGACACAAACAGTGACGATGACCAGGGTTTGGCGGAGGCCACCGCAAGGGACCCTGTCACTGAGCTTCAGGCAAAATTGTCAGAACTGAGTAACAAACATGACCAGGCTATGGCCAGGATAACTGCTTTGAGTGACGGGGCAAGTAGGTCATATGTATATCTGCCGCGAGAGCGACCTATTCAACCCTTTAGTGGGGATGCAACCGTAGATGGACGTTCTGTAGAGGAGTTTATTGATGAAGTACAGAGGGGTATCAGAACTAGAGGCTTGGGTAATGATGATCAGGTTGACTTCATTTTTTCCCTCCTCAGGGGTTCTGCACTTGAAGAGATCAAGTTATGTACTGGGGGAGAGCAAATTGAACCCGAAGAAATATTTTGTTTTCTTAGAGAAGCTTATGGTGAGAGGCGCAGTGTAGCACAGTTACTGCAAACCTTTTTTAGCCGTTTCCAGCTAGAAGGTGAAGATTTCTTTGAGTACTCACACGCTCTGTCCCAGATCCTCCGCTTAGCCCTTAAACAAAGGCCTGATGCAGTACGAGACACAAAGATGGCAGTTAGAGACCAGTTTGTGGAGGGAGTAAGAGACTCCACTCTGCGAAGGGAGCTTCGCAAGATGGTGAGGGAAAAGCCAGAGTCTACGCTTTTTGATGTACGTCAGGAAGCAATTGCTTGGTCGATGGAAGAAAAACCTAGTGGCACCAGAGTTGCCAAGAGCAGGCCCATATTAAGTGACAGTGCGGTTGCAAGGGATCAGAGTACCCGTGAAGCTCCAGATAGGTCATCTGCAACTCTAGATGAAATCCTTAAGGTGGTTTCTGAGCAGGGCAAGGCTATTGGGGAGTTACTCAGTGTGGTTAGGGAGAGTGTTACATCCGGAGAAAGGGCCCCTAAACGTGGGATTCCCAGATCAAAGTTCCAGTTCACTGATGATGGGAAGCCCATCTGTTTCAAGTGTAAGGGAGTTGGACACATTGCTAGGGAGTGCAAAACCCTTAAGCAAGGAGCTTCTCCAGTTTCTGTTCCTGCACCTGGTCAGGGAAACTAGCCACCTCGGTTGCCAAGAGCCGGGCAATTCGAGGGGAGACTACTGGCTCAAAGACCCTAACTCGTGAGAGATTTTTTGACAGAGCAGTTGGTAAATGTCCTGAAGTTGAAATTGAGGTGGGAGGGATTAAGGCTAGAACCCTTTTGGATACAGGGAGCCAGGTTAGCACCATCTCAGAGGCATTTTTCCGACAACACCTAATGGGTGAAGATGATGATGTAACCCCTACAGCTAAATGGCTTAAATTGACTGCAGCTAACTCATTGCCAATTCCTTATATAGGTTACATTGAGCTGGATGTGCAGGTCATGGGGTTAACAGCGCAGGAGTGTGGGTTTTTGGTAGTCAGGGACCCCGCCCCAGAACCAGGAGGGCCACAGGACCAAGAGCTAATGTCAGCTAAAGTTAAGGTGCAGGAAAATGATGTGGAACAGCAGGTGGGAAAAGGTGCCAGCAGACTAGAGGGATCCCCCCCTGTTCTTGTTGGAATGAACATAATAAAGAGATGTAAGGAGCTAGCCATTGCTAGTTTTGATTCAACTCTCGGAGGAGAGTTAAATGCTGCTTGGGGAGAAGCTTTTCAGAGGGTGCAAGCCTGCGAAGTATTAGAGAGGTCATCCATCGCCCGGTTAGCTGGTAAAAATACTGTACACGTGCCAGCATCATCCGTGGCCACAGTATTTGCTAGAGGGCTTGGGAAAGTTTCAGATGACCAGACCTTAATGTTACTTGAGCCAACCAACACGCTCGTTCCCAGTGGTTTGGTTGTTGTTCCTACTCTTGTTGAAACTGACAGGCACGTGTTTCCAGTTCAAGTTGTGAACTTCTCTCAGGAAGATGTGTGGTTGGCTCCCCGGACCAGACTTGGTATGCTTACTGTAGTGGAGTGTGTTGAAAATGCAGCTGAGGTGCAGTTTAATCGTATCTCTGCTGACCACGAGGAAGTGTCACTGAATAAGGAAGGGGCTAAAGAATCTGATGGTGAACTGAAATTGCTGATAGAGCAGCTGAGCATTAGTGGCTCCCAAGAGGAACAGACCAAATTAGCTGCACTTTTGGCTCAGTATGCAGATGTTTTTGCTTTCAAGGATGAAGATCTAGGTTATACAGAGAAGATCAGTCATGAGATACACCTAGTCGATGATGTCCCGGTCACTCAGGCCTACCGACGGATACCTCCAACACAGTACAAAGAGGTGCGAGAACACATAACCCAGCTTCTGAAAAAGGGTGTGGTCAAAGAAAGCACTAGTGCCTATGCATCGCCCATTGTGCTGGTGAGGAAGACAGACAACAGCTTGAGGTTATGTGTCGATTACAGGCGGCTAAATGCCAAGACCAGACGTGATGCCTTTCCTTTGCCCCGTATAGATGAATCCTTTGATGCATTACATGGTGCAAGGTTTTTCTCGACTATCGACCTGGCAAGTGGCTATCATCAAGTGGCAGTTCACGAAAGAGACAGGCACAAGACTGCTTTTACAACCCCATTTGGGTTGTTTGAATATACCAGATTGCCCTTTGGTGTGTGTAACGGTCCAGCCACTTTCCAAAGACTCATGCAGGCCACTATGAGTGACTTAATCCTTCAGATCATGCTCGTGTACCTAGATGACATATTAGTCTACTCATCAACTTTTGAAGACCATTTGACACGTCTTCAGACAGTGTTGCAGAGACTCAGGGAAACTGGGCTGAAGGTTAAGGTGGAGAAATGTCATTTTCTCCAATCTAGTGTACGCTTTTTGGGTCACCAGATCTCAGCTGAAGGGATAGGTACGGACCCAGACAAGATAGCTGCAGTGAGGCAGTGGCCAGTACCCACCACAGTTAAAGAGCTGAGATCCTTCCTGGGTTTTTGCAGTTATTACAGGAGATTTCTCCATGGATTTTCGCAGCTGGCAGGTCCTTTGCATGATCTGATTAATGCATGGGGCAAGGAGGACAGTCCAGCTAAATATAAAAACTTGCTGGAAAGTGTGTGGACGCCATCTTGTCAAGAGTCATTTGAACAGCTGAAAGAGAAGCTCACGAGTGCCCCCCTACTTGCTTATGCTGATTTCTCACTGCCATTTGTTGTTGAGACGGATGCCAGCAGTTTAGGACTGGGAGCAGTTCTTTATCAGGTGCAGGGTGGCAGGAAACGTGTTATAGCATACGCCAGCCGAAGGTTGAGAAATACAGAGAGAAATGACAGAAACTATAGCAGCATGAAATTAGAGCTCCTCGCCCTTAAATGGGCTGTGTCTGAGAAGTTTAGGGGGTATCTCTTAGGCTCCAAATTCACAGTTGTGACAGATAACAACCCCCTCTGCCACCTGAACTCAGCAAAGCTGGGAGCCATTGAACAGCGCTGGGTTGCCCAGTTAGCGCCATTTGACTTTGAGGTGCAGTATCGTCCTGGTCGGTGTAACACAGCAGCCGATACCCTCTCTAGACAGCCATTAGCAGGGGAGCCCCAGCCTGCAGGAGATGAGGAGGAGTTTGATGGATGCATATCCATCTGTAACCTTGTCAGCAGAGGGACAACGCTAGGCCTGGACTTAGTAAGTGCAGGTGTAAAATGTTGTCAGGTGAGGCAGGCCCGGGTCACAGCAGTTGAGCAAGACACCCATTTTACTGATTCCCAAGGGAATACACCCACTCTGCCAGGGTATTCTAAGGAAGAGTTGCGACAGTTTCAGTGCTCTGACCCTACTATCAAGTCCTTTAGGCAGTTTTGGGACAAAAAGAAGAAACCCACACACCAGCAGAGGAGAGGTTTGGCTAAGTCTGTGATTTCTCTGCTCCGGCAGTGGTCACGTATCATGGAGTTGGAGGGATTGTTGTATCGGGTCATTGAGGATGGACATTTGGGGAGGTGTCAGCAGCTCCTTTTGCCAGCTTGTTTAAAGGAAGCTGTACTGGGGAGTGTGCATGATCAGATGGGGCATCAGGGGGTGGAGCGGACCCAGAATCTGTTAAGACAGAGATGTTTTTGGGTTGGTATGTATGAAGAAGTGGACCAGTGGATTAAGAAATGCTACAGATGTGTGCTTACTAAGTTGCCACAGCCCAAGATTCATGCCCCTGTCAAGCCTTTTTTGGCCACTAGACCTCTTGAAGTGGTTGCAGTAGATTTTAGCATGTTGGAGCCAGCCTCAGATGGACGGGAAAATGTGTTGGTGGTTACAGATGTTTTCACCAAGTTCACACAAGCTTTCCCCACACGCGACCAGAAAGCTGATACAACTGCTAAGATTTTGCTTAGAGAGTGGTTCATGAGGTATGGCGTACCAGAGAGGTTACATTCTGATCAGGGCAGAAATTTTGAAAGTGATGTGATTCAGGAACTGTGCAAGTTATATGGGGTTAAAAAAAGCCGTACTACACCACATCATCCCCAAGGTAATGCACAATGTGAACGTTTCAATAGGACACTTCATGACCTATTGCGTACCCTCCCACCTGACAAGAAACGCCGTTGGCCTGAGTATTTGCCAGAATTGGTCTATGCGTACAATGTGACTCCCCATGCCACCACAGGGCACTCGCCGTATTACCTCATGTTTGGAGTGCACCCCCACCTTCCTGTAGATGCTTTACTGGGGCAGGAGCAGGTGCTTGATAAGAGACATGACTGGCTGGTTGTGCATCAGCAGCGCTTAAATGAAGCACATAACAGAGCAAGGCAGTACACGGAGCAGAAAGCAGCGGAAAGGCTTGAGCTGGACAAAACCCGAGTCTATTGCCCCCCTGTTGAAGTAGGTCAGTTAGTTTATCTGCGACACTGGCCCCAAGGCAGGAACAAAATTCAGGACGCCTGGAGCCCTGTGGTTTATAGGGTTGTCGAAGTCCAGGGCAGCACACATGCAGTGGAGCCGGTGGAGGGTGGGCCAGTAAAACGGGTTCACAGAGCTAACCTTAGACCTTGTATTGGCCCAATTCCTGCACCCAGGAAAAAGAAAAATAATGAATCCCCTGTGGTAGTGAGTCCTAGGACAGAAGAGAAAACAGGCTGTTCAGATCCAGATCCTGAGTATGTGTTGTTCGGAGAAACCTCATACCCAAGTGCAGAGCAGGGGTCTGATGAAGCAGTTCAAAGCAGTGACATTTCTGAGTCTGTAAACACTGATGATGCTCGTGTTACTGTACCATCTGACTCTGAGCAGGTGTCCACACCAGAGACAGTTGCTACTGAAACTAACAGGGATATTGGGGTCATTCCACCAACACCAGTGCCCCGTCGGAGTAAAAGAGCTAATGCTGGAGTGCATTCAAACCCTTACCATGTCCCTGTATCAGCATGTCATGCCATCACCTTGAGCCCTGAGGTACTGTCTCAGTTGTTGACTAATTTGGGTACTGCTCTCTTTAAGGAAGCAGTGCATGAGTTGAGATATACCAATTGAGTCACCGGGGACGTTGACTCTTAAGCAGGGGAGTATGTAGCCGGGTGGAAGTTCGATATTATGGGACATGCCACTGGATGGCACTGTTTTTCTTTTGGGGTACCTCTGAGAGCGGAAGGGATCATGGGGATCTACGGAGACATGCACGAGTGCTAGCTTGCATTGGTGTTATGTGGGTGTGCAATGCCTTTTTTTCGCTGCGTGATCTGTTTTGAACGCAAAGTGTGCAACAGTTAAGGCACCAGGAGTAGCTGCCACCAACTTCGCCGTTCGTCTCAGAGGGATCCATATTCCGTTTTCTGCTGGATTAATGCACTGTATGTATTTGAGTTCACACTTGTATTATACTATCTCTGTGGGTAAGAGGGAAATGTACCGTGTTAACTGTTTAATCTTGGCTCTGTATCTATGCAGGAGAAGCCACTACAGTTATTTTTGCACTGCTAAGTTTTGTTTTATTTATGTTTGGGTTTATATCAGACACGAAATGACGCTAGATGTCCTTGAGTTCCAGATGCTGATAAAGTTGGGGAAATAACCTGCAGTAGCAGTGGGTTACCAGAGCACAAAGCTGTTACTGGATAGGAGCTGTCTGTAACAATTTTATTTCTTTATTTTTACAACCTTGTTATTTTCTTCTGAGCACTTACTTTATCATTCAGATTAAAAGAACCCCAAAGATAATCTGTGTTCTGGGCTGGTTAATTTAGCCAGGCTACACATGACACGGCGCAGGTGGCAGAAGGCTGGTAGAACTACAGAGCAGGAGACGTAGGCCTCTCCTCCCAGCAGTTCAGTCACATATCTGCAGTGGAATACACACACACACACACACACACACACACACACACACACACACACACACACACACACACACACAGAGATAAGACAGCAAATTAAAAAAAGCTTTTTAATACTAGGTAATATTAATAAAATATTTGATTTCATTTATTTTTTAAATAAGACATTTTCATAATAACAAAACTGATTTAAGATGTATGTTTGATACATTTAATCTAAACCTACAATTATGGTCACAATGACAGGCTCACCTGCAGGGCTCTAGAAGTGTCTCCAGTCTCTGGAGTTTGTCCCACTCTGGAGGCGTCAGGAGGACAAGTTTATGCTTTTGTTTATCCAGAGTCGCGGTTACTGCAGTTTGGTTGCGGATCAAGCGCTTCACCATCTCCAGCGTGGAGTTCCAGCGCGTAGGCACGTCCTGGGCCAACGGCTCCTGCTTGCGCCCCAGTGACACCTGCTCTGCGTTCAGCTCTGCTGTGTTTGCTGGGCTGTGCTTAAAATGGCCAACAATTTTGCGGCATTTGGCCAGCGCAGTGACAAAGCCACTGTCTGCGAGACTCACTGTGATGCATCTCTGTAGAATGTGCGCGGTACACGGCATGTGATTGAATGGCATGATGCGAGCCGCGGCGATCATATTGCGCGCACTGTCCGTGCCTACTGTTGTCACCTTCTCCTCAATTCTCCACCTGCGAGCAACAGTCTGGAACTGCTCTGCACAAGCCTCCGCAAAGTGCCGCTCTTCCGTTTTCATTATAGTCAGCGCAAAGGATGTCAGACCCCAGGCTTCAGTGATTAAATGCGCAGTAACTCCCAGGTAATTGTCATTACTCAATGATGTCCAGTGGTCTCCTGTCAGAGCCACGCATTCTGTGTGAACTAAAGCCTCTTCTTTTTTCTTTTTCTCCGTTTCATACAGTTCGTGGATTCGAATTGTTATTGTGCTTCTCGCTGGGGGCTTGTAGGACGCGTCCTGAGATGCAACCTTTAAAACATCCGCAAAGCCCTTGTCCTCCACAATGCTTAGCGGTCTGCAGTCCTTTGCTATCCATTTGGCTATATTGTCGGTCAGTTTGTCCAAAGAAGACTTACCGAGTGGCCTGCGTTCACTAAGAGTGGTCTGACGCAGGCCGGGTGAAGCTGCTGCCCCGACAAACGCGTGTTTGGCATTAAGGTGGTATTTTAAGGTCGAATTTGAACGGTGAAATTGAAACTCTTTACTACAGTGAGTGCAAATTACAACGCGTTTGTTTATTGTCCCATCTATGTTCTTCTTGTATTTAAATTCCCCATCCAGAAGGCCATCCGCTTCCTGCTTCTCCATTTTCAGTGGCGCGGTAAACAAATCAAGTGGAATTATGGGAGCGACTTATCTGCGTGTTGCGCTAAATAGTTAAATATTCTAACGTAATTAATTCCAAAATTTAATTATCGCAATTAACGCGTTAATTTCGACAGCTATAAATATAATATAATATAATATAATATAATATAATATAATATAATATATCATGTTGCTATTTAATGTTTTTTGTTCGTGTTGCAGCTGCTCTGTGAGCCAAGCTTTCGTTGTCTAAATTCAATGGCAATATATCTCTGCACCACACGATGGCGATAGATTCTCACAGACAGTCTGTGCTCTGCTTCCGCCACCAGTCATCTTTAAATCTTTTTTTTAATTCAATGAAACCTTTATTTAACTGTCCATCTCGCAGCATTACTTAAAAAAAAATCATATTTAAATACAAAGAAGATTAAATACATGAACGACAGTAAATTGATAAAATAAGAGCAAATAAATATATTTACAAATGATAGCAACATCAATGGAATAAAAGCATGAACAGCAGCAGAAGGAGAAAGAGGCCTGTATCTACATTATTACTCTGGCAGCTCTCAGTCTCCATACAGACAGGACACGTTGCAGCGTAATTGCAGACAGGTGCGTGGGCCTGAGCTCCGCCCAGGCAGAATGACGAGTGGAAGAAAGCAGCAACACAATAAACATATCGTTAGCTTCATAGCATAATTGCCTAAGTCATTTGACTAAGTCAATGACTTAGGCACTTATGCTATGAAGCTAACGATATGTAGCCTTGCGGAGCCGGCCGGGCAGACACCGAGACAGAGTGCAAAGATTTTATACGTGACAACATACACAAAAAAACACACACAACAAAAATCAGAATGTGTTTGTGATTTGGATTTTTATTTAAAGGTGAAACCTTTTTTCTTTTCTTGTTTTGCCAGATTAGACATTTTGATTCATTTCATTTAGTTTTTTTGTTTTACTTTGATGCTATAATAGATGTTTTTAAAATGTAGTCATATTTAATACTATATTGCATCATGGCAAAAAAACAGTCTCCTCAAGCTGCTTTATACTGTAAGGTAAAAACACTACAGTAAAAGCCAGAAAACCCCAACAATCCAATGATCCCCTTTGAGCAAGCACTGGGCGACAGTGGGGAGGAAAAACTCCCTTTAGGAAGAAACCTCCGGCAGAACCAGGCTCAAGAAGGGGCGGCCATCTGCTGCGACCGGTTGGGGGTGGGTGGGCAATCTCAGTCCACGAGGGCCGGTGTCCCTGCAGGTTTTAGATGTGTCCTCGAACCAACACAGCTGATTTAAACGGCTAAATTAGCTCCTCAACATGTCCTGAAGTTCTCCAGAGGCCTGGTAACGAACTAATCATGTGATTCAGGTGTGTTGAGCCAAGGTGAGATCTAAAACCTGCAGGGACACCGGCCCTCGTGGACTGAGAATGCCCACCCATGATATAGGGAGACAAGATGAAGTATACTTCTAATGGCCTATTTTAGCAGTTAATTTTTAACAATCAACTGGTGGTAATCCATCATCAGAATTGAGGAAAGGTGGTGTTGATGGAGACTCTACAGGAGGATTCACTGGGGAAGCCATACCTGCACTTCTGCCAGGGTGTCTTGGACGTACCTGAATAAATGTAGTTTTCCCTGGAAGTGGACGAGGATTAATCTGAGACGGAGTCTCCTCAGAACATCTCCCCATCATGCTTCTATGGTCCAACGATGCCAGCTTTTGTCCTTTCTGTTTTTCTAATTTAAGCTGGAGTTGAGCGTCTTTCACTCTAGATTTTAGATGACCTATCTCTTTTTCTTCATTGCCAGCCTTTTGGATAATCTGGTTCACTGGTCCAATGAGCTCCTCTCTTTGTCGGAATAAAGCGTACTCGGAAGACTTTACCATGTCATTGTACTGCTTTTTAAATGATTCCAGCTCCCGTGTTTTATCTAGTAAAGCTGCATCTAGATCCTTGCATCTGATACGTAGACAGTTCAGCTGTTTTTCAAGAAACTCCTTCGTTGTTCCAACAAAGGGGGTGCCTTCCACTCCGTCTACGTATTTCTTTTTCACGTTGTGGAACATATCCCTAAATTCCACCTTTTCTTTTCCTCTCAAGTGACCTGCATGTGGAAATGCCTTTTCAAAGGACAAAACGCACTGGCACAATTCCTCTTGGAAGTAGCGCTCTTTCTTCTCCAGCCAATTCACTTTGGATATAAATCTTTCCCGTTGCTTTTTTGTGGAGCGCAGTTTCTCTTCCAGCGCCACCTTTTCAGCCAGTGCCTGATTGTGTGCCGCTTTTACTTTGTGCCGGTCCACTGCTGTCTTTCTGTGGTTTTCCTGCTCTGTGCTTAGGGCCTTTTTGACGTCTTCAATTTTCTTTTTCAAAGAATCAACTTCGTCTTCAAGCATAGCCTTCATTTTCTTTTCCAAGGCCAGAGCTCTAATATTACTCTGGCATTTCTGCTTGATCGCCATATTCTGGGCCTTTTGGTCGTCTATCACTTTGCCCATTTGACCTTTCTCCTCTGTTAATTCTTTCATGTTTTTAACCATAAATTCATTTTCGTCTTGTAACTGTGTATTACGCGACAAAACACCGTCAATCCAACACTGCGAGGATTGACGTTCTTCCTCGCGTTCCTTAACCGCATTGACGGTCACACCTCTACTATTTTTTACTGCCGTCTGCAGCTTTTCTATTTTGGAGTCATACATGTTGATCACCTCTTCTAACTTCCTGTCTGCAGCATTTGCTTTGTTTTCCAGTTTTTTAGTATTTTCCTGGTAAAACTGCTGCATCTTATTTTTTTCCTCTTTGTGGCGTTTCAATAATAATTCAACAACTTGGCTGTTGTGAAATTCCTGACGTGCCACCTTTTCTTTTGCTGTTTCCAGCAGTCCTTGCAGGACTTCGACTTCGTCCTCATCATCTGTGATTAGGTATTGAAACAGCTGTTTACTCCCCAGATGTTTGTGTCCTCAAAGAAATTCCATTTTGATTTATGTGAATGTATTGTGCAGGTACTTTCTCTGCTTCACCCTCATTGCTTGCTTTATCTGAGGACATAATCTGCCTTCTTTCAGCTTGGGGTAGGCCTCAGTTTATGTTTTAAATTAAAAAGCTTGAAGACAAAGTGAACTCTGGACAAGCGTGTGGCCTACCTGAAGCCCAGGTGGGCTTGTTGATAATCACATTTTCACACTCATCTCGGGGCACATCCGTGGTGTTCTGGTGCCAGCCTGTCCCCTCTGTTTTTGTGGGGGTCTTCCCCACATACGAAAATGGCCGCTTCTGCCTGGAGGGAGTTTTTTATTTTTGCTTTGCAGCTGCACAGGATCTGTATAGAAGTTTTAAACACTTCTATTTTAGGCAAATTTATAATATTTTAGACGACAGCACTGTTACGAGTTCAAAAATTGGGGATGGAGACAAGAGGAAAAACCACAATAACAACACTGGTCCGGCCGGGTTAAGTCAAACGATGATTTTAATGATCACACGCGTGGGAGATGGACACTGTATGCAGACAGCCTCAGATCTCAAAATGGTGGAGCATTGATCAAACTCTTATAGCCTCTGGTGCCCCCACCTTATCATAAAAGCCTAAACATTCACATGCTTTCTCTCACACGGCGCCTAAGCTACGACCTTGGCTCCCTGTTTATCTGCTCCTGCTGAGATGGGGCAGAAAACTCCAGCATGTTCCGTTCTCTTCTAATCAGACAAATAAGGCGATGACTTTTCTGCAAACAGTATTTCTTATAACTCAGCAGTATAATGCATCATGAAACAATATCATCCATTCACAATAAATCAGCAGTGTAATGCAAATCAGTTTAATAAATGCAATAGTTATCACCCTCTCCTAATTCAGGAGAATAATGCAAACTAAAACTACATAATAATTCACAATCTTTAATTAGGGGTCTAACATGGCATAAAATAATATTATAAACCTCACAGGACATAAAACACTGTTTGCTTGGATGCGTGTGTTTGTGTGTAAAAAGTGAGATGTTCAGAGGTCTTGCTTCATGGTATCAAACAGCCCACACAAAACAGGTTCTTTATGATTTAATTTAAGTGCTGATGTAAACCACAATGTTCAGCAAACATCTATCAGGTCATTGGACTGTATTTTTTTAAAGCTTAAGTATGCGCACATGGGATATATTAAAAACTGACAAGCCGTTTGAACACATGATGTGAAATCACTTAATCAACCTGCTGGATTTTCCAAAAGTTAAAATATTTATACTACTTTGGCACATTGCTCTTAACTTATTAAGGTGGCTATTAGTGAGGGTCATGATAATCAATTCAATTGAGCAGAAGTGACATTCTTACTTCGATTCGTCCAAATTCATGTGAGTTCCAGTCTGTTCAGCCTGTTTCTGTGTAGCACCAAGCAGTAGACCTAAACCTGGATGTGCTTCTGGGTTCTGCCTCTAATGAAAACGGATGAGTGTAAAATGCAACCATTGTTTGTAGTTTGCTGCCACCTACTGAGTGAAAAAAGAACTGAAGTTGTAAAAAGTCACTATTCCTAATGATAGGCTTCGTTTTGTTTCAGTTTCAGTTCACTATACAGCTCATCAAACTGTTTTCCCTTTACGTTTTGATATAATAGCTTTTTAGTACTACTGAGACACATACTGCCTTTTTCTTCCGTTAGAGTAATATTTTCTTGAGCTGTGTAACTGGATTTGTTCAAACATAGAGGTAGTTTGGATTCACTGACACAGGAGCCATACGCCCTTTCTGCAGTTTCTATGCTTCCTTAGCTCGTTTATGTCGCCATTGTTAATCCTGTCCTGTGCAAAGAAAAGCCCAAGCTACACTTGTCTGACTGACAGAAGGTTCAAGAGAAGGACATTTGCTCTCAACTCTTTCCCTGTTGAAATGTTATTCCAAGCAAGTGAGTTTCCTACAGGGTATGGAGGGTTAGTATGTGTTAATGATTTCAGTGTCATGCAGGGGAAAGTAGCATTCAGTGGAAGCTTCTCGGTGATTGTTTTAAATCCAAATATGACCCTTATTTGTGGCGCATGTTAGCATACAGTCAGCTCAGGAGTTAGTATCAGTCATGTGGTTGTCACGAGGTTGCGCACAGCATCACCGGCAAGAGGGCTTGGTTTGAGAGGTTTTTGGCATCTGTGATGTGATTTACAACCATCCACCCATGTACAGTAAGAAGCTGCACTCACAACCGTGGGCATCAGCAAGTTGGTGAAATTTAAACAAAACAGCATTACATCTGAAACTCTCTTATTGTACCCAAAATACAAATTTTAGTGATTACATGTGGCTTCATTAATTATGTTCAAAAGGATGAATACATAACGCAAGTAATAACTTTATAATCAGTCAGTGAATGAAGGAGCTCAAGAGTGCAAATATAGTTGCAATAAAGTGACAAATATGCCCTTTTATGTCAAACAAAGACCGAAATAAGTGGCATCAGTGTGAGGATTAAAATGAGCGATCCAACCTCACACTGCAGATATCAGGGCAACGCACAGTGGGGGGGCGGGGGAGGGGGGTTGCAGTCTGCGCGCACAAGAGGGCTAACAACGCTGTGAGTGACAGAATCCACCCAAACTGAGGAACAGCTTCTTCCCCAGAGCTGAAGCCTGCACTGTTTGCACTATAATATAATATAATATAATATAATATAATATGTTGCTATTTAATGTTTTTTGTTCGTGTTGCAGCTGCTCTGTGAGCCAAGCTTTCGTTGTCTAAATTCAATGGAAATATATCTCTGCACCACACGATGGCGATAGATTCTCACAGTCTGTGCTCTGCTTCCGCCACCAGTCATCTTTAAATCTTTTTTTTTATTCAATGAAACCTTTAACTCGCAGCATTACTTTAAAAAAATCATATTTAAATACAAAAAAAAATAAATACATGAACGACAGTAATAGAAAATTGATAAAATAACACCAAATAAATATATTTACAAATGATAGCAACATCAATGGAATAAAACCATGAACACCAGCAGAAGGAGAAAGAGGCCTGTATCTACATTATTACTCTGGCAGCTCTCAGGCTCCATACAGACAGGACACGTTGCAGCGTAATTGCAGACAGGTGCGTGGGCCTGAGCTCCGCCCAGGCAGAATGACGAGTGGAAGAAAGCAGCAACACAATAAACATATGTAACCTTGCGGAGCCGGCCGGGCAGACATCGAGACCGTGACAGAGTGCAAAACTTTTATACTTGACAACACACACAAAAACCCCCACACACAACAAAAATCAGAATGTGTTTGTGATTTGGATTTTTATTTAAAGGTGAAACCTTTTTTCTTTTCTTTTTTTTGCCAGATTAGACATTTTGATTAATTTCATTGAAGTATACTTTAGTTTTTTTGTTTTACTTTGATGCTATAATAGATGTTTTTAAAATTTAGTAATATTTAATACTATATTGCATCATGGCAAAACAACAGTCTCCTCAAGCTGCTTTATACTGTAAGGTGAAAACACTACAGAAAAAGCCAGAAAACCCCAACAATCCAAAGATCCCCTTTGAGCAAGCACTGGGCGACAGTGGGGAGGAAAAACTCCCTTTAGGAAGAAACCTCCGGCAGAACCAGGCTCAAGAAGGGGCGGCCATCTGCTGCGACCGGTTGGGGGTGATGGAAAGAGAATAGAGGGAGACAAGATGAAGTATACTTCTAATGGCCTATTCCAATTGGTGGTAATACATCATAAGAATTGAGGAAAGGTGGTGTTGATGGAGACTCTGGGGAAGGCCTTCGTCTGCCAGGGTGTTTTGGAGCCACTTGAATAAATTTAGTTTGCACTGGAGGTGGACGAGGTTTAATCTGTGGAAAGATCTGAGACGGAGTCGGAGTCTCCCCATAACATCTCCCCATCACGCCTCTATGGACCAACGGTGCGAGCTTTTGTCCTTTCTGTTTTTCTAATTTAAGCTGGAGTTGAACGTCTTTCACTCTAGATTTTAGATGACCCATCTCTTTTTCTTCATTGCCAGCCTTTCTGATCATCTGGTTCACTGGTCCAATGAGCTCCTGTTTTTGTTTGAATAAAGCGTATTCGGAAGACTTTACCATATCATTGTACTGCTTTTTAAATGATTCCAGCTCCCGTGTTTTATCTAGTAAAGCTGCATCTAGATCCTTGCATCTGGTACGTAGACAGTTCAGCTGTTTTTCAAGAAACTCGGTCGTTCCAACAAAGGGGATGCCTTCCACACCGTCTGTCACGGCTGCCGAGGCGAGCCGTGTGGAGTTGGAAAAAGGACCCAAGAGCAAGCAGTGTATGAAAAGATTAGTGGAGTTTATTTACAAGGTGTCAGTGGCAGGAACAGAAAACGAATAATGAGACAAACTAACGGAAACCTAAACTGGGAAAACTAAAGAGCAACTAGAAATCCACAGGACACGGGGAGAAAGGCAGAGAGACGCAGACTGACGGAGGATACAGAGACGCAGAGAGACACAGATGAATGCAGAAAAGCGCGGACTTACATGGAGTAATACAGACGAACCGGCAACAGGCAGGAGAACACACAGGGCTTAAATACACACACCAGTAATCAGGGGATAAGAGACAGGAGGGCAACACAGCTGGGAGAAATCAGAGCTGACGGGACAGGGGAAATGTAAACTGAACACACTCACATCAGACATGAACCTTCAGAATAAAACAGGAAATTAACAGACAGAGAACCAGACAGGACACTGAACTTGACAGGCAGACTCATGAGCAGACACAAAAACACCATGGACAGACAGAGGGAACACAGAGAAGTGGGAGCAGGCAGGCAAAGAACAGAAACCTAACAAATGGCAAAATAACAACAGAATACACACTCGGAATGAACAAAAGCATAAGGAAACACAAAACACTGAGTCCTCAGACTCAGGACCATGACACCGTCTACGTATTTCTTTTTCAAGTTGTGGAATATATCCCTTAATTCCACCTTTTCTTTTTCTCTCAAGTGACCTGCATGTGGAAATGCCTTTTCAAAGGACAAAACGCACTGGTAGATCAACATGAACATAACAACGGCACAGTTTCCAGGCAATTCGTTTTTTGTGTGAATATTTGTTTGCTTTTTTGTGGCGCGCAGTTGCTCTTCCAGTGAGATCTTTTCAGCCAGTGCCTGATTGTGTGCCATTTTTACTTTATGCCTGTCCACTGCTGTCTTTCTGTGTTCTTCCTTCTCTTTACTTAGTGTCACAGTTCGGCTGTGTGGCAGGCAGGAGAAGGACCCAAACGCAAACTCACAGAGTCAAAAGTTAAACTCAAAAAACACAGCTTTATTGCTGGCGTGGAGCGGGACACGAAAAACAATACAAAATAACCTAAACTGGGAAAAACTAAAGCACAAGGAGCCACAGGGAAAAATCACACAGCTATGATGGAGGACGCAACACTGACAAAGAGAAACATGGGGCTTAAATACACTGAGGGATAACGAGGGGGAATGAGCCACAGGAGGAGAGCACAGCTGAGAGTAATTAAGCAGGACGAGGCAAGGGAAGCAAAACTAGAAACATTAACATAGAACAGACTGTGAAAGTAAAACAGGAAACACACTGACGGAACTCAAGACATGTGGACTTAACAGACTGGGGGAGACAGAACATAGGGATCTGAAACATGGAACAGAAAGGCACAGTAGATCAACATGAACATAACGCCACAGGGGAAGAGTAAAACTGAACACGATGAACACAGAAACACCAGACCTCTTCACAATAAAACAGGAAACATAATGAGACGTAGACATGACAACCCAAACTTCACAATGTAAGACACAGACATGAAACACATGAAAAGCAGGGGAGATTTACCATAGTTGGAAACACGAGGGGGAAATAATAAGAACTAGAAACACTTAAGCATGATAACAAATGAACTTAGGAATCTGAAGGGCTTACATAAACTAAAACATCAAAATGAACTAAAACTCAAAACACTGGGTCATAAGACCCAGGATCGTGACAAAATGTAAACTGAACACACTCACATCAGACATGAACCTTCAGAATAAAACAGGAAATTAACAGACAGAGAACCAGACAGGACACTGAACTTGACAGGCAGACTCATGAGCAGACACAAAAACACCATGGACAGACAGAGGGAACACAGAGAAGTGGGAGCAGGCAGGCAAAGAACAGAAACCTAACAAATGGCAAAATAACAACAGAATACACACTCGGAATGAACAAAAGCATAAGGAAACACAAAACACTGAGTCCTCAGACTCAGGACCATGACACCGTCTACGTATTTCTTTTTCAAGTTGTGGAATATATCCCTAAATTCCACCTTTTCTTTTTGTCTGAAGTGACCTGCATGTGGAAATGCCTTTTCAAAGGACAAAACGCACTGGTACAATTCCTCTTGGAAGTGGCGCTTTTTCTTTTCCAGGCAATTCGTTTTGTGTGTGAATATTTCTGTTTGCTTTTTTGTGGCGCGCAGTTGCTCTTCCAGTGAGATCTTTTCAGCCAGTGCCTGATTGTGTGCCGTTTTTACTTTATGCCTGTCCACTGCTGTCTTTCTGTGTTCTTCCTTCTCTTTACTTAGTGTCACAGTTCGGCTGTGTGGCAGGCAGGAGAAGGACCCAAACGCAAACTCACAGAGTCAAAAGTTAAACTCAAAAAACACAGCTTTATTGCTGGCGTGGAGCGGGACACGAAAAACAATACAAAATAACCTAAACTGGGAAAAACTAAAGCACAAGGAGCCACAGGGAAAAATCACACAGCTATGATGGAGGACGCAACACTGACAAAGAGAAACATGGGGCTTAAATACACTGAGGGATAACGAGGGGGAATGAGCCACAGGAGGAGAGCACAGCTGAGAGTAATTAAGCAGGACGAGGCAAGGGAAGCAAAACTAGAAACATTAACATAGAACAGACTGTGAAAGTAAAACAGGAAACACACTGACGGAACTCAAGACATGTGGACTTAACAGACTGGGGGAGACAGAACATAGGGATCTGAAACATGGAACAGAAAGGCACAGTAGATCAACATGAACATAACGCCACAGGGGAAGAGTAAAACTGAACACGATGAACACAGAAACACCAGACCTCTTCACAATAAAACAGGAAACATAATGAGACGTAGACATGACAACCCAAACTTCACAATGTAAGACACAGACATGAAACACATGAAAAGCAGGGGAGATTTACCATAGTTGGAAACACGAGGGGGAAATAATAAGAACTAGAAACACTTAAGCATGATAACAAATGAACTTAGGAATCTGAAGGGCTTACATAAACTAAAACATCAAAATGAACTAAAACTCAAAACACTGGGTCATAAGACCCAGGATCGTGACAAAATGTAAACTGAACACACTCACATCAGACATGAACCTTCAGAATAAAACAGGAAATTAACAGACAGAGAACCAGACAGGACACTGAACTTGACAGGCAGACTCATGAGCAGACACAAAAACACCATGGACAGACAGAGGGAACACAGAGAAGTGGGAGCAGGCAGGCAAAGAACAGAAACCTAACAAATGGCAAAATAACAACAGAATACACACTCGGAATGAACAAAAGCATAAGGAAACACAAAACACTGAGTCCTCAGACTCAGGACCATGACACCGTCTACGTATTTCTTTTTCAAGTTGTGGAATATATCCCTAAATTCCACCTTTTCTTTTTGTCTGAAGTGACCTGCATGTGGAAATGCCTTTTCAAAGGACAAAACGCACTGGTACAATTCCTCTTGGAAGTGGCGCTTTTTCTTTTCCAGGCAATTCGTTTTGTGTGTGAATATTTCTGTTTGCTTTTTTGTGGCGCGCAGTTGCTCTTCCAGTGAGATCTTTTCAGCCAGTGCCTGATTGTGTGCCGTTTTTACTTTATGCCTGTCCACTGCTGTCTTTCTGTGTTCTTCCTTCTCTTTACTTAGTGTCACAGTTCGGCTGTGTGGCAGGCAGGAGAAGGACCCAAACGCAAACTCACAGAGTCAAAAGTTAAACTCAAAAAACACAGCTTTATTGCTGGCGTGGAGCGGGACACGAAAAACAATACAAAATAACCTAAACTGGGAAAAACTAAAGCACAAGGAGCCACAGGGAAAAATCACACAGCTATGATGGAGGACGCAACACTGACAAAGAGAAACATGGGGCTTAAATACACTGAGGGATAACGAGGGGGAATGAGCCACAGGAGGAGAGCACAGCTGAGAGTAATTAAGCAGGACGAGGCAAGGGAAGCAAAACTAGAAACATTAACATAGAACAGACTGTGAAAGTAAAACAGGAAACACACTGACGGAACTCAAGACATGTGGACTTAACAGACTGGGGGAGACAGAACATAGGGATCTGAAACATGGAACAGAAAGGCACAGTAGATCAACATGAACATAACGCCACAGGGGAAGAGTAAAACTGAACACGATGAACACAGAAACACCAGACCTCTTCACAATAAAACAGGAAACATAATGAGACGTAGACATGACAACCCAAACTTCACAATGTAAGACACAGACATGAAACACATGAAAAGCAGGGGAGATTTACCATAGTTGGAAACACGAGGGGGAAATAATAAGAACTAGAAACACTTAAGCATGATAACAAATGAACTTAGGAATCTGAAGGGCTTACATAAACTAAAACATCAAAATGAACTAAAACTCAAAACACTGGGTCATAAGACCCAGGATCGTGACAAAATGTAAACTGAACACACTCACATCAGACATGAACCTTCAGAATAAAACAGGAAATTAACAGACAGAGAACCAGACAGGACACTGAACTTGACAGGCAGACTCATGAGCAGACACAAAAACACCATGGACAGACAGAGGGAACACAGAGAAGTGGGAGCAGGCAGGCAAAGAACAGAAACCTAACAAATGGCAAAATAACAACAGAATACACACTCGGAATGAACAAAAGCATAAGGAAACACAAAACACTGAGTCCTCAGACTCAGGACCATGACACCGTCTACGTATTTCTTTTTCAAGTTGTGGAATATATCCCTAAATTCCACCTTTTCTTTTTGTCTGAAGTGACCTGCATGTGGAAATGCCTTTTCAAAGGACAAAACGCACTGGTACAATTCCTCTTGGAAGTGGCGCTTTTTCTTTTCCAGGCAATTCGTTTTGTGTGTGAATATTTCTGTTTGCTTTTTTGTGGCGCGCAGTTGCTCTTCCAGTGAGATCTTTTCAGCCAGTGCCTGATTGTGTGCCGTTTTTACTTTATGCCTGTCCACTGCTGTCTTTCTGTGTTCTTCCTTCTCTTTACTTAGTGTCACAGTTCGGCTGTGTGGCAGGCAGGAGAAGGACCCAAACGCAAACTCACAGAGTCAAAAGTTAAACTCAAAAAACACAGCTTTATTGCTGGCGTGGAGCGGGACACGAAAAACAATACAAAATAACCTAAACTGGGAAAAACTAAAGCACAAGGAGCCACAGGGAAAAATCACACAGCTATGATGGAGGACGCAACACTGACAAAGAGAAACATGGGGCTTAAATACACTGAGGGATAACGAGGGGGAATGAGCCACAGGAGGAGAGCACAGCTGAGAGTAATTAAGCAGGACGAGGCAAGGGAAGCAAAACTAGAAACATTAACATAGAACAGACTGTGAAAGTAAAACAGGAAACACACTGACGGAACTCAAGACATGTGGACTTAACAGACTGGGGGAGACAGAACATAGGGATCTGAAACATGGAACAGAAAGGCACAGTAGATCAACATGAACATAACGCCACAGGGGAAGAGTAAAACTGAACACGATGAACACAGAAACACCAGACCTCTTCACAATAAAACAGGAAACATAATGAGACGTAGACATGACAACCCAAACTTCACAATGTAAGACACAGACATGAAACACATGAAAAGCAGGGGAGATTTACCATAGTTGGAAACACGAGGGGGAAATAATAAGAACTAGAAACACTTAAGCATGATAACAAATGAACTTAGGAACCTGAAGGGCTTACATAAACTAAAACATCAAAATGAACTAAAACTCAAAACACTGGGTCATAAGACCCAGGATCGTGACACTTAGGGCCTTTTTTAGGTCTTCATTTTTCTTTTTCAGAGAATCATTTTCATCTTCGACCCCAGCCTTCGTTTTCTTTTCAAAGGCCAGAGCCCTAATATTTCTCTGACATTTTTGTTTCATCTCCATTTGCTGGGCCGTTTTTTCGTTGATGGTCTTCCCCATTTGAGCTTTCTCATCTGTTAAATCTTTCACCGTTTTGCCTATTAATTTGTTTTGGTCCTGCAGCTTTGCATTATGCGTCAAAATGCCCTCGATCCACGCGTGTGATCATTAAAATCATCGTTTGACTTAACCCGGCTGGACCAGTGTTGTTATTGTGGTTTTTCCTCTTGTCTCCATCCCCAATTTTTGAACTCGTAACAGTGCTGTCGTCTAAAATATTATAAATTTGCCTAAAATAGAAGTGTTTAAAACTTCTATACAGATCCTGTGCAGCTGCAAAGCAAAAATAAAAAACTCCCTCCAGGCAGAAGCGGCCATTTTCGTATGTGGGGAAGACCCCCACAAAAACAGAGGGGACAGGCTGGCACCAGAACACCACGGATGTGCCCCGAGATGAGTGTGAAAATGTGATTATCAACAAGCCCACCTGGGCTTCAGGTAGGCCACACGCTTGTCCAGAGTTCACTTTGTCTTCAAGCTTTTTAATTTAAAACATAAACTGAGGCCTACCCCAAGCTGAAAGAAGGCAGATTATGTCCTCAGATAAAGCAAGCAATGAGGGTGAAGCAGAGAAAGTACCTGCACAATACATTCACATAAATCAAAATGGAATTTCTTTGAGGACACAAACATCTGGGGAGTAAACAGCTGTTTCAATACCTAATCACAGATGATGAGGACGAAGTCGAAGTCCTGCAAGGACTGCTGGAAACAGCAAAAGAAAAGGTGGTACGTCAGGAATTTCACAACAGCCAAGTTGTTGAATTATTATTGAAACGCCACAAAGAGGAAAAAAATAAGATGCAGCAATTTTACGAGGAAAATACTAAAAAAACTCGAAGACAAAGCCAATGCTGCAGACAGAAAGTTAGAAAAGCTCATAGAAATGTATGATTCCAAAATAGAAAAGCTTGAGAGAACAGTAAAAAATAGTAGAGGTGTGGCCGTCAATGCGGTTAAAGAACGCGAGGAACAACATCAATCCTCGCAGTGTTGGATTGAGGGTCTTTTGACACGTAATACAAAGTTACAGGACCAAAATGAATTGATGGATAAAACCGTGAAAGAATTAACAGATGAGAAAGATCAAATGGGCAAAGTAATAGACAACCAAAAGGCCCAGAATATGGAGATCAAACGGAAATGTCAGAGTAATATTAGAGCTCTGGCCTTGGAAAAGAAAATGAAGGCTATGGTCGAAGATGAAGTTGATTCTTTGAAAAAGAAAAATGAAGACCTAAAAAAGGCCCTAAGCACAGAGCAGGAAAACCACAGAAAGACAGCAGAATATGCATCTTCTTTTTGTTTTCATATTTTAATCTATATTTAATTGTTTTGTGGTTTGCAGTGTTTTGTGTTGTTTCACTTTAAATTTGTAAAAGGAAAAAGCTGAAAATTTAAATAGTTAAAAGTTGAAATGTGAATAGTTGATTTTTGTATTATATGATTTATTTATTACATTTTATGTGAAGTGAATAAAAAGTATATTTACGGTGGCCCCTACAGACAAAGCACATACAAACTTCAAATCACGTATGAACTCTGAAGCACGTACAAACCCTGAAGCACGTACAAACTCCAAAACACGTAAAAACTCTGAAGCACGTAAAAACTCAAAACACGTACAAAAGACAACAGAAGTGCTCCAGGATGCTAGGCGCAGTGTTGAGCTTTTGTTACCTAGTGGCTACACAAGCCAGCAAGTACCAACGACCGGATTTGGTGTGTGGTAGTAACAGGTAAATGAACTTTTTTTTTTAATTATTTGAATATATATGAGTGCGTGTGTATAAATACACAAACAATACACACATGCTTTTAATTGTGTAATTTAAGTGATCTAGTAGCTCTGCTTTGGAAGTTCAGTTCATGCTAGAAATGTGTTTTGAAGTTTGTACGTGTTTTGTCTCTAGGGGCCACCGCATATATTTATATATAAACATATATGAATAAAACCACTTTTTTTACGCTAGTAATTCCTTTTGTGCATAATTTTATATTATTGTTAATAATAAATTAATTAAAGCAACAAAACAACCCGAAGAGCCGGTTTGGAGCCGAAAGAGCCGGCTCTTTTTAGTGAGCCCAACCAAAAGAGCCGGATCTCTAAAAAGAGCCGGAAATCCCATCACTATTAGGGTGGGTTAGGTTAGGGGAATGGAAATTCCTCCCTGCACAAGGAGGGCAGGAGTAGGTGCACGCTCCGCACCATGACCCTTCCCGAGACCCACCATCCCATCTACCGTATCCGGCAATCCCCAGGTCCGAATTGAGGTAAGTACCGTCCTTTTCTTTTTCAGGTTCAGGTAAATACCAAATTATGTTTAATTTTACCAAAGTTGTGTTTTATTTGTCCTGTTTTTTTAGGTTTCTAACTGTGTTTTAATAAAATTTGTCTTTGCTCAATGAATTTAGTCTCTGTGTCATTTTTAATTCCAATTTTTAGGCTTTTAAACTGTTTTTATCCATAAATTATCCAATTTTTAGGTTATAAATTTATGATATTCCAATTTTTAGGCCAGTAAATCAATATGTAAATGAAAAAACATCAAAAGAACCCCCCCCCCCCCCAAAAAAAAACAAAAACAAAAACAAACTAAAACAACAAACAAAAACACTTTTTAGCGCTGACGCATGGCTGTAGCTACGTTTCGGCTGGGCTGTGCCGTCTTCAGGCTGTGCACATGCGTCGCTGGCCAAATTAAAATGAAGAAACTCTTCTCTGCCCCTCCTTTTATAGTATGCTGTGTCTCCTCCCACTCTTGGGATTTCTGTTTTATTGGGGGTTTTTTGTTCAGTATCTTTAATGTTTGTCCTGTGTTAGCTTAGGCTTTTTTTGTTTTTATTATTTTTCTGGCACCTCCTTCTGTAATGTCCTTTCCATTATCCATCCTTATTTTTCTATTGTTATGGCACCCCCTTCTTATTTGTCCTTTCCGTTAATTTTTTCGTGATTTTGTTCCTTTCCTGTGATTGTCCTATTCGTCCTGCTCTGTCCTTGTTATGAGATCCTCCGTGACCTTTTGTGCTATGTTGCGTTTTATTGTGTTGTCAAGTGGAATTTGTGCACACTTTCCCGAGGTTTCTTCCCATCATCTGGCACCTGGGAGTTTTTCCTTGTCTTCCTAGAGAGCCAGCTTGGCCTGGGTCAGGAGCTCTATCACAGCAAAACAACAACAAAAAAAAGACTTTTATGAAAGAACGACTTGAATTTTGTGTTATTTAAAAACACGTATTTAATTATTATTCAGTGTTGTGTGTGATAGCAAACTGCCAGCCTTAAACCTGAAAAAAACTCATGATTTTATAGAACTAGACAATGCATTTCCTGAAGAAAATTTCAATGTAATGATTATTTATTAATACGTTTTGTATTCAGTATTTAGTTTTATAAAGTAAATGCTGACCACACAAGTTTCCTTCTGGATTAATAAAGTTTTAAAAAATATCTGTAAAGTGTTATGAAATATAAAAATGTTTTTGTTGAGAATATGTCCACACAAAATAATTAAATAGGGCATTTTCTGTTATTTAACAGAGGTTTTCTGTTTTATAATTACACTGCAGTTTGGACGATGAGCTTCTGGAACGTTTTTAGGCATTTGTTCACATTTTGCAATTTAAGCCCCAAGAAACAAAGATTTTCTTCTTTTATTCCAGCAGCACTCCATTATCATGTACACTGTAAAATCTAACATTGTGTTTAATTAAAAAATGTAAGGATATACTAAACTCAATTTTTATCAGTTTGTTTAAATAAGTTACCAGTAGTTTTTATTCAAAAAGCTGATCAACCCAGTTTGAGTTGTCTTGAATTGGAAAAACTAAGTAAGCTAGAAATTTTGCTTCTCAGTGCAGGCTTTTAAAAGATATGGTTTGAAAATGCCATGTCACTGCTATCCTCCTCACTTTGCACAGATCAGTCTGCATGTTCATGGCACCCACATTTTTTTATTGCATTAGTTTGAGCAAACCTGGGTTCAGATTAGTGATGGGATTTCCGGCTCTTTTTAGAGATCCGGCTCTTTCGGTTCGGCTCACTAAAAAGAGCCGGCTCTTTCGGCTCCGAACCGGCTCTTCAGGTTGTTTTGTTGCTTTAATTAATTTATTATTAACAATAATATAAAATTATGCACAAAAGGAATTACTAACATAAAAACAAGTGGTTTTATTTATATATGTTTATATATAAATATATGCGGTGGCCCCTAGAGACAAAACACGTACAAACTCCAAAACACATTTCTAGCATGAACTGAACTTCCAAAGCAGAGCTACTAGATCACTTAAATTACACAATTGAAAGCATGTGTGTATTGTTTGTGTATTTATACACAGGCACTCATATATATATTCAAATAATTGAAAAAAAAGTTCATTTACCTGTTACTATGACACACCAAATCCGGTCGTTGGTACTTGCTGGCTTGTGTAGCCACAAGATAACAAAGGCTCAACACTGCGCCCAGCATCCTGGAGCACTTCTGTTGTCTTTTGTACGTGTTTTGAGTTTTTATGTGCTTCTGAGTTTTTATATGCTTCTGAGTTTTTACGTGCTTCGGAGTTTGTACGTGTTTTTACGTGTTTTGGAGTTTGTACGTGTTTTTACGTGTTTTGGAGTTTGTACATGCTTCAGAGTTCGTACGTGATTTGAAGTTTGTATGTGCTTTGTCTCTAGGGGCCACCGTAAATATACTTTTATTTATTCACTCCACATAAAATGTAATGAATAAATCATATAATACAAAAATCAACTATTCACATTTCAAGTTTTAACTATTTAAATTTTCAGCTTTTTCCTTTCACAAATTTAAAGTGAAAAGAACACAAAACACTGCAAACCACAACACAATTAAATATAAATTATAATATGAAAACTAAAAGAACATGTACATTCTCTGTCATATGGACCTGCATGAATAAACTTTCTCAATCCTTTATCATCTGCAACCGAAAATAGTTGTGGATGATTACTATACCTTTCTAATGTTGTTGTCCCTGCCTCTCTTTCTCTCTCTCTGGCTCTGTTCCTGTGCTACTGAGTGTAACTACCGCCCCTCCCCCCTCTGCCCAGCGTAAAGCACAAGGCTCGCGTGCAGAGTGAAGCGGAAAAAAAGTGCGAGAGAGAGGCTGAGAGAAAAAAAAAAAAAAAACAAACCACGTGACGGCTCGCGATAAGGAGCCGGCTCGCGTCGTTCACGTCAAAGAGCCGGCTCTAAGAGCCATTTCGTTCGCGAACGACCCATCACTAGTTCAGATGGAGCAGCTTGAGCTCAAGAGATAATTTCTGTGATTTTTTGCGTGATACTCTGGCTTGGAAGTAAACTGTTTTTGTACCTTCTTTCAGTTTAGAACCAGGTTTTGAACTTGCTAGCTAGCCAGCTTGTTAGCCTAGCATTAGCCTAGCGTTGCTGCTGCTTCTCAGCTCATGTTACGTAGAAAATTAACCCCACAACTTTAAAATTCATTAAAAAATTGATATATATATTCGCTTCCGTGACTTTTTGATGGGTGAAGCAATGTAAGGGAAATTATGTCTTTTCTGTTTTTCTAATTTAAGCTTGAGTTGAATGTCTTTCACTCTAGATTTTAGATGACCTATCTCTTATACTTCATTGCCAGCCTTTTCGATAATTTGGTTCACTGGTCCAATGAGCTCCTGTCTTTACCATACCATTGTACTTCTTTTGAAACTATTCCAGCTCCCGTTTTTTATCTAGTAAAGCTGTCTCTAGATATTTGCATCTGGTACATAGACAGTTCAGCTGTTTTTCAAGAAACTCCTTTGTTATTCCAACAAAGGGGATGCCTTCCACACCGTCTATGCATTTCTTTTTCAAGTTGAGGAACATATCCCTAAATTTCACCTTTTCTTTTCCCTGAAGTGAACTGCATTTGGAAATGCCTTTCCAAAGGACAAAATGCACTTTACAGTTCTTCTTGGAAGTAGTGCTCTTTCTTCTCCAGCCAATTAGCTTTGTGTATAAATTTTTCTCTTTGCTTTATTGTGGAGCACAGTTTCTCTTCGAGACCCACCTTTTCACCCAGTGCTTGATTGTGTGCCGTTTTTACTTTATACCTGTCCACTGCTGTCTTTCTGTGGTTTTCCTGCTCTGTGCTTAGGGCCTTTTTTAGGTCTTCATTTTTCTTTTTCAAAGAATCAACTTCATCTTCGACCATAGCCTTCATTTTCTTTTCCAAGGCCAGAGCTCTAATATTACTCTGACATTTCCGTTTGATCTCCATATTCTGGGCCTTTTGGTTGTCTATTACTTTGCCCATTTGATCTTTCTCGTCTGTTAATTCTTTCACGGTTTTACCCATTAATTCATTTTCGTCCTGTAACTTTGTATTATGTGTCAAAAGACCCTCAATCCAATACTGCGAGGATTGATGTTCCTCCTCGCGTTCTTTAACCGCATTGGCGGTCACACCTGTACTAATTTTTACTCTTCTCTCAAGCTTTTCTATTTGGTTATCATACATTTCTATGAGCTTTTCTAACTTTCTTTCTGCAGCATTAGCTTTGTCTTCGAGTTTTTTAGCATTTTCCTCGTAAAATTGCTGCATCTTACTTTTTTCCTCTTTGTGGCGTTTCAATAATAATTCAACAACTTGGCTGTTGCGAAATTCCTGACGTGCCACCTTTTCTTTTTCTGTTTCCAGCAAAACTTCAATGTCTTGTTGGTGTTTAGGGTTGTGGGTGAAGGAGGAATAAGTGAGAACAGGAAAGGAGAGCAGGAAGGAGTGAAAGAGGGGAGAGATGAATTCTCAAAGGGTCAATGAGGTTCTCAGGTGGAAGAAAAGAGATTAGCTGACTTCGACGTCTTCCTCATGTTTTTCTTTAAGTTCAGCCAGAGTTTTCTCCGTCTCTGCGCGGAACTTTATGAGAGCTTCGTGGTCATCTTTTATTGAGTTTAACCTGTCTGAGATATTTGTCCTGTCATCAAAGACCGAACCCAGCAACTTATTATTCTGCAAAAGTTCATTGTTTTCTTTTGTTAGATCCTCGATCCATTTCTTATTGACTGTATGGAGTTTTTTGAAGTAGTCAAGCTCAGTTTTAAGCTTTTCAACCTCATCGATCATTGGATGCAGTCTGTGGTCGAACTGTCTGGCATATGTTTCTTTTTCACTTTTGTTAACCATTGTTTTCAAGAAATTAACATCTTTTTCTTTGTTAGGTTTCAAACTCATTTCTGCTTTTTATGTGCTGTATCACTCCAACAAAACGATAGCTCAATAATCAATCCACTTTGACAGGTTTCGTCTATTTAAGGACTTGAACATCAAAGGATGAAAGGACTGTCACTATGACTATTGTTTTGGTCCTGCAGCTTTGCATTATGCGTCAAAATGCCCTCGATCCACGCGTGTGATCATTAAAATCATCGTTTGACTTAACCCGGCCGGACCAGTGTTGTTATTGTGGTTTTTCCTCTTGTCTCCATCCCCAATTTTTGAACTCGTAACAGTGCTGTCGTCTAAAATATTATAAATTTGCCTAAAATAGAAGTGTTTAAAACTTCTATACAGATCCTGTGCAGCTGCAAAGCAAAAATAAAAAACTCCCTCCAGGCAGAAGCGGCCATTTTCGTATGTGGGGAAAACCCCCACAAAAACAGAGGGGACAGGCTGGCACCAGAACACCACGGATGTGCCCCGAGATGAGTGTGAAAATGTGATTATCAAGAAGCCCACCTGGGCTTCAGGTAGGCCGCATGCTTGTCCAGAGTTCACTTTGTCTTCAAGCTTTTTAATTTAAAACATAAACTGAGGCCTACCCCAAGCTAAAAGAAGGCAGATTATGTTCTCAGATAAAGCAAGCAATGAGGGCGAAGCAGAGAAAGTACCTGCACAATACATTCACATAAATCTAAATGGAATTTCTTTGAGGACACAAACATCTGGGGAGTAAACAGCTGTTTCAATACCTAATCACAGATGATGAGGACGAAGTCGAAGTCCTGCAAGGACTGCTGGAAACAGCAAAAGAAAAGGTGGTACGTCAGGAATTTCACAACAGCCAAGTTGTTGAATTATTATTGAAACGCCACAAAGAGGAAAAAAATAAGATGCAGCAATTTTACGAGGAAAATACTAAAAAAACTCGAAGACAAAGCCAATGCTGCAGACAGAAAGTTAGAAGAGGTCATGGAAATGTATGATTCCAAAATAGAAAAGCTTGAGAGAACAGTAAAAAATAGTAGAGGTGTGGCCGTCAATGCGGTTAAAGAACGCGAGGAACAACATCAATCCTCGCAGTGTTGGATTGAGGGTCTTCTGACACGTAATACAAAGTTACAGGACGAAAATGAATTGATGGATAAAACCGTGAAAGAATTAACAGACGAGAAAGATCAAATGGGCAAAGTAATAGACAACCAAAAGGCCCAGAATATGGAGATCAAACGGAAATGTCAGAGAAATATTAGGGCTCTGGCCTTTGAAAAGAAAATGAAGGCTATGGTCGAAGATGAAGTTGATTCTTTGAAAAAGAAAAATGAAGACCTAAAAAAGGCCCTAAGCACAGAGCAGGAAAACCACAGAAAGACAGCAGTGGACAGGTATAAAGTAAAAACGGCACACAATCAGGCACTGGCTGAAAAGATCTCACTGGAAGAGCAACTGCGCGCCACAAAAAAGCAAACAGAAATATTCACACAAAAAACGAATTGCCTGGAAAAGAAAAAGCGCCACTTCCAAGAGGAATTGTACCAGTGCGTTTTGTCCTTTGAAAAGGCATTTCCACATGCAGGTCACTTCAGAGAAAAAGAAAAGGTGGAATTTAGGGATAAATTCCTCAACTTGAAAAAGAAATACGTAGACGGTGTGGAAGGCATCCCCTTTGTTGGAACAGTTCAGCTGTTTCTTGAAAAACAGCTGAACTGTCTACGTACCAGATGCAAGGATCTAGATGCAGCTTTACTAGATAAAACACGGGAGCTGGAATCATTTAAAAAGCAGTACAATGATATGGTAAAGTCTTCCGAATACGCTTTATTCAAACAAAAACAGGAGCTCATTGGACCAGTGAACCAGATGATCAGAAAAGCTGGCAATGAAGAAAAAGAGATAGGTCATCTAAAATCTAGAGTGAAAGACGTTCAACTCCAGCTTAAATTAGAAAAACAGAAAGGACAAAAGCTCGCACCGTTGGTCCATAGAGGCGTGATGGGGAGATGTTATGGGGAGACTCCGACTCCGTCTCAGATCTTTCCACAGATTAAACCTCGTCCACCTCCAGTGCAAACTAAATTTATTCAAGTGGCTCCAAAACACCCTGGCAGACGAAGGCCTTCCCCAGAGTCTCCATCAACACCACCTTTCCTCAATTCTTATGATGTATTACCACCAATTGGAATAGGCCATTAGAAGTATACTTCATCTTGTCTCCCTCTATTCTCTTTCCATCACCCCCAACCGGTCGCAGCAGATGGCCGCCCCTTCTTGAGCCTGGTTCTGCTGGAGGTTTCTTCCTAAAGGGAGTTTTTCCTCCCCACTGTCGCCCAGTGCTTGCTCAAAGGGGATCTTTGGATTGTTGGGGTTTTCTGGCTTTTTCTGTAGTGTTTTCACCTTACAGTATAAAGCAGCTTGAGGAGACTGTTGTTTTGCCATGATGCTATATAATCTTAAATATAACTGAATTTCCTAAACATCTATTATAGCATCAAAGTAAAACAATAAAACTAAAGTATACTTCAATGAAATTAATCAAAATCTCTAACCCTACGGTGGCCCTGAGAGGCCAAACGGACACCAGCAGTAAGAAAAATGCTGCAAAAGCACACAAAACACAACGGAAATAGGAAAAACAAAACAGCATTTTTCTTATCGCTGGTGTTTTCTAAAGTTGCAGTCCGTTTGGCCTCTGAGGGCCACCGTACTAACCTGACCAAAAAAGAAGAGAAAAAATGAATAAATAAATAAAAATCCAAATCACAAAAACCTTCTGATTTCTGTTGTGTTTTATTGTGTTGTATGAAAGGACTTATATTGCAAGGTAAAATCCCCAATATATAAACCAGAAATCCCAACAATAGCAAGTCATTTCACACTTGCTAGAATTCCAAAAACGTCCAAATCTTTTGCATCTGTGTGAGTTTTTGATACAATTTTATATCAGTTTCAAAAGAAACAGAGCGATAAAGTTTTTCTCTTGAGTTCTGCATCTCCCTGCCCTTTTACAACATTTTTGTTTTGGTGGCTGAGTGGCAATTTAGAAAGCTAGCATGTGATTGACAGTTTCCAGTTGGCTGAAAGAAGAGATTTAAATTAAGTTTGATAAAACCTTATCTGGTTTCATAATTTATGCTGCTAGTTTGGTGAGTTAAAGTTTATGACGCACTCATCTGATAATTCATCGAGATAACTTTTGACTTCTTTCCTTCTTTATTATTATTATTATTATTATTATTATTATTATTTAAAGGAACCTATTAAATCTTTTTTGTAATGAAAATCAATCAATAGTAATTGTCGATAGAATGAAAGTCAAAATGGAATTTCTTTACAGATTTGTCGTCAGCTCTTAAGGATTTACGTATTACATGATTTATGACTCATTACATTTTTGTTATTGTTGGAGCTATTTGTTCTTTATTTATTTTTTTTGAAATTAGTTAAAGTTTGTTGTTAGTTTACTTATATTTTGGGGTTTATTTGTCGGTTAATATTTTGTTTTAACCCTTGTATGGTGTTCGGGTCTGTGAGACCCGTTTTCAGTTTTTTTCAAAAGAAAAATTAAACAATTAATTATTTTTTCAATCTGAAATTCATTGGCTTTGGCTTATTTTCTGTGAAGAACATAAATCCGAACTAATTTTCAATGGCCTCATACTGTACCTCCCCCCACACATTTACATTACATACAAGGTGTTCGGGTCCACTGGACCCAGGTCTAATAAAAGTGTTGAAAGTGCAGGTCCTGTGTTCCCACACTCTGTCTTCCTCCTTTCTGGTGCTGCTGATAGTGTTTTCTTCCCCTCCTGCTCCCGCACAAAGTTGCAACATTGTTGAAAATTCAACTATCAACACCGTCTGCTCTTACACCTCACACATTTTACCCTCTTTCTTGAGGGATCCAAATTTTATTCTCTCATACCCTGTCCCACACTGGCAAATTAGGGGCATAAATATTATAAATAAGACTTTGCCAGTGTGGTTCTTTATCACAACTGAACAAGATGGCAAAAGATGGCGAGGGCCATCCAATTGATTTTGGAAGAGAGAGGGGCTTTTTATAACATTTTATAAAAGAAAGAAAGAAAAAAGAGAAGCACATTAATTCATAAATGTGATCTAACAAAGGTAAAGGGAAAAAATTAACCATGTTTGCTGTTCATATGGCTTGTAATTGGGATGAAGTAAACATCTGTTGAGTAATTTAACATAAAATTGTTTGATAGTGTTAATTTGGAAAGCCAAAACTCTAGCGGGTCCACCAGACCCATGAACACTGGCTGAGTAATAAAGATATGAACACCACACAAGGGTTAAATGATTTGTTTTGTTTGTTGTTATTTTGTTAAATTAGTAAGAGCTGTAGGGCCATTTTGTTTCTATGAATAAAGAGACTGGTATAGGACCAGCATGCATTGGGGTGGGCCTGTGGTTTTTTACCAGAGCAGGAGAAGCAGCAGGAAGGATCTTGTTATTGCTTGCCAAGATGGATAAATAAACCAAAACTCTCAACTAAAATGTTTGGACAATGGACTTCTTTTGCCTGCGTACGAAATATTACCTCAATGCAGCAGTGGCTTGTGGACTTTAAGTTGTGGGACGTTTGATCTTTCAAAAGTAAAGGAATTGCAACTACAGTTATGATTTATAATGTATGCATAATAATTTATTATAAAAACCTGTATTGAATTAAGTAGCAGAATGAAACTTTTGCAAATAAATTAACAGTTTCAAAATTGCAGCACAGACTTCTTATTCAGCTACTCAGCACCCTTACCGTAATCTCGATAATAAAAGTAGCAACCTTATCCTTATGTCGTATGTGTATTTTGACTTTTGTTGCCACGATGCCAGATCTCTCTTGGGAATTAGATTTTTAATGAGATTTTTTTTACCTGGATGAATAAAGGTTTAATAAAAACCAAATTCAAGGTGACTTTGGTAATTGCACTCAACAGACCAGCTTTTCTGACTTGACTTGACCTTTCTGGACTACACAGCCGGGGCTGAGCAGCCACCACCTTCTCAAAAATGCGTGTGCTTTTTTCCAGCTCGCTCCCGGCTTGTAGGCCTATTACGTTACAGCGACGCGACAAAGACTGTCCAAATTCGTAGACTCCTCCAAATGCAGTCTACAAATGCGTCCTCCTTTTCCCCGAATTTGAAGGATGGGTCAAGTGATTGTAGGCCTACAAATGCGGCCTCAGGAGGATGCAGCCCATGAATTTGGACAGCCCCACATACAAGGCACCATCATTAATTCAAATTCATTTTAAGGCTAATTACGTCACAGCGACGCGACAAAGGCTGTCCCAATTCGAAGGCGGCTCAAAATGCGGCCCTCAAATGCATCCTTCATTTCCCTGAATTTTAAGGATGGGTATGTGTATCCTTCATGGCCCAACATATCCCAGACTTCATAGCATGGCGGTGGGTGTGGATAATTTTGCCAGAAAAAACGGCAGACGGCTGAAGCTTTCAAATATACTCCGCTCAATAGTCAACCTTAGTCTTACAGAGAATTTGATGTTTTTATGGATAATTAAAGTCAGTCATATATCCACAAACACAACAAGCTGAAAGTCAGTGATGCTGCTCGGTTTGCAGTCCTGAATATCACGGCACAAGCAGGATTCACTGCACTGTTAACTTTAGCTATGTTATATTGCTGCCTCTGTTCGGTGATGTCGAACCAAACAGACTTTAACGTGTCGTTGAACGAGCTGGCGGTTCACTCGTTAAGCTGAAAGAAAGATGCTTTAATCACAGGAGTCACACATGTGTCCACTGAATCATCTGGGAACTCTTCTTGTTTAGCACTTGTAATAACACAAACACCAAATCCTCCTTCTCTTGTGCTGTTTGTAGCAGTGTGTACACCTGAGACTGTCACCTGTCTGTCTGTCCTGCACTCTCTCTCTTTGTCTTTCTTTCTGATTGTGTAATAAAAGTATGAACATGTATTTATAAGTTACACTTGTGTTTGAATCCTGCAGCTTCTCACACATTTGATTTCCATGTGTGACAACTGCAGACAGACTGAGGGACCCACTGCTGCACATCATCTGTGAGGCTTTGCACCCCTGATGATCCATCAGGACAAACTCAGCAGTGTGTGAGGAAGCAGAGGAGGAAGAGCCAGCAGCAGCTGACAGATGGAGAGAATAGACAGACTGTTCCCTGTTTGTGAAGGACTGCTAGAAAAGTTTAAAATAACTAATTGTCTGTCCTGAATCAGTCTTATTAGGTAATGTTCAAATAATGTTATCATCCCAGTGTTTTCAGTGTGGGAGAAAGTACTCAGGGCCTTCAAGTTACACACTATGAAAGGCAGCAACAAGTTTAATATTCAGAAACATAAAGTATGTATCAGCAGCAGAATGGACCTAAAAATAAATGTTTGTTTCAGTTCTATGAAGCTTTGAGTATTTTGGATTAGTAGCACTGCTGTGTTTGTTGCATCACATTACTGTAATTGTATGCTTTATATATTCTGAGGTAAGTTGATCTATAGTGTTACATCATATTCTATAAGGATATTATGTGTTTGTATACTTTCTGCCCAGTTAGACCCATTTAGCAGAAGTCAGCCTGTTTAAGGCTCTGATATCTATTCTGTGTGACTTAAAGCAGTTATGACATGGTCTGATTTTCTCACCCAATAAAGGAATATTTAATATATCAGTCTACTCTTCATTCTATCAGAAACAGTTATCACAGCTCGTACATTTTCTTTTTACACATTAATGTAAGCATTGAGCCAACATGTTAAAAGAACAATATTTGTCTCTTATATATAATACATGTGTGTGTATATATAAACTGTGAGAGATACTTGTCTTTGAGTGAAGATTTAAGGTGATAGGAAATATAAATAACTGCAACTTGAATCTTTACTGAAGCTGTAATAACTAATATTGATTAATATAATACTAACTTTAATATTGGCCATATTATATTTACATTACCAAAGTGAGATGACTTTAGTCTCATGAACAACATTAGCTAATTGTTATTTACTAACTAATCCTAAAATGACTGTTCAGTACAACCATGAAGCCCAACAATCATGTTTTACAGTCCTCTGGTCTCAGCCTCAGATACTTATCAAATCACGCAAAGCTCATGTTGACACAAACAAACAAATGAACAAAAGATTTTCTCCTTCATTTCTGTCAAACAAAGCTGTTTGAAACGTTTCCAGCAGTTCGTATCATGGTTGCTGGGCAACCTGGGCAGCGCGACAGAGGCTGGACCGTCCCATTTCACAGGCCTCGCACTTCTGGCCTTAGCGGTCTTTGAGTACGCGGTCCTTGTGGACCGTTAAGGCTGCGTACTTTAAGGCTGCAGAGTGCAGACCCTGAATTGGGATACAGCCACTGTCAAACCTAAAATGAGGATGTGGGCACACCTGAGTGAAATAAGTGGAAGCTGAATGAAGCTCCACCCCCTCATGTCACTCATCTGAGAGAAACGAGGAGTCAGGCTGTTCCACTTCTTTATTAAAGACAGATGCACAGAGTGTGCAACAAGTCAATCTAGAGCATTTGCATTAAATTATTAGCAGCAAATGACTGCTTCTTACCCTTTTAATTCCCATGGAAACAGTAACAGTATAGTTTTTCACATACTGCTTCTGCATTTTGACTCAACTTTTGCTACATAAACATAGATGTAGTCAATATGTGATAATCTGAGGTTGTTTTTACTCATTTTACAACCACATGACTGATACTAACTCCTGAGCTGACTGTATGCTAACATGCGCCACAAATAAGGGTCACATTTGGATTTAAAACAATCACCGAGAAGCTTCCACTGAATGCTACTTTCCCCTGCATGACACTGAAATCATTAACACATACTAACCCTCCATACCCTGTAGGAAACTCACTTCCTTGGAATAACATTTCAACAAGGAAAGAGTTGAGAGCAAATGTCCTTCTCTTGAAGGACAATATTTGAACAAATCCAGTTACACAGCTCAAGAAAATATTACTCTAATGGAAGAAAAAGGCAGTAATTAATTAACAATATGTGTATCAGTAGTACAAAAAAGCTATTATGGGGCGACCGTGGCTCTGGGGATGCCTCCACCAGTGTGTGAATATGAGAGTGAATGAATAGTGGAATTGTAAAGCACTTTGGGTGCCTAGAAAAGTGCTATATAAATGCAATCCATCATTATTATATCAAAATGTAAAGGGAAAACAGTCTGATGAGCTGAATGGTGAGCTGAAACTGAAACAAAATAAAGCCTATCATTAGGAATTTAGGAGCAACTTTATTGTAACGTGTTTGCTTTTTACAGCTTCAGTTCTTTTTTCACTCAGTAGGTGGCAGCAAACTACAAACAATGGTTGCATTTTACACTCGTCTGTTTTCATTAGAGGCAGAACCCAGAAGCACATCCAGGTTTAGGTCTACTGCTTGGTGCTACACAGAAACAGGCTGAACAGACTGGAACTCACATGAATTTGGACGAATCGAAGTAAGAACGTCACTTATGCTCTTCAGTTTTCTCAGAAATGGATTAAGCCTACACCTAAACCAACGGATATGTTCACTGACTTTTTCTCTTAGTCTGGAAATACTTAGTCAGCCCATTACGCAATTGAATTGATTATCATGACCCTCACTAATAGCCACTTACTAAGCTAAGAGTAATGTGCAAAACCCATTAGCCAAAGTAGTATAAATATTTTAACTTTTAGCAAATCCAGCAGGTTAATTAAGTGATTTCACATCATATGTTCAAACAGCTTGTCAGTTTTTAATATATCCCATGTACGCATACTTAAGCTTTAAAAATAAAGAAAAGTGCAATGACCTGATAGATGTTTGCTGAAAATTGTGGTTTACATCAGCACCTACATTAAAATACAAAGACCCTGTTTTGTGTGAGCTGCTCGATACCATGAAGCAAGACCTCTGAACATCTCAGTTTTTACACACACACACACACACACACACACACACACACACACACACACACACACACACACACACACACACAAGTGCAAGCAAATGGTGTTTTATATGCTGTTGTCTAAAATATTATAAAATAAACCGTCTCTTTTTATATGTGGGGGGGGGCACTCAAAAAACGGAGGGGACAGGTTGGCACCAGAACACCACAGGTCTGCCCCGAGATGAGTGTGAAAATGTGATTATCAACAAGCCCACCTGGACTTCAGTTAGGTCGCACGCTTGTCCAGAGTTCACTTTGTCTTCAAGCGTTTTAATTTAAAACATAAAGTGAGGCCTACCCCAAGCTAAAAGAAGGCAGATTATGTTCTCAGATAAAGCAAGCAATGAGGGCGAAGCAGAGAAAGTACCTGCACAATACATTCACATAGATCTAAACTGCAGGTCAGTTTAAAGCGCAAAATTGTGCAAGTAGTCCAAACTAAACCGTTCTTGAGATGCAGAAATGTTGTCACGCACAAAAATCAGACGATTGTGCCTCCAAACAAATTGCACTTACAAATGCTTGTAACATAAATGATGAAAATAGTAACTGCAAAGTTGAGACTGAACAGTGTTTCAGTTAAAGTGATAAGCTAGCCATTCAGCTGACTCATTGGTGATTGCAATGATTGCAGGTTTCATTATAGAAGAATATCAAGGAGAAGACAGATGGCAGGGAGTCAGAAACGGGGGATGGAAATGCAAGATATTGAGGACAACTTATGAGCCCAGGCGTCAGGTGTGAACAACAACAATAACTGGGCTGTATTTAGGTGTACAGATCACATGACCATCAAAAGAGCAGTGTAGGAATGAGAGAAGATCAACAGGGGAGCACACAAAGAGGTTTATGGACACAAACTGGGAAAGGTGGCATGCTCAGTTGATCAGTAGAATACCACACTAGACTTTCTTCCAGGACGGTTGAGGACCCTGTTGTGGGGGCGAAGCTTGGGTCCAATGTTCCCTCTAATTTTTCATGTGTCTGAGCGAACACACAAACTCTCTGAGCGGTCCCTTGGACCACTGTGAGCAACAGCAGGCGTGTGCACTGTGGTCACGTCAGCATTGAATCCATCCAAGTTACATGGTTTATTAAAATAATCAAATTACAACATTTAAATTTATGTTAGACTTTTTTTTAATTAACTCCTTTAGCCCACTTACAACAAAAATTCAAAAAAAAATCTTGTTCATGACCTGTGTAGTATGTTAACACTATTGGAAGTAAAAATAACTTGAACTCCAATTTTGAAAACGCAACTTTCTTTAAAAAAAAAAAAAAAAAAAAAAGCTCTGACTTGTATTATGAGTATGAGTCTGTGGTCTGGGAGAGAGTCCTGTAACTCTCTGTCTGCAAAATACAGTATATAATGACCAATGTTGGGCAATTAATTATATAATTACGTCTTCAAAAAAGTAACTGATCTATGCAAACAAAGTTTTTTGCAGCTGTTTACTTAAAATGCAGCCAAGGCGTTTTTTTAAATAAACATTTCAAACTATTTACAGAACAATCAGCTGTTCTGCATCAAATTTGATGCCACACAAATTATTTGTGCCACTCCAAAAATAATTTCAAATCAAAATCAAATCAAATCACTTTTATTGTCACATCACATGTGCAGGTACATTGGTACAGCACATGTGAGTGAAATTCTTGTGTGCGAGCTTCACAAGCAACAGAGTTGTGCAAAATACAATAATGTAAACAAGCAAAATACAAGAATGGCTACATCTGAAACTAATAAATATATGTACAATATATAATAGTATATGCATTTCTGGATGTGTATACTAAATATTTTTCTACGTGTGTGTGTGTGTGTGTGTGTGTGTGTGTGTGTGTGTGTGTACACATATTTTACAAATTAAATAGAGTAAACAATAAATAAAATATATAAAAATATACAGAGTTGAGACATGTGCAAAACAGTGGCATTACTGTACAGTATGGAGTGCATAATGTTAAAGTTCCAGTAGTGAAGCTGAGGTGTCTATGAAGTGTTCAGCAGTCTGATGGCCTGATGGAAGAAGCTGTCTCTCAGTCTGCTGGTACGGGACCGGATGCTGCAGAACCTCCTTCCTGATGGAAGCAGTCTGAACAGTTTATGGCTGGGGTGACTGGAGTCCTTGATGATCCTCCCCGCTTTCCTCAGGCACCGCTTCCTGTAGATGTCTTGGAGGGAGGGAAGCTCACCTCCAATTATCCGTTCAGAGCACCGCACTACTCGCTGGAGAGCTTTGCAGTTGTAGGCGGTGCTGTTGCCATACCAGGTGGTGATGCATCCAGTGAGGATGCTCTCAATGGCACAGTGATAGAAGGTCCTGAGGATGCGGGGGCTCATGCCGAATCTTTTCAGTCTCCTGAGAAAGAAGAGGCGCTGCTGCGCCTTCTTCACTGTTTTGTTTGTGTGTACTGACCACGTAAGATCCTCAGCCAGATGTACACCAAGGAACCGGAAGCTGCTCACTCTCTCCACAGCAGCGCCGTTGATGGTGATGGGGGTGTGTACTTCTCTGCACCTCCGGAAGTCCACTATCAGCTCCTTTGTCTTTGCGACGTTGAGGGTGAGATGGTTGTCTTGACACCAGTGGGTCAGGGCGCTGACCTCCTCCCTGTAAGCCGTCTCATCACCATTGGTGATAAGACCCACCACTGTAGTGTCGTCCGCAAACTTCACAATGATGTTGGAGTTGTTAGTGGCTGTGCAGTCGTAGGTGTAGAGTGAGTACAGGAGAGGGCTCAGTACACACCCCTGTGGAGCACCAGTGTTCAGTGTGATGGGGGATGAGGTGATGCTGCCCAGTCTGACCACTTGGCGTCTGTCAGACAGGAAGCTAAGGATCCAGCTGCAGAGGGAGCTGCTCAGTCCTAGATCCTGCAGTTTCCTGTCCAGCTTCGAGGGAACGATGGTATTGAATGCTGAGCTGTAATCTACAAACAGCATTCTCACATACGTGTCTCTCTTCTCCAGGTGTGACAGGGCAGTGTGTAGTGTCAAGGCTATGGCATCATCAGTGGACCTGTTGTGGCGGTATGCGAACTGTAGAGGGTCCAGTGAGTCGGGTAGTGCAGAGCAGATGAAGTCCCTGACCAGCTTCTCGAAGCATTTGCTTACGATGGGGGTCAGGGCTACAGGTCGCCAGTCGTTCAATGAGGAGATGGTGGAGGATTTGGGTACAGGGACGACGGTGGCCATTTTGAAGCAGGCTGGGACTACAGACAGAGAGAGGGAAAGGTTGAAGATGTGCGTGAACACTGCAGCCAGCTGAGCCGCGCATGACTTGAGAACGCGGCCGGGAATCCCGTCCGGACCAGTAGCTTTGCGTGCGTTCACCTTCCTGAAGCACTTCCGCACATCCTCCTCAGACACAGTGTGCGCACTGACGTCATCCGCGGTGCGCACACTGTCCGGTCTCATGGTGTTCGCTGTGTCGAATCTAGCGTAGAATACGTTTAGATCCTCACACAGAGAGGCCGTGGTCTGCGGTGTGCTGGTTTTCCCTCTAAAGTCTGTGATCGTGTTTAGTCCCTGCCACATACTCCGAGGGTTGTCGAACTGTTGCTCCACCCTGTCCCTGTACTCACGTTTGGCTGCTTAGATAGTCTTCCGGAGTTGGTAATGTGCGTGTTTGTAGTCCGATGTGTTCGCGGAGGCAAAGGCGGTGCTCCGTGCCGCCAGTGCCACGCGAACATCTCCGTTAATCCAGGGTTTTTGATTTGGGAAGGATTTAACTGTTCTGGATGGGACGACATCTTCCACGCATTTCCTGATAAATCCGCAGACTGAGTCTGTGTACTCGTCAATGTCCCTAGCAGCCACGTGAAACATTTCCCAGTCCGCGTGATCAAAACAGCACCGCCCTCCGGGTTGGAGCTTCCTGTTTCAGCTTCTGCCTGTAGGCGGGCAGGAGCAGGATGGAGCGGTGATCTGATTGGCCGAATGGGGTGCGGGGGAGGGCTTTGTACGCATCCCGGAAAGAGGTGTAGCAGTGGTCGAGTAGCCGGTCTCCACGAGTGTTAAAATGGATGTGTTGGTGGAGTTTGGGTGAGACTTTCTTCAGGTTTCCCTTATTAAAGTCTCCGGCTGTGATAAACGCTGCCTCTGGGTGTGTGGTTTCCTCACTGCTGATCGCGCTGTACAGTTCCCTGAGTGCTCGGTCAGTGTCGGCTTGTGGGGGAATGTAAACAGCCGTAATAATCACTGCTGTAAATTCCCTCGGTAGCCAGAATGGCCGGCACTTAATCATCAGGTACTCCAGGTCCGGTGAGGTCCAGGTCCACTTATGCTTACTCCAAGCACCGCTGCGAGTTTGGCCGTCAGTGTCAGTTTTCGGATTCGCCTGCTGAGCTGCTGGTGGAGATCCACCCGGACCCAGTGGTGTGTCTAGAAAATTTTTGTTGGGGGGCCAGGTAGGGGCACAGATTTGGAGAAGGGTGGCAGATGTAATTGGCAGATAATGTTTTAAAAAAAAAATCTACCAACCGTTAACCATAATTCAATAATCCTATAAACCTAATAACCGAATGCGCTTTTAATTCTTATTAGAATGAGATTTTAACCACTATGGTGCAAAGTTTTTAGATACTGCGTTGATAAAGTACAAGAGATACAATCAGTGCTTTGTCAGTGTTTACTCAGCATTCAAGGACAGCAATATTTGCATAATATTTTTACTGACATATAGTGCACATATGTTTTGGGCAAAAACATTTTTGAATATTAAAATACGAACATTTGTAACAAAGAATTGACAAATTAGCCAATGCCAATGCAAAACCAATGCCTATTAAAAAAAAGAAGATAATCTTCTCACAAACTGGTGTTTGATTTTGAAACAGAAAAAAAGTGGGGAAACAACTGAAAAGACTAACATTTGAATAAAACCTGAAAGCAAGTAAATACTTTCTATGCTGCCTTATGGTAAACTTTGGTAATATTGATCAAGAACAACACTGGCTGATGATGAAATACAGTCAGCTGGCATGGTGACACTGCCAGTATTAACCTGCAGGGCTGGACTGGGACAGAAAATCAGGCATTTTGACTAGAGACCGGCCCACCAGGTATTAAAGCCATAAAGACTTTGACTGAAAACAAATGCTGTTGTGACAGTGATGTACAGTCTTGTTGGTATATGTATGATTTCTATACATTTTACGTCAGATAAAAACTTTGGTTGTAAGATTTAGATAATTATTTAATAAAAGCTAGATATTTTAAATGAGAATAAGAAAGAAAAGTATTTCTTTGTGCCCCACCTTTCCCTGTTAATGCCCTACCTGGCCCCCTGGCAAAACTTTCCTAGATCCACCCCTGCACAGTTGCCAGCTGTCAGCTACATAAAAAAGGATCCTGGTGTTATTTGTGTCTCAGAAACAGTTCATAACTTCCCTTCAACTCATTCATGTGAACTAAAAGGTAAACCTGTTTCTCCAATACCTGTTCAGCTCTGATGATTCAGTAAGGACATCTCCTGGTTTCATCTTCATGTTTCCCTCTCACCACATATCCAAACCGATATCATGACCAGCAGCTTTACAGCTGTGGCTCCAGCAAACATCAGCTGATACTAGAAAGTAATATCAAATAAATTCTAACAACAGCTGATCAAGCTTAAATGTGCTGCTGTTGTTTAGCGCGACATCTGCTGGTTTCCTCTTTCTGGCGCAAAGTGGGCGATAAATAAACAAGGGAGAAAAGCCAATCAGCTGATCATTGATCAGTTTCATGATTGAAGTAGCAACAGGAGAGGCAGGGGAGAGAATGAGAGGAGAAGAGGCAGCTGTGCAGCGTAACGACAGAATAACTCCAGCTTTGTGTCTTTTTTTCATTATAGCGAAAGTCCGGGACAAACTGTGTTCCTTCTCAGCTCAATACGAAACGTGTAATATTTTCTCTGAATGAGGGACCATTCCATTTTTTTAAAGAGCCGTTGGCAACTCTACTAACTAACCTTATGAATAAAATAAAGTTCACTATCAGTAACGTCATAGCACCCACCCAGCTGTATAAAAACTCTGTCAAGCTGGCTAGAACCAGTACTAGTTATTGCAACTGAGGGTAAAAAGTCAGCACAACGAAAATAAACTCCACCTAAACTTGGTTTATATCTGACCCAGATAGACTGCAGGTCATAACTTCTTACCTGAAGTTCAGTTCACCTGACACTCGGACTGGCGGTGTTCCAGATCTACTGGCGTTTAGATCAACTGGCGTTGGTCGAACAGATGTGTGGCAGTCTTGCGTTTCAGGAGCTGCTACCGACAAACCAGCAAAAAAACGCCAAATGTGTCATCTGTGACACTTGTGAGGTTATCTCAAACACACTCCGTCAGTCTTGATGCTGTTGAACAACAAAATGTTTAAAATGTGGCGAGTTTATCTGGTGATATCCTCATTCGCGACGCGATCGCGAAAACAGCAAACAATTAACACCACGCCGATGTTGTTCACAGGACAGCAAGAGTAAACGATCGGGAGACTCTTGTCGTCGTTATCGTTCCGCTCGCACGGTTTATTTCTCCGATTTCAGCGTTTTTGCTTCACAACTACAGCGAGCAGTTTACTTTGTGCACTAACATGGAGTCGAGTCAACCAGCGCCACCTCTGGCCAAGTGCCACAGCCTACAGCCAGATCAACCTGTGACACACATCTGCACCACGTTTGAATTCGTGTCATGCACATTTGTACCTTTCAACTGTGTCTGTTTAAATCACAGGCTTAAAATGGACCTGATATCAGGACAGGAAAGGGACATTACTGAACAGGGTTGCTTACAGTTCTTTTGTCTTTTTTCTTATTATTTTCTTTTGGGACTATATAGGAAATTGGACTAGAATGATGTTGCAGTTTTCAGCCAATCATTTCATTGACCCACAGATTTAGCCTAGGCTACCTTTGTTTTGTTTTTTTTATCACCCCCCTTTTACAACAAATACCAGTAAAGCAGAGATTGTAATTTATTTGCCATTATTCAGTTTTGGTTTTGCAAATAATCTGAATGAGCCTCTGTAGTAACTCAGAGGGTGACTGATATCAGGAACTTTCTAAACAATGAATCAAAGCTAGAGATGACTTAAGGCTTTCAGGATGACTTTTAAACACAATGAAGGATTCCCCTGTAGGCTACCAATCACTAATAGTATTGTATTTGCTAAGTGTGAGCTGGTTGGTGTCAGTTTATCTATGCAGACGAGGCATTACCTCCTGGGTTTCCACACTACCTGTCCCTCTGGAGGCACAGACAGCTTTGGGTGGGGCTGAGACTTAGTAAGGTGGTGGTGGTTTTTGAGTTTGTTAATGAGGCTATGCCACCCAGTAATCTGTGTGTTCCTCATTGAAAAGTGGAATTTATTTGGAAAAATATTTCAGTACATTATACATCTGTGATTTTAATTTGTACATTTTTCCTTTTAAAATTGCTTTGTCCACAAAACAGCAGCCATTGATCAGATCAGAAACAATATTATTTACTTGTGTATCCTTTGACAGGTATGACTGGTGGATTTTTGTTGTTTGAAACAGAAAAGCTCTGATTGTCTCAGAAACTATATTTAGATTGAGCACAAACGTTTGACTGTCTGACTAAGAAAGCCTCACTTATTTTTATGTGATGCTATATCGGTGCACTTCTATTTTGAAGGCGACACATCTAGGTTATTGTCTGTGAGCCAGTCACATGCTTGTGTTTGTAAATTAACACCCATTTGGGCTAAAAAAAAAAACAAAAAACACTTTTTTTTCTTTCTTTATTTTTTTTTATAATGTAGCACAGTACTGCAACAGCAACTCTCTGGGTGCTCCTGCTAATGTCTCCTGGTGTTGTGCACAATGCTGGGCCAGAAAACTTGGCCAGTGGAGCCCACCATGAGTTGGTTTTGGAACTGTGTAATGTAGACCTGACCATAGGGACTGATTGCTTTTCCTGTCTCCTTGCCAGAGCTTAACCACAGAGAGGGAAGCTCTGCAGGTTCTGTGCGCTGTAATGGCAGTGGGTGGCTTTGTGTGCATGTATTTTAACATCTCGCAAATCACACACCTCAGATCAACCTTTTTTCGTTATGACATAAAAAACAGCCAGGGTGGTGAGCTGATATTTAAGTTGTGCCTTTCCTCTGAATGTTTCTGTGTTAAAACAGGGGCAGAGAATGGCTCCTCTTCCCAGGGTGTGGTGGGGCAGACCGGGCCTGTGGTCAGCTCCACGGGGGGAGTATCCAAGACCTCCAAGGGCCAAGGGTCTACAGAGAAGGAAGAACAAGCTGGTAACCAGAAAAGAGCCCGTCGGCAGTGGGAATCCTGGAGCACCGAGGACAAAAACAGCTTTTTTGAGGGTCTTTATGAGGTAAAGTTGCAACAACCTTTTACCAAGTTAAAAGTTTACCATGTGTAGATCTTTTGACGTCGTAGATTCACGGCTGCCCTCCTTTGTTCCCAGCACGGGAAGGATTTTGAGGCCATCCAGAACAACATTGCAATGAAGTACAAGAAGAGAGGCAAGCCAGCAAATATGGTGAAGAACAAGGAACAGGTCCGCCACTTTTACTACCGAACTTGGCACAAGATCTCCAAACACATCGACTTCGCTAACGGTGAGTTGCTTTTTTTCTCTCTCTCTTAATTCACCTTGGAATTTTTGATCCCCAAATATGAAGTTTGTACACTGTAATGACTTTATCGAATGACGCCTCATAAAAATGTGTACAACTCATACAACAAGGTGATGTCTTAGGCTGATCTTAATTGGTTTATTTTAGGTTTGTGTTTAGTTGTTTCAGTTATGCTACTTACTGCAGACACTGTGAATGAGAAGTAAAGAAGAGATGCTGTTAAACAGCCACATATATTATTATTTTTTCCTACAACAGAACTCACACTGACATTTTTGTTTTTTAGCAGGCAAAACATATGTTAAAGAAGTTCACCAGATAAGCTGGAGCTCTTTTCCCCTACAAAAAGCACCCAGTGTTACTCTCATGTTATCTTTATGTAGCACGCACAGGCCTCCACCAGTGTTGTGACTTGTGCTTCCTTTCCTTCTCAGTGTACTCCAGGGTGTTAAAGAAATCTTCCCAAGAACTGTACGGCCTCATCTGCTACGCCGAGCTTCGCAAAAAAGTTGGAGGATGTAAGTGAGGGCTGTAAAAGTGCTTGGATGCAATGTAGACTGCGTGTGTTTTGCTGTTTGTTCTGCTGGTTGTGGACACAGGGGATGTGATTAAACTCCAGATGATCCCTGTGGCTCGGGGCAGTTGCCCCTGAGGAGCATGTCTTAACTAGCTGTCTTGTGTTTTGTCTTTGACAGTGATGGATGATAAGAATGTGGCAAAGCTGAACGAACTCATCCAGCAAGGGTAAGTCTGTGGCAGAAGCTTTGGCTAGTGGGTTTACGTACACATCTGGGATTGTGATACTTTAAACTGATGCACTAGATCACATTTGGAAAGATACAGATTAGCACTTTGCTAGTATGAAAAACAAATCTGAGGGCTGAGTTGACAGTATGTAGTCAGATGCTTTCTCTGTGGCACGGCAAGGTTTAGAGCTTACAACATATATGAATAAAGATTCTTCTGTTCCACCAGGGCCACCACCGTGCGCTCTAAGGGGAGGAACCTGCGGATCAAAGCTCCAATGTGCCGAGCGTTGAAGAAACTTTGTGATCCAGATGGTGAGTATGAGCCTGCAGAAACCCAGCACACGCGTTACAGAACAAGCACTGAAAACCTCACTGATGGTGAGACTGGGGGGTTCACAGGGGCGGGGCTTTTTTACAAAAACCATGGCATCAAGTGGGCTGGTGGTGTTTCCATGGTAACTTTGGGTGCAAAGTGAGGAGGATGAAGGAGATGACTGTTCTGACCAGCTGTCATCAACCCCTCTGCTCAATAACACCCACTCATCACACTTACTGAAAATATTTGCTTTCATCAAGGGTAGAAAAAGACTGTCTCTTGTCATTGTTGTATGTAAATCTGTGAATGGATCCCACTGAGATTGATGGCTGCCTTTTCATTTTGTCGTGGTTGATTAAGTGAGAGAGCATAGTTGAGTTTATAGGTTTTGGGCTTTTCTTATAGTGGCTGAATCTGTAATTTTGTGTCCTGCAGGAGTGAGTGATGAAGAGGACCAGAAGCCGGTGCGTCTGCCCTTGAAGGTGGCAGTGGAGCTCCAGCCACGCAGTAACCACTCCTGGGCCCGAGTTCAGAGTCTTGCCCACAACCCTCGCCTCAGGTCTGACATGGATAAGAACCACAATATATTTTCAAAAGCATAACATCCAAGAGTCAGAGAGATGTCATAACTTCATTAATTCATTTTCTATTATTATTTTATTTATTTATTTTATTAGTTCAAGCCATGGTGATGCAACAAAGCCTGAGCTAATTTAAGAACCTCTTCTTGGCTTCAGACTGCTTATTTCAGTTTGATGGTTTGCATGTTTTCCACCGTTTTCTGGGTCAGCTCTTGAGAAATGAAAGTAATAAAATTTCTGTTTTTTTTTTTTTTGTTTTTTTTGTGCAAATTAAATATGTGTGTATATGGTTTTTTTTAAGCTAACTCGTGAAATTTGAAAAGTGTAAACACCCTCAGACATGATGCTGTTCAAAGTTTAAACTCTATTTCTTTCATTTTTAATTTTTGTTCTCAGTTCAGTTTTCAGTTAGTGTTCAGACTGGGTTTGCTTCTTTTGAGGTTCAGTTTCGTTTTTTCCTGGTTTCAGTGTTAGGGTTTTTTTTTGTTTTTTTGTTTAATTATTATGATAATAAGGGTTATTTATCATGGGTAGGTTGAAGAAGGGTAAAGACTTTGTGAAAATGGCTGAATTACAGCAATGTCAGTATGCATTTGTTTGCAAACGTGACAAAACAAATATAGTAAAACTATACATTAATGAACATTTCTGTTTTATTTTAGTTATTTTTGGAGCACGTAGTTGGCGTTTTGATTTTTCCCACACAGGATTATTTCGGTTTTAGAAAACTCTATTAAATTTGATCCACAGTAGTCTAAGTGTAAAATGTAGAAGTAGTTTATGTCAGACGTATTCGACCTGGTAGTGTTGTATTTTGCAAAGTTGACATCAAATGTTTTTTCTGTTTTCTCAGGATGGTGGTGGAGCTCCACAGGAAAGTTTCCAGCCTCATAGAGTATCTGAAACAGAAGTGGGCTTATCATGACCAGTGGATTGTATCCTTTTTAAAAAAAAACATTACAGTGCAATATGTATGCAAAACTCTTCAGAGTGTTTTTCATTCCTAGTGTACATATTAGAAATGTACTGCTCTAACATGCTGCTTTCTGGGGCATATACAGTGGGGCAAAAAAGTATTTAGTCAGCCACCGATTGTGCAAGTTCCCCCACCTAAAATGATGACAGAGGTCAGTAATTTGCACCAGAGGTACACTTCAACTGTGAGAGACAGAATGTGGAAAAAAAAAAAATCCATGAATCCACATGGTAGGATTTGTAAAGAATTTATTCGTAAATCAGGGTGGAAAATAAGTATTTGGTCAATAACAAAAATACAACTCAATACTTTGTAACATAACCTTTGTTGGCAATAACAGAGGTCAAACGTTTACTATAGGTCTTTACCAGGTTTGCACACACAGTAGCTGGTATTTTGGCCCATTCCTCCATGCAGATCTTCTCGAGAGCAGTGATGTTTTGGGGCTGTCGCCGAGCAACACGGACTTTCAACTCCCGCCACAGATTTTCTATGGGGTTGAGGTCTGGAGACTGGCTAGGCCACTCCAGGACTTTCAAATGCTTCTTACGGAGCCACTCCTTTGTTGCCCGGGCGGTGTGTTTTGGATCATTGTCATGTTGGAAGACCCAGCCTCGTTTCATCTTCAAAGTTCTCACTGATGGAAGGAGGTTTTGGCTCAAAATCTCACGATACATGGCCCCATTCATTCTGTCCTTAACACGGATCAGTCATCCTGTCCCCTTGGCAGAAAAACAGCCCCATAGCATGATGTTTCCACCCCCATGCTTCACAGTAGGTATGGTGTTCTTGGGATGCAACTCAGTATTCTTCTTCCTCCAAACACGACGAGTTGAGTTTATACCAAAAAGTTCTACTTTGGTTTCATCTGACCACATGACATTCTCCCAATCCTCTGCTGTATCATCCATGTGCTCTCTGGCAAACTTCAGACGGGCCTGGACATGCACTGGCTTCAGCAGCGGAACACGTCTGGCACTGCGGGATTTGATTCCCTGCCGTTGTAGTGTGTTACTGATGGTGACCTTTGTTACTTTGGTCCCAGCTCTCTGCAGGTCATTCACCAGGTCCCCCCGTGTGGTTCTGGGATCTTTGCTCACCGTTCTCATGATCATTGTGACCCCACAGGATGAGATCTTGCGTGGAGCCCCAGATCGAGGGAGATTATCAGTGGTCTTGTATGTCTTCCATTTTCTGATGATTGCTCCCACAGTTGATTTTTTCACACCAAGCTGCTTGCCTATTGTAGATTCACTCTTCCCAGTCTGGTGCAGGTCTACAATACTTTTCCTGGTGTCCTTCGAAAGCTCTTTGGTCTTGGCCATAGCGGAGTTTGGAGTCTGACTGTTTGAGGCTGTGGACAGGTGTCTTTTATACAGATGAGTTCAAACAGGTGCCATTCATACAGGTAACGAGTGGGGGACAGAAAAGCTTCTTACAGAAGACGTTACAGGTCTGTGAGAGCCAGAGATTTTCCTTGTTTGAGGTGACCAAATACTTATTTTCCACCCTGATTTACAAATAAATTCTTTACAAATCCTACCATGTGGATTCATGGATTTTTTTTCACATTCTGTCTCTCACAGTTGAAGTGTACCTCTGGTGCAAATTATTGACCTCTGTCATCATTTTAAGTGGGGGAACTTGCACAATCGGTGGCTGACTAAATACTTTTTTGCCCCACTGTACCAGCTTGTGTCGAATATAAACTGGTCCTTAACTTTGAAAACTCAGCTTAAGAGTCTCATGGAGAGAGAGGCTCTAGAAGGCAACCAGACCAGCACAGCCTCTCCCAGCATAACTCAGAAGGAAGAACTTTTTCTTTTTCCAGCTGAGAGCTGCACATTGACTACACTGCCTGGGGTGGCACGTGTGGTTCACTCCAAAGCCTCCTGCACTGTCCATTGGATCGAGAGTGGCAAGAGCCGACCTAATGCCAAGGTGTTGCCAGCTGCCCAGATCCTGGGCATCCATGCAGCTCCACAACCTCGAACTGGCAGCAAATCTGGGCGGGGAAGCGCTGCTGTTGCTGGTGCTTCACTGACTATAACGGGTGATGCTCGTCGAACTGAAACCCCCAACCCTGATCCATCAGCAGACAGTTCTGCAAAGGTAGAGGAGAAGAGACTTCAGTCCCCTTGTGTCCCAGTTTCCTCTCAGCTGACTGTCAGAGAAGAGGGAGATGGGATGGGATCTTCTGATCCAGGAAAGGCCTGCACTGGCGTTGAGGTCAGTGGTGGTTTAGCCATGACCAGAAGCACGGACAGGTCATGTAGTGGTGCCGATGGCTCCGCTGAGCAGTACAAAGAGGAGCAGAGCACCAGCGCGTCTTCCTCGGAGGCAAATCAGCCTCCTTCAGTCAAACCTCCAGTGACTGGCTCAGACGAAGCCGTGTCGCAAGCTTCCCCACCAGCGACCAAAGAACGGGTCGTTGAGCAGATCAGAGAGGAAGGCTGGAGCGCCCGTGACGCAGAGAACGTCACCCTGGCCGAGCTGTACCTGATGTTTGGGAAGCCAGGCAAGCTGCAGCTGGAGTACGAGTGGCAGCCGGTCACAGCTCCACCCAGCAACTCAGAAGAGGGACAAGCCTCAGTGCAGCCAAAGCCCGACAGGACAAATCGAGTTTTGCGCTGCTTACTCAAGCTGGTTTCCACTGAAGTCAACCCCAAACCTCTGGTAAGTTTTCCCTTTTCTGTCTTCCAAGATTGTGGCCTGGTGTGTTGTTTAAATTACAAGTTGAAAAGATGAAAAATGTGTAATTATCAGTGGCATTAAGGCTTAAAATTAAACATTTTTAAGATGCAGCAGTGTGAAGAGTTTATATTCCGTACAAAGCCAGCTGATGAAAAACATGTTACTGGTTATGTACTATGAACACCACAGGTTTTTTTTTTTTGTTTTTTTTTTTTTGTCTTTTTCAATGAAAGTGCTATTTCGAGATAGGAGCATATCATGTGTCTTTTCCTTCAGGCTCCAGAGCTGTGCTCCACAGCCACATCACCCCTCAAGACCTATCAGGAGGAGCAAAACCAGGTCCTCACACCTCCGGCGAAGGGTCCTGTTGCAGGCGCCCGTAGCCCCAGCTGTGGGCGGCCGCAGGCGTCTTTGCGCATGCCCAAGTTACAGCTGCCAAGTGCTGGAGGTATTTATGTCTCTCTCCTGCTGGCTTTTGTGATAAAGTCTTTTCTGTACTTACAGTGCTGTAGTTATTAAACAGCGAGAAGTAATTATGCAGCACCGATGCTTCCTCTTTAGAAGTTGTCTTCAAATAGCTGCCTTTCCTGATGTGGCACCACATCTGTTTCAATCCTGTTCAGGTGGGCGCAACCTTCCCCGCTCTCTGCTGGGTTCTACTGCAGTTGGCGAATCAGAAAGCAGCGTGTTCGCAGTACCCACCACGCTGCCACCCAACAGCTCACGGCACAACCGAATGTTCTCCCCTAACAAAGAGGCAGAGCTAGCCTTCAGACAGCAGCTCGACTCGATCAGTGTAAGCCAGAATAATGCATCATTTTTTGTTTATGCCAACTGTACAAAGACATAATTCATGTATTAACGAGCATTAATATGTGCTTTTTTCTTTTCTTTTTCTCACAGATGCAGTCAGATCTTTTCCTTTCTAGACAGAGAAAACCTCGGAACAGACAACTTCGCAAACCACTTGTAGTTCAGGTGAGAGCAAGATCATTATCCATTCATCAGTTCTGGGCTTGGTTGGGTGGAAGGCGGGTTTTCCTAAGTGTGTTTTTGTTTGGCCACTTCTTTCTCGTTCACAGCGAACACTGCTGCCCAGAACTACAGGAGACACTCCTCAACACGTCTGCTCCTTCTCCATCCTCTCCAACTCCTCTGCCACAGGTACTCCTCAGATGGCAGGACAGAACGATAGAATATGTCGTCAGCTGAGGCTGGAAATGTTTAGGGCGTAGTTTTACAGTATGCATTAATGAAATCACAGCTAAAAACGATTTCTCTTTCTCAGCAAGACCCTCTGGTAATTGTCTGCTCTCTCACTTCCTGTTTCTTCCTTCAGGAATTGGATCTTTCCGGCCGATCCATCCCCGACTAGCTCCTTCCTCTCGCTCTGTCCAAACTAAAACAACCCCAGCAACATCCAGCTCTGCGGGGGCCAGCCAGCTCTCTAGTATGGACTTCTTCTGTTATCTACTACATTTTTCTGTTTTATTGAAATATTGATAAACTCTACACCAAATATACTGCAAAAAATTACATATTGTTGTTTTTATGGGGTCAACAACTTTGCTTTTATAAGCACCCAGTTTCACACCTTGGCTCAGGCGATTAGAGGATCATCAGGGGTCCTTTTGTCCCTCTGTGGGGGGATACTCCCACTAGGTTTAAATCTGGGACTCCCCACCATTTGACCTTAGAACTGAAGAAGCTTCTCGGATGAGAGGTGAAACGTCTTCAAGTAACTTAAAGAAGTCCAGATGCTTTTCTTTGTAAGCTCCTTTGACTACGATGACCTGGATGACTGAGAACCTTCACAGACATATTTTATAAAATTGCTTAAAAACATATTTAAGGTCCAAGTTGTATTTGTGTAAGATTCCTGTGTCAAAATCTAGAACTCTGAGAAGGTCAGTGACAGACAGTATTTCTGTGCAGACGACAGAAGCAAAAACATTTTTCCAGAAGACCTTGGACCATCCTTTTTTTTTTTTTCTTCCTGCTCTGCTCTTCACATGCTGTTGCTGTTGATGCTTATCAGGAGTGATATGACAAATCTCTCATTTGCCTGAACTGTTAATACTTTCAGGTGCCATTGACCTGGCAGCTAAGTCTGCAGGCATCATCCCAGGCAGTCCCTGTCGGGAGGTGGATTCTTCCACTGTGGATAACAGCGCTCTTCTCGCCACCACTCCCATTGCTGATGCTGAGCCAGACTCTCAACTCCACCAGCAAAATGTTCCAGAGGTCAGAGACAGACACACACACACACACACACACACACACACACACACACACACACACACACACACACACACACACACACACACGCTAGAAGCCTCCTTCATTTGATGTCTCCTCCTTGCCTGTGGCATTAGAATAAATGCTATTGCCCATTACCATCTTGGAGTGTTACATTTAAAACTGTCAGTTTTTGATTTATCTTACTTTAATGAAAGTTATTGCTCACTCTAATGATTTTCTGTTTATCTGTGCGGTGTAGGCCAGGTTTTGCATAATGTTTTTCTTTTTACTGTGCATCTGTCGTACAAGACTTCACAAATGATTTAGTAATTTTTATAGATTTTCTTTGTAGACATTATTCTTGCATACAGTTGTCATATTCATGATCACCTGTTTATTTGTCTGTTACGGTTTAAAAACAAGCTGCTCCAAACAGTTTGCCCTGATGGGATAAATAAAGCTGTTTGTATCGCCATCAGGGCGTTTCCTTGCTCACAGTGGACCTTTGTGAGGGAACACTTGGCTTAGTTAAAGGCAGTGAGTCTGCGTAACCTCATTTGTTTTCCAGTCGTAGCTGATCACCATTTGGTAAAGAAAATTGTCAGCTATGCTTGAATAAATGGTTTAAAAAAATGTGATGTGCTAAGTTAAATCGCTCTTTCCATAGAATGGCGTACCACCTCCGTCTCCTGGAGTCACCGGCGGGGGAGACTCACTCCTCTCTCCCCCGAGCGTTGCCTCGCTCCTTGATATCTCACTCCCAGGCCCTCCTGAAGAGGCTCTAACCCCCGGAGAACCTCAAACGCAGATCAGCGACTCCATCATCGAGCTTGCCATCAACTCCACACATTACGGTGCGTGCACGTGCAGACGTCTTACCCGAGCCATATTGACAAGAAACTGCTAAATAAAGCTTGTACAGTGTCCTGTACACCTCCAGGACACTGCGGCGTGCAGCCCGGATCTCAGCTGACCCTTCTCACCCTGGACACAGTCTGTTTGACCTGCTCCCCTCAGGCAGGAGGCTCCGGTCCATTCGCACCAGAACCTCTCGCCACAAGAACAGTTTCTTCCCCTCTGCTGTTGGACACATGAACAATAACCACATGACTGTCCCCGCCACTAACACATGACCCTACGCTGTGTCACTGCATCATTTCATGTTTGGCACTGATCACCACCTGCACTCATGTATATATCTTTCTACGTAGCACTCATAATTCTTATTCTCATGTATATATCTCATGTATATCTCATGCACATATCTTTCTTTCTACATAGCACTTTAATTCTTATTGTCTGCACTGAAGCACCGCAGCAATTTCCTAATGTTGTAAACCTCAACATCTGGCAATAAACCCATTCTGATTCTGATTCTGATTCTGATTTAGTGAAATGGAAAGTGAGAGTAGGTTAGAAAGGTTTTGTAATTACCACTGAGGTCAGCTTTGTGGCTCCACAGCATTAATTCCTCTGCAGGTTGTGGAAAAGAGTGCACGTTGACATCCAAGCAGCTAAACATCTGAGCCTGCTGAGTTTAATCGCTGATATCTCATTTCTGTTTGCCTGCTGCACTGCAGGTGAGGAGGCTGCTCTCTCTCCAGCCAAGCTGGGCAACAGCGACGGCTCCAAACTGCTGGCCTCGTCTCCCTCGCTCAGCCCATCCAGAGGCTGGATCCCTTCACCCAGCCACGACCCTCAGTGGTACCCCAGCGACTCGTCTGACTCCACACTGGGATGCCTCCTTTGTAAGAGTTTTTTTGCTTCCTTTCTCAAGAGTGTGCCAGAAGTTACATTTTAGGCCAAGAAGAACAGAATATTAAGTGGATGTATTTTTATCATTACTTCCCACTAAAAATGCTGCATACAGCAGCACGTGCAGTCAACATTTACAAAGATTTGTTTGTAAAATCCCCAATATTACTAACACAGCTGTATGATGAAAGGCCATTTACTCAGTCTTTTGCTCTTATTTTCCTTGCAGCCAGCATGGTCTCTCCTGATAAGGGCAGACGGACCACCCTAACCCCCACTGGCCCCTCCAGTGGCACAGCTCTACTCGGTCCTAGCCTCCTGGACTGCAATTCTCATGATTCCTTTCAATCCCGTGGCCTTCCTGATGTGGCAGAGGTAAGTAAATGCTTGTTGATTAAATGAAAGAAAGTTGTGACTGAGAAGCAACACTTGCCACAAACACAACACAGTGTGAATCTCAGCAACCAACATGTTATATGTTATTAATTAGTCTCTAAAATGTAAATGTAAAAACATCACTTCCCATTTTAAAAATAACCTGCATTTATATCCACTCTGAAAATGTGGTTCTTATCCCCTTTTGGATCTGTCCTGCTGTGCAAGTGGACTCTGACCCAGAGCCGGTTGTGTTAGGGACCACATGGTACCTTTTGGATAGATCAGCTTCTGGGCTGATCCACCAAATTTTAGGTGATTTTTAATGAAAAACTTGTTGAGTCACACCCTGAGATTCAGACACCATACCTTTTGAAATGCTGACAGCATTTAATATCTGAATCTCAGTCTGTGAACACGTTTCCATTTTTAGTGCTCTCTCTCGCTCTCTTGCGTGCTTTGATAGCGACTTTATGAAGAAATGAATCGGGAGTGTCAGTTAGCTGGTTCAGGTGTGGCAGGAGGGGATGAGGCAGAGAGAAGCTCTAAGTTTGTTAAAGATAACCTGCCAGTGAGCAGGTTTAGTTCAGATTGTGTTAAGTGATTCATCTCAGGGTTAACAAACGCAGACTTGTTAGCTTAAACCTGTTTCCTGGGATGGGGCCCAAACCTGCCTGGGAGGTGAATAGAGCCCGGTGACTGTTGCCTCCTGTGTTTGGACTAACACATCTGCTTTTTCAGTAAATAATTTAATTTCATTGACAGATATTGATGTGATGAACTTTCCCCCCCCTGCACTCTTGACCTAAAGTATGAAACTGTTCGAGGGATGTCTGGAAAAATCTTGTTTTTTGGGTTTTTTTTCTCCTTCTTGGATTTGCCCTTGTTGTCAGTCTGAAAGCTCTTTGGTGTTGCTTGCAGATGGATTCTCAGCTTGCTTGTATGATGAGTGAGAGCAGCATAGACTACATCGCTCGCTTCAATGATCTGGCTCAGGAGCTCGCCGTAACTGAGCCCTCCATTCCACCTCCCTGAGGAAGACTCCACCAAGCCATGGTCATCTGTACCTCTAATCTACAGCCAGTTCCAGGCATTTCCACAGTTCCAGGAGAGAGAGACACAAACTTCTGGGCCCACACTTGGAAGCAGTGACTACTGCTAGAAATTCAAAACCGATTTGCAGCCAGCAGCTGCAAATTACCCCAACTTTTACCACGTCTGGTTCTCACACCTGTCGATAAGCAGGCCGGTCCTAAAAAGAGACCAAGGCAGAACTTTGCTCACCTAGAGCATCATGTTGTTGGTGACAAGAGGTACTGTAAGTGAGGAGAGGAGAGGTTTCCTCTCTGTCTTCTCCCTGTTTGGAGAAAGAAGACTGGGGAGAAAGGCCAACCCCATCCCCCCTCAAAGCCATCCATGGCCTGTTTGTAAAAGTGCAATAATAGGTGGTCAACCGTGACCATTGTTCAAAAGCGAGTTGCGTTGGTTTCACTGAACTGTTCTCTAAGGAACAATTCCCTTTAAATACAAACACTTTAGATAAAACAAATGAGTTTACAAAGATACAACCTCATGTACAGGAAAATACTATGCCATATCCGAACAAAATATCTGATCTTTCATGTCTCTTCCTGCTCTCGGTGTGTGAGTGCATGAATGTATCTGTGTGTGCGTGTGTATTAAAGGCTGTAAGGCTGACCGCTCAAAATGTGCAGTTCAGATCATCAGCTGGTGGCAAACAGCCACTGGACTGTGATTTTTATTAAAAGTAATGTCGGTGAGAAAGAGATACTTGGCATAGTTCAGTAGCAAAAGTGGAACAAAACAAAGTGATGTGTAGAAGTTCATTTTTCCTGTTGGCCTCCTTTTTTCTTTTCTTTTTGTTCCTCATCTCTTATGAGTTCAGGTGTTACAGATTGTGTTGTAGTCACACGTGTTTGGAATCGGGTTCTTCATTTCTCAAACCCACATTTAAAAACAAACAAACAAAAAAAACAAAACAAAAAAAACAAACAAATACAAATAAAAAATGGCAGCTTGTTGGTTGACTCCACTTGGGTAGCTCCACAGATGCTGAAAATGTTATTGGAATTATTTTATTGTTGCATTCATTTCTCATTAGTTTTGTGTGCAGAGATGCAAGTTCAAATATTGGATTTTGTTGCATAAACAGGAATACCTTTTTAGATATTTAAGCCCTCTTCACACGTGTGGTATTTGGAGACTGAATCAGAATGTTTTAAAGAGTCTGTGCTGACAGTGCTTATAGCCACAAACAGCATAATGTGCGTAATGTACTGTTCTTCATGGTTGTTGCGTCTGAATGAAAGCCTTGAGGAACGTTCACATTAAAACGTTTCCTTTGACTCGGCGCTTTCCCAGCTCCTCATTCGCAAGCTGCAATAGGGAGAATTTCCCTCCTGTATTGTAGATGTGAGCGTGAATTGCACAGGAAGGTTTTAATGAAGGGAGATGAACAACTCAAAAAGATGCGCGTGAGCGGCAGCACTCTGATGCGTGCCTGTCTGTTAACATACATTCAGGCTTGTGCTGTTTTAAAAGGTGACCTATCCAGACCTGAAGCTGCCAGATCAACAGCAAGGAGGGCGTGTCTTTGTTTACTTTTGCTGTCGTTTTCAGTAACGCTGACACAACAGGTGGGCGCTCTCTTGCCGACGCCATCGATTACAAGGAAATCTAACAATGTTGCTCATTTACTTTCCTTAGTTCTGTTGCTTTCTTGCCGTCCTAATTAGTTCAAACAAATGAGCTGGCTGCAGCCACACATTCATTTTGTTTGACAAACTAGAATTATGAATGTCCTGGCTACTATTGAGTTCCCAGTAGAAATACACTCCATAAGAGCGAGCGGTTAATTTAATGAAACACTAAAGCCATAGTTGACTCCATTTATTTTAATTTTTGTTTTTTATTATATGCCCCCAAATTACTTTCCTCTGACTAGTGGATGCTAACAAAACACTATGACTAAAGAGTGGCTCTTGCATGTTACAGAAGCAGACATCGTTTCTCTGAATTTTTCATGCAGTACAGACTCATTGCCTTCACATTTAATTTGATCAACCAGCATCATCTCTATGCAGCTGTGTGAACCCGTTTGGTGTAAACTGTTAGACCTCTTTGTCATTCCACAAACGAGATTGTAAGACGATCTAACAAATGTAAGCGCTCCTGTGGTGTTAGTTTGTGAACATTTGGAAACGCTTGATCTTGTCACACTAGATGATTCTTAATAAGGAATCCTATTGAAGGATGTATTTGTACAAATGGAAATTCCAGTATTCACTGCGCTTTTGTAACATAATGTAAATCATTATTTGGACTATTTATTGTTAATATTTCTGAGACAAGTGTTTTTTCTGTTTTAATTTAAGGTGACATCCAAGAAAGGAGGAAAAAAAATACTGTTTTCAGTTTGTAAAAGGTGTTTTATTCTGTGCATAAAGATAGTTATAAAAACCTGCCTGTTTTCTTGTATTCACTGTGTTTGGGGGATACACAGCAGTTCATATGCAAGCTTGTACAAAGTTCGGTCTTTGGCCTTGGGCTTGTTTCTGACAGGTTTGTCAGCTTCTCCAGAGATGGATGAGTGGTTTATCCGCACAGACTCCACACTGAATTCCTCGCTGCTCCCAATAAAAGTACAATCATGCTCCAATCCAGACGACACTTTAAAGTGACAAAGAATATTAGCCGGAAACAAAAACTCGACTGCACGTACGTGTGCTGAAGTGACTCATTTTCAGTGATGTGCTCTGCATACTGCATGGAAAATATGACCCAGAAACAGGTCGGGTGCTGCACCATTTTTCAATGAGAAATTGTTGGCAAACGTTGACTTTGTAACCACAGTAGATATTTTAAAGGAGAGTAAGTGACACAGTTGTGGGTAGACATTCTGCCAAAACATCAGACATGATTCCTTTACCACAGTTTGGTTTATTTAAGCTGTTCTGTTTGCATCAGGAGTCCCAAATTATGGAGTTCAAATTAAACCATCTCTTCTCACCAGCCTGCAAAATGTGATACTGCAGGCTTTTGCCAACAATTTTTGTTGTTTTTGGGTGGGAAGGGTAAAAGTTTCTCAGACATGACAGACAATATCAACATGTAAATTAGACATTAAACAATGAATAGTACAAAAACCCACTCCAGCTCTGTCCCAGATGTTATAAAACAGATCTCCTCATTTCCTCCAAAGTCTTGCTTATTTCAGGTCCTAGACCTCACCAGCTCGAACATCACTTATCCTTAGGTTTTTGCTCCTTTCGAGCGCGCGAGGACATGAGCTTGAAGAAAAGTGCAGGCCAGAGTGTGCGGAGGTATACTGCAGCAGTGGGCAGAGGGCCGGCCAAAACCACGTCTTTACTTTGCTGACGAACAGCCTTTAGGACTTCCCACGCCACGTCCCTGGGGTCCCAGCCCGTAGCTGTAGTTCTGTCCAATACTGAGCGGTAGTTGCAAAGACAAGAGACATGTTGCATCATTGATACAAGAGAGTACAGATTACTTCAATTAATTCAAATTACTTTTATTTATATAGTACCAAATCACAACAGCAGTTGCCTCGAGGTGCTTTTTAATGTAAGGTAAGAAAGACCCTACAATAACTTATAAATTACTCTGGTTATGTTGCTTCTTACTTTTATTATTTAGTTATAAAAATCCATTTGGCTTGTAGTCTTTTCCTTATTTAGTCAAAAAAAAAATCCGTAAGAAAACACAAAATCCCAGCTGGCATCAAAGATCCACACACATTCCAACACCACCTTAATAACTCTGAGATTTATCACCTGTTACCAGCTGACTCTTAAAAATGCTGCTTTTGCTACTGTTACTCTTTTGTTCCATCCTCTCACTGCCTCACCTCCATACTTGGATCCATCTCCTGTGACAGCATTGATCGACAGGTTGGTTCAGATGTACCCGGGGCTGATCACAGTCACTGGGATCCCGTAGCGCTCCATCTCTGCCCGCAAGCAGTCGAAGTAGGCCTGGGTGGCGTGCTTGGACGCAGCATCTGACCAGCATGAGACAAATCAGACGCTTGCTTTAGTTACCCTCCTCCTGCTGGCAAACTCATGTTGTGTTTGTTTGCATTAATCAAAGACGACTTACAGGCTGACCGGTAAGGAATGGCTATCTTCCCCTGGACGCTGCTAATCACCGTGTCCGTTTTAGCCAGGTCGAAGACAACAGTACAGGGAGTGTGAATCTGGTGGATAACCAAAGCGAAACAAAACGACTCTTTACATATGGATCCTTAGAGGCTAAGCTATAGTTCAGACAGACCAGACTTTATTGTGTTACTCCTTTGTGTGTATATACATACCAGTTTCTGTGTGTTTGCTGAACTCGCTGTTAGTTCTTGGACCACCTGCTGCAGGCGAGCTGCGTCACGTCCACACAGCACAAGCCGTGCACCTGCAGCGTGGAAGACCCGCGCAGACTCTACAATGCAGAATTCTCGTTGTAGATTAGTGAGCATAAAACAGGGGTGGGTGCAGAGAGCCACACCACTAAGCTGAACTCAAATCTGCTCAGTATCTCTTTAATTCTTACCAGGAGCACTTTATAAAACTGAAATAAGCATAGAAGAAAACTGCTAACATTTTTATCATGATATAATAAACATTCCCCAAAACAATTGTGCACAAAATGTCCATATTTTTGCAAAATTTAAAAGACTTAACTTTATTTTAAAATAAGTGCTATTGCTATTTTTAATTATTTTTTCTTGCTCAGCTACAGGAATCTAGTCCGTCTTGAGTTTCTACATCCAGTGAATCAACAGTGCAACAAACTGAAGTTAACGGTTTTAGTTACAACACCAACAGCATGGTTCACTGACTTGCACAACACCTTCTGCTGTACGATTCAGCGAAAAAAAAAGCAATTTTACTTCTGGCTTCATTTCAGTCACTTTATCTTGCATCTGCTTTAAAAGTCCCACATTTTTCCCTGTCAGATTTTGACAGGTGTAAGTTGTTTACAAACAAACAAACTTTGGTAGTCCCTTTTACTGAGCCTGTGGCTGCTAAACTCTTTTATTTATTTATTTATTTAGGACAGTGCATGTTAATGAACATAAATGTAAAAAAAAAAATTACATGAATGTAAACATACCAGATTATAGCCAAGGGCTAATTTCCATCTGTTGTCCTTAAGCATAAAAATAGACATAATAATTCATAAAAATTCATCATTCATTCATAATAAAAACTCCATCACCAAACTTACACATACACACCATTCTGTTCCCAAAATAAAACATTAACACTATACAACTTATACATGATCACACACTTGACACTTTTCGTTGTCCCATGTAAAAAATTCATTAACAGGGCTGGGTCATCACAACTGTCATCCACAGCCACCAAGCACTCTTTGATAAACTCCTCAGAGGATGGCTTGTTTGAAATCACAAAGCTGGTCTTGCCTGCTCCATCCCTGGATGTGTGAGGCTTAGTGAAAAGTCCTGTTGCTTTTCGCAGATTTGCTAGCAACAGTCCAGCTCTTTTCTCTCTCTGTTTAGTCTCACAAAGGGGATTCAATCTGTAATCCATAAACAGAGCACTCTGCTCTCCACAAACTAAACACATGGCTTTACCTCTGACTTCAGTAATTAAATATTTAGAAGTCTACGTCCTGTTAAAAACTCTACACTCCGTATCAATCTTTCCTGTTTTTAAAGGTCAGCTGACATCTTTCGGGGCTAGAAACTCTCAGAAACAAAAGATCAGGCACACTTACAGAGGAGATGCATTCGCTCACAAACATGTGTTTGTAAAGTAAAAAAATAGCATTCATGTTCAAAATAGAAGTGACAAATTTGTATTGTGGTTTCCTACAAAAATCAGGAATCCACTCTCTGACCAGGAATTTATCAAAGAGTGTTTGGTGTCTGAAATGGGACAAAATGATTCATGTATACGTATATATGTTTAAATCCTAATTTCCCATTGATCGCACGCAGACTGGTCCGAGACAACCAACGGGCAGTACAATGTCCAAATCTGATAAAGAACTACAACTACATGTTGGCATCTGCACAACAACACTGAAGAATGAGATTGCACATTATCTAAATAAAAGCCTACTAGCACTAAAGCAGTATGGTTTAGAGAGTTTGCACATGTAAGCTGAAATGAATGAATGGAGGCTGACCTTTCCCGAGCCCAGAGCTGGCCCCAGTTATGACCACTACAGCACCTTGGACTGAAGCCCCTTTTCTGAGACGTACAAGTATCCGGTACAACAATACGACTCCCAAACCGGTTAAAACCACCGGTAGCATTCCTCCTCCCATCACACGCTCCATTACTTGGCAATCACCAGCTACCTGCAGGTAAAAAATAAACAGTAAATACCTTATAAGAAATTACTTACTGTACCTTTAAAGTCCATCTGAATGCAACTACCAACATGACAATAATAAACACACATACAGCCAAAAAAGCGGGGGAATTAAATGGTAATTCATTGTAATAAGAACAGTAGGAGTTATGGATCTTCCTTTATCTTCTTAACCACTTAAGCCCCACCTGCTAGCAACAACCAATAACTTGATATCACCAGACTTCGGACAATCTTATTAAGCAAATGTTAACTAAATACATGCATCACTTAGCACATTAATATTCGCATGGTTAAAAAGTACAGTTCAGTATGCCAGGTGAACACCTTGCACATGCACACACTGGGTTTAGCACTAGCTTGTTCTGCGCAGGCAGTGTCAAAATAACGGCTACTGAGGCTAAAGCTAACAACAGCTAGCATCTCTAGCAAATACTAACAAGTGTTGGTTTGTAGT